>NC_069657.1:169454740-170090702 GCF_027244095.1 Hemicordylus capensis
GCAATTTCAGATTCACAGTTGATCTGTAAGTACAAAACAAGGGCAACAGAAGCCACTGTATCTCCCCCCCCCCTCAAGTGTCCACACTTAAGCCTTAAAGATGGTACACGGTGTCGGTGACTGACTTGATTGTTTGGTATAAGCTGTATTCTTGATGAAAGCGGGATGTCACCAAACTGAAGCTGGCAATAAATCAAGCACTACCAATTATTGTGGCAGTGAGTGTTTGAAAATATTTGTGCTGTAAATATATCTTTGTTAATATATTCAACTAGTTTGCCTTTAGTATGAGGGTTGATTTTTCTCTATCTTTTTTCCCTTTTTGTGCAAGATTACCAGAGAAGCATGATAGTACAAAATTCCATCACAAGAAAGGTTGAATCAGGAATTTTGGTCTCATATTGGAGGATCTTTCCTTCAACACTTAACATGGATTATGTAATCTGATGCAACATTCTGTATGTATATTATGGGGGGTGGGGATAATCATCGTGAGCCCCAAAATGACCCAAAGCATCTTGCTGTCGTCTTGATGTAGCCAATATGATTGGTCTTTCAGTACTCTCTTTACCACAGCAGGTGCAGATCTGCTAATTGCTAGCCTACTGAGTTGATTTTACAGTAAACTGGCCCCAACAAAAGTTGTTTAATTTCATCCAGTAACACAAATGAGTGAGAGTGTAAGTGAATTTATAAAGTACTTATCCTACTAATGTGGAAATTTTATTTTTTTATTACTAGGATCAGACCTTTGAAAGTTTATTCATTATTTCTTAAGTTTATTAAGGTGCTGCAATTTTTCTGACAGTAATATACTTCTGAGTAGGGATGTGCTCGAAATGCGATTCAGCGTCCGAATCAGAGCACAATCCCTTTAAAACTGAGGACTTGCAGAGCCCCTTTAACACGGAGGAGAACAGATCCATACCACTTTCTCTTGCCGCCACGGCACTTCCCTCAACTATGCTTGTGCACTGGTGGGCTATCTCCCAGCTGCCTCTGTGTGACACCAGCATGCAGGGGCAGCTGGGAGACACCCAGCCAGTGCACAAGCATAGCTGGGGGAACACCATGATTATGAAAGTGGTGGCAAGCAGAGGAGGAGTGAAGTATGTACCTTCTCTCCTCTGTGTTAAAGGGGCTGTGTGCAAGCACTCAGTTTTAAAGGAACTGTACTCCGATTCAGATGCTGAATGACATTTCAAGCACATCCCTCCTTCTCACCATGGAAGATACATGAATTTGTGTTTGCACTTTCTTATGGAAAATGCAATGGCTTACCCTGTGCAGGCAGACAGTTCAGCACCGCCCATGCTACTGCATGTGTCTCGCTGCCCACGCTGTTGCAGAAGAGTCTTGTTCTGCTGTGACATAAAATAAAGTTGCATATCGCTACATCCACCGCATCCAAGAAAGTGACACCATGCAACTGCGATGCACACAGCAGCATGAGCATTGCTGGACCATCTGCATATTTACCCACTATAGAATGTGAGTATAGAATCTGTTTACTGTGAAGATGACTTGGTGAATGGAATAAAACATGAGGTTTCAACTTACCGTGTTTTAGTCAGTACATTCTCAGTGAACCAGGCACTTGTATTAAAAAGTAGAAGCAAGTGAGTCTTATTATCATTTTCACTAACTGTTCTGCAAGCAAGCAGATGAAGATTAAGGAGTTTTTCAAGGGATCATTCTTTTAAATATTGAATATTTATCGATAAAAGCGAACATTTTTAACTCTCTTTAATGCATAAATAAAACAAAAGATATTCCAACTCGAGAAAATGCATTTCAGTGTCCATACATCATTATCAATGCTCTATTTTCAGGCAACTGGAAACACTCAAGATTAAATACAGTAACTGAAACTAAATAACCACTCAAAGGACAGGAGAAGGGCGGGGAATGAGAGAGATCTTCACAAAAGTAACCCTTTTAATAAAAAAATTGAGGGAGGCCAATAAATTTCATTGCCTCCCTCAATTGCTTCTTTACATTAATGGCTGTAACTGTCCAATATCATTTTATTTATAGTTTGATGATAAAACAGGTACTTGTCCTTCTGTGGCTAAGCTGCATGATTTCCTTAAAAAATGAATGTGAGAATGAGATATTTCTTTTAAGATGATCAGTAGAACTCTGTATGTTACCTTTTCTGTCAGATAAAATTCCAGCACCAGAACTTAATTTTGTCCTTTGGTACACTAGGTTGCAATCTGCAGATCTCACTTAGTGAAAATTTAGTTCTAAAATCCTCATCACCAGAAGCAACAGGTTTTCATAGTTTTCCTTCTTTGTTTTATGAGGGGTTTTTTTTTTACCCTTTTGTTGTTTGGTATTTTTCAAAAACATTGTTCTATTAGATTACCAGAATTTGAGAACTACCGGTATTTACATAATTTATTTTTAATTTTTTACCATTAAAGCTTACCCTTTGAAAGGTAAAGATTGAATAAACTGTTTAAAACTGCCAATAAACCTCATTTTGTCATATGCAAGTTGATTTGCATATCTATAAATAGGTATGCTTTTGGTATATTAACTGTTTTGTTATAGGGGTTCTTTTGTAGTAGAAGCAGTCATGTTTGCAGGGTATCTTTGGTTTTTGCATGACAAAGTCGGAACACATTCTGCTAATATTTGTGCCTTTAAAAATAATAATAATTGTGTTTGAGGATGTAGACAATGCCTGAACAGCTATAATGGAACACTTAATTTTAAGATTAATATTTTGTGTAAATATTAGTAATATAAATTCTAAATATTTTCTATTAGAAGACAATGAAGAGCATTCTGCAATATAGAATGTGGCAAGTATACGGTCCATTGATATTTCTACTTGAAAGTTGTGTCTAAAAACAATACACTTTTGCACCATGTTATATCTACTATGTGTCAGCAAATGGAATAATGCCCAGGATCTTGTATGAGTTGGTGCTCTGTTTTGTAAAGAAATAAACTTGCAGCTCTCAATGATCGAAAAAACTGGAACGTTAATCAGTGACAATTGGATAGGTTGTGGCCAGCTGAAAAAGAAAAAGTGAAGGTAGAGTCATGCTTCTGGTTTTGTGAACTGGCAAGATACTTTGCAATTTCATCCTCAGAGAGGAAGCCTACAGTTGATGCATTTTCAAGATGCTGAAGTAGCCTTTTGCTGAATATGAGGCACATCTTATACTTTCAGTCTTCAGTGAATCGCAAATCAGAACCCTTAAAGGTTCTCCTAGTTGTTGTTGTTTAAATTTGGTGAAATACGAGCTTTACCATGTGAGCATTCCAGTAGAAAATGTGCGAGTCTTTGCCTTGTTTCTGATCTCTTCCCACCATTGCCATGTCCTACTGCCAAAGGGCCTTTAGAATTGTCTGTCTTAAAAGGATATATGCTTTCCCCCACTATCACCACATGTGTGTCTAGCTCTGTTTCTCTTACCCATTACATTTTCAGTATTCACAGGATTAGTGAAGTCCCCAGTGGTAATCCACCTGCAACAAACTGTATGCACGCACACAAACCCCTCATCCTACCTACCCACCCACCTTTTTTTAAAAAAGGCTACATGTGGCAATACTCGTGAACAATTCATGCAAGGTTAGGCTGCCTTGCTTTTACAAATGGCCACCAGAAAAATTTGCAAACTCTGCATGCTCACACCAGTTCATACGTTCTCCACATAGCTGTGGAGGATTTTATTTTTTTTATTCTTATTTTTGAATGCAAAGACAGCTCATTTGTAATATCCCTATGATTTCTCCACATGATCATTCAGCAGTTATTCTGGCTGTCTGGCAGGCTTTCTGCTTCCAGACATTTAAAAACTTATTTGGAGACAATCCAGACAGTTAAGTCACACTCAAGTTCAAATAAATGAACTGCATGATTGAATAAAATATGCAATGTTTTGTGTAGCTTCTTGAGCCAAACTAGAATATTCTGAGTCCATGTTCATGTGACTGAAAAAGTGTGAGCACATCACTCTCTTATGTAGCAATTTTCTCTTCACTGATGCCTTCATTTTTATGTCATTTTGCTTTTTGGGGGGAGGGGGGGAGGTGGTAGTGGCTTTTTTCAAATGCTTTTGTTTTAACAAATTTTATAACTGCAAGTTTTACTAACAGGAAGAGTATACTGATAGTGCTTTCAGCAGAGAAAATGTTATGGCCTTGTATAAAATGATAGTGCATCCATACTTGGCATAATGGACTAGTAATTGTGACAGACTATGCTTGAAGGACAATTGAATAGATTTCAGAAAATTCTGGATCATGGCATGCTCGATGTGCGACATACATTTCAAAAAACCACAGAATTGGCTTTAAGAAGAACCATCCTAATTTCATCAGGGGGTTTGCATTCTGGATAAGAGCCTTGTTAATTAGTCTCCTTCTCTTTATAGCTACTAAATACACATTTGAATTGCTACCTAACATTAATGCATGGGAAACTATGGGGAAAGCTCCTCTAACCATCCTGGGGGCAGAGATGGTGTCGTGCAAGAGAGCATACATCTGTGGAAAGAGAGAATCATGGTGAATGTGTGCTAATGATCAAGTAATGTGCATAACTCAACCTTGAGTTATAGGCCCTTCAGTCACCTTCCTTGTCTTCCAGTTTTGTCATCGTTGAGAGGATGTGTTAAGCTAGGCATTTAGTGCATTCTCTTTCTGCTTAGGGTATCTCCTCTGTGGTCAAATGCAGCAACTAGTGTGATAGTTTGCTTCACTGACATACCGACGATGCACTAATAGAAAATTTTAGAAGTCGATATCCAAATTCTAACTCCCATTAATGTCTCTAGCAATGTTGTGGAAAGATGTCAACTGGTTTCTTAAAAACCCTAAAGAAAAGCTTCCCTTTTCTCACTATGAAGTTTGGCTTTAAAAAAACCCCAAAAAACCACTTATGCCTCTCATGCATCACGCCTAACTTCCTGAATTGTTCCCCTACCATAGTGATACTGAAACTAAACCATGTTTTATTAATGCAAGTATTCCAGGTTGGAATTCATTTGCTCATCCACTTGATATGTGTACATTTGTGCACGTTAAATCTATTAAAAATGGGGGTCCGCTGTGAGGGACAGTTCTAACATCTCCATTAGAACTTGTGGCACTTCTGTAGAGAACCGGATATAGTGCTACCAGCATTACTGTATTTGTTCCCATTATATGCTAGTAGTGCTGCCAATCAGTGTTCCCTCTAACAGGGATTCCCAGATGTTGTTGACTGCAATCAAATGGCCAAAGGCCACTGCAGCTGGGGATACTGGGAGTTGTAGTGAAGAACATCTGGAAATCTCTGTTAGAGGGAACACTGCTGCCAACTGGTTGCTTCCACATCTGCAGCAGCACTGCCGCAAGTTCCAATGGAGACTTTAGAAATGTGCATCATGTCAGTCAATATTATTTGATAGCCTTATATTTTCACTGCCCACTCTAGTCATTAGCTTTTCTTTTGAGAGAGTTTGTGAAGCAGAATCCTTGCATTGGTTAGCCCCACGTGCCTTCATAAAGTGCCTTTAACTTTACGCTTCCATCAAGCTATTTAAGGAACAAAGTACCTGTCCAGTTTATACCACCCATGTACCAAGCTATTGGGACTTGACCTCCTGCTCTAGATTTATCTTCACTGAGAGCAACCTTGCAAGAAAATGAAAATTACCATGCTGGTCCACAAAAAGGTTTACTTGATCACTTCATTATACATGCCTTCCCTTCCTGATAATTTATTAAACACAGTTCTTAGTTGCCCTAGGAGGTGAATAAATATTTGAGCTTCTAAAGAAGTCCAGTGAAGTCCAATCAAGCCTAACTATTTTTCTGAAAGACTTTGAAGATTGATTTTAAGAGCCAATTTTTTAAAAAAGACTTGTTCACAGCTGTTTACATAGTTAAAGAAATTGAAATATTTAAAAAGCTTCCCTGCCTTAAGAGGGGTTGCAGTCTTTACAAAGATATAAGGGAGAGAGACACGAGCAAGCAGCCACTGGAAAAAAGCCACTGGATGCGTTTGGGCAATTACTCTCTTCCTGATCAACAGGAAAGCCGTAACCTTTAAAGGTGTCTAGGTGCCTTTTTGCCCAGTTAACAGCTGCAATGGCACAGCGGGGAAGCAGCTTGCCTAGGGAGCAAGAGGCTGTTAGTTTGAATCCCCACTGGTGTGCTTCCCAGACTGTGCCTAGTAAACATGTATTTGTTGTCACCTATATCAGGCAGCAGTGATATGGGAAGGTGCTGGAGGTGGATGATCACTTCAGTGACAACGGCAAAGGTATCATCTCATACTGTGCAGGAGGAAGGCAATGGTAAACGGCACAATCTTTTGCCGAATTAGCAGGCATGAAGCCAAAAATAGTAACTGAAAGTAGATAAAATGAAACTGACCTAAACTGGGCACTCTATATTTACCAGTAAAATTACCCTTGTGATATCAAAGGAAAAAACACAGGCTCCAGTAACTTTAAAATTGCACCTGTAATGATGGATGCTCTATAAAGGAACAAGTGTGCTGGCAGACTGAACGTCAACCTGGCCTGCAGTAGATTAAAGTGAATTGCTTCAATTGGGATGTGTTCATGTGCTGTATTTCAGTGCATGGCTAAAGAAGCACTGTGGGAATCCAGTTGGGATCGATGCAGCTGTTTTCCTTAATACTGGTAGTACTGAAGGGAAGATAAAGCTAGAGCAGGGGGGTTACTTCCACGGTTGCTGAGCCGGTTACTGTCCATAAATAGCACTCAACAGTATGAGGATCAGAGAACCTGGGCATGAGTGAAAGAACACTAAAACAAGTTCCATTAGGCCAAGAGAAATTTCGATTAGGTGGAGACATGCTGAAACGCTAGGAACCGCTAGCACGCATTCCTGGTGGGTGAATCATCCATAGTCGCCCCCAAGTCTGACTCCCGTGCCACATTACTGAGATTCGTCCAACTACATATCCTGACAACTGAAATTGGGCAGCTGTTGGAAGACTCTCAGTAACATGGCGTGGACACCAGACTTGAGCAGGTTTCAATAACATGCTTGTGAGGAACTTCTGGTCCCATGCTAACTGTCTTTCAGGTGGTCATGAGAGGCACATAAGTGTAAAGCCTGGCCTGTATTGTTCTTTGTGATGGCCTGTTTATACAATGCACTATGGCAGTGCTGTGAGAGTAGAACAAGCACATGTAAGAGAGGCTTAATCTGCTGCTTAAATCAGTCTCTATTGCAGAAGCACCCTGTTAAATTCTCCATTTCCTCTTATTCAGCAATCTGCTACTAGTAGCAGAGTTTAGTGAGTGAGTACATTGTTAATGTAAGAAGCAGATTCATCCATACATGGCAATGCATCCACTGTGCTAATCTCTTTAAGAAAGTGAATGACAGTCCATGCTCTCTCGCTCCTGGATTGATGTAGTGTGTGGTTTACTTTAAAAACCTTCATTAATGCCTTTTAGGTTTGTTTTCTTTTTTCCAAATGTAAAACAGAAGCATTAAAGAAAAGAAAAAGCAACAGCATTTCATCAAGACAATATTAATGTTTCTCATGAAAATATGAAGATACCTTCTGCAATTAGACCCAATTCCTATCTGCCAAAAAGAGATTGGGAGAGGAATGTTATGATCCCCTTTCTAGAACTGTCAACTAATCAATTGTTTTCTTTTTAAAAATCACATTAGCCTAAGTTATTTATTGCAAAAGCACTGCTTATGTATGTTTAGACATTTTTGAAACTTTTCCTTCTTAAATTGTGTTCCATTATATTGTTCAAGCAGTTTTGCTTCATAGTGAGTACAATTGTCCAATTATATTGATTTAATAACATGGGGAACTTAAACCAAGGTGTAAATGTCTGTGTTAATGGCTGAGAACAATGCTTTTACTGTTGTAGGGGGAACTAGGGAGAACATTATTTTTCAATAAATTTTTGTGTGTGACTGAGTTGTTATTATCATTTGCCCTGTGCTTGAACAAAAAGCCAACCAACCAACCATTAGGCTGCATTGTATTTGAGAGCTGTACTGAAAACATAGTCATAAGAACAGAGCTCATGGAAGGTACTTGAAGTATTGAAATAGGGCAGAGGGAGTTGATAATAATTCTATATTTTTAGAGACTCAGGTTATGGTAGGGAAGCTTGATTGTATGTTCTGCTAATTGATCTAAAGATCCATCCCCTAGATTGGAGATTCCCAATAACTTGAAGGGCTGCCAGGTAGTTCTGAGAGCTCTCCTTCCCCACAATTTGTACCCCAAAGAGGATGATATCTCCACTCGAAAAGGGGAAGGAGGAGGAGGAAGACCCTCCTCCTCTGCTGCTGATTGGCTGGCAAGATTAAGTTCAACATATCCCACACCTCAGCCTGACAGACAAGTGTCAGAAAATTAGCACAGAGTACTCCGATTGAAATAGGACTAGTAAACTTTTCCCATTGGAGGTATGCACATGTAACTTAGGTCAGATGTAAGCCAGTAACTAGAGCAACCTGCTTCATGACTGTAACAGAGTGAGTATATGCGCACATGCATCCTAGGGGTTGAGCTGCACAGAAGCCTCACTTGTTAGGGACGCCTGCCCCAGATCATTTTTATGAATAAGTTAATGCTTAAGAACTTAGCCTGAACATAGGCAATTGATTTTTCATTTCTGGAGAGATTTGCCAAAGGCTATAATGGTGGCATACTTTATCTCGCACAGCAACTACTAAGTTGTGGGTATAATACTCACACATGGTTCCCAATATTGTAGGGTGATATCACACATACAGCAGTATGTGTGTGCATGCGACAGAGAGGTCAAAGTCTTGTGTATAGCTTGTCTTTCACATAGCAGAGGCAGGAATACCCAGAGAAATGATTTGTTTCTTGCCAAACAAGAGGCCAGCACGAATAGCTCATGGTAATCTTGTATCAGTTGTAGCACAGGTCTGGTGTAAAAAACTAAAACCTACTTGGGGTCTTACCATTGGCAATCTTTGTGGGCTTACAGAAAAATAGTAGAGGGCGAACTACCCTACCAATTTCCCTACCATCCCCCGCAACTAGAACACAGTTTGGCAATATTCAGCCCTCCATGGATAAACATCAACACATTGGGAGTTTTGAAATATCAAGTAGGATACAGTCATCTAGAAGGCAGAACATGCTACCACTTCACAGGAAGCAGAGTACGGATGTAGCATCATGCTCACATGACAGCATTGCCAAGTGATTCCCTCTGTGCAGTCATAGTGCTAAATAACCTCAGTGACAGCTTATTTAAAACTTGCTCATGTCCATTTGTACATGTTTTTACAGATGGACATGATGCACAGGTAATGTCCATCTGCAACATGGCATTTGTAAGCAATAATCAAGTAGGAGAATAACACTGTTGCTAGACATCAATACTACGTCAGTAGGTGCCCATCTGTGAAACCTCATTCCAGGCTGCAATTTCCATAGTGCCTCATTTGCCAGGTACAATCCTGTGGCCTCAGTAGCAATGCACTGAAAGTTAGAACTGCATACTTGCATGTTCAGCTCAGCATGCACAAAGGCTTCAAGGCTGAAAAGGGTAGCAGTCGCTAAACAGTTTATTTCAATAGGCTTCTGTACAAGACAACTGACCACTCAACTGTAGTGTCCAAACAGCTTTTTCACAGGTTGATTTCCATGTTTTGTATAAAATAGGTAACTGCTTTATTGATTATATATGATGGAAGTCAGAAATTGAAATTCATATGTTGAATTACACAAGATGATGGGGAGAGGGAACATGAAGACCTACAGAATATATTGTAACTATTTTGCTACCGGATTGAAACCATCACTGCCTTACTTGTACCAAACAACAGAACACCCATGTATTTACCATAAATACTGTTACATAAGTGTATAATACAATCAAAGACAAAAATCAAACTTAACTCCTCTCACATTTTTGGCTTTTGCCTGAATATTAATACTTTGTTTTGTCCATGCAGCATAACATACTGTAGGTGGTGCTTGATTTTAAGAGTTTGTAAAATAGTACAAAACTAGAAGTTCATGTAAACTTGAGCCAATGGAAGGTGGCAGAAGGGATTGGCTGCTTCGTTTTAGGCTAGACTCAACCTCTGCTGTAGTAAAAGAAAAAAGCATCAACTTATGTTTGTTGGCATCCAGCAGCCAAGTACCATACACCACTGGATTCTGTGCAGAAGACACTGGCAACATCTCGCTCACTGCCGCCTCCTAGAAAATTGGTGGCAGTATAACCGAAAGTTAACTGTTGTCTATCCCTAAGAGAGTAGGCTGTTGCCTGCAGAAGCTATGTCCAATTTGATAGCCTTTAACATGTGTCAGTCGAATACCCCTTTGAAAATGGGCCCTTTTTACAGGCAGCTAGTGTCTTCAAGAACTCTCATTACTCCAGCAGTCAAGACACAGCAGATAAATCAGAATTGTAAACTTCAGTTCTATTGCCACTTGTAGGATTTTAATAGCACGCTCAAAAGGAAAATGCTGCTTTAGCCAAGATCTAAGCTGTGCATGTATTTGCCTATTTGTACAGATTTTCCCTTGACAGGTAAAGAAAATAAAGATACCATGGGAAACAAAGTGCATTAGTTGTAAAACATCATTGGCACCTCTTGCCAGGATGTAGATGCTGCTAGATTTTTCAAAAGTTTGTTCAGTCCATGCTGCTCAGTCTTTATTCAAACATTTCATAATGACGTGTTTGCCGTACCCGGGGAACCATGTCCATAAGTAGCCTGGAAATAAAAGCACATGGTGATCAAGAATGACATGTAGCAAGCAAAAAACTTGGTTAGTGGTGCTGGATGTTCTGGAGAGACAGTTGATTTCTCTTCTCAACTACCTCAAAGTAGTCTTACACACATTTTTTTAAACAGACAATATTTTTTTTCATCTGTGTATACATACACCAGCCACCTAATGGCGCAGTGGGGAAATGACTAGCAAATCCCTGCTGGTATGTTTCCCAGACAATGGGAAACACCTATATCGGGCAACAGCGATATAGGAAGATGCTGAAAGGCATCATCTCATACTGCGTGGGAGATGGCAATGGTAAACCCCTCCTGGATTCTACCAAAGACAACCACAGCGCTCTCTGGGCACCAGGAGTCGACACCGATTCAATGGCAAAACTTTACTTTATAAACACACCACACACACTCCTGGTAACTGTTCAACATGGCACCTTTTAACACAGTGTCTTTCTTACTTCTAGCAGTGAGAGAGCAACTGTCCCTATTCTTCCCAGTATAGCATTTCTCCAGTGGCTGTTGCCTATCTTGTTCCTTTTCAGAACATGAGCCCCTTTTCTATGTAAACCACTTTGAGAGAACGTTTTGCTGTTGTGTAAACAGTATACTGTGTGTAGACTAAAGAGAAATGTACAGAATTTACTAGAGCAAAAGATGGGCATGCTGTAGATTACTCCCTACCTCACTTCCCATGATCGACTGGGAACAGACTGTTCAAAAATATGCATGCAAAGTAAGAGAGAGAGACAGACAGACAGACAGACAGACAAATAAGTGCACTCACTTGGCTCCATAGGCAAAGATTGTAAGTCCGATTAGAACTCCTATACTCCCATCCAGGTACCAGACAGAAGCATTGTGTTTAAAGACTTCTGCACTTAGGAGGATGGAGAATCCCATTATTCCCCCCACTAGAGAGTTGAAGCCTGAAAAGGAAAAGGAAAAGAAATCAAGCATTGCTGACACAAGTCAACTGAATGATTCAGGAGCAAGCACAACTCCAGGGTCCAACCAGTTTTCACACTACATGACAATAAAGAATGTCCAGTAAATGTATTGCTAAAACATGTGGACCAAAATGTGTTTGTGGTGGTGGGGGAGAGGGGTGATAAAGCAAGTGCTCTGCAGCTCTGAACTCTCTCTCTCAAACTGCCACTGCCTTCAAATTTTATTTCAGCAGCCATACTTAAAGTTTCTCCTTTACTTTAGTGACATAAATAAGACTCCTCAACTTTCAAGGATCCACTAAAACACACATATAGTTTGTAGAGAGGGATTTAGTTTGTTTTAAAGAAATTATCCAGAAAAGCCAAAATATGCTGACTTTTGCTACTAACCTTCTAGCCCTGCCCCTTCTACCACACACACAAAATTGCTTTTCAAAAAGAGAAAATGCATGTTAGCATTACACTACAATTTGTCTTCATTTATTTCCTAGAACCAGATCACTCCCGCCTCCGTTTGTGCTGCCATGTCTCAAAGCATTCTGAGGGGCAGCCAGACATGCCCATCCCAAACTGCTGTTGGCCTATCAATGGTTCTCTCCCGTTTGCAGCAGCTGCCTTCACAGATGTATACCAAGCTACCGAGTGGACAAGGCTTACAGAGAGAAGGTAAGTAGGCAGCATTTTATTGTTGAATATAATGCAGTTTCTCTCAACCTATGCAATGGGCTGCCTTGTACAGACATCAGCTTTTCACTGCCACAACAGTGGCTCTCAACACAGTACCACTGCTGCAATACCCACAATCCTCTAGTGACAGTGAGACAACTCTACAAACGTAGCACAGAAGGGGGATGAGGCTAGCTGCTATGGAAAAGTCTGCTCACTCCTTTCAGAAGAAGAAATGGCACATATGGACTCTCAAGTTTGCTAAGCAGGTGGTGTAGGGAAAGCACACATCCTTCACACACACACACACACACACACACACACACACACACCACAATAAAGGCAAGTGTTTGGAAATGATGAGGCCGTGCTGCAAGAGAAATGGTATGTGATTTTTAGTGTCTCCCCCCACCTTTTACAAGAGCACTGATGCAGTTAGAGAGAAGTAGTCATCCTAGAAAGCACTATTTTTAAAATAAAATAAAATAAAATAAAATAAAAATTAAATTAAATTAAATTAAATTAAATTAAATTAAAATAAAATAGAATAAAAACCAAGCCTTAAAAAAAAAGATCAAAGATGGGAAGGGGGATTTGCACCTCATCACCTATAGTGTAACAGACTCCATCTAACAGGTGTCTATGAAAGCCACACATGTTCAATAGCAATGCACGAGTAAAGGGGTTGAGAGAAAACTGCATTTCTTCCTCAACCTCCAACAGTGGTGTGAACACAAGGTTCTCTGAAATAGTAGCATGAATCGGTACAATCTCTCTCAAAAATTGGAGTCCAGCGCAAGTGGGCTTATAATTTAGATTCTGGCCACAAGATGTCACTCTGGTCATGCCACTCACACATGCATGCAGCACAAGTACTGACAAACTAGGTATGTGGCTCCTGCTTGCCTGCACCTTCCTACAGAAGACTTTCTGTGTGCACAATAAAAGCATGATGCACTCCCTTTGTTACATTTAGGTCACATGTTTCTCCTGGAAGCTGTGCTACTATTATGGTTATAGCACATTTTCACAGGCCTCTCGTGCTTTCCTCCTGCCCTAGGCAGTGCATCCCTTGTTACCAATAAGTCAAGGGCATCTATTGTATGTTGTATGTGATATTACTAGGAATGAAACCGAAGCAGAGACCTCCAAAAGGGGCACAGAAGACCACTGACTACCAATGCATATTTGGCATGACAACTCGTCTTTAGGCTCGACTTTAAATACAATTACCATGAGAGGGCTGGCATGAGAAAGATCAGGATACTACCCTTTATTGTTTCATGCAAATGAATACAAAAATACAGTACGTACACTAGGACAACAAATAAAGTTTAAAATGGCACAAATGAAATTAAATCCTGTGCAAAGCCAGTAACCAAGCATTTATCTCTCATACAACTCTCAAATTCATGCAACTATTGATTTTTCTTTCTGGAGAAAGTAAATTAACATCATAACCTATTTTAAAATAGTTGCATAGGTTTGAGTATTTTTGGATATATGTGAGACACACACACACACAGTGTGATACTTTTTAAAATTTGGATGGTTTTTACCTTGTTGGTATATTTTAAAAGAAACAGGATTTAATTTCATTAATGTGATTTTTAATATAATTAAAACAGCCTGTTTTAATATACAGGCTGTTTTCTTTTGTTTGTAATATTCGTGCACACAAGTTGATGAAGTGGGTTTCTATGCTATATTGTTAATGGGTTGTACATCATTTCTGAAGTCAACCAAGGAAGTGTTTTAATGGTCTTCTGTGACCTTTGAGGTTTCCTTCCCTTCTGTCCCTGCATTTGGCGCCTTCCTTTCTTTTCTTTACCATTAGTGATCAGCAACACAATTATGGTTTACCCACTGCCTTTTGAGACCTGCTGTTCCTCTCTCACTCTCTCTGTTATTCAAGTTATGGCTGCATTTAGCACGCCTGTGTGTGTATGTGTGTGTGTGTGTGTGTGTGTTTGCGCGCACACACACACACAGAGAATTTAACCATTCATTTCCAACACAATCATGGGATACATTTGTCTACCTAACTGGCCACAAGATGTCACTCCTTTGCTACAAAAGTCAATGACAGCTTGAATATTTGACTACTGCTAGTAAAATGGAAATGACTTGACTAGCAAGCCAGAGACTGTCAGTTCGAATCCCCACTGGATGTTTCCCAGACTATGGGAAACCCCTATATTGGGCAGCAGCGATATCGGAAGATGCTGAAAGGCATCATCTCATACTGTGCAGGAGATGGCAATGGTAAAAACCCCCTGTATTCTACCAAAGACAACCACAGGGCTCTGTGGGAGCCAGGAGTTGACACTGACTCGACGGCACACTTTACCTTTAGGTAAAAGATGACACCACTTTACCTATGATGCTGTTGTTACTGACCTGTTTATGTGTAGAAAGGACTGCTGTTTATACTGCACAAAAATGTTAATTAACAAACAAACAAACAAACAAACGGTCAAGGAGGTGCCAGGCAACTTCACCTCAAGATGTACACTTTTTGTTTGAATGCCTAGAAGCATGCTTGTTTTCACTTCTAGGCACTGCAGACCTGAATGGCCATGCTTCATTTGGCCACCTGGATAGTTCTGGCTTGCACTACAGGAGACAAGCTATAAAAATGTACAAAGGAAATGCAGAGCCTCTTCAGAGGCCAGAAGTACATGTGACCAGTTCCCAGGCCTTGAACACAAAGCCATGTCACTGCTGTTCCAGAGCTTGCAGCAATGAGGCCTTCCACCATCCCCAAAGGCCCTGGCTGGTACTAACACGCAGGTGGACTGCACTGAGAGTTTGACTGGACCCAGCCTTTGGCAACAAAAATCTTCATGGGAGAATATGAGGGCTGCCAATCAGCCAGGGTGGAGTGAGTGAGAATATCCTGGCTGTTGCTGGCTGGAGGAAGCTTTTTTAGCCCCTGTAGTAGCTGCCAGCATGCTTTGGAAGGTAGCCAGCAACCCCTTTCCACTGAGCTCATATGCTTGAAAAGCATAGCTCATGCACGTGCACAAAGCAGTGGAGGTGCTGAGCTTTCTTTCAGCACACCATTTAAAACACTGCTACATGGCAGCTTGCAAGGTGCACAGCTGCACTTACTCCTTAGCACCCCACCCCACAAGTATTATTGGACTAAGGCTGAGTGTTGACACAGCAACTAGGGGTGTGCATAAAACCGGTATGCCCACTTCAGTTCAAGTCCGAACTGGACTGGGTACATTCAGTTTTGGCACCGGGGATAGTAACACAAAAATACTATTATTGGAAAAAACTCACTGCCTCCAGGGGGTGCTGCTGTGGCAACAGGAGGATCTCCAGCAGTCCCCCTCACCGCACCAGCCTCTCCCCAGTCTCCAATCAGCCCAGTTTGGACCGTTTTAGTCCATTTTCTGCCCATTCTGGGCCTCTTAGTGGGGACAGCATCCATTTTGCAGGCTGCCACACATGCACACTGGCCATCTATGTGGCCTGAGACATGACCCCGCAGCGCCCCCTGGAGGCAGTAAGTTTTTCAAAATGCGTGCATGTGCACAACAAAGCGCGCGCAACCCCAGACCGGCCGGGGTGCTTGGTTGGCTCAAATTTGAGCCAAACTGGGTCCGGTTCAGCCCCAGGTTGAGCCAGGAGTGGGCCCTTGAGTCAGCCAAGTATGGGAGAGAAACAGCATGGCTTCTGCAAAGGTCAATCTTTCCTTACAAACCTTTTGGAGTTCTTTGAGAGTGTCAACAAGTGTGTGGATCAAGGTGAGCCAGTTGACAAAGTATTCCTGGACTTCCAAAAAGCTTTTGACAAAGTTCCTCATCAAAGATTCCTGAGGTAACTTAGCAGTCATGGGATAAGGGGACAAGTATATGTGAGGATTGCTAACTGATTGAAAGACAGGAAACAGGGTAGAGATAAATGGAGAATTTTCACAATGGAGGGAAGTAAGAAGTGTGGTCCCCCAGGGATCTGTACTGGGTCCGGTGCTTTTTAATTGATTCATAAATGATCCAGAAGTAGGGGTAATCAGCGAAGTGGCCAAATTTGCAGATGATACCAAACTCTTTCGGGTAGTGAAATCCAAAATGGATTATGCAGAACTCCAAAAGGATCTCTCCAAACTTAGTGAGTGGGCGACAAAATGGCAAATGCGGTTCAGTGTTGGGAAGTGTAAAGTAATGCACACTGAGATGAAAAACCCCAGCTTCAAGTATACGTTGATGGGATCTGAGCTGTCAGTGACTGACCAGGAGAGGGATCTTGGGGTCATGGTGGACAGTTCATTGAAAGTATCCACTCAATGTACGGCAGCTATGAAAAAGGCCAATTCCATGCTAGTGATCATTAGGAAGGGGATTGAAAATAAAACTGCTAATATTAACATGCCCTTATACAAAACTATGGTACGGCCACAACTGGAGTACTGCATACAATTCTGGTCATCACATCTAAAAAAGGACATTGTAGAACTGGAAAAGGTGCAGAAGAGGGCAACCAAGATGATCAGGGGCCTAAAGCACATTTCTTATGAGGCAAGGCTACAACACCTGGGGCTATTTAGTTTAGAAAAAAGACGACTGCGGGGAGACATGATAGAGGTCTATAAAATCATGCATGGTGTGGAGAAAGTGGATAGAGAGAAATTCTTCTCCCTCTCACAGAACACTAGAACCAGGGGTCATCCCATGAAATTGATTGCCAGGAAATTTAGGACCAACGAACCAAAGTACTTTTTCACACAAACACATAATCAACTTGTGGAATTCTCTGCCACCGGATGTGGTGACAGCCAACAACCTGGATGGCTTTAAGAGGGGTTTGGATAACTTCATGGAGGAGAGGTCTAGCAACGGCTACTAGTCGGAGGGCTATAGGCCACCTCCAGCCTCAGAGGCAGGATGCCTCTGAGTACCAGTTGCAGGGGAGTAACAGCAGGAGAGAGGGCATGCCCTCAACTCTTGCCTGTAGGCTTCCAGCGGCATCTGGTGGGCCACTCTGTGAAACAGGATGCTGGACTAGATGAGGCTTGGGCCTGATCCAGCAGGGCTGTTCTTAGGTTCTTACCAATCTGAAGGACAAAGAGACACCTGTGAAGTGGGCAAGGAGGTTCCTCTCAGTTGGTTCTCTAGCAAAGGAAATACAACTGTCCCTACTTGGTCCTGCCCAGTGTCCCTCTTGGGGGCCGCTGCTGGTGTGCCCCAGCTTTCTTTTTAGATTGTGAATCCCTTTGCAATGAGAGGATTCACAGTTTAAATGAGGTGGCCATTTTCTTATTTCTTTTTGTGCTGCATAAGTCACTTGAACGTTTTGTATTTAAAAAAGA
Source organism: Hemicordylus capensis (assembly GCF_027244095.1). Classification (NCBI taxonomy): domain Eukaryota; kingdom Metazoa; phylum Chordata; class Lepidosauria; order Squamata; family Cordylidae; genus Hemicordylus; species Hemicordylus capensis. The sequence goes on from NC_069657.1 coordinate 169,472,414, forward strand.
GTAACACCACCACTAGATATACAAGCACAAGTGAGGCTTTTGCTAACATTTCGGCTCACATAGCAACCCAGGTTGCTCTGCTACAACCTGTCCTACACTGCATTCTGCCCTGCCCAAGTACCAGAATTTTTTCAAATTATCAATCTGAGGGATCCTGAATAGACAGACGGTGGCTGACATCCAGATTAACACTGTGCTGGTGTGTTAGGGGAGGGATGGTTTTTGCTGACCTCCCCTTCATTCTCAAATCCACTGTGTCTCCCAAAATATGCCCGAGGAGTTGCACCATCGGCAAAAATTCCCAGCATGGTGTTAATTTGGATGTTAGCCAGTGCTGGAGAATATAAAATTTTGCTTGTGCCTTCTCCCTACTGAGGGTATTTTATAACAACTAACTGAGGAAGATTTTAAAATACATGACAGTAGTCTGCAGGCGTAGGATATTTTTATTATTCTTTTTGTGTGTATGAAACAATTTTTTTTATTAAACTCTGTGCTGTTTAAAGGAACTTGTAGTTCTAGAGTCTGTCATAGCAGGAAGCAAATTAGCAGGAAATAGAAAACTGCTAACAACTCTGACAGGCAAGAGACTTGTTAATTCGCCTTGGCCAGCAGCTGCTTCTGCTACCCACCCTAACTATACAGTTGGCTGCTGAGTGGGAAGGAATCTCATCCTTCCAAAAATGCAATTCCACTGAACTCAAGCACACTAGGTGCAGAGACTTGACTAAAATAGTCTGAAAACACATGGAAAGCACAGACACCAAGTTAATTATAGAGTTCAGATCCTAATTTCAGTAATTTAGGGGAAAAAGTCAGCAGCAACACAATTATCACAAGGGTGTAATTAAAGGACTGAGAGGGAGGGGGTTTCTCAGCTATTGGAAAAGAATGTGACTGGTTAAGAGTACTGGGAACTAGGACCTAAAGAAAAAGGCAGAGAAGTGGGACAAAACAGCCCCTTAATTTTAGCCAGTGTGTGAAGATGTTTTTCATTTCAGTGGGGCCAATGGAATCCTTTTTCTACTATGAAGCTTCATGATCATTACTAATTGAGCATACAAGATTACAACAGAGCCATACACATCAGTTTTTCCATTCCTCCTTTAAGTCTTCCAAGCAGAAGTTTCTCCATAGATGAAGTCTCTGAAAACTTTGTTGCAAATAAAGTTTAAACATGATAGGTTTTGCTCAAGACAGTCCAATAGATGAGACAACAATAGAACTGGTCTTGTGGTAGCAAGCATGACTTGTCCCCTTAGCTAAGCAGGGTCTGCCCTGCTTGTATATGAATGGGAGACTTGATGTGTGAGTACTGTGAGATATCCCCCTCAGAGGATGGAGCCGCTCTGGGAAGAGCATCTGAAGGTTCCAAGTTCCCTCCCTGGCATCTCCAAGACAGGGCTGAGAAAGATTCCTGCCTGCAACCTTGGAGAAGTTGCTGCCAGTCTGTGTAGACAATACTGAGCTAGATGGACCAAGGGTCTGATTCAGTATATGGAAGCTTCCTATGTTCCTACCATTGTTATCTGGGGTTCCCACATTCAGAATTACTCCAAGTGTGTAGTTTGCCTGAAACACTACTAAAAATCTCCTACTTTTCAAGCAGCAAATGTTCTATGCTGGAAACACAAAGCCTCCTAAACTGCTCAGCTGCTCTGTGCCAGTAAGGTGTCCCTTGAAACCCAAGACATAAATACATTTCAGTGCTTTTAAGTAAACTCAAAGTTGACCATGGATCTTGAAATTAAAGTGGTTTCTCCCAATGTCTCAGTGGGAGATGGTTTCAAGGCCCTCATGGACTCCTAAAGGCTTGAGAAACCTGGAGCAGGTTTCTGCAAGAATAGCAAAATGCTTGTGCTGCAAGAGTAGCACAAAGCCTCCTAAACTGCTCAGCTGCTCTGTGCCAGTAAGGTGTCCCTTGAAACCCAAGACATAAATACATTTCAGTGCTTTTAAGTAAACTCAAAGTTGACCATGGATCTTGAAATTAAAATGGTTTCTCCCAATGTCTCAGTGGGAGATGGTTTCAAAGCCCTCATGGACTCCTAAAGGCTTGAGAAACCTGGAGCAGGTTTCTGCAAGAGTAGCAAAATGCTTACAGGAACATAGAAAGCTGCCTTAGATGGCCACTGGTCCATCTAGCTCAGTATGGCCGGGCGGGCTATGGGGTGGAGACTGCCTTGGTTGGCCTGACGGATGATGTCCAATTGGGAACTGACAGAGGGAGTGTGACTCTGTGGGTCCTTTTGGATCTCTCGGCAGCTTTCGAGACTGTTGACCAAGTATCCTTCTTGAACGCCTCAGGGGATAGATGGTGGAAGGCACTGCTTTGCAGTGGTTCCACTCCTACCTCACGGGCAGATTCCAGATAGTGTGTCTTGGAGACTGTTGTTCTTCCAAATCTGAACTTTTGTATGGTGTCCCTCAGGGCTCCATATTGTTTCTGATGTTGTTTAACATCTACATGAAACCGCTGGGAGAGATAATCAGATGTGTCCCAACAGCTGTAGCAAATTTGGTTCAAATCGGTTAAGCGTTTCACAAGTTAGCCTACTTGTGCCTCCAAAGTTTATGCATCTCCCATCTTGAATCAGGGTGGATGACATCACAAACTACACCACTGAGGTGTCCCTGTGTGTCACTCACTGCAACTGTATCCAATTTGGTTCAAATGGGTTAGACAGTCCACAAATTAGCCCGCTTGTGCCTCAGATGTTCACGCAGCTGCCATCTTGAATTAGAGTGGATGACATCATCACACACCACACCATCTGGGCATCCCTATGTGTCCCTACAGCTGTAGCAATTTTGGTTCAAATCAGTTAAGTGGTTCGTAAGTTAGCCCACTTGCGCCTCCAAAGTTTACATGTCTGCCATCTTGAATCGGGGTAGATGACAACATCACAAACTACACCACTGAGGTGTCCCTATGTGTCCCTACAAATGTACCTGATTTGGTCCATATTGGTCCAGGCATTGCGAAGTTGATATGGTGGGGACACACAGACACACACACACAGAATGTCGGGTGATCTCATAAGCCTACTGGAAAGTAGGCTAAAAAATCACAACAATAAAAACATAACAAACAAACAAACAAACAAAGTATTCAGAGCAGCAGGCCAAAAAAAATTCAGAGGCAGACTGAGAGCAGATCTAGAAAACCAAAGTCAACCATTATGGGCTGGCTTCCCTGCGTTAGGAGGCAAACAGCAGCATTTGTTAATGGAACTGCTCCCGGGGAATTGGTGGGAATCCTGAGCTACGTTTTAGGCTTATGTGGCTTGTGTGGGGTGGGGTGGGTATTAGCTAGCTTGGAATGGAACAGTCCCACCTTCAGAATAAAATGTGTTCAAAGCTTCCATCACAGAAAGAACTGGATGGAGAGGTTAAGGTTCAAAATACAATGAGGTTTACTGAAAGGTTTGGGGGTTTAGGAAGAGAAAAATAAGAGTTAGATAAGCAACAGAAGACTATGTTACAGTTCACAAGGAGGCAATTTTGCTTAAGTTCCAAAATTAAATTCACTCAAGACTGACGAGAGACAAATGAACAGTTTTGGATTTTAGGAGAAATGAGGAAAAGGGAAAGTGGTGTTTTGAGAACAGGAGTTATATACTACCTCGCTCCTTCCCAGAGGAATGTTGTGAACCACTTCAGTTTGGTCAAGGCTGAGAGGTTTCTCTCCTCCGGGGCAGGCAGGTGGGAGTGGGAAGCCGGGGACCAGGCAGAGGTGTGTCAGCCAGGCAAAATCCAAAAATGAATCAGAATCTCACAGCCAGGAGTACTGTGCAGACTGGGTTAGGAAAAAGGCCAGTTTGGAGGCAAAAGGTAAAGCAGGAGTGAGAGTCACGGCAGGACAAAATGGAGGTGACTGTGCCAGGACAGAGAAAAAAGATGGTGGATTCGTGGAAGAATCTTACTTGGTGAATCTGAGGTAGGGTCACAAGTGGCACACAGATCCCAGGAGACACAAAGCACAAAAACACACGGATTGATGGTGTCCTGACCAGTTATAGGAAAACTCCTACCCAAGTTTATGCTAAACGCACCTTGCAAAGGCAAACAAAAGGGACAAAGCACAGGACAGGTCATTGTGCTCTTCAAAATTGAGGAGCCAACTTCTTCTTGGACAAAAGCTAGGGAAGGTCTGAAAAGAACCATGGAGGGAGAGGCAAGATGAACGCATTAGAGTTTATCTCTTGAGTCTTTTCAGAATATCTGGGGTAGCTAAGAAGTAAACAAGCTAACTTCCCACATGTTCGTTAGGGAAGGAGATGACCTGTTGCTTCCTTATCACTCCCCTTCCTGAAGTGGTGCTATCTTGACGTGATTTGCTGTGCCAACATAGGGAAAATACTTGGCTTATTATTTCAAGAATAGCTCTTGATTAAATCACCACTACTCCAGCTTCCTACTCATGAGCAATCAGGGGGTGACAGCGCGGTGAGGCCCTCCTGCAGTCTTGCCCTTTGAACTTGACCTAAGACCTGTGCCAAAATGACATGCCCTTTGAGTTAGCTACAGGTGAAACGAAATGGAGATCTCATGGTCCCGTGAGATCCAGAGTGCAAACTGTGGTAGCTACAGGCTTGTAGTTCCAAATAGAGAGGGGTGCTTCTCGGGTGAAGTACCCAAACAGGCTTCCTTGGGAACACATTTTGCACCAGCTGCGGCTTCCAAGACATCTTTAAAAGTAGCCCCATGTAACACATATGTTGCAGTCATCCGTCCTATTAGAGACAATAGCTGGACAAGTACAATGAATCCCCTGCTTTCCAAAGAAGAATGGAGTGTATGCAACAAATGCAGTTGATCAAAGGCAGTGCTGGCTGCTGCCCTACCTGCTTATCTGGGAGCAAGGTAGGACCAAGGAGTAGCAGCAGGGTCCTGGAATACTGTTAATTCTGTGACTGCTTCTCCAAACATCAGGATATAAACATGTAGCTCATCCAACAGTCATGGTTGGCAGACCAAACTTAATTTCACTGACATTTAGATTGGTGATATCAGAAACCCTTTTATGTGGATTAAAAGGAACTCTTCCCAAATGGCAGCCTTTACCTCACTTGTTAAATTTCCCTTGTCTGAATTGGCACCTGTGGGGGTTTTGTTTTGTTTTGGAGTACGGTAACAGGATTTGTCCCTTCATAAATAAGATCTCCTCGCTGTCCAGTAGCCACTTGTAATTCTTTTAAAGAACTACAAAGCTGCCCGGATGGGGGAGACCACGTGCTGTAAAAATAGCCTGCAACTGGGGCTTGCTTTGTGCACCCCTATAAGATGATGAGATACAGTATATGAAGTGTGGCATCAACAGAATTCATTTTCGATAGGCATTCGAAAAATATAATTTGGTACTTATTTCAGTGATTACAGGAGTTTTGCTGCTAAATACTTGGGGGGGAAATCCAAAAGAAAAATGGAGGGATTCTTGCGTTATAAACCAGACTATACTGCAAAGCCAAATAATTTCAGCCTGATGGTCTAGTTACTAAACATGTATGTTCAGTTTCTCTGGCACCTATGTGCCAAATTTCATAATGAGAACTGAAGCTATTAGCATGCTATTGACAATCTGCAGCTATAGCCTATATATGGACCAAAGGTTTCTAAAAAGTGGTGGACAAAGAAAGAAAATCATCTGAATGCTACATTAAAAAAATATTGCCAACAGTTTTCAAGAATATAATCTTCCAAATACAACAGAGAAAGCAGGAATGGATATTAGTGAATCCAGTGGGCTATTTTTATGACTACTAGAATTTCCTAACAAATCCACTGCTAGTCCATATTGTCTTATACAAAAATAAAATTTAAAAACACTAAATAGTATCAACAAGCATAAAACAGGTATGAAGAATATAGTTGTGTACTATCTAAATATTATCTGATGTACATCACTATCCTGCATAAAGCCAGCATAGCATAGTGGTTAGAGTGTTGGACTAGGACCAGGAAGACCTGAGTTCGAATCCCCATTCAACCATGAAACTCACTGGGTGACTCTGGGCCAGTCATGTATCTCTCCGCCTAACCTACCTCACAGGGTTGTTGTGAGGATAAAAATAACCATATACAATGCTCTGAGCTCCTCGGAGGAAGAGCGAGACATAAGTGTAAAAATAAATAGATAGATAGGACGTTTCCCCAATTATATAAACTGTGGTGTTTATCCATTAAAGAATATTCAGAATTTATCAGCTACTTAATATGTAAAGACTTAGCTCCACTGGAAATATCAGGATGCCAGCAGTAATTAATATAAATTGAGTTAATTTTTGTAAGTACAATTAGCATTCTCTTTGTCTATGTTTCCTAATGATACCACAGAGGAACTAAGTTCTAGCTGAATCCTGTTATCTCCTGTATTTTATTACTTACCTTTTCCCAGAAAGACTAAACAAAAGGACTTGTCCAACATTTATATTGATGTCTATGTAGACAATACTCAGCTAGATGGACCAATGGTCTGACTCGGTATTAGGCAGATTCCTATGTTTCTATGGAGCACATTCTCGCTGCACTGCCACGGACCTAAATCTCTCCTCAGAACCATGGTGGATAGTTACAAAGAATGGATTAGCCAAGGACTAGCTATGTTTTTGCATCCTCCTTTTCCTTTAAAGTAGGAGAAATGGGGAAATGCCAATTTCTACTAAACATACAAGGTGCCTGCACTAGCACCCGCCTGCTGGAACTAGAGTTAGAAGTGCCATCAGTTTCAGGGCTCACACTTTGCAGTGGTATTTTGGCCTTAAATTCAACTCAGAGCTGGATAGTCCAGCATTTGTTCCACAGATCCAAAGGGAGCCAATGGCCCCACAGCACTAACAATTTTAACACTCAGAATAATCCAAACAGAAATCACCAAGTACAAAATCTCTTTCAAAACCAATATTCCACATTTCCCCTTGCAGCTTCCAGTGACCATTTAAAATATGCAGGATAGCTGTAGGGCATATCTGACGTCCTGCAATAAGCTCTAGCAGACTACTTGAACGAAGGCAGGCACATTGTCCTTGCTTTCTCATAAGTATCTTCTGTGCCTTACAGACCTCTTTATGTCACTGGGCTATTTCTGTACAGGATCCTGGACCTCTTGAATTCCTTTATGTTTTCAAAGTTGCCAGAAATAACTGGAATAAAACTCTCACCTCTGAATGAAAAGTCAGATGTTGCATTCATTTTGCAAATTCTTTTTCTGGGCTAAAAATAGCAAAACAGAGAGGAATATATTTGCCACTTACCATCAGTTAACAATGCTCTGCTCGTAAGTACATTTCCCAACATAAATTTGATCACTGCCAAGGCTGTGCAAAGGATCCCACTTAAAATGGAAACACTATACAGAAAGTCATCCTATAAAAGAAATACATAAGATATAATTATATGCCATTTTGCCACAGAAAATAAAGTTGTCAAGACCTGAGCAGAAACTAGAGCTTCTGGAGGTATGTTTAGACATGCTGGAAGCAGGCACAAGCAATTCATGTGCTTCAGAACTAATGTCCAAAGATGTAGTTTACTTCTTTCCCATAATGAGGTATGTGAGCTGCACCCAAGTTCCTTTTCAGATATTATTTTGGAAATAGGAAGAGGAGATGCAAGAGTCACCTCTGCACCCACTCCCAGCACAATGTCTAAACCTAGCCAGGATAGAATCTAAAAGCTGTACAGTGGGCAAGGCCTGAGATTTTAATATTCACCCAAGTCATTGTCTCAGTTATCAGAATAAGGACTTGCATCCAGACATATAACAGCATGTGCACACTACACTTGATCTTAGCCAAAAGACCAAGTATACATGGTGCTCCTGCAGATGCAGACCAGCCCATTCACTTCGATGGTAGGTGCATGCATTGGTCTTCAATGTGCTCTATAAGTAAACTACCCTCACCATGGACAGGTATTTTTCTAAAGATGAGGCACCCACATATTGATGTGTGTTTTAAAGTTAGATACATCATGCCATTTGTAAATGGCCCAGGTAATGGTCATGCAGCCAAATTCTGCCATACCATGGTATCTGCAGTGGCTTTATTAGGTGGTGAACCTAGGGAAAGACAAAAAATCTCAATTGAAACTGCTTATTTAATGTCATCCAGCTTCATTCCACAAAGACTGGGAATACGGGGGGCGGGGGGGTGTACAATTAGTGTGGTGAGTTAGTGTGGACTTTAGGAACATAGGAAGCTGCCATATACTGAGTCAGACCATTGGTCTATCTAGCTCAGCATTGTCTTCACAGACCGGCAACGGCTCCTCCAATTCCTGTTGCAGGCAGGAATCTCTCTCAGCCCTATCTTGGAGAAGCCAGGGAGGGAACTTGGAACCTCAGATGCTCTTCCCAGAGCAACCCCATCCCCTAAAGGGAATATCTTACAATGCTCTCACATTTAGTTTCCCATTCTAATCTAATCAGGGTGGACCCTGCTTAGCACACTCATGCTTGCTACCACAAGAAGACTTGTTTTCCAGACCGCTGGTCATCTTCCCAAAGTGGCTCCATCCCCTGAGAGGAATATCTTACAGTGCTCACACTTCTAGTCTCCCATTCATATGCAGCCAGGGCGGACCCTGCTTGGCTAAGGAGACAAGTCGTGCTTGCTATCACAAGACCAGCTCTCCTCTCCTTATATACACCTGACTAGCCCCACTCACCACTGCTATTTATTTAATCATATTTCTATAGTGCCCGATATAAATATCTCTAGGTGGTGTACAATTTAAAAACACAACAAATATTAAAGCAGTTAAACTCACAAAACTAATACAACTAATAAAAACAAAATCACAGATAAAAGCTCATTACATTTAAAAATCTTCAATTAACAGCCTGAAAAAACAGGTACATCTTGAGAATTCTCCTGAAAACAAACAGAGATGAATGTTCACATCCCCGTACTGAGTAGTGGGTGAAGACTGCTAAAGTTCTTGTCCAGACTCCTACTCTCTTTCACTGACTACTGCAGAACCATTTTGCCTGGCCTTGGCTGCTTTTTCTCTCAAAGTTCTCCTTATGGTCTTGACTCCTTTAAGTCATCTAATCTGTTCTATTCATTGCTATGATCATGTTACTTTTCGTTTCTTTTCTCTGCATCAATTCCTTCTTTCTGCTCATATTCCATTTTAAGTTTCTATTGACTTGTTTCTTCATCCTTTCTCTCCTGTGTGTCTGTCCTCCTTTCTATCCATACTCTCTCTCCATTCCTCTGGTGCTCTTATCCTCTGTAAACCCCAAATCATCCTTCATTTCCTAATTTTACTAATCCTTCTCACTGCCCATAACATGGAAAATTTATTATTTTTACATTTTATATCCCGCTCTTCCTCCAAGGAGCCCAGAGCAATGTACTACATACTTGAGTTTCTCTTTCACAACAACCCTGTGAAGTAGGTTAGGCTGAGAGAAGTGACTGGCCCAGAGTCACCCAGCTAGTTTTATGGCTGAATGGGGATTTGAACTCGGGTCTCCCCAGTCCTAGTCCAGCACTCTAACCACTACACCACGCTGGCTCTCTTTAGCTCCCAATATTCATCTGGCCTTGCCCACTGCTGTATTTTAAAAAACCAACCCTACATCTTTATTCTGGCATTTTTAAGTGAACATAAACTTCCAATTTTATTTAAAATATTTCTATTTTAAATAGATAGATAGACAGACAGACAGAATTTTATTTAAAATAGATATATTAATTTAATTTAATTTAATTTAATTAATTAAAATTTTATTTAATTTAATTGTAAACTGCCCAGAAACACAAGTTTTGGGCAGTATAAAAATATTTTAAATAAATAATAATTAATAATTAATAAAATAATTTTTCACTCTTCTCTCCTACCCTTGTATATTATTGAGACTGTAAGCCTAAGAGCAGGGTTTGCATCTATGTAGAGTGCATAGAATCCATAGGCATACTAATTAATTAATTAGTTGATTAACAAACAGAGTCCTTCAATAGAAAGGTGCCCTATACTATACATAAAATCACTGAGAAATCTAGTTCAATATTGTCCACAGTAACTGGCAGCAGCATTCCAGGCTTTCAGACAGAAGCCAACGACTGTACCCGAGACCTTCTGAGGTAGAAAGAACTGCATGCAAAGCAAGTGTGGTGTCCAGGAACGACAAGTTGCTTACCTGTAACTTGGATTCTTCTAGTAGTCATCTGTGCTCTTACATGGTTGGGCTTTGCGCCTGTGCATAGACGTCGGAGTTTTTCCAAGCTAAATTCCTTCTATAGTGTTTAGGCGGTAGCCCCACCCCCTCTGGTGATATGCAGCTGCACATGACTCCCCCTTCAGTCTGAGTCCGCTATCTGAAAAAGACTAAAGAGGGGAGGTTACGTGGGCATGTAAGAGCACAGATGACCACTAGAAGAACCCAAGTTACAGGTAAGCAACGTGTCATCCTTCGACGAGGTCTCTGTGCTCTACATGATTGGGCACATAGCAAGCTGCACCTTGTGCCAATCTTACCTGGAGGTGGAGAGTGACTGCAACACTGCCAAGCCAAAGGAAGCATCTTTGTGGGCACGTACATCTAGAGCATAGTGTTGCATAAAGGAGTGATGTGACGCCTAAGTGGCAGCCTGGCAGATGACTTCAAGAGGAACGGTTCTGTCAAAAGCTGTAGAGATGTGCTCTGATCGAGGCTCTTGTAGAATGTGCTCTGATCGAGGGTGGAAGGGGTCGTTTCACGATCTGATAGCACAAGGTAATTGTACGGACGACCCAATGAGATATAGGGGCTATTCTTACGATTGGCAAAAATCGGGCTAGGATTTTTGCCGATCGTAAGAACCACCGGGCTCGCAGCGGAGCCCAATGGTTCTAAAGCGGGTAACCTGCTCAAGAACCCATGCCTTAAAACCAGGTTTGGGGAGCGAGCGTTCCACAAACCTGGTTTTAATAACGAGTACCCACAGTGTGGCTTCGCACCACACCTGCTCACGAGGAGACCCCTGGAGGGGAGGCGAAAAGCCACGTCCCGGCTCCGGGGGTCTCGCCAGCATACTCTGCGTGCTTGCACAGGGCATGCTGGAGCTTGTGGGGGCCAGTCGGCCCCCGCTCCCCCCAGACCCCGCCAGCTCCGTCTCGGAGCCAGCAATCATGTGGGCAGCCGATCCAGCCGCCCAGGGCTCCCTCCCAGCTTGTGAGTGGGGAGAGCAGGCTTAGCCCGCTCTTCCCGCTCACTGCAACAAACCAGGTCTCACGAATCGTGAGACCCGGTCCATAGTCTGAAAAGAGGCTTGTGTACCTCTATTAGGTCCGGAGTGTGTGAGGAAAAGGAACTGGGAGGTACGCCAGTCAACAGTCCAATGAACATAATATGCTAGTGTGCAGCGTCCATCCAGAGTGTGAAGGTGGCATTGAGCATCGTCCTCTGGATTGGGGAAAAACACTGGCAAGGTAAGTAGTTGGGAGCGGTGGAAGGCTGAGACAACCTTGGGTAAGAAGGATATGTCTGTACGGAGAAAGATTTTATCTTTGTGGAAAGTCAGATACGGTGAATCTACTCTGAGAGCCCTAAGTTCACTAATACGTCTAGCGGAGGTGATAGCGACAAGAAAGGTGACCTAACATGAGAGTAAGTCAACTGAGGCAGAGGCCAGAGGATCAAAGGGAGGCCCCATGAGAAATCTAAGTACTAAGTTGAGGTCCCAGGTCAGAGCCATGATGGGAGAATCTGGATATAAGTGAGATAGTCCCTTCAAGAATCTTTTTATAATAGGGTCACGAAACCAGGAGCAAGTGTATAACAGGGAATGGGCTACAATAGTGGCCAAACTGACTCTCAGTGAAGATATTTTCAAGTCAAATTCCTTAAGGGCTAGGAGACAGGCGCAGACATGTTGAGGAGACACCTTTGTAGGAGAAAAGTCTTTGGATTCTAGGAATTTAAGAAAATGCTTCCATTTGTGACCATATGATTTCACTGTTGCAGGTTTGTGAGCTGCTGAAAAAACTCATTGGAGTTCTAGTGGGAAGGAGGCTTGATCCACCATGCAGTGAAACGAAGTTGTGGCAAGCTGGGATGGAGAAAATATCCAGACTGCTGGGTGAGAAGATGGGGAATCTCTGGGAGGTGCTTGTAGAGATTGTTGGAAAGCTGGAGGAGGCGAGGGAACCAAGGCCTCGTGGGCCACCAAGGGGTGATGAGGATGAGGTTGGTCTTGGATGATCTTTTGTAGGATTCTGGGGATGAAGGGTATGGGCTGATAGACCTGTCCAAGGGATGGCAAAGGCATCACCCAGTGTGTTGCGGCCTAGGCCCGTCCGTGAGCAGTAGAGACAGCATTGCACATTGAGTGGTGATGAGAAAAGGTCTATTGTTGGTTGGAACCAGAGATGAAAGAGAGAGTTTGGCGTCAGTCGGTCTAATTGCCACTCATGGGAGGTAGTGCCGATCTTGCTGAGGGCATCTGCCTGTATGTTGGTCTTACCCTGAATGTGGACGGCTATGGGAGTGATGGAGTGTCTGATGCACCAAAGCCTGATGGAGAGGCACAGCAGTATAGGAGAGGACATACCTCCCTGTCTGTTCCAATAGGCCTTTGCCATGGTATTTTCCATTTGAATCGTTATTGTGGAGTGAGCAATGAGAGGAAGAAACCCTTTCAGGGCTTCGAAGATTGCTAGGAGTTCTAGAAAGCTGATATGATGAGAGGCCTGGGTTCTGGTCCATAGGCCATAGAGACAGAGGATATGAGTGCCCCAGCCCCTTTCCAATGTGTCTGTTGTGAGGATGAATTGGGGTTGTTGAGGGTGGAATGGGGCTGTTGGGGTCGTTCCACCAAAGAAGGGAGCGATGGATATGCAAGGGGATCTGTAGATGGTGAGCTGGGGAGTCTGATTGAGGACAAAAGCTGTGGAGGAACCATTGTTGTAGGACCCGTGATCTGAGACGTGCGTGAGGAAGAACGTGTAGAGGCCATGTAACCTAGCAGCTGCTGGATAACTCGTGCTGTGTGGCAGGGGCGAGAAAGCACCTCTGTCAATAGGGAGAGGATTGCTTGAATCCTCAGGTCTGGGAGGTAGTTTTGCCTGGATGGAGTAAAAAAAGGAGGCCAAAAAACTCTATGGATCTGGTTAGAATGAGTTTGGATTTGGCGTAGTTTATTTGGAGCCCCAAAACATTAAGGAGAGTGACTGTAGTTGTTACGGCCTGGCACAGATTTTGGGGATTGTTTGCTGCAAGGAGCCAGTTGTCTAAGTACAGGAAGACCTGTATCCAAGTAGGCGACTATCGGAGCCATGCATTTTGTGAAGATTCTTGGTGTAGAGGCCAGACCAAAGGGTAGAGCCCGGAATTGATAGGCGTTTCTTGCCACTGTGAAGTGAAGGTATCGCCGGTGTTGGGGTCGGATGGTTATGTGGTAGCAGGCATCCTTCAGGTCTAAGGAGACAAACCAAGCCCCTCTGTGGAGGAGGGCTAGGATGGTAGGGATGGTGACCATTCTGAAACTAACACATCTGTTGAGCTCACGGAAGTCTAGAATAAGCAGAAGGGTACTGTCTGGTTTTGGGACGATAAATTAAGTGGAGTGCAAAACCTGATAAGATGGGTTTAGCACTGGTTCTATTGAGTCCTTGTCAAGTAAGGACTCTATTTCTGAGAGGAGAGTAGTCGTGAGTATAGTAGCAATCAGGGAATTGAACAGAGGGGGAGTTGAGAATTCTATTGTGTATCCATTCCTCACGATAGTGAAGACTCACGAATCTCTTGTAACATGTTCTCAGGTTGAGAGAAAGAGGAACAGATGGGTCCCCCACCTGAGGCGAGGCTGGGAGTCATTGTCTCTTTGGGAAGGCAGGTGAGGGTCTGGATCTGGGTGGTGGTGAAAAGGAAAGGAGGTACGTTTTCTATACGGTTGGTATCTAGGTGTACAAAAGGAGTGATCAGGCTGTTATGTCTGATTCGGCGGGTGTTGGGAATAGTGCTGTTGCCATTGTGAAGACCTGTAAGGGTGAAAGGCAGGAGACTGGAAGCTCATAGTGCATGTGGTATTGCGAAGATGTTGGACTTTATGTAAGGTTTCATCCGTCTTCTCTCCTAAAAGGGCTTCACCCTCAAAGGGTAAATCTTTGATATGTGCTCAAGCCTCGTGGGTTAAACCAGAGGAGCATAGCCAGGCATGTCTATGAATAGCTATGGGGGTGGCTACCACCTTAAAGGCGCATTCAGTGGAGTGTCTGACTGTGTTAAGTTCTTGCTTTGCTAACTGTGCTGCTTCCTTGAGGAAGACCTTAGCTGGGTCTTTCTTGTCAGGAGGGAGATGGTCTAGGACAGGGATTCTCAACGTTGGATCCTCAGATGTTATAACTCCCATAATCCCCAGCCAAAGGCCAATGGGACTGGGGATTATGGGAGTTGAAGTGCAATAACATCTGGGGACCCAACGTTGAGAATCCCTGGTCTAGGAGGCAGGCTAGGCATTCCCAGAGAAAATGGTTATAATGAGCATTGTAAGCCTGGTAGTTAGCAATTTGAAGATGTAGGGTAGAGATAGAGTAGAGTCGTCTGCCAAAGGTATCCAGCTTCCTTCCCACCTTATCTGGTGGGGCGGTGGCTGAGCGGCTTTCTATTCTTTGAGAAGGAGGACTCAACAACCCCAGAATTAGGAACCGGGTGTTTAAGGAGGAAGTTACCCGCTTGTTCGTCCTGTGTATGGCCTCTAGAAAAACTTCAAGTTTCTTAGTAGGATGAGACAGAGATGATGGTTTTTGCCATCAAGATTTAGTGATGTCCATGAGGGCGGAAATCATAGGGAGAGACACAGGAATACGTGTATCTGCCTCAATAAGAAAGAAAAGAGGGTCAGGATCCGCCTCGGCCTGTTGAGAGAGTTGTACTCCTAAGAAGCTAGCCATGTGAGAGATGTAGCCTGCATAAATCTTATAGTCGTCTGAGGGAGAGCTGGGTTATTGGTGGGACAAGAGTTCCTGTGGAGATGATCCAAGAAAAGCCATATCTGAGTGAGAAGATCCGATGTCAGAATCTTCATAGTCAGATTGTTGATCAGAGGATTCACCCTCGAGGGGTGTGGGATGGTTAGGGTCTTCTGGAGTCTCAGGGAGGTTCTGATGTCTAGTGTCAAATTGCGTAGAGGCCGGAGGGTGGGCCAGATGATTTCGTGGTGGAATCTTAGACGGCAACAAGAAAGTTGATCTAGGTGGAGGTGGTGGCAGTTTTTGTGTGGCAGTGGACTGTGAACCAGGTGTGGCAGCCCTAGGAGGTCAAATCGTGGTTGGTGGTCTAACAATAGTGTGTTGTGGAGATCGAAAGCGGTCCCTAGGGGCTCTCCTGTAATCCCACTGGTCCAGCTGGGATGTGTAATGTCGAGAAGGTAAGTAAGCAGGATGCCATGGGGGCTCATAGGAGTTCCATTGTCTGGAGCAGAGCAGCTCTGATGGTAGAGAGGAGTGATAGCGCCAGCAGTCATCATAGCTGGAATAGTAATGGTCCTGGTAATATGCACGTAGAGGCTGGCTACGGTCTCTATATGTGCGTTCAGGGTGGAGCCTCTCGAATTCAAAATCGAAGTCCTCTTCCAAGAGGTTGGCTTTGGGTTCATAGGCTGTGTCCTCCTCTTCGGCGTCCGGTTCCAAAAGGGGTTCGGGTTATTTATTTTTATTTTTATTTTTATTATTATTAATAATAATAATTCAACTTCTATACCACCCTTCCAAAAATGGCTCAGGGCGATTTAAAAGAGAAATAATAAAATAAGATGGCTCCCTGTCCCCAAAGGGCTCACAATCTAAAAAGAAACACAAGATAGACCCCAGCAACAGTCACTGGAAGTACTGTGCTGGGAGTGAATAGGGCCAGTTACAGTTTGGGTCTAGGCGCCAAAGCGTCGGACAAGGTAGTAGACATGGGGGCTGTAAGGCCAAGTCTGGTGGGGAAACCCTGGCCATCGCCTACACAGTAGAAGGCTGAGAGGCTGCCTCAGAAGATTTCAATGCCTGCTCCCAGAGCCAAGATCTTAAATGGGAGGCTCGGTTCTCTTTGGCTTGTTTGGTGAACTTTGTACAGTGTGTGCAGGAGTCTACTTTATGTGCCTTGCCGAGGCAAAAGAGGCAGTGATTGTGGAGGAGATCTTTGCCCTGCACTGGACACAGAGCTTAAATACGACCTTGCCAGCCATAAGAGGCAAGGAAAAGAAAAAACGCTGAGCCCCGAAGGGATGATGGGGGGACACAATGGAAAGAAGAACTCTAATGAACAGAAAGAAGAGATAACAAAATCAAAAGAGAAAGGAGGAAATACTAAGAACAAAATAAAAATGGAAATTACTTGAATCATGCAGTTTAGCTCGGAGCCACTCAGAGAAGAAGTCAAATTGTCCGCAGATGAAGAAAGACTGAAGAGTTGCATGCAGCCGCATTTCACCAGAGGGGGCGGGGCTACCGCCTAAATGCTTCAGAAGGAATTTATCTTGGAAAAAACTCTGACGAGGTCACTGCTCAGGTGCAAAGCCCAATTGTGTAGAGCACAGAGACCACGTAGAAGAACTTGAGGTGCCTGGGAGAGAATCTGGAACATTATGCATACAAAGCACCTTCCTATACGGGGCGGAGCCACCATTGGGCCAGTGGGTTCAAAGAACCTGGGCTGTGCCCAATCAGGGGCCGCGCCTGATTGGGCGCGGCCAATCGACACCCCCCCCCCTGCGTCTGACGTCAGACGCGGGAGTGCAGGTTTAGCTCCCGGGCAGGGGCTGCTCCACCCCTTCGGAAGCTAAACTAAGGCTGGCGCTGCGTTTGCAGCGCAGCCAGGAGCGGCTCTTCCCTGCAGGGAAGAGCTGCTCCTTGCTGTGCTGCAAAAGCAGCGCCAGCCTTAGCTTAGCTGATGTCAGACGCAGGGGGCAGTGTCATCAGGGCCGCCGCTGCAGCCACACACAGGCGACTGGCGGTCAGGCTCCACCAGTGCTCCTATATTGCCAAGTTACACTCAGAATGGGGTTGCTGTCTCAAGAGCTACATCAAAATTCCTTTTTTTCTGGATTTTTAAATTGTTCTGATTGTTTAACTGTTGTTTTACACTGTTTTATAATTTCTGTTTTAATTGTTAACGGATTTTAATGGTTTTGTTTTAATTGTAAACCGTCCTGAGCCATTTTGGAAGGGCGGTATAAAAATTCAATCAATCAATCAATCAATAATAAAAAGAAAATTCTGAAAATAACACAAATTAAAGTATACTCAGATGTACTAACTCCACTCATTTGTGATGAAATTTAATTAAAATACAATACATATTTCTAAATAATCAAATAGGTTGAACTAACAAGGCAGTAGTCTTTTTCTAGGGTTTTTAAACCAACATTTTATGTGTCTGTTCCTTGTACAATCATTCTATGATCATGGTATGACTAGAAGTGAGGAATATCTAAAGATGCTTCCTATCCCCAGTTTCACAGAATACAATCCAAAAGCTGAACAAAAAGGGTTACAGGAGGAAAAAGGGAATGCAAGGGAGGAAATAATACTGTTTTCTTGTACTCCAATACAAGCAGGTAATACAACCTCTTAAGAATACAACCAGGTAGTGCAAGACAGTAAAAGAATAGAATCCACAGTATGAGTAAAGCACCCATGGAGTGGAGCTTGTCACAACAGCTATGCACCTTTTCTACTCTGATCTGTAAATCTAATACTAATACATCTCCCAGTTTCCTCTGCAGGCATATGCAAAAACACTAAAAATGTTTCCAGTACAGGTGACAGTTTGGAGGCAAAATGCATTAGCTGAAATGGGAGTGGTTAATGCATGTCCCATGGGGCTGGAAAGTCACCATGCACCACTGGTCAAGAAGGATGACCATGACAGAGCAGACTGGAAGGGCTTGTTACAGAGATGAAGACCAGCAAGGTGATAGGTAATGGCCTGGTGTCCAACAGTGACACAACATTTGACTGTCAAGTATTCCCTTGCCAAACTAATTCATCCTCCGGAAAAATGATCAAAAGAGACACTTTAATACAGTACTAAATTAATAAAATAAGCCTGACCATCTGCTGCCATCTCCCCCAGGACCTCTCCTCTTTCACACCCCATATTTTCTCTTGCCTTTGCTTCTGAAAATCATTAAAACAAGGGAACAAACCCATCTAGCTTCACTGTTTCTGCCACATTGCATTATTTTAATTAGAGCAACAACAGAATTATAACAGAAGATTAGCGTTTCAACATAAAATATCAGAATCTGGAAATTTTTGTTTGAAATGTATACTTTTTGCTTTCTACTTTTCCCACTGTATATGCATAAAAAATACACACATGTATACAACTAGCATCCTCTCTCATAGTCTGGTCTAATGTATCACCACATCATTGTCTACACACAACACTGTCTTCGTGAATCGGAATAGCTACTGATAAACAATGATGAACACAAGTACTGATGCAGCAAATCTGTGTAAAATATATGTATCAAAGAACTGAAAGACAGACGTTGCTGGCGATTTCAAATCAATATATGGAAACCCTTATAACATTCTAGCTGCCATGCATCTCTACTCTCATCACAACATAGCTCTTCCTGTCAGTAATACTATGTGAAGTCTTTCCCCAAATGACTTTCTACATATGTTCACGGTACTTTAACATTATAATATGATTGAGCCTTCTCTCATCAGCAGTTAGAATTACAACATTTGTGAACAGTAAACCATTACATAGTGGGATCAGCCAATTGCTGCAGGAAAGAAGAGACTCAATGGAATTATAGAATTTCAGAAATTGGAGGGAATGTTTTAAAAAACTATCTACACAACCAAAGTAACAATGCTATTGTAGAGTTGTGTCATTCTGAATCCCTTATTTCATGTTGGGATGCAAGTGGATGCCTGTCCAGAACACTGTGGTGCTGAAGTGCAGAAGTGAAAGGGTCAGGAGCTTGCACAAACATAAACCAGTATTTAGATAATATATAACCTGCTTTTCAGATTGGAATTCTCAAAGTGGGGTACAAATAACTTTTTTTTTAAAAAAACAATACCATGGGGAAGGAGCAAATTAAAGGGAAGTCAGAAATCTATTAGCTGTTTCCCTTCTGGCTGCTCTGCCAGCTCTTTGACCTTGGAGAGCAGTGCCAACCTCCCATAGACACTCACCTTGCTCCTCTGCAGTGCCAGGTCTGTCCAGAATAAGTCAGAAACCATCCATGATTTGATTCTGGATGAAGGGGCAGACCTTGTATGTATCACAGAGACTTAGTTGGGGGAGGCTTGTGGCCCAGAATGTTCCCAGCTTCTCCCTCCAGGGTACTCTGTTGAGGAGCAGGGGCAGGGGCGTGGGCGGGGAAGTGGCTATAAGCATAGCCTCTCCCTGACCAGGATCCCTGTTGAAGTGTCTGACCATATTGAATGAGTTTACCTAAGTTTGGCGACCAGGAATAGACTGGGACTTCTGTTGGTGTACCGATCACCCCGCTGCCCGATCAAGTCCCTAACTGAGCTGACAGACTTGGTCTCAGGTTTGGCGTTGGAGTTCCCCAGCCTTGTAGAGCTGGGGTACTTCAATGTCCACTTTGGGACCAATTTGTCTAGGGCAGTTCAGGAATTCATAGCGGCCATGACAACTATGGGCCTATCCCAAAGGGTCTCAGGACCGATGCACATTGCTGGTCACATGATTGATCTTGTCTTTCACTCTGATCCAAGTGGTGTTCCGTGGGTGGGGACTCCTGTGATTTCCCCATTGTCATGGACGGACCACCATCTGGTTAAGTTTGGACTCTTAGTCACACCCCACCTTCACAGGGGTGAGGGGCTCATTAGAATGGTCTGCCTGAGAAGGTTATTGGATACAATAAGGTTCCAAGAAGCCTTGGAGGAATTTAGTGTTGGCTCTGCTGATGATCCTGTTGATGCCCTGGTGGAGAATCGGAACAGCAAACTCACCAGGGCAGTAGACATGATCGCTCCTAAGCATCCTCTCCGACCTGCTTCAGAATTGGCCCCTTGGTATACGAAAGAACTATGGGGGCTGAAGCAACAAGGTTGATGACTGGAGCACAAATCCAACAGATTACAACACTGAGCACATTTGAAGATCTATGTTCTGGCAATATAGGCGGCAAAGAAACTATTCTTTTCAGACAGTATTGTGTCTGCAAGTTCATATCCAGCAATATGGGCTGAAAAATTGTTGTTGTTCATGGTTGTGAGAGGGCTAGTAAGTGCCCCTCCTCCCTTGAATCAGAATTTGGAACCATCTAATACCCGCTGTGACATGTTTAATGAGTTTTTTGTGGATGAAATCTCTTGTATTCCAGCCAAATTGGATTTAGACCCCACGATTACTACAATGTCCAGCGACTCCTCTTATGTGGTTAGGCTGGATCAGTTTCTGTTTCTGACTTGTAAGGATATGGACAAGCTGCTTGGAGTGATGCAGCCTACCACATGTTCTCTTGACCCTTGCCCGACATAACTAATACTATCTGGCAGGGAGATTGTTGCAGAAGGACTAGTAGAAATCATAAATGCTTCTCAGAGGGAGGGCAGGATGCCTTCTTGCCTTAAGGAGGCATTAATTAGACCACTTCTAAGAAGCCTCTCTTGGATTCCTTAGAGTTGAGCAACTATAGGCCTGTCTCCAACCTTCTGTGGTTGGGCAAGGTAATTGTAAGGGTGGTGGCCTTCCAACTCCAGGAAGTCTTGGATGAAATTGATTATCTAGACCCATTTCAGACTAGCTATTGGGTGGGCTATGGGGTGGAGACTGCCTTGGTCGGCCTGATGGATGATCTCCAATTGGGAATTGACAGAGCGAGTGTGATTGTTGGTCCTTTTGGATCTCTCGGCAGCTTTCGATACTATCTACCATAGTATCCTTCTGGAGAGTCTGAGGGGGTTGGGGGTGGTAGGCACTGTTTTGCAATAGTTCCACTCTTACCTCTCGGGCAGATTCCAGATGGTGTCCCTCAGGGACTGCTGTTCTTCAAAAACTGAACTTCAGTATGGTGTCCCTCAGGGCTCCATATTGTCTCTGATATTGTTTAACATCTACGTGAAAATGCTGGGAGAAATCATCAGGAGATTTGGTGCTGGGTGTTATCAGTATGCTGATAACAGCCAAATCTATTTCTCCATGTCAACATCATCGTGAGATGGCATAGCCTCTCTAAATGCCTGCCTGGAGGCAGTGATGGGCTGGATGAGAAATAATCCAAATAAGCTAGAGGTATTTACTGTGCGGGGTTGGAAGCCAGGAGATTATTTTGATCTGCCTGTTCTGGATGGGGTCACACTTCCCCAGAAGGAACAGGTAAGCAGTCTGTGGGTGCTTCTGGACACAAAGCACTCCCTGGTGTCCCAGGTTGACACAGTGGCCAGAAATGCCTTTTATCAGCTTTGTCTGAGACATCAGCTGCGTCTTTTTCTTGAGATAAATTACCTCAGAACTGTTGGATATTCTCCGTGGTGAGAGAATCCCTTTTTCATTATAGCAGAGTGCACAGAGGCACAACAGAGTGGAATTTGCTTAGGCATACGTGTATGCTGAGAGTAAAGTAACTTGGAGCCAATTCATAGTTTCAAATCAATATATAAGGCATTTATTAAGGAACTTCATTCTAGATAGGAAAGTGAGGAGTTAGGATCTCTAATCTATCTATCTAGCTGGATGCAGATGGATTCTGCATCTTCTCTGCACACATGGTGCAGGGAGAGAAGCTTGCCATGTTGCAAGGTAGAAGGGCAGGTAGGAAAGAGAGAGAGGAAGGAAGTTAATCCCTAAGAGTACCAATCTACATTTCAAAGGGATAGTGTCAGAGCAGTAGAGAAGGGATGACCAATGTCTTGACCCTCTAGCCCTCTGACTCACTAGTCTGCCCCCCACTGTCTGAGACGAGACAGCGCAAAGTCCTTAACTTCCAACAAGAACAGTAGTACATCTGCTGGTCACCTCCAGACCTAATTACTACAATGCACTCTTTGTGGGGCTGCCTTTGTATGTACTCCGGAAACTGCAGTTAGTCCAGAATGCAGCAGCCAGGTTGGTCTCCGCGTCATCTCGGAGAGACCATATCATTCCTGTTTCAAAAGATCTACACTGGTTGCTGATAAGTTTCCAGGCAAAGTACGTTTTGGTTATAACCTACAAAGTCCTAAACAGTTTGGGCCCTGGGTATTTAAGAGAACGCCTTCTTCGCTATGAGCCACACCGTCCATTAATATCATCTGGAGAGGTTTGTCTGCAGTTGCCACCGGCTCGTCTGGTGGCTACTCGGGGACAGTCCTCCTCCATTGCTGCCCCGAGGCTGTGGAACACACTTCCTGCTGAATTAAGAGCCTCCCCATCTCTTACAACTTTTAAAAGGGCATTTATTGAGCCAGGCTTTTAATTAGATTTTGTTTTAATTGTGTTTTTCATAGTTTTAACATTTTAAATTTTAAATTGTTGTAATGTTTTAACCTTTTTATCTGTTGTTTTTATTGTTTTGTTGTAAACCACCCAGAGGCTTGCGTTTTGAGAGGTATACAAATGTATTAAACAAACAAACAAACAAACTGCAGATTTGGTTTTTTAAAAAAGCTGCAACTAGCCACAGAACACATGCCTAAAAAGAACAACTTTGTGCTTCAGTTTCAATCTGGCTTCTGCCATCAATCACATGCTATATAGGTTCAGTTCAAAGATGAAAGTTCCTCCTAGATTTGTCAAACTGTGACAAAAAGAAAATTTCAGAGGGCCCAGTATCCCTATTTTAGCCATGGTCACTAGCCTAAAAGACAGAGGAACCACCAAAACATTTGTCACATCAAGTCCTGAGGGGTGGGATCCGGTAAACAGAGGAAGATATACGGTATACAGAATAAGATATTCACTCAGGTATCCTGGACCCAGACTGTAGAGCACTTGAGCACTTAAGGACTTGCCCCTTAAAAAGAGTTTAGTTTACCCACAATGTACATTCATATCATCTATATAAACCCTGGGACCACTTCTGTGCTCCCAGCCCATGACAAGATATGTCGTCATGATATATTCATGACACTGAATGTGCAGGAAAGCGTTCAGTATTTATAGCCCAGGTGGCAGTAGGACAATCACTATTACCTAACATCATTCTAATTGCTATTACCTGATATCACAATTTATTCATAATGATTATCCTGTAGCTTTAGGTAGGCAGTTGAAAATCAGTCCTGGCTGAAAACTATCCTGGGTTTTTTAAATTTTCCCAATGCAATGAAGGAAAACTTTCCTTCCTTCCTTTGTCATATGTGTGTTAGCTTATACACCTCTGGACTGGATGTAATCACTCACCCAGTGCCCAATCAGCACCAGTCACATTCTCTCAGCCTATCCTACCTAACAAAATAAAATGGAAGATGCTGTGTACACTGCCCTCAGCAATTTGGAAAAAAGATGGGGAAATAATAGAATGCATAAAAGAAAGGAGTGCCAGATAGATACCATTGTCAAATAGCTGCAATTCAAAGCAGATTTGGTGATCTGTGTGAAAACATCTTTCCTCCTCCTTGCTATACTGACAGATATAATGATATGTACCATTAACACCCAGCACATAACTATCAGTGGTAGAAGATACATGCATTTCAAGAGGAACTTGAAACTCATTTTGTTTCATCTTCTCCTTAATCTCCTGATGAGCAGCCCTATATCAAGTGATCATATGGAAGGGATTGGATTGGATTGTTTTGACATTACACAAGTAAATCAGAGGCCTCTGAGAGTCTGTGTAAATAGTTAGGGTAGCAGACTATATTGAGATATTAAGGTAACAGACAATATTAAGATATTTATGAAGTATCCAAGAAATATTAACAGATTTATCCAGACAAAAATGGTACTCTACTTAAAATCAAAATCCATTTATTTATTTATTTATTTATTCATTCATTCATTCATTTATTCAATTAAAGTGACTATGAGCAAAGAAATAAGAACTTTCAAAGGTGTAGACAATGATGCTTTATGAGGCAGATTACGAATTCCATAAGCATTGTGTGGAAAGGGAAAACCTGCAAGTGCCAGAAGTAATGGTTGGACTTTTGCCAAAGCCGATTTGGGCTGCTGGAGCAGAACACAGTAAAGCACATAAAGGAGGAGGAAATAAAACGAAGGCTTCACCTTTCATGACAAAAGAGCTCATGTGGAAATAAGCATGTCAGGGTTAGGAAAGGAAAAACTACGCTCTTCCAAAAATTAGTCTAATGCAAGGAGCAACTGGTCTGTCATACAATGTGCAATCAATGGGAACAAAAAACTGTGGGTTAGAAACAGTCCTCCTAAGCAGTGCGACTGCACACACAACTAAGTCCAACCCCCTGCACAGATATCACAGAGAGCCGCTCACGTTAATCTTGCACTCGCGGCTGCTGGGAAGTCACACACACACACACACCCGCCGCTCTTTTGCCACCACAAATGTTCCTCTGCCTGGTCCTTCCAATGCTGTTTCTTCTGTGGCGGCTGCTCCTGAGTCTTCCCTTTTACCGCCACTGCCCCCCGCCTATGCAGCTGCTGCTCCCGTCCCAAGACCCACCCACCCCGACATCTTTCCCACATCGCAAGATCGAGGGAATACCTCCTCCATCCGCCACAGCAGAGCCCACATGTAGCAGAGTCATGACCAGCTTTCTTTCGCTTCTAAAAACAGTTGGGGGGTGCATTTTGAGCAGAGGAGGTATTCCCTTGATCTTGTTGCAGAAAGAGCCCACACGGTGATGGGGGAAGGGGCGGGGACTCAGGGTAGGAGGAGGACCCAGCAGCAGCAAAAGGACAGAAAGCAGCAGCCACGGAGGAAGTGGCACAGGGAGGACCGGGGAACTAAAAGAGCAAGATTGATCCCCAACTAGGGAGTGAAAGCAGTGTAGCTAGAGGAAGTGTAATTTTAATTGTAAACTGCCCTGAGCCATTTTGGAAGGGCGGTATATAAATCAAACAAACAAACAAACAAAATAAGTGCGTGCGCGGGCAGAGAGGGAGATGTGTGGCTTGGGGATGGAAAGGAGTGTAGTGAGAGGGAGAGAGAGAGAGGGAGAGGGAGAGAGAGAGAGAATGTGTGTGTATGGAGATGCATGAGATGGGGAGATGGGGATGGAAAGGAGTGTAGCTATAGGGACTGGTGGTGGGGGAGGTAAAAAAGAGTTAAGCTATGGTGTATTATTAAGCTGTGGTGGTCCAACAATGTTTAACATACTTTGCATACAAACTTCTATTTCAAAACTTTAAGTAGGGTGAAAACATGCGCGTGCACACAGACATTTTTCTAAGCCAATTTTCCAAGTTTGGGGTTGATTTACATGGTATAAGATCCTTTTATTATAATTAAAGTGCACTAGTATAATCAGCTTTTAAACTGCAACAAATTATAAGAGGTAGTGTCAGTGTAATACATTTCCCCATTTTTTAGATTTCCTACAAAAATGATTTAATTTTGTACATTGTACATACACTGACAAAGTCTCAAATTCAATAACTCAATAGAAGTCCTACTAAAATTAAGTAGTCCTTCTGAGTAACTTCTGAGTAGCAATACAAAGTATCTTAATCTGGATACCAGCCATCTTGTGTTTTCTCTATCTAGAGTAAACTGTGATCCAGATTTTAGGAACAAAAGAAATGTGTATACGTTTTCAGACACTAAATCTTAAACACTGATAACCTATAAAGATGGTTAAAGAGCGAAAATTCTGAATCCTGTATACAATTATACTAAATATACGTGTCCATTCCTATCCTGCTGTGGTCAACAGCTGATGGGCCCCATCTAAACCAGGCTCACAAACGACAGTTGAATATCTGATAGAATAAGCAAATTCATCCAAAAATGGAGCAAATTTTGGAAATTAAATTCCTCTTTCTGCCAGAACTTTTCCTTTTAAATATGACTAGGCCCTATATTCCTACTAAGTTTAATGAGTTATCTTTATATATGATTACTGCTGCTAGGATTCTCTATGCTATTAACTGGCGTATTTCGAATATCCCATCTTTAGATTATTGGTTTCTTAAACTATGGGACTATGCCTCTATTTCTAAAGTCACTGCTTATATGAGTAATACCTTTAGAGAGTCATTTATGCTGGTTTAGGAACCTTTTATTAACTTTAATATTCAACAAGGTCATCATTTATCTTCAAGATCAGGGTTTTATTTGTAGTTTGTTTGGTACATCTACTGTAATTATTCTTGAACCTCGGCCAGTGGAGAGTATAAAATTTTTTTGTCTTCTTTCTCCCTGATCTCTGATTTGCTTTATAGTTTTTATTTTGTCTTATATTTCAAGAGATGTAACTATGTTTTACTCTGCTTTTTATTATTTTAATAAACTTATAAAAATCTTAAATTTTTTTAAAAAAGAATATCTGATAGAATAACCTTCCCATTATAGGTGCTGAGGCAAGATTGGGAAGAAGATACCAAATGCCAGAAGCCAACTATTCTAGGCAAGAGAGCACAAGTAATCAACACCCTTGCCTTTCTTATTACCCTTGCATATCCCCTTGCCTCAAACAATTCTCTTGTCAACCAGGATCTTTTTATGCGGATCCATGGCCATTTTAATATTAGATGGAGTGTTCCCATTTTATGCTCAGTGCAATGCCAAACACCTGATCATGGATCCATTAGAGCAGTAGCGCCAATACAAGTATATTGCTTATATCAGTCTAATAAAACACAAGGTTATATCAAGTGTTGTACTTTAAGGCTCTTGGTCACTTTGTTGCAACAGTTTCACAGAGCTAGTCCTGTGAGAGTTATTCCAGACACTGCCAGCATTAGCAATGAGCTGTACATTTAAAACAAACTGGTGACCTATATTTTAAGATAATTGGAGTCCCAGTAAGGCTGATCAAATTACTTTATAATAAATCCCAGACTTGCTGCCTCAGAAGATCTAGCAATACTTATCCCAAATCTACTTGTCAGCAGTTTGGCCACTTTTACTAGCCCACCCAACATGTCTAAGACCAACATTTAATAGTTTCCACAATGATACCAAGTTATTGTGAAACTGGAACTAACGTCAGATTGAGTAGTTTACACCAACATGCAAAAACAAGAGTAGTGTGGTCATCATGGCTACCTTAGCCTGCTATCTATAGACAGCAAAATGCCATTGAGTGGGGAAGGCTTACAGAGGACTCCCAGACAAACTGAAAGACTGAAATAGACAATAAGGGCTTGAGAGACCACCTTAATAAGTGCAGGAGCCACTGCAGTTTGGATCCTTCCAATGCCTCTCCCGAAAGTTTAGGTCATGAGAAGGAGAGCAGGAGTCTCCTTTCCCTGCCCAGGTGACCCCTTCAAGGAACTGAAGCAATGCTAGTGGAGAAAGAAGCATTCTGTATGCGATCATTTCTAGGCCCATTGTTTGAAATGTAAACTGCAGTGGGAATTCCAAGTGCTAAAGGTGAGTGGATTTTGTCTACAATTATATCTGAGTTCTACAAAGAGACTGTCAAACTCAGCAGATAAGTATTATCTAATGTTGAAAAACGTACATACATCCTAAGCATGCCTGTGCCCGTTTCAAGGAGATCCACTGTATTATGAGAGGGCATAGACATTTGCCTATAGACCATCTCACTAATATTTGACTATTAGCTTGTTTAAGGAAATAACAGTCTTACCACTTCTGGGAGCAATTTAGTTGCAAGGTCATGGATGGCTTTGATCACTATACATAGAGAAGACAGAAGAAATATCACACCCAAGATGACACAGGCTCTGTAAACAAGAGAGAGAAAGTTTATTATCATCATTTAAAACTATATGTGCTGTGATTGATGGCAGAACCGTCTGCCCAGACTGATCCCAGAACACAATGTTTACAGAATGACATTTTCTAAAGGATTAACTTGCCTAAAATAATGAAAGTGGAATATAGAATAATAGAATCTAAGAACTGAAAGAAACCTTGGGGTCCCTTGGTTCCCTGCTCAGTGCAGAAAATTGCTACAGCATCACTCACAGATGACTGTTCCCCTCAGATCCTTATGTTGTGGCACAGCAGGGAAATGCTTGACTAACAAGCAGAAGGTTGCCGGCTCGAATCCCCACTGGTATGTTTCCCAGATTATGGGAAACACCTACATCAGGCAGCAGCGATACAGGAAGATGCTGAAAGGCATCATTTCATACTGCACGGGTGGAGGCAATGGTAAACCCTTCCTGTATTCTACCAAAGAAAACCATAGGGCTCTGTGGGCGCCAGGAGTCAAAATCAACACTTTACTTTGAAGCACAATTACCGCCTGGAACTCCAGGTTTTAACCAGAAGGATAATGGTTTAAACCTGGGACCTACCTGTAAGCTACCTAGGTCTGTGTGCATTCAGGGAGTTCTTTACCCAGCAGGCTTTACCTTGAGTTTTCTGCAAGGCTTTATGGCAAACTCAAAGTTGTCCCCAAAAACCAATGCCAAAAATGGATTTTTTTTAAACCCTAGATATAAATCGGGCTACACTTTAACGCACAGTGAAAAATCTGGATATTGTGTGAAGTGCTCCCTGATAGCTTTCAGGGACTTCAGGGTAAATCTGCCCAATATCTGAACACACACCCTCCATTTCGGAGAAGATGCGAGCTAAACGACTTAAAAAGCCCTGTGTACCTCAGAGAACAAAATCTAAAAAGGAAACGTGTGTGAGTCTGCCGTTCCGCCTGGCTGCAGCAGAGGAAGAGGGGCGACAACATAGCTCATTCAATGGTTCATCTGGGACCAATTGCCATATGGTCCTCCTCTCCCAGAACTCTTTCCTCGATGGCCATCAAATCTTATCATCATGAAACTTGCAAGTGTTGGTACCTGAAGTAGCTTGTTTTAGTCTTCCCTCTTTCATTCTGTTTCCTTTTGTACCCATATTTACCTGAATAGAAGACTCTGAATTTAAGATGACTTCCTGATTTCTTACATCAAAGTACTTGGAAAAAACCTAGTCTTGTTTCTATTAGACTGCAATGCTGCATGCAGGGCCCATGCAATTTTTTAATTCTTTGTAAGTGATTAGAAAGTGATGATGAGATGGTGGTGGTGCTAAATAATTCCTATTATAAATAAAAGTTTTCATATTTTTCAGCATGTGGAAGTATATAGTGATTTCATAGAATTAAGCCTTTTGCAAACCAGCAACATTTTTCATATTCCAGCGTCATATTCTGGATTGGGGCATAAAATAGAATCTGAGCCTGTGTTGTGGAAACCTAATCTATCCCAGATTAACTGCTAGTAGAAGTCACTTTAGGTAGTCCTATGACAAATAACCCTATGTAAACAAAACTGGTTACCCAAACGTTATGAATAAGGATGTGCACAAACTAAGGTTTATGTACAGGTTCAGCACCACGAGGAGGGGGGCAGGATATTACTACTATTAGTTTATTTTTTTAAAGGAGAGCAGGTCCTTACCTGCTCTCTGCCACCACATACAGCTTCCTGCTGCAGTGGCACTTGGCCCAACAACCCCTCTCACAGAGCCAGCATACGCTTGGCATCCATGCATGTGTGGGTACTATTTGCATCATCAGCAACACTAAGCTGACCAAACAAACGGTGCACGTGCAGATGGCATGTGCATGCTGGTGCCATGCGTGCTTGGGCCAAGCTGCATCTTCTCTCTCTCTCAGCTTCTGCTCCCCGCGGCCCTGAACAGGTTCGGATCTTTCTGAACTGTTTCAGTGCTAAGCCTGTGCCCAAACCTCAGTTCGTACACGTCCCTAGTTATGAACATCCCCCAGACTATTCAGATAAATGATGCTGTATTATTCACTCTGTAACCAGCATGTGTTTTCTTTATTACAAGAAATAAAGAAGCAGCATTTCTCATCTAGCATGCAGCATCTTGTCACCTATCAGGATCACCGTCTGAGGCTGTTATAATTAGCACTGCTGTGTGCTGCTATTTTTACCCTGTAGACATCAGCTAATATGGTGGCTTGGAAGAACACACAAAATTCGCCTCAAACCCATTAAAGAGGCCCCAGAAGAGTCAACAAAGTTCTGCCAAGTTTAAAACTTAGTCATGACATACTGACGGCATTTTTGGCACAGCCGATTCAGAAACGGAGACAAAGTGCCTGAACATAGAGTGCACATGCTAATGAACTCAAGGTGCTAAAGTTATGAGTAGTTGATCTACAAGAAGACTGGCTTGGCAATCAATCAAACAAGATTGCAAGTCACACTTCTCACTGTTGACAGCAGAGGAAGGTTACAGATAACACGGCTCCACTGATACTGAATATCTGACGTCCTGCAAGTGCCAACATCCAATGTAAAGTTGTCCATTATGGTGATATTGTCCCCTTTAATCCACAGGGCAATTGGGGAGTCAAACAAAGCTTTAAAAGGAGACCTTTTTTATCCGCAGTTTCACAGATCATGGTTTCCTGTATTCACGGATGGTTTTTTTCTTTATCTGCAGCAGGAAATATAGGCGAATTTTGCCTATCTGCAGTTCCCAAGTAGCCAGAAATGACTTCCAGTGTCATTCCCAGTCACCATTTTGTGGCTCTTTTTAAAAAATTGGGAGGAAAATACTCATAAAATTTTGAATGAATTTGGGGTTTTAGGGGGCCTTGCTGGAGAACATGGTAATGTGCTTTCTTCCTCTTATTTCTGTTCCCCTGCTTTTTTGGCCCCTTTTTTACACATGAGAAACCTAACCCCTGGATTCTCATAGGGGTAAGGTTTCTTTATTCGCCATTTCCATATTCATGCTTACTGGCAAGAATGGAACCCCCACAAATAAAGAGGGCCAAGATATTATTCTATATGAAAGGAGTTCTCAGACCCCAGAACTGGGTCCCCAGATGTTGTACTACAATCTCTATCACCCCAGTCACAATGGTCAAAGAAGCCCTACTATACCAAAAAGCATCCTTTGCAACATTCCACCACTTCACCAACCTCTCGATACAGGCTCCTGTTGCACTAAGTCCCTATAGAAACACCTAAACCAAATAGTTCCTCCTGATTCATGCAGCCAAGTCCTGGTAATGCATGCCAAACTAGCATTAAACCATACACAACTAGAAATCTTGTATGGCACAGGTCAATTAGGTACTTTGCAGTATCAAGTGCCTCCTTCCCTCACAACCAAATTTTTCCCTCACAATGACATACTCTCATTTACTAGCCTCCCTCTCCTCAGACCAGTCATTCACCACTGATTACCAACTGAATAAATCAGCACATCATAAACAAAACTGACACCACAGTCAGTTATTTTCACCCAGCAAAAACCCAACCTCCAACCTGAAGTGATGTCCTGACGATTACACACTACATAGTAATAACAGATATGCTCAGGTTCTTTTATTACTGTGCCCTAGATGCAGACTGTAATAAAAATATTATCTAATGCAAATCATAGGAGTGCAGAGAGATAACAGCATCATATTCCTCAAGCATAAACTCTATCGCATGTTGCAAGCCATATCATGGGCGTTTACTGTCCAAGAAGAACCTGCTGCCATGGTGCAGCTCCTGCAATATCTGCCCAGTACCCCCCAGGTGTAAGTGGGGCCTGCTGCTAGTACATGATCATGTGGGTTTCTAGAAGGGTGAGACACATGGGAGAGAGTGAAGCACACTGTTCAAAGATTAGAATTGGTACAACCATAAATTGGTTGCTTGGTATGTTGTTCATGAGGCAAAGCTGCCTCCTTCCACCCAAAACAGTTGGAGATTTGTGTTTGCCCAGCATCTGGTCTCATTCGATTTGCTACTCTAAAGAGAGCTTTTACATGATGCATACCCTGCCTTTGCAGTGCCCATTACGAGACCATGCAGTCACAAAACTGACACATAAGCTTGTCGTAATAGCTTAAACTGCAAGCAGAGTACTATTTTCAGGAACAAATGGCCTCGCCTCAAAACACATTTGCATACTGTGAAATCAGCAAATTCACACTGTGAGCCAGATGTTTTCTGATTCTGATGCCCTCACTAGCAACTTTAAAGGTTTGATATACTGCTGTTCAGTATCCCCATGCTCCTGCAGGAGCTAGAAACTCCAGTTTTCTCTGACATCAGCAGTCTTTAGCCAAAAGAAATTACACCCTAGGGAAAGACAGAAAAGTGTTTCCTCAACTACATTCCTTATAGATCAGCTGTAAGCCAGCCTGATAATTCATCCATCATGGGAACTGGAATCACCATAGCGAATTTCCCATTCTTCACCTGCCTGCTCCAGCATGTCACTCACTTCCCTCATCACACGACTCATGGAAACGGTAGCATTTGTCTGCAAAGAGAAATTCTCCAACCATGATTGCAATGTGTTTCCGTGATCAGCAGCCTGGGGTGATCCAAACTACAAGTCATGGAAGCACTTGCCACCATGGTTGGGGAGCTTCCCTTTGCAGACAAACACTGCCATTTTTTGTGAGGAGCATGACGAGAGTAGTGGTAAGCGGAAATGCCAAGTCACTGTTAGCACATGTAAATGTGAACAGGATTTTTAAAACAAACATCTGAAGGGGGCTTATTTCTACATGAAATGGTTTAGTTGGATATAAAAAAGGAAGGAAATAATAGCTAAAAGGGAAGTGTGGGTTTTGGAACTACAGAAGGCAGGCAATTAAACCACACCAATACTATGACTGCTACTACAGAAAATGCATATCCATTTTTATTTAGTGGAATACATTCACCTCAGACAGGGTGAAATAGTAACAACGAGACATATCCTATCCTCACTTGGATGACTCAGCATTCATTCATCACATTCAGCTGGGGCAGCATTTTTAAAAAAAATAATGCGCTGGCCGTGAATTTCTGCAGTCATGAAAAATTCATAGCTTTTATACCTATGGTAGAATATCTTAATGGTTGAAGCACATCTCTCTCTTCTGAGTGCACTGATTTCTTTCTGCACTGCAGTGGGAATATTTTACAGGATGCTACATTGTTCCAAACCAATCTGCAAACAAAAACCTGTCAAAAATTAAAAACTGTATGCACAAAAATATAAGAGAAAATTTAACTTACATTTTACAATGTAAGCACTTTTATATCCCAGCTTTAATTTTATGTCTAATATCTCAGACTTCCAATCTAAATAAAATGGAAGCATGCCAATTACTATCTACCAATAGTTACTCACCTACTTTGCGACAACTGCAAGAGAGCATTAGCGCAGTCTGCTAAGCAAAACCAAATTCATTCAGAAAGTGCTACGCACACAATTCTGCAAGTTAAATTAATTGTATATTGGAAGCTATGCAGTCCTAACTATGAACAAAAATAAGAAAAAATCAACCTTCTCTCGATCTACCTCTTAACTGATGCCATTAGATTCTTTAAAGTCCTGTCTGATTATGCCTATAGCTTTACAGATCCTATGTGTCTTGGGGAGTTCCATTATTTATTTAACATATATTTATACCGCCCAAAATTTACATCTCTGGGCAGTTCACAACAAAAAGAAAAAGTTAAAATGTTAGTCTTTTTAAAAGGACAAATTAAAACATTGGTTAAAATAAGTGACAAGAAAAAGTTAAAACATTATAAGAATTTAAAAACTTAAAATAATCTTTTAAAATAAATTTAAAACTATTAAAATGGTATTTAATTAAAGGCCTGTATTTAAAGTATTTAATTAAAAGCCTTTAATTTTAAAGACAAATTAAAATGTGTCTTTAAGGATTTTTTTAAAATTGTCAGAGATGGGGAAGCTTTTATTTCAGCAAGGAGCATGTTACAAAGCATCGGGGCAGCAACTGAGAAGGCCCGTCCCCGAGTAGCCACCAGACAAGCTGGTGGCAGCTGCTCCTCTCCTGATGATCTCAATAGGCGGTGGGGTTCATGCCGATGAAGACGTTCTCTTAAATACCCAGGGTCCAAGCCATTTATGAATTTATAGGTTATAACCAGCACCTTGTATTTTGCCCAGAAACTTATCAGCAGCCAGTGTCGCTCTTTCAATACAGAAATAATATGGTCTCTCCGAGATGACCCCGAGACCAACCTGGCTGCCACATTCTGAATCAGCTGTAGTTTCTGGACTACATATAAAGGCAGCCCCACATAGAGCGCATTGCAGTAGTCCAGTCTGGAGATTACAAGCATATGTACCACTGTGCTGAGGTTGTTCATCTCAAGAAACGGACACAGCTGGCGCATCAGCCAAAGCTGATAAAAGACGCCTCTGGCCACCGCCTCAACCTGGGAAACCAGGGCGAGGCCCAGATCCAGAAGCATCCCCAGACTGAGCACCTGTTCCTTCTGGGGAAGTGTAACCCCATCCAGAACAAGCAGATCAAAATCATCTCCCAAGTTTTGACCCCGCACAATAAGTATCTCCATCTTATCTGCATTCAGTCTCCGTTTGTTATCCCTCATACAGCCCATCACCGCCTCCAGGCAGGCATTTAGGGAGGTTATGCCTTCTCCCAATGAAGTAGACATGGAGAAATAGATTTGGGGGTCTTCAGCATACTGATATCACCCTGCACCAAATCTCCTGATGATCTCTCCCAGTGGTTTCATGTAGATATTAAACAACATCGGAGACAATACGGAACCCTGACGGACACCATATGAATGTTCAGTTTTTGAAGAAAAACAGTCCCTGAGGGACACCATCTGGAATCTGCCCGAAAGATAGGAGCGGAACCACTGCAGAGCAGTGCCCCCCCCCTTTCCCAAACCCCTCAGACACTCCAGAAGGATACCATGGTCGATAGTATCAAAAGCTGTCAAGAGGTCCAAAAGGACCAACAGAGTCACACTTCCTCTGTCAATTCCCAATTGCAGATCATCTGTCAGGCCGACCAAGGCAGTCTCCACTCCATAGCCCACCCAAAAGCCAGTCTGATAGGGGTCTAGATAATTGGTTAATATCATTTGAGGAGCAGCTCGAAACAGTAGGTCAGTTTTTTTTTATAAGTAGCACTGCACATTAGACCCGCTTCCTTTGTTAGGGATGATTTAGACATAAAAAACATTTGTTAATTCTGTAATATCTGGGGGCTGACATGCAGACTAGTGCTCACAGGCATTGTTTTACTTACTTACGAAATAGAGGAGACTTTTATCTCTCTCTCTCTCCTTCCCTCTGAAGCCCACGGGTCTCCCAAAAATATGTCTTTGAGTGTCATGCAACCATTGGGGGCATATTTTTGGAAAGGCACAGTGGACTTCAAAGGGAATAACAGCTAGCTGAAAATGACTCATCCCTGCAGCACCAACGCAGCTTTATTCTGAATGTCAACCAAGGAAATCTGTCACACGTACGCCCTATTATGCTCAACACTCATATGATTGTACAGTTTGTAAAGATACAAATTTGTACACAGATATAGCTATTCACACTATGTTGAATGCAGGTAGAGCATTACACTTGCGATCTGTACCATGCATTTGAGAGACCTATACCCAGGTTCACTTTTAAAAGAACACAACTACTGTCACACAAAAATAAGTACAAGTGTACCAACATCTGTACATTTGTACAGCCCTATTCAGTCTGAATAGGGCTAATCTTTATTCTTATACATCCTAATCCAAACCTGAGGTAGAACTAAAAAATCTGCATATCAAATGTGTCAAATGTCCTCCAACACTGCCACATCACCAGTAGTTATCAGTAGATTTTTACATTTATCTTGAGCAACTTGATGTCCATTAAACATGAAACATTTTTAATTATGTCAAGCAAAATTAATCACAGTCATATTTTTAGCGAAGCATATCCAGTATAGAAATTCTTTATTTACAGGCTCCTAAACATTTCCCCAATTACAACGCCTGAGAGCTGGCCTTTTTTTCAGCCAATACTGCAGAATGGTAACCAAAGTATTTGGTCATTCAGAAGTTCCAAGCACCAAGATAATAATTCTTCAACTTTTACTCTAATAGCAGCCTATGTAATAGGAGTTATCTGTAGAAAGAATTCTGCTCTTACAGCAGACTAGACTCCTGGTAGTCACTAATTCTATACTGAACTATATGGAAGGTAATGGAGAATTTCAGATCATCAAGGCTGAGAAAACTGGAACAGTCCTGTTTGCAATCAAACCATACTCGGTTAATTTCAACTGCAGCACTATTCAGATTCCCAAACAGTGAAATGACACAGGCTATCTAACATGAAATTTCTTTTCCAAGATAAAACAGTTTGTAAGAATCCAGAGGTTAGTGTGTACCATTAAAATGGAACCAAATTTTATTAAACCCTCCGTAACAGCGTTTGTAAGTTTAAATACTGCTATTACCACCCTTACATGGGTTTCCCAATCTGTCCATTTTAAAATATTTAATTTATACTAGCCTACTCGCACAGAGCATCTGTGCGCTCTTTGGGGCCAGCTGCTCCCTCCTGCACCACACTCTCTTGCCCTCCCTTCCCCTCCCTCCTGCCCCACTTTCTCTTGCCCTTCCTCCTGCCCACTCTCTTGCCCTCCTTCCCCCTTCCTCCTGCCCCACTCTTGCCCTCTCTCCCCTTCCCTCCTGCCCAACTTTCTTGCCCTCCATCCCCTTCCCTCCTGCCCCACACTCTCTTGCCCTCCCTCCCCTGCCCTCTCCCCTCTCTTGCTCCCTGCCCTCTCTTGCCCCCTCCCCCTCCTGCCCCACACTCTCTTGCCCTCCCTCCTTCTCCCTCTCTCTTGCCCCCTCCCTCTCTTGCCCCCTCCCCCTCCTGCCCCACACTCTCTTGCCCTCTCTCCTGCTCCCCTCTCTCTTGTCCTCCATCCCCTTCCGTTCCTCTCCTCCTCCCCGCCCCCACACTGTGCATCTTACCTCAGTGGGTGGCAAATAGGGAACCTTCTCCCAGGCGGCAAAGTCCCACCACCCGTTTCCCTCCCACTCCGGCCTCCAACAGGAGCTGGGGCTTTGCGCCGTTGCCTGTTTCCCACTCACCCCTCTCGCCGGCGCCTACTCTGGCCGTCCTGACTCCTGCTGCCGGCACCACCTCCCACTCCACAGGCAGGCCTCTCACCCTTTTGGTGGCGGAACTCTCGCAACCTGTCGCGAGAGTTCTGCCGCCAAATCCTGGGCATGTATGCCGGCTAAGCGAATTAAATATATAGATTTTATTGTTCAATTTTATACTGCCCTTCATAAGGCATCCCAAAGCAGTTTGCAAAAGTTAAAATACAATAAAACACCATAAAAATCACATTTAAAACCTTAAAATCAGTCAAACGGTAAAAACCATAACACTAAAAAAACAAGTCATACAAGTGTAGCCAAATTACTGTATACCATAACCCAACATCATCTTTTTTTTTCCTGTACAAGCACTATCAGGAAGGCATTTTATTTTTGGTGAATGAATTCCTAGTGCATCTCAAAGAAAGTGCTGCATACATGACATTGTTTACTAACAGTCACTTGAGACACCACGCACAAATTGACACATAGCAACTGGCTCCAACAGAACTGACAGGTCAAAAAGCCTTAATATGTACATTCTGAACTGGAAATAGAAATTTTCACATTTAAAAAGGTTATTTCCTTTCAAAGCTTGAGGGTGGCGGGGTGGGGAGAGAGAACAGTGCAAGAAGCTTGGGAATTTGTAGATGCCTGGCCTTTCAACAATTACAGACACTTGCTTGAAAGCATATGGAATTGATAGGTTTCAATAGCACAAGAAATGAAAGGAGTGACTTGAGTTGATTGTGGCAAGAGATTTCTATCCCAAGACACAAAAATTTATGTCTGTTTGAATGTCTCACTATTTAGGAATCCCGGGTATGTGAGTTGGGGGGTAAGAACCTAACAGTTCTTAGAATACAATCCATTGAAATCAGAAGAGTTGCTTATAACAGTTAAAAAGTTGAGAATGCAGAGTTCAGTCAGTCTTACACTCATGATAGGAAAGACAAGCTACCTTGTGCCAACTGCATCTCTCTGCCATGGTTAACACATCACATGGAGGGAAACTACTTTTCCAGAGAGGAGAGCTGGTCTTGTGGTAGCAAGCATGACTTGTCCTCTTACCTAAGCAGGGTCTACCCTGGCTGCATATGAATGGGAGACTAGAAGTGTGAGCACTGTAAGATATTCCTCTCAGGGGATGAAGGTACTCTGGAAAGAGCAGAAGTTCTCTCCCTGGCTTCTCCAAGATAGAGCTGAGAGAGATTCCTGCCTGCAATCTTGGAGGAGCTGCTGCCAGTCTGTGAAGACAATACCTGATCTAACCCTACGAACTTCAATCTAATCATTCCAGTAGGAAAACTGCAAGTTTAGGGTTAGGGTTAGCTCCAAGACATGAACATTGTGCTAACGCTAATGGCAGTAGAATCATGAACAGAGTAGAATCATGAACAGAGTCCTGCATTTCATGTCCACGAAGAGCTGGAATACCACTTTTTTGTAGAGGGTTCCCTTTCCCCATAAGTTATACTCATGGTGGTACATGTAGAGCAAAATGTGACTGTATGGAAAGTTGCCTTCATCTCTTTGTGAGCTGACACAGAATCTTCGCTATGCTATCATCAGTGCTCATTCATTCCTGCCTCTAAATAATGTTAATCACTTTCCTACTCGCATAAGCTTATACAGCAATTTTGTTATAAATGTATGTTGGAGTACATTTCTCTAGTCTAACCGAGAACAAGCTGTGGTTTATATAATTTAGCGGCTGTAAAATATCCATTGTGAGATGCCTCCCTGTCTAATTATCACCCCGTTGGCTTTCCAGCAAGTAGAAAGTAGTGACAATATGTCTAGTTGGGTATATAATAAAGCTCTTGGTAATTACTATTCTCAACTCAATCTGCTCCGAGACAAGTCGGGGTGTGGCAACAGAATCAAGGATTAAGAAAAAAATTAGTGATGCATGCAAAAACAATCTGTACAAATGTTTTCACTTAAACCTGCCAGTACATAGATATCACTTTGCCTTCCTCCTCTCATGCACTGCATTTAGTTAAGATGTATTTCAGATGCAGTTGGAACCAATTTTAGCAGCCTTCTGCAAAGTTAATTAGAATAGTCACTGAACTGTGATGACACCCTGCTGAATAAAACAAGATGGTCGATATCAGTCAAATAACTGGCTGCCAGGCTGAGTAAGCTTGTGGGTATCTTATAGTTTAGTTGTCAAGAGTGCCAGAAGAGCAGACACTGTTCTCTTTTTTAAACATATGAGACATTAATATTAATTTTAACAAAACCAGGATATCATTCTAATTAAAAAGGAATATCCACATTTTCCACACAGATTGCTTATGTTGTTTTTACTGTTTTTCTGCTATTGATTCCGTCGTTAGAAAGATATAATCCAGATTGAAATTAGAATGATTAGAAAAATTATAATCCAGATATCATTCCTCCTAGCAACAACTTGAGTGGTCAAATACCATATCAGTGTAGATGCAAAACTGGGCCATCCAAAAATAAGGTAGTCCTTTCTACATACTTGGGGACTTTCCAAGTACACAGGGGAGAGTGTGTACGTACACACACTCTCACTCTCTCTCATGGGGGGAGGGGGAGACTATTTTTAAAAATAAAAACCCAGAACTAGCCAAAGACTTTTGATCTTCCAAGACCTTCAGAGTGTTAAGGTTGTCAGTAAGGGCGAGCAAGAACAAGAGCAAGAACTGGCTTGTCTGAGCCCCCAAAAAGCTTATAAGAAGTAGTTAAAATACATAGGCTCAAGTGCTACAGGCTGGTTGGAAGCACTGTTAGCTTGGGTTTCATTGCAGCACTTTGTAGGAAAGGCCACTTGAACAGATGCAATACCAGGCAAAGTAATATCTAAGGTCCACAAAACTTGTTTTGTAATATCTAAGGTCCACATGTTACAGTCACTGGGTAAAAGGACCCTCACAACTGCCCCTGTGGAGTGACTCCTTCATATATGTTTCTACACACACATACATGCATAAAACGAGGTTTATGTTGCTTGCCACCTGTAAAGCACATATGCTTTACACACAGGTATAGGCTGCTGAATGACTTGCCATCATCATCTTAGAAGTGTTAAATAAGTATTCTCAGAGTTCTCTCTCTTCAAGAGCAAGCTAAAGGTTAGGGATGTGCATGAGCTGGTTCGGCACCTCCTCTTGGAAGCACCAAACTGGCTCAAGTGCCAGCATTTGAAACAGCTAGACGCAGCGGGGAGCGTTGCCTTTAAAAGTTGTTAAGGAGCTCCTTACCTGCTCTACCTGGCCCCACTGATCTTCTGCAGCAGGCACCTACTTTGCAAACGCCCATGTGGGGCTGTAGCACAGCAGCCTCTGTGAAGTGTGGGCACGCACCTAGCCAGCACACTGGGGTGAGCAGATAAGGAGATCCTTACCTTTTTTTTTTTTTTTTTTAAAGAGAACCACTCCCCACCTCACCAGAGGGTGTACAGATGGCTCATGCACATCCCTTCTAAAAGTATTCTTCAGTGGGATCTGATGTATGTTTCCAGCCTCGAAATCATTTCTAAAGTCTTCAGTTATAAAAGTAAATGTTATCAATGGTTATCCAACTTGTTTTGATGCTATATTTAGGAATCTTGTTCAATCCTGCTCAAAAATGCAGATGATTTTTGCTATCAACCAGACCGCAATGAAGTCCACTTAACTAAGAATTTTTGGACCTAACATCAAGTAACCTAGGAATGCAGAATATTAATCCATTCTCTTCAGCTGTCATAAGCCTTTGGGAAAAATTTTCACACATTTTCTCTCTTTTAAAGGAATCATTTGATTTTTATACAACAAAATTAACCATTAAACCACTGACAATGAAAGAACAATGCCACTGAAATCTGCATTCTGGACTTGGAAATATGGATCTCAGCGGCTTAAAATGCTTTTCTAAATTCCAACCCCAAGAACTTATCTAGCTTGGATTTCAATCCATTCAGCTTCCTTGGTGCTTTGACAGTGCGAAGGAATGGAGCATCATCTCTTTCCCCCTTCTTTCCCCAAGTACACTGCATCTGCCAACAGCATTTCCCAATAGTCCATCCACCTGGAAGGCAACATATCCGACACAGGAACAGATGGCAGAGACTTTCCTCCTTTCTCCTGATAATGGAGACCAAAAAAAGGCAAGTAGAGAATAAGTGTGATGAAGGATTGGAGAAGGGAGAAGCAACTGGAACTGGGTACAATACTACCCACAAAAATATAACCATTCTGAATTAGGCTTCAGTGAGCTATCAACTCTTCCTTCCAAGTTTACTCAAATGTCAGAATATGCTGGTAAGGAAGCTGCCTTCCAATAGTCAGGCTGGGCAGACTAAAGTCAATAGCTCTGCTCTTTATGCCAAATGAACCAAGTATAATTAAACAAATTGTGGCCTATTATTCATCCTGCTCTGTGCAATGGTTTCCCTTTTTCTTCCCCATTCCAGTTTCAGTCATACACACCACATTCAAAATATGACTCACAATTACAAAAGGCATTAGACATCAACATTAATGAACAGGGCAGACACACTGGATTTGTGATCCATTACACTAACTTCTGATATACCCTACTCACTCCCTGAATAATATTAAGTTCCCCTTAAGGTACAAAATCATTCTTGACTCATCCAATATTTTACCAATTATTCCGCACCACCAAAAATTTATGCTATATGTTCTAGAAACATACATCCTAACATGTGGGTGCACAAGCAAGATGGTGAGATCTTTTTAATTTGTGTAGAGCCAAGAAAGTACTGGGAGCTTAGTGCTCAGCTCTATGTAGTCAACTGGTGAAGACAGCATGAAAAAAGAAAGATTTGCTCTTGGGCAGACTTCAAATTTTTCATCTCTGTACAATTCTTAAGAACTAAAAATAGCCATGAGTACTTACATGTATTCTCTGTGCGCTGAATGTACAGCAGCTGCATTGCTGTAGCGCCACAAAACTATCACTGATGACAACACATCCAAAATGGCATCAAACTGAAAGAGATACGTAAGCATATGGGTTTGGGGAGCTGCTAAGTCAAGCTGTTCTTAAAGCAAGAATTTATCAGTGTGCTCTGCGGCCATGGAGCAGCTCTATAGAAGTGTTTTAAATAAAAGTAAGTCAGCATGTATTTTTAAAAGCTGGTTTTTATTAGCAGAGAATAGACCTTACTGAGTCAATCAAAGAACTGAAAAGTTTTTTTTCCACCTGTAACCCACCAATACGATTCCTTTTATGCTAGAATAAGTGCCTAATTCAAAAGCAATTCCAGTTAAGCATCCTCTGCTTTGTAAAACATGGCACCAGTTTCTTGAGTCCTTGTGTATTCACATTTTGCCAGGATTAGAGACATTTTCAGGCATATGATCCCGACAGCAACCCATTAGAGTTCAGATTGCAGTCCAGTCTGTTGGGCAAGAATGATATACTTTTTGAAAAAGCTCTTAACAATGGGCAGTAATCTGGACATTTGTAGAACCATCCATAAGATGAATGGTTTGCAATAGACATACCCATGTAAGGAAGGGAACCATCTCAATGAAAAGCAATATTCAGCTTAACATATAGTATTTTAATCTACCATAAGATTTAGACATGCTTAAGAAAGCAAGATTCTTCGAGGTCAGCATTCTGTTTCCAACAAGCAGCCAGTCAGACACTAAGTCAGCATTCTGTTTCCAACAAGCAGCCAGTCAGACACTAAGGTAATTGGCTTCTGCTATTGTTTATTTCCAAAACCCACTGGCTGACATCCTGACTACTGAAACATCAATGCAATGGAAGTACCACCAGTGGACCACCAATGCTTCCGAAGCGTTCCAAATTAACATTTCACCGAGAGGGTAGATTTCATCAACTTCCCTTTCTCCCTGGAAGCCCTATGTGTCACCCAGAAATATGTTCCTGAGAGCTGTGCAACCCTAGAGACATTTTCTGGATAGCACAGAACACTTCCTGGGCAAGGGCAGGTTGTCAAAATTTGCCCCCACCACTGAACTTACAGTGGAGCCAGGTTACTTGGATTTTTACAGAGCACTGACACCTCCCATTGCATTGGTGCTTCATTAGTCAGGATATCAGCCAGTATTCAGAGATCCCAACCTGTACATGCAAACGTTAGTTAGATATTGTGGTTAATAGCTGTTGACAGAGCTAGACTTCAAGAATTTGACGAATCCATTTAAAAGCCATCAGAATTAGTAGCCATCACCATATCTTGTACTGCAATACAATGAACACTGGGAAATGTTGGCAAAAATGTCTTGAGTTGGTGTCTTAACAAGACGCAACATAAACAGAGACAATTATTCCTTTGATGCAAGACATCAACAGGGCAACTTCACTTCTCATTCTTCCCTTTAAATCAAAATTCTTTTACTGTTAACTAATAGCCTTTGTGAACAATAACACCTATGTATAAGGAATAAATGGTGATCTGATTTCAGAGGGCAGCCAATGTACATTTCAGTCATGCGATTACTTACAGCAAATCCAAACGATGACGCACTGTACCTCATTACGGAGACAGCTAAAAGAAAGAAGAAATGCTTTTTTGATCTCTTTGTTAACAGTAGTTGAACAAAGCTACACTTTGAACAGCAATACAGAAATACATGTTCAACCAACAAAAACTCATAGAATTCAGTGTTTGTATAGGTACCGCTCTGAGCTTCCATAGGCACAAGAGGAACAGTCTGTTTCTCAAGGGAGATTTAAAGAGGAAAGCATTTTTTCCCCAATTGGTCTTATTTAAAAAGCAAAGCTGCTTCAAGAGGAATAAATTTAAAGCAGAGATGCAGCAGAAGAATGAGAAGACATTTTAGGCTCTCTAGGTTATCTACCAGGGTTGATTTGATTTAAATCAAATCAATTTAAAATCATGATTTAAATCACAATTTAAATTGCTTCACAGGACTCAATTTTAATGATTTAAATCAGAATTAAAATTACTAGTCAGGAAGATTCTATTTAATCATAATTTTCTATAAAAGTATATTCTTGATGTCTAATATAACCTTAATACACGTTTAGAGATGTAGGTTTCATTTTTAGAAGGTAGGTACACAGTATAATAGGGACACACTTCTCATAATGCTGTATCATCCAAGCAACAAGGCTTTTCATTTCATTGTTGCACTGTTTGCATTTCGCATACATGCCTTTCTCACCCACAGGTACAGCAATTTCATTAAAATATTCCCAAATGGGGTCTCTTTTATAGCCTGCTGCCGTGATAGGTGGTTCCCTTCTACAATGGAGGATACACTCAGACAGGGGCGTAGCTAGGGGAGAAGGGGCCCGTGTTCATCTCTCTCTCTGGAGGCCCCCCAGAGTGAGGAAGATAAAAGGGAGGGATGGATCTGGAGGGCCCTCAGGAGCTGGGGGCCCGTGTTCTTTGAACCCTTTCGCTCAATTATAGCTACGCCCCTGCACTCAGAAAATGTTTCCTCAGGACTGCGTGTTCACTTTTGGCTTCACTTTCTATTCCCCATCCCATATATTTATATCTAGACTCCTCCTCACTCACATCTACTCCATTCACCTAAATCCTCCATTCATTGACCTCCTTTGTCTTTGCACTTGGAGGGTGGGAGATCATGTGTGTTTGTGTATACACACACACATACGTGTGTGCTACATGTAAACCACCTGGGCATTTCCTAGATAGCAG
Organism: Hemicordylus capensis; assembly: GCF_027244095.1. NCBI lineage: Eukaryota > Metazoa > Chordata > Lepidosauria > Squamata > Cordylidae > Hemicordylus > Hemicordylus capensis. The sequence continues at coordinate 169,516,936 of NC_069657.1, forward strand.
GTTTTATCATGGGATTAAGAAGGGTGAAGTACTGGACTTTACAGCAGGGTTTGAATTTTAGTAAAAATTGCAGGTTGGGTAGACTATGTTTGTAAGGGTTTAAATTTATGTTTTGAATTATTATTATAGCAAGGGTAAATCTTATAGCTGATGATTCACGAAGAGATGTGTGCGGGAAGTCCACTTTTGTTTATTTGTTAATGATAATATTACTATTGTTAAAATCAATAAACATTGAATTTGGGGGGGGGGAGAAGGGTGAAGTACTACAAATTACAGGGCATATCTGATATTTCAAATTTCCCCCCCAAAAAAATCTTACGAAAAAAGTGGATTTTTTTTACCCTGGACATATATTGGGCAAAGCTCCAATGCACAATGAAAAACCCGAATCGTGTATGGAGTGCCCCCCAATAGTTCACAGGGACTTTGATGTAAATTTGGACAATATGTGAACACAAACCTGCCCTTCCCATAATTAAATATAAACCGCCCTGAGCCTTTTGGAAGGGCGGTATAAAAGTTTTAATAATTAATTAATTTTTAAGGAAAGTAAAATAACCGCCTGGGACGGCCCTGCAGAATAGGACTGATCAGGCTTGTTACCTCTCATCCCCATATACTGCTAACATCTTCAAAAAATATAATTATGATTAATATTCATGATGGTATCTGACTAAGTTTTTTACAATAAATTTAAATTTTAAAAATCAGATTTTTTTTAAATCATTGAATTTTATCAATCCTGTTATCTACCACCTACCTAACAATCTTGACCTTGTCGTAATGCATAAAATCTTAACCAGAAATTATGCTGGCATAGGAGAATCCAGTACCAAATCATTTTTGTTTATTTACAGTCATAGACCAGCAAAACAAGTAATTAAAGGGATGTGCTTTCTCATGTTCTGATCTGTTAATGCAAACTTGGGAACAGAACAAGTGTCAGTGGAGACATGCCTTATTTCTTTCCCTTTATGACAGCAATGTGTCCAGAACTGCTCAAAATCAGTTTAAGCAGGTTTAAAAAAAAAAAGATTAAGTGACATTTCTTAAATCCTTTTTCAGGAAGAAAGAAGTTGCTTGGGGAATTAGAATACCCCGAAGAGTTGTTGAAACCAGTCTTATCATTAGCATTTCCCCTTACAAGACTGACACAAAAGCATAACCCAATTTTTAGCATTTTTATATGTACAAGCCCTCATCAGAATGTTCCTTGGCACAAACGTTTAAAAGAATCTTCACCACACTTGAAGGTTATTGGGTGAAATTCACAATGCTATCAAAAAGCAGTCAGGATTACTCATTGTTGCCTCCTTGGAAGAAGAGTGGGATATAAATGTTAAATAAAATAAATTATGTAACACCAGGACACTGCACTAATTCAGGCCACCAGACCCATGCAAAACTGTCAGTCCTCTTTACTGCACTAACATTAGCCACCACTTCCAAATGTAATCTCAGGTTACTAGGCATTTCCAACCATGATATTTATGAGATGGGCCACAAAAGGTGTGCACCCAAATGGTCTTCCATATTCTAAAATATCAAACAAAATGATACACATTCTGTCAGGCTTTATTTATTCAGTTCATGGGTCATAATTAAAAAAGGATCATTAAAAAATAAATAACTCCATCCAAGTGACTAGGACGTAGGATTAAGTAGCAAGAACTACCACACTGATGCTTTAGATATCTCTATACTTTGTGTACCACCTTAAAGTGGCAGAGCGGGGAAATGCTTGACTAACAAGCAGAAGGTTGCCGGTTCGAATCCCACTGGTATGTTTCCCAGAATATGGGAAACACCTATACTGGGCAGTAGTGATATAGGAAGATGCTGAAAAGCAATACTGCATGGGAAGAGGCGATGGTGAACCCCTCCTGTATTCTACCAAAGAAAACCACAGGGCTCTGTGGGCGCCAGGAGTCGAAATCGACTTGACGGCACACTTTACCTTACACTTTGTGCAACAAACTGTGTTTCTTGCAGAAAACAGGTCAAGTGTCAGGGTACTACACATTTGGGTTTTCCTTATTAGTTGGCTATTACTTCTGGTTGCCAGTGACTCCTCTCCTTCCCCAAATCTTCTGGAATGTATAGAAAACCTGGTGGAGGAGTCAGGTTCTCACTTCTTATTGCCTCATCACTTTGGAGAAACAGAAGCAGTGAATGTCTACCTTCCCCCTTGCACCCCTTAAAATCACCTGTTAGGTTTCTTTCAGGCTACAACTAGTCACTATGGCATTGGCAACTACATAGGTACCGCCATAGGTATAGCAGCTCTGTGTCCCTCCCCTGCCCCCACTGCTCATCTACAATGTCTAGTAAAGCAAAATGCAATGTTGGCATTGCTGTGCTGAAGCGTTTCCCAGTTCTTACATGTGACAGTCAATAAAGAGGAACTCTGGGAACCCTCTGTGATATCTGCCCAAAATTTGTATTACTAGATGTTTCCAGGAAAGGGAGATAAAATGATGCAGGGCTAGATATCTTTAGAAGCAGCCGTGCAACTCGCAAAACACGTAGTTCTAGCCCCAGACTCGGGATTTTACAATAGTCCTGTGGCAAGAGAAAGACATTAAGGTTGCACTTGAAGTATTATGTACAATTACTTTACAGAAAGTCACACTGAACACAGTGAGATATACTCAGAGTAATGATGAATGTAGATTCTTGGTAACACAATTAAGAAAACAGATAAATAAGGCATACCAAGTTTCTCCCTGTGAGCAAGACGAGAGATACACCTGAGACTCATACTAGTTAGTTCTCCATGTCCCTATATTAATCAGGGATTACCTAAGGCCCAAAGTGGGCATGATGGAAGCAGCCACATTTGTCCATATGTTTGCCCTCTTCATATATAAAATGTGTGGGGAATCTTTACTTCACACTAGATTTTTGAGGAGAAAGTCCTTTCCTAAGTGTGGTGGGAGTAATTTTGAGACACGTTTGCTGACCTCAAAACAAACATCTCCGAATGCAGCAAGTATGTGTTATATAAACTAGGGATGTGCGAATTGATTCAGGTCTAAATTTATTTGTGCCCAAATCTAGCTGATTTGGGCAATTTCGAGACAGAACAAATCGCCCCTGTGATCCATTAGCTAGATTCAGGTCCAAATCGAATCATGCCAGATTCTATTCGAGACTTGGATTCCTCCTATTAATTTGCCCAGATTCCCAGCTTTCAATTTTTTAAAAAGCTAGCCTTTGTAGAAGTGGAGTTAAGGAACAAAACGTGTGGTCACTATTTTTCAAGTGTTTGGATTCTTTGGTGTATAATAACTTTTCCTCAATGAATCCCTATGATGATTCATTACACACCTTCATTTCTTCTATTCATTTTGACTGTCTTTGGACAGTGCCAGCTGTCAACTGCCATGTGCCAACTACAACCCCCTCCCACCCACAAGGCAGTGAAGCGGCTAGGTAGATGACTAGAGTGCAAGAGGAGAAGGCTCGAATCCAACAGATTACAGCATCTCCACAATTAAAGACCTATGCTCTGGCAATACGTGCCGCAAAGAAGCAATGGTGTATTCCATCTGCAGGTTCACATCCAGTGGAATTGTTGAGAGTGGTGAGGAAACTAATACAGGCCTCTTCTGCTCTGGCTTTGGAACCATCAGTTAACTGCTGTGGAGTTTTTAATAAGTTTTTTGTGGACAAAATCTCTTGTATTTGAACCAACCTGGATTCCATTGTTGATGTAGAGTCTTTAGCAGGGGGATCCAGTAACTCTGCTTGTGCATTGAGATCAGTGTGTTGGGACCTGTTCTCTTGGCCCTTGTCCAACATGGCTTATATTATCAAGCAGGGAAATTGTTGGAGAGGGCCTGGTTGACATCATAAATGCTTCTCTGAGGGAAGGTAAAATGTCTCCTTGTTTAAAGGAGGCAATTATTATACCTCTTTTAAAGAAGCTAATGCTGTATCCTTGGAGTTGGGCAATTATAGACCTGTCTCCAATCTCCCATGGTCAGCCAAGGTGATTGAGATTGTGGTGGCCTCTCAACTGCAGGCAGTCAGATGAGACAGATTATCTAGAAGCATTTCAAACTGGCTTTTGGGCAGGTTATGGGGTGGAGACTGCTTTGGTCGGCCTGATGGATGATCTCCAAAGAAAATTGACAGAGGGAGTGTGACTCTGTTGATCATTTTAGATCTCTTGGCAGCGTTCGATACTATCAACCATGGTATCGTTCTGGATCGCTTGCGGGGACTGGGTGTAGGGGGCACTGCTTTGCAATGGTTCTGCTCATACCTCTCAGGCAGATTTCAGGAGGAGTTACTTGGACACTGTTGCTCTACAAAGCAAGAGCTTTTGTATCATGTCCCTCAGGGCTCCATTTTGTCTCCGATGCTTCTAAACATCTACATGAGGCAGCTGGGAGAGATCACCAGGGGATTTGGTGCCATGTATGATTTGACACACTGACAATCTAAGCTTCACTTTAAAAAAAAAAAAGCTTTCTATTGTCTTCTTCACATTAGGAACATGCACAAACTGCCACCACATGATCTTTTGCCACCTAGCCTGGTACACGGGCTTTTGCTCTTGTATTATCCACCGCATCTGCCATTGGACCCTGCACCATACGCTGTCTGGGTGTACCCATGAGCTCACTCTGTGCTTAAGCTAGGTTCAGGTAGTTATGAAAAATGCCTTTCCCTTTCTCTTTCCTTTCACCCTTAAGCCTCTATCGCCTTCTGAGTGCCTAACCAACCACTTTTTCATTTCCTATATCCCATTACCCCTCAATAAAACAATGCTTGTTTTCAAAGTCACATCTCCATCCTTTTCTTCCCCCTTTCCAGTACTTTCTCATTGTGGTCACCCATCTCACACAGTTCTTGAGGTATTTTTATTGCTGTTCAGGGCTCTGTGCCAGTGTTCCCACCAACGATGTGTACACATGAGCATACTCACCAAAACTGGTGAGTGTGCTCATGTGTACAAATGACACAGACCAGTGTTCTCTCTAATTTTTTCATCTGTGTGCAGAATGGGTTTTGTTATGCTCGGCAGTATCAAGGCAGTATGTGTACACATGCATTCAGAGTAGGGCCTTCCTGATTCAACCTGAGAGGGATCTAAGGCCCTACTCTGAATGCATGTGTACACATACTGCCTTGATACTGCCGAGCATAACAAAACCCATTCTGCACTCCTCCTGGATTCTACCAAAGAAAACCACAGGGTTCTGTGTTCGCCAGGTGTCGACACCGACTCGATGGCAAACTTCACCTTTAAACCAAAATCTAGTCACCGAGTGTGGTAGCTAACACACCTCCTGTAGGCCACCTCATAACAGTCACCTCCCCTAAAAACAGACTCTATGGCAAGTTCAATCAAGTTTGGAATAACTATTCTGCCACCTGCACTCAAATCATCTGCATAAATGCTCTGTCACCTTCAGCTCTTAAACCAACAAGCTATTTTGTTTACTCCGAAAATTTCTATTCTGCTCCTTCACTAAAGTCATCCCAGAGCAGCTAATATCCATTTTTTTAAAAAATTAGAAATCTAAATCTAAACACATTAACTAAAAACACAAAGTTAAAGTAAATAGTAAAAGCTATATGACAGAGTTGGGTGCTAAAGGTCGCTCTCTTATTGTAGACAGCAGCCATGACATCAGAGTAATTATAATCATCAGAGTATTCTGGAAACCAACCAGACTAGTAAGTATCCATAATTTAGATGAAGACAACCCTACTAAATCTATCATCTCTGTAGAGATTCAATAGTTCTGCCGATTCCAAAGGAATGTCACCCCCTCCCCACAGCTGCTGGTGGGGGCAATATTTGTTCAATCCCTTACAAATTAACCAAACCCATACTGGTAACATGAATTTATCTTGGACATCTTAATTTATCTTGGAGAAATGAAGAACAAGCTAAAACTAGAATTCAAGCAGCATATGAGCTGTGGTACCAAGGACAGCAACATCAGCATACAATGTAAGCAGATGAAACAATAGCAGCAGTGCACAAACCTAAAGAAAATCAATTTCAGAACAATTCCTTGACCTTACAGAGTCTTTTCAGTTGCATCAAGAAATGTTAAGCTCTGAATGTAGGAGACAGCGGCATCATATCCACCTCTCTCTAGCACAGCATGTCTCATCATTACAAAACGGTTTTGTCAGTAACACACTGCTGGCATGGCACAAAACCTGATACACTTCAACATTTCTGTGGAAAGTGTCTTAATTGCGCCATTTCCTAACCAATGTACTTTTATTTACATCCTCTAGCCTGCAACATGTGCACCTGTGACCACATTACTCTTATTTCCCCTAATAAACTTAAAAAAACCCTCTCATTTCCCCTGTTCAGGAATTTTTCACAAGGTTGTACTCTGCTCACAACAGACTTTATTTATCTGTTCATAGCTGTTCATCACACCTACTCAATGTCTGAAATGGGTTTACACAATTTAATTAAAATTAGATCAAAAAAAATTACAAGTGTTATAAACATACACTGCAACGGATTAAGAAGCATAAGATAACTACCAACACACTTTAAAAGTTCTATTCATCCAAAAGCTGGTTTTTAAAGAGGGCATTTATATCATCAAAGAGAGAAGTTCATGGACATACATCTTCAGAATAGTTTAGGGCCCAGAATGGATAATGCCATGGTCCTTGGATGGCTGATGCACATATTTTTATGCACATAACAAATCCAACCATGCTTGACTACTGCAATTTTGATGCTTGTCCACAAAATACCTTTTAGCCATCCATTCACTAGAAATATACCAACATCACTCTTATTTAGCTTAATTAGAATTTACAAACTCTTCTAATCCTGTAACCTATGCCATGCTGTGCTGAGCAACTGCGGTGCGAGTTATATTTATCAGGGGTGTGCTTTAAAACACACACACACACACACAGAGGCTTTTACTACACTGGAAAAACCAATTAGTCCCAGCTTAAGGAATTAATAATTCATTAATTGATTAGCACACTGTATGAATTAAATGTAGTTAAGATTCAGTTTGATATTCAAACTGTGGCTGCTAATGAAAGTACTTTCAGATAATAATTCATACAAAGGAAAGGTATATTGAATTGTGTGCGTGTAAGTCTGAAAAACTGAACACTTTTGAATCCCTATACAAATTATTGTTTCATAATTTACTGTTTTCTCATTGAAAACATTGCAGCATAAAATCTTCTGGTTAAAGCCAGTGAAATGGTAATCCACAGTTCAGATCACAATCCAGAGAGTTGAGGGATTAAATCCACACTCCCAGAAGGGTTATCCATGGCTTTTTGTTAACAGTGCCTCATACCCCATTCAGCATGGCAATCAACTTTTGCACTCAGGGAAATCTCAAAGCCGCTTGCAGTGTGCAAAGCATTTCTCTTCAAAGAAATCAAAAGCCCTGCTGGGCATGTACAAAACTCTGAACGTGCCCCTAAAGCAACTGTCATCTCAACTTGAAGCACACAGATTTGCAGACCTCATCTACAAATCCATTTAGGAATGCACACAAAAACCACAGTGCTGAACTAGGATTTTGACCAAGCCTATGAAGTTGTTTTCAGTTTTAAATTGATATATTAAATTTTTTTTCAAAAAGTTACATTAGCACATGCTGAATGTGTGGCACTAACACAGTGCCAGCAGTGGACTATATCAGCGTTTCCGTTACTATAATAATTCATTTTGTTTGCTGCTGCTGCCGAGACACCTAGGAGAGAACTGGAGACAGCAGGATCACAAAAAGATTAAATCATGCTTGCTCTGCTGATTGTTTTTTTTCCCCCATCATACTTTTATAGAGCCTAATATATGTGTCACTAGTCAGAATTTAACACACTACAAATATGAAATAAGAGTAAAAACAGTTCAAATTTCACAAAATAAATACAGAACCAATTTCATAAGATAAAAACAAATTAACCGGTTTAAAATTAATTTGAGCTAAAAGCCTAAGAAGAGGGGTGTGTCTTGAGAGTCTTCCTAAAGGCAAACAGAGATGGAGATGCTCTTATTTTGACAAGGAACATATTCCAAAGGCCTGGGGCAACCACAGAGTCGCTCCAGTCCCGAGTCGCCATCAAACGAGCCGACAGTAACTATAGCTGTACCCTCCAGATTATCTCAATAGGTAGCAGGGTTTATGACAAAGAAGGTACTCTCGTAAGTACCCTGGACCCAAGCCATTGAGAGCTTTATAGGTAATAGCTAGCACTTTGTATTTCACACAGAAATCTATTGGCAGCCAGTGCAGTTGTTTCATTATATAAACCTGCCAGGGCCCTCCACTCATCATCTCATGCCCTGCTCATGGCCCCACCACTAAGAGAGACAGGGCCTTTTCGGTTGAGGCCCCTTGGCTTTGGAACACCCTCCCTGAAGAACTTTGCCATGCTCCTTCCCTCAGTGTTTTTAAAGAACTATTAAAAGCTCTCAGTTTTTAGCTTTAAAAAACTTGCAACTTTTAAAACGTGTAATTTTAATTGTGCTTTTAGCCTGGTCTTTTAACTTAACATAATTTGGTTACGCTTACTATCTATTTTATTAATGTTGTGAGCCACCCCAAGCAGTAGTGTACTGGAAGAGCAGAGTATAAATATTTTAAATATAAATAAATATCCCTGGTCTTGACACCCCAGATCCTGCCCTCCCTCAGAAGCATTTATAATATTTACCAGACCCTCTCTGATAATATGAATACCAGATGAGATAAACCAAGTTGGGCAAGGGTCAAGAGAACAGGTTGTAGGATGCACAGTCCAAAACAGTTTGTCCACATCCTCAGGAGCCACAAACAAAGTGATCCAATCTAATCCTATAATAGGAGTTCTTGGACACCTCTACAATAGACTCTGCAATAGACTCTGTGTAATTCAGTTCGGCCCAAGTAAGAGCTATTTTTTCCACACACAAAATCACTGAAGACATCACAGAGAGTGACTGGCAGTTCTAAGTTAAAATTCAAGGGGGAGAGGGCATACTGTACACTACAATGAATATTACAACGAATATTTATATAGCACTTTTCAACATGAGTCCCCAGAGCAGTTTACATAGATATAATAAAAGGGCTCCCTATCCCCCACCCCACAACCCTAGACAATTCTGCTGGATGTGAATTTGCAGAAGTAATGCAGGCAGAAAAGAACCACTTCTTTGCTGCCTGCACTGCCAGAGAATAGATCTTCATATGTGCTCTGTGTTGCAACTCGTCAGAGTCATGCTGAGTCTTCCTCCACTTATGCTCTAGTGGCTTACCTCACTTCTTCAGCTCCCACAGTTATCCAGAATGCCAAGGTGCTGACTTTGAAGCAGGTCAAAGAGGATGCTTAGGAGCAATTCTGTCTACAGCTCTAGTGAGTGCATTATTCCATGTTTGCACCAGAGCATCAACAGAATCACTAGCAGAATCAACTCTAAACCCTTCCAAAGCTTCTTAGCACCCTATTGGATCCAAAAACTTGTCAGGCAGACAAACCTAATAGGTCTTTCACCCCTTGCAGAGGTGGGTTGTGGTTGCATGTCCTACCGCATCACCCCAGATGTTGATGAGTACACACGGAACACCACCCTGATTAGAGCAAAAGACCAAATCAAGCATGTGACCAGTATCATGCATTGGTTCAGAAGCCAAATGGGATAGTCCCATAGTCACCCCTGCTAACTTGGCAAAGAGGCACCTTTTAATGTGGTGATTCTCTTTATTTAGCAGGGGGAGAGTAACTGGCCCTATCCACCCCAGCACAGTACCTCCAGTGACTGTTGCTCGTGTCTATCTTATGTTTATTTTTAGATTGTGAGCCCTTTGGGGACAGGGAGCCATCTTATTTATATATTATTTCTCTGTGTAAACCGCCCTGAGCCATTTTTGGAAGGGCGGTATAGAAATCAAATAATAATAATAAATAACTATTATTATTATTATTATTATTATTATTTATTAATAATAGTTGTCATGACTGCTATGAACTCCTGACCTGCTCCTGACAACCCGGTCCCAAAATGCACATTAAAGTCCCCCACCAACAACAACCTGGGTGACTCCAATGCCAACTTTGCAACCAGATATTGCCAGGGACTCCGTTGGGCAGGAGGGTGATCAGTTCACCAACACAAGTCCCAGTCTATCCTTGGTCCCTAGAGTTAGGTACACACATTCAATATAGGCCAATTCACTGACAGGGATTCTAGTAAGAAAGATGGTATATTCTTATAGACCACAGCCACCCACCTCACATCATCTCACCTGCTCCACAACGGAGTAACCCAGTGAGGGAAGCTGGGACCAAACTGGACCACTTGCCTTTCCCGACCAGGTCTCCATAATGCACACCAAGTTGGCTCCTTCCTCCATAATCAAGTCATGGATGATCTCAGGCTTATTTTGGACCAACCTGGCATTACAGAGTAATAGTGTGAGGTTCTGTGGGTTGTTGGCATTTCTCTCCAAGGTCAGTGTGTGTAGGCCCATTGGAGAAGAAAACAGCAATTACATTTCTGAATTCTCCCCTGTAATGGCCCGCTGACCTACCAGCACCATATCTGGACTTTACAAAGTCCAGAGTGCCTCTCTGTGTCTACTGCATGTTTTGTAGGCGTCATTTGTTTTGATATTTTCCCTGAAAGGGTATTTCTTTAAACAAAGATATTGGCTGCTGAAAGAAACAGAATGAATTTGTCAAGGCAGATAACATTGATAATACGTACGAGGACTTTAACAGCTATGCCTTTAAAAATCAGAGACTTCTAAGGTAAATATGTACAGAGATATTTACCTGTACATTTACCTGTAGGTAAATATGTACAGACATATTTACCTACAGGAGCTGGTACTTTTCTTTTTCAGCTGTAGGCCTAGCTCAACTTCCTCTAGCTTTCACCTCCGTGTGTGTGTGTGTGTGTGTGTGTGTGTGTGTGTGTGTATGAAAATGCTGAGGCACCTGGTTAATCTTTTATTCAGCGCCTTTAAAATGGTTTAAAGCAATGTATAGTTCTGACAAACTTGAAATACAACTCCATGTTGAAGCATGAGGGGCTTCATTATTCTTGCAAGGGACAGTCCATCAGCAGTTTACACACCTGGCTTCTGATGGAAAGAGTAGGGACCAGTGGGTCACTCTGAATTCAGTTCTTTAAGGTTGTTTGCCTGGCCAAATAAGGGTAAATAAACTACAGTAGCCTCACCAGTCAAGCTATACTTGTATAGATGTCCCGCAAGAAATAAAGCCAACACAGCTTTTAAAATCTATACAGAATCTACAACCAATTCTGCAGGGCCTTCAGCATACGAAACATTAAAGTTATTGGTAATTTTCTCCACTATAACAATGCATGAAACCTGCAAACAGATCCTATTATATCAGTTGATGATTTCTTTCTTGAAGATTTCTTTCTTGTGTCTGAGTGATATTGTGCTTGGTGGGCAGCTGTGCAGTTGCTATGCACGACGGGTGTGTGTTGCTGTTTCTTATTCATTTAGATCGTCTTTAGAATATTGATGTAAGAGTGACTCTGCTGAATGCAATTTGAAATCAGAGGTGAAAATAAATTGTGATCGCTATTTTTAGCCACAACACTTTGATGAGCATGGAAAGGAGAGAAGAGGGTATAATACAATTTAAGAAGCTACACACACACACACACTTTGCTGCACACTAAATGTTTATCCTCCAATTTTTTAATGACTCTTTGCATAAATAAAACATGACTGATTTGAGCCAGGATGTCTTTCTTTTAATTGCTCTCCTTTGCTTCCTTTTGTATCTTTCCCATCCATTTGAAAGACAAGGTTGCGGATTTAATTTGATAGTGGGAATATAGCTTCAGAAACAAGACAAGTTGCAAAACCCAATTAAACAGACTGGCAGTTCACCACAAACTACAGGCATCTGCTTGTTTACACTGGATGTTTGGGCCAAAACAGATGCAACCTAAGAAATCCATGGTCAGATCTCTTGGCTTTTAAAATTTTTACCACATTCACTTTAAGCAACTGCAGGGGGCATCATTTTCTTTCATTACAGCAGCAGCGTTTAGTGGGAGGTCCTTTCCACTGCACCACTGTCCTGATCTACATTGTCCCCCTCAAAGCTGCTGTTCGCCACACTCAGAGAGAAAATACAAACAATAGAGGTATCTGTATTTTTTCCCCTAGTGAGACTAATGGCAGCTTCAGGAGCCAGTTAACAATTTAGATCAGGAAAGCAGCACTCTCCCCCAATGCTAGACCTCCAGCCAAAATCAGAATCCCCTTCTGCTGCTTTAAGAGGTTTTCACACACAGGTCGTCACAGCTTCTGACACTGTACACTCGAAGCAACTCCCAAATTCCCCTGAGATTTGGCAGTGGTTTATGATGCAGGGTGAAATTCCTATTCACTTACACCGTTCTACAATCCATCCCCAACCAACTAGGAGGAGTCTTATTCTCAATCTTAATTTTAATATTAAACCCACTTCTCCACACAGCAAAATGACAAAGTAATATATTTCAACCACAACCACTATTCCTATCTTGGGCCCTTGCCTCAAACATCATCATGTTAGCATGAACTGGAAGCCAAACAGTAGAAGACGACAGACACCCTGGCTCAAATCAGTAATGTTTTATGTATTCTAAAATGCATTAAAAATTTGGAGGATAAACATTTAGTGTGCAGCAAAGAATGGTGGTGGTGGGGAGGTGTAGCTTCTTAAACTGCCTTATACCCTCTTCTCTCCTTTCCATGCTCAAAGTGTTGTGGCTAAAAATACAAATTACAAATTATAATTTTTGGGCAACTAGCCCCTATACTATACTTTCTTATTTTCCTGATCCTCATCCCATCTTAGCTAAACTAGAAAACCTAGTACTAAAAGTTTAATTGCTGCATTAATAGCTTAAATCAAAGCACTCGACTTATAAACCAGAGTTGTAAACTAACATTACTCCAGGCATCAAAAGAGGGGAACTAGCCCCATCACAAAACCCCCAAACTAGTATTTTCAGTAAGTGACCTTTTGCCTTGCCTCACCACCTAAATTCCCTAGCTGCCACACAAAAGCCTTTTTTTGTCCCACATTAAAAACTGCAAGCCGTAGAAGTCTATTTTATTTATTTAAAATATGTATACCTCACCCCTCAAGTACACTACTGCTTGAGGCAGATCACAACATTAAAATAAATATTAAGTTAGTTTTTTTAAAAAGAAAAAAATTAAGTTAAAAGATCAAACTATAAAAAACCACATTTAAAATGACCAATTTTAAAAGTTTTCCCAGTGGGAAAAAGCTGCCCAGGACATCCGATTGATATGAGCAGTCAAGGCAAGGATGGTATTCTGAAGCTGAACAGAATACTCTTCGTCAGCTAAGTGCCTATGCTAAATCTCCAAGTGTGAAGGCGTAGCCACTCTGGGTCTGGATGCAGGAGGAATCCCTGAGAGAAAAGGTTGCCGTGAAGAGGTAGCTGCCATGGTGGTTGGACAGACAGCATTTGTAGGTCCAAAACCCAAGATCGCCAAGGCCAATATGGCACCACTAGGATCAGTTCCACCCTCTCCAACAGAAACTTCCTGGTGACCATGCGCATGACTGCAATCAGCAGGAAGGCATATAGGAGACTAAGTGGCCAAGATGAGGTGAGGACGTCTGTCTGTTCTGCCTGGTGACAGTGGTACCTCATGTAAAAGCATGGGAGAGGAGCATTGTGAGGTGACACAAAAACGTCTAGAACTGGACACCCAACAGCAACCATCATTTCCATAAAAATCTCTGGGTGGAGAATCCACTCCACGGGGTTGATCATCTGATGGCTGAGCCAGTCAGTCTGCAGGTTGTCTGTTCCGCTGAGATGTTCAGCTATGATAGACTGGAGATTATGTTCTGCCCAGGAAGAGTAGATTGGATTCCCTCATGGGGAAGCGGGACCTTGTGCCACCCCAATTGTTGATGTGTGACTTTGTTGTTACATTGTCGGTATGGACCAAGACATAGCAGGTCCTGGAACTGTAGAAGAGCCAGACACACTGCTCTCAGTTCTAGCCAATTGATAGTGTGTTTGAGGTCAACTTGTTCCCATCTTCCTTGTGTGTACTGACCCTGACAATGAGCCCCCCATCCAGAGGTACTTGAATCGGTGGTGACTACTATCCTGTTCAGGATTTTGAGGGGAAGGCCCTCCTCCATGGCTGGCGACATTCACCAAAAGCAGTCGTGGACTTTGCAATGGAGAGGGACTTGTATGTGTCTTTGTTCCATAATGGCTTCCTGGAAGGGAAGGATATGCCACTGTAGAATTCTGAATAAGATCACGACCAAGGAGTACACTCTAAGGGATATACTCCAGGCTATCATTGAACCTAGGATATGAGTCAGAAGCATGAGGTCCACTCTGTATCTGGAGAGAAGAGAAAACATCAGGTGAGAAAGCTTCTGCCTGCGCTCCAGAGGGAGAGAAACCGTGGCATCCAACATGTTGAAACGTGCACACAGGTGTAGAAATTGTGATGGTTGCAGGTGACTCTTTTGGAAACTGATCATGAAGCCATGGTCGTGAATAAGGTGGACGGTCTCCTGGACATCTCTGAAGGCCTGGGACCTCAATGGCAATCAAATCAGGATACTGTCCAAGTACAGGTGGGCATGAATGCCCTGGAGCCAAGTGTGGGCAATCAAGGCCACCATGAGGTGCCAGCAAGCAACCAAAGGGCATGGCTCTGTACTGGAAGTGGTGATGATTGTAAGCAAATTGCAGGAACTTGTGAAATGAAGGATAAATGGGAATATGGAGGTTGGCCTCTGACAGATTGATAGAGATTAAGAAGTTCTTGGCCTGGACTGCCTCCTTGATTGATTTCAAGGACTCCATCCAAAACGTCCTTTTCCGTATGAACCAGTTGAGACATTTCAGATCCAAAATCGTCCGCCATGAACCATCCTTCTTGGGCACCAAAAACAGAAAATAATAGACTCTTTGACATAATGTCAAAGGCACTGGCTCTAGCCTTCCCCCGACCTGGATGGAGTCATTGCCTATGGTCTGACTGTGTCGCGGAGGGAGAAAAATGCCGGCCCTGTTGGATCCAGGAGGCACCTCTGCATCGGGCATTCCAGGATTGGCACCAGGATGGCTTGAAGGCAGCAGAATGATTGTCTCTGTACTGGTTGTCTCAAAACTAGTTTCCTGGAGATTGATTGAAGGCTCCGTAGGGACAAAAAGAAGATGAGTAGGAAGCAAGACTTCTGAATGGTCTACGGAAATCATTATGCCCTGACAGCATGGCCTTCTTCTTATCCTTAGTCTCAACCAAAGCAGGTTCTAAGGATTCTCCAAACAACTTAGCCCCCAAGAAAGTTGTAGCTACCAGCGTGCCAATTTTTGGTACTTGGAGTCTACGTGCCAATTTTTTAACCAAAGACCCCTGTGCACGGCAACTCCGGAGACTATAGCACTGGAAGCATGCTGTAAACCAGGGATTCTCAAACTTGGGTCCTCGGGTGTTATTGGACTTCAACTCCCAAAATCCCCAGCCTCAGTGGCCTTTGGTTGGGGATTATGGGAGCTGAAGTCCAATAACACCTGAGGACCCAAGTTTGAGAATCACTGCTGTAAACAATCTAAACTTGAATCTGCCATTAGAACAGCCGCCTGGGCTATCTCATTTAATGTGCCCTGGCACAGTTTGGTGTTTTCAGGGGGAAAATACTACACTAGCTACTTGGCCCAAAGAATGGAAGCTCTAGCAAAGATTGAGTTTATAGCAGCTGCCTGATCACAGTGGCAGAAGCATCATGGACCTTCCTGAGAAGGTGTTCAGTCTTCTTGTCCTCTAAGAAAGACAGTTCTATAATAATATCAGCAGATAAACTGTACAGTTCCTTTGGAAACGAGAACCATTTTGAGAAAATTGGGGCACCCTATTCTGCCAATGTAACATCTTTGAGGGCAGGGAACGGTATGGTAGCTGCCACCGCTGCAGTGGATGGAAGGACTACAAGTTGAGGAGGTGTTCAGAGATGCTTTCTGTCAGCTTCAGCTGATATGCCACCTGCATCCGTTTCTTGAGATCTGTTCTAACAACCTTAGAACAGTGGTAACCTCCAGACTTGATTACTGCAATACACTCTATGTGGAGCTGCCTTTGTATGTATGAGCCAGAAACTGCAGTTAGTACTGAGTGCGGCAATCAGGTTGGTCTATGGGTCATCTCACAAAGACCATATTACTCCTATACTAAAAGAGCTACACTGGCTACCAATATGTTTCTGGGCAAAATACAAGGTGCTGGTGAAACATCTTTTTCACCATAAACCGCACGGCCCATTGAGATCATCTGGTGAGATTCAAAGGGATGAGCCTTCTCTGTTGCTGCCCCAAGACTCTGGAATGAGCTCCCTGCTGAAATAAGAGCCTCCCCATTTTTGGCAACTTTTTAAAAGGCTCTAAAGACTGGTTTTTCCACCCAAGCATTTTAACCGGACTGTGGTTTTAAGGTCTTTATTTTTAATCTGTTTTATGTTGTTGTAAACCACTCAGAGATGGATGTTTGGGGCAGTCTACAAATTTGAAAAAAAAAATAAAGCCAAGGGACCACAATCTAGAAGTCTCTGACTCTAGTCCCCACAAACCAGATCTCTGTTAGTGGTGGGGCAATGAGCAGGGCCTAAGATGCCAAATGGAGGACCCTGGCAGTTTCATATGTGCAAATGTGGTCTGACAAGTACCCCTGCCCCAAGCCATGTAGGGCTTTAAAGGTCAAGACCAGCACCTTGAATCTAACCTAGAAGCAGCCTGGTAACCAGTGAAGCTGCTGCAAGATGTGAGTAGCACTCATTAAGCGACTTGCGCCCATGAGCATCCTTGCAGCAGCATTCTGAACCAGATGAAATTTCAAGGGCAGCAGTCCCACATTGAGAACATTGTATCAGTCCAATCTGGACATCACCAAAGCATGAGTGACTGAAGTCAGGTTTGGCTTCTCCAAGCAGGATCGCAGCTGGCATACCAGCCATAGCTGTTAAAAAGCATCTCTGCACACCACCGCCACCTGTGCCTGCAGGTACAGTCTTGAGTTCAGAAGCATCCCCAAGCTGTGGACTGTCTTTCAGGAGGAGTGTGACACCGTCCAAGACCAGATTCACCTCACTGCTTGGCCACAACTAAGTCCAACTTAGAAGTTCAACCACATACCACAAATGCTACATCTCTCTAAATTTTAGGTAGTAAAACATACTTTTCCTCCTATATTCTGTAATATTTTAACCAAACCGATATATGGTATCACTAAATATGCTGAAACCTGGCATGCGTAAATGCTGGATTCTGCTTGTTTTGCATAGTTTATTATGATCTAGTTAGTCATTAGAGCAACAGGAAACTATGCATAGAACTGGAGCCCCATCCCAGTCATTGCATTCCTGTCTAGATTCAAAGAATTCAACAGACACTGCCAACAATTTCAGGCTAATCTTCACATTCTGAATACTGCAACTAATACAAAATTATCTTGCCAAACAGCAACGCACACAGCCCTGACTATACCTGCAGCAGCAGAGGCAGACTCATCCTTGCATTCTGATAGACTATGAATGATGTTCTGAGCTTCTGTAGTATCATGTTTCAAGCAGTTCCCAATTCTCTATGCCTGATTTTCTTCCCACCAAAACAGGGAAAAAACATTTATTTAGCCCACAATGCAGTGTTCTCCCTTGTCCGAACCTGACTGAAACGGTAACAATTTTTAATATTAACAGGATTACTTTTTCTTCTTATTAATGCAAACTGCTGAATAAAATAGAAGGCTTTTTTGCACACAGATGTACAATTGTGATCTTGCTACACCTATACATCAACTTAAAGAACTGTGCACAGCTAATGTAGTTATAATTGCATGATTTGTGTGTACTAGACATAAATGCACCCAGCAGTCAATAGCCAGTTAATTGTCAATAGCTTTTAAAACACATACAACAGTTCATGATCTACCAAGACTATAATGCACAGTCCGATTCCACTTTACCATTCTCCAGCAAGGAGAGTCTAAGAATGGTTTGATTTTCCGATATACGAGTTGCAGTTCATGTTTGTTTTGCATCCCTATGCTACATGCCTTTGAAGTTGATTGAACTTGCAGCAACATGCCTTACATTGCTAGGACAGAATTTTAATCAATCTGTTTATTTCTATATATCAGTCTACATACAGGACACAAGCACCTTGGAGATAGTAACAATGAGTTTGTATTCTGTCTTTAATCTTATTTCTTCGCACGTGCATGCGCGCACGCACACACACTCATTCTCTCTCCTTGGCCACTACCATGCATATGAATGCGGCATGGGCTCAAGAGAGCTACATCTCCCTTACCTCTGCAGCCTTCTGTGCGTCAAGAAAATACAACCCTGTGAATCTCCTAACCCTCACAAGAGAGCACTGAACTCCTGTGAAAACATATCCCCCTGAGCTGGTACTGGCAGCATCTCCAATTTGATGACAGCAGGACCAACATAATTCTCATATTGTTTAGTATGCATTCCATGTGTTTTCTCCTTTTTCTGTGCCTATACCACTAGCACTGTCCCTTGGGGGTCCTGACATTAGTATTTCCAACAATTTAAGTTTAATCACTTATATGGATATTTTTGAAATGATACCATCTGCCTTCCCTACCTAAGAATGCTTAGGTAGGGAAGGCAAACAAATGGTTCCATTATGAAGTTTTGAATAACTAAAACTTCGTTAAAATGCTTTCTTTATGTGAAAATACCATAACCATTCAGGGGGTACATTTTATATACCCTGTATATTTTATAGAGTTTATAGGGTTTATATATCCTATACATTTTATAGCTCCTAGCACAACATTTATATGACCTATTTCAAGGCAGAGGTATATAAATACCCATTACTAGAAAAGTCTGAAAATATCATCTTGCTTGGTTAAAACTAAAAGCAATGAATAAGACAAGATTACATGAACAGTTTATTAAAGTATGTTAAGTTGCTTAAACAAGGAAAACTATCAGGTGACTGTCAGTTAAACACAAGGATAAGAAGCAGTCATAACACATTCAGGAACACAATTCTCTTAATACTCTGAACTCCTCAGACTATTGGTAATACCCTCTCTATCACACTGCAATATAAAGGTACTGGCTCTATCACACTAATGTAAAGTCACATGGCAAAACTGATTCAGACAAATGAATGTGCTATTAGGTTTAGCTTACAGCACCACAATAAAACAAAACCGATTAGCCCAAAGTGGCAGCGCATTAGAAGAAAATTACAGCTAACACTAAACACTAAAAAAAATGTGAATCAAGCCAGCACTCACCAAATAAAGGGTTGTATACCTGTTCTAACTATTGCAACATAGCTGCAAGCCTCTTGGATTAAGAGTTGTGCTCATGTAGAAGTACCCCTTATGTGAACATTACTTTCATCCATACACAGAAGGTCCTTGTGTAGTGAATAGGATACAACCCATAACTGTTACTTGCTTTGAAAAATACACTTAAGAGCCTGGGCCAGGAAAATTCTACCCACTTCAGCTATAGTCTGAACGCAGATACTGAAAAACTGAAGTTTCCTCTGTTGTGGAAATAATGACCACCACATTTGCAGCCTCCATATGAAGGCACAGTTCACGCAAACAATGTCTCCATAAACCTTTATTTGTTTTTATTTGTCTTTAGTTTCCATTGTATGTTCAAGGTTGCTTTGGTGTTATTTTAATACAGTCATCCCTCGTCAACCGCAAGGGTTCCAGTCCGGAAAAACCTCACAGTTGGCAAGCCATTGAAATCAATGGCAAACAGGGGGTTAGGGGAATTGCAGTCGCGAAAGGACCACAAAACACAGTTTAAAATAGAAATAAAATCCCTCTAAATCACCATGAGTCAGGAAGGGGTACCCCGAAAAACACCCCCTGGCCTCCAAAAGTCACCCCAACCCCCAACCCCCCAAGTTGTAAAACCCCACAAAATTGCCAAAAGATCTTGCCAGACTACAAACTACACTCAGGTGGCGAGACAGCAAGACCTGCCACAGTTTCCCAGTCACGGATACTTATAACCACGATTAGGAAACCTGCAGTCGGCAAGAGATGAATGTAGAAGAAATAAATGTACACAATATAGTCCAACAGCAACTTCCAACAGTGCTAGGGAGATTGTGTGGAAACTACTCTGATTAGATTTTTGTATCAGTCCTAAAAGAAATAACTCAATGCAAAAACTCAGGGCCAGTTCTGTACACTTTAGTCTACATCAGTTCTTAGAAACAGGACATAAAACTTGAATTTTTACAATTTCTTCTCTTTAGTTCTTCTCTGTACTGAGGGGCAAAATAATAAAATTCCAGGCTAGTTCAAATGATGTCACTGCTCTAAGTGTTCTAAAATCTGCAGACTTGACCAATTAGTATATTATTGACATAATCTATCCAGTTTGTTATTTGTGATTGTCATTTGCAAGTACCGCCCAAAGACGAAAGTTTGGGCAGTATATAATATATGATAGATAGATAGATAGATAGATAGATAGATAGATAGATAGATAGATAGATAGATAGATAGATAGCAATATTTGCTTACTTAAAATTCTCAATAAGAAAAGGT
Source organism: Hemicordylus capensis (assembly GCF_027244095.1). Classification (NCBI taxonomy): domain Eukaryota; kingdom Metazoa; phylum Chordata; class Lepidosauria; order Squamata; family Cordylidae; genus Hemicordylus; species Hemicordylus capensis. Next base: position 169,537,545 of record NC_069657.1, read on the forward strand.
ACAGAAAAATATCAGCTGGCTTCGTTTTTACAGAATCTCAAACTAGGTCTAGGGACTTCCTTAGAAACCATTGCTTTGGTAGCTATGGAAGAAAGAGAAATACAGCAGTTTCCTCACGATTCCCACTGTACCAGGTTTGCTGCCTTCCTTTCTCAGCGATTAGAGACTTTGAACCTGATCAGCCTGAAGTACCAATGAGATCCTGGCCCAGATTCCCTCAGTGACGTAAGCACTGCAGACTCCAGTGATTTCTGCACTTTCTGCCTGAAGGGGACAACAGAAGAGGCAGGGAGAGATGATTTTGTAAAGCTCTCTTTGTCAAATGAGAGTCTCTATTTTATGTTTAACTAGCCTCGAGGTACACAGATCTCAATTATTATCAAGTTAGTTTATTACATGTGGTTTCCATTTCTGTCTTCAGTTGCAAAAAAGATGCCATTCAGCTGCAAGGCATTCTGAGCTAGTGGTATTCTGAAATGCAGTATGCAGCGATTACATTTTTCCTGAGAAAGGATACTGCAGAAATTAAGCCATATTTAAACATTATGCTTTAAGAACATATAGGTGTCTGTATACACGTGCATTTTTTAAAAAAGGAATGATTGTACATGAGTTCATTTGAAAAGTGAACCTGGACACAGGACACTTCAAATGCAGGATACATATTGAAAGTGTATTGCTATACATATGTTAAACACAATGTTTGAACAGCTGTATGTGCATATAGAACTCTGCATGTGCACACTGTACACAAACAACATATGTTCAACCTAATGTGTGAATAGGGCTTTAGTGAAGGTCAAATGTGACCAGTTCTATTGTTGTCTATCCAATTATCTATTGATTTAACAACTGTGGAAATAGGGCATTTTTAGAACACATATTTTTAAAAATACACTAGTCTCAATCCAGTAGCCATATCACAATATCAAGTTATCTGCTGGGGGTGGGGGTGGGGGTGGGAATGGCACACTTTACCAGCTAAAAATATTTATCCGGGGAGGGGAGGCCTTTGAAATGTGTGCACACAGTGCTAGACTCGAACCCTTCAGAAGCACTAGTGCTACATTAGGGATGTTAGTGGCAGTTAAAAGCAGGCTCATTTTTAGTAGAAAATTAAAGATAAAACAGACCATACTAAAATGCCAACAAATTATGAACCAGCAATACCTCAAGAAAACACACAAAGCCATGTAAAAATTTTGCAGATGTATCCTTCAATACTTTCAATAAATGGAGATTACTGTCAAATACTTATGTCATTAAGCCCTAGTAATGCTTTGACTTCTGTCTTTGCTTTTATATAATAAATTTTGATTGCGTGTTATCAGCTGACACAAAGGAAACAGATGATGCTTTAGAGTTGTTTATTTCAAGGTAAAGAATAGAACAGGTGCTGACATTTCAGAGCTATACTAAAAAAAATTCCATGAAGTTATTAATTTCATAAGTAACTATAGTTCCAATCAAGATATGTTCAAGGGCAGTAGGCGGCCACATGCTGGCTTCTGGAAAAGCCAGAATTTCTGGCAAGTGGTGCATAGGATTTAGGAATGATACCTGGGCACACTGGGCACCAAATGCAAGTTTCCCCCCTAGAGGATCTTTTAAAATATTATTGGTTTGTTTATGGGAGGCTAAACTCCCAGAAATACTGCAGTTCTGTTTAATCTCTTTACATTTAAGGCAATATATCCCGTGTAAGCCAAATATAGGCAGGTATGAGTCAAAAGCATGCAAAGACTGACTTGGCAATCTTTTTTGCTATCTCCTATACATTTTAGGCACACTGAATTTGGAAGGATGGCCTCAGAGGATAATGCCCAGACCTATTCAGCCCAGAGAAGGCTTTTCAAGGTTGGCAGAACCTAAGGGATATACTCGTGGGTCAAATGGGCCGTAAGCCAGAATTTGGCTTTTAAAAAGCCAAATCTGGCCACTCAGTTTAGAATGCCTTCTAGGCACAGGGAAGAGAAGGAGTCAATTCATCCTGTGCTAGCCTATGACTTTTATCCACCTGTTACTGACAGCCTACAACCCCATGAGCTATCTGATGGCAGCATCTGTTGTGGATGAAGCTTTCTCTACTTTCTCTATGTGGAGTGAGAAATGCCTTCTGTCTACTGTGGAGTAGAACTGATCTGAAATGCCTTCCCATCTTCTTCATTGAGTTCTCAAACACAAAAAATGGAGTAACAATTTCTGTCGCGGGGGTGTGGGACTGAGAAATTCTGATAGATTTATCATCCCATTGGCAATCACAATTTTTCCCTCCCAGAAGCCACCTTGGAATAGCACTGTAGGTCGATTCAGTTCAACTATCTGTCCATGACAAATCCATCACGCCTCAACCACATTCACGGGAAACACCAAACTGAGTGAGTGACTTGTCACATGTGGACCCAACATTGGGCTTACCGTGAAGGGTTCTTTTTCCCTGTGACTGGAGCTCATCAGAATGGGTTGTGGACTGAGCATGCTCGAGACAGGGCTGGCTCACACACTAGTTTCCTGTTGCCAGGAAGTGCCATAAACCCAGTCCCAGGACTGCAGTGTATACTGTGGCATATTTAGAAAAAGATATAAAGCCTAAGAAAGCAACATGTTAAACAGAACAATACAAGCAAGAGAACATAGAGCAGGGTTTCTCAACGTGTGGGTCCCCAGATGTTATCAGATTTCAACTCCCATAATCCCCAGCCCCAGTGTCCTTTGGTTGGGAATTATGGGAGTTGAAGTCCAATTACATCTGGGGACCCACACGTTGAGAATCCCTGACATAGAGGTATATACCAACACTGTAGTACCCTGAGACCTGTTTCTACCCCAAAAACTGGTAGACTTCCCAAACCAAAAAACCCATATATACATCCACGGGTGGGCCTGATGAGCTCCAGTCACAGGGACAAGAACCCTTTACAGTAAGTCCAATGTTCCTTTTTCCCCTTTGCTGGAGATCATCAGAATGAGACATGCCCAAGCAGTCTGAGAAAGGGAGTGAGAAGGGTATATATTCTAGACTACCTGTTGTAAGACCCGATGGCCAAAAGCCGCTTGGGATGAGAAAAGGAGGCTATTTTGTAATGCCAAATGAAGGGAATAACAGGAGACCATGTAGCTGCTTTACAGATCTCTATCAGAGGCGTGTGTGTCCAAAAGACCACAAGTGAAATGTGCCGGAATTCTGGTAGAGACTGATAAATTAAGGGTTTCATAAGTTAGGAGGATGCAAGGCCTGATTAATCTAGAATGCCCTTTGAGACCTTGGAGCCTAGTGAAGAGGATTGGAATGAAATGAAGAGAGAAACAGATTTGAGGAATTCTCTGGTGCACAGATATAGATGCACAGAGCCCTGAGTATGTCAAGGGTGTGCCATGCCATTTCCCTAGAATGGAATGGTGACAGACAGAAAGAAGGTAGTACTATGTCCTGAGAGCAGTGAAAGAGTTAACCTTAGTAATGAAGGTGGGGTCAAGCTTCAGGACTACCAAGTCTGGTTGGAAGATACAGAACTCTTTCCTAACCAAGAAGGCACCCCAGTTCAGATACTCTCTAAAAGTAGACGTGACAGCTACCAGGAACAGAACCTTGTAGTATAGGTCCTTAAGGGAGGCAGAGGACAAGGGTTCAAAGGGCAGTTGGGTCAGTACGTTCAAGACCTTGTTCAGGCCCCACGATGGGAACCTGTTAACAGGAGGAAGAGCAGATTAGATGTTCCCTTGAGGAATCTTGTAATGTGTAGGTGAGGTGTGGACAACCCAGGAGTGGACAGGTCCAGAACCGATGCCAGGGTGGAGGTCTGGCATTTCAGGACAGAGCTACAACTCAAGCCTAGACTGGACAAAAGCCAGGACCTCGGGAACTCCTGCCGAAATAGGATGAATGTGTTTTCTACATGCCCATCAAGAGAAGGCTGCCCATGAGGCGTGGTAAATGTGATTGATGGCTGGGCACCATCTTGGATGGTGCACAAGGGGAATATGGTTTGTTGGGGATGCGAAGAGGTCCACCTCTGGCTGGCCCAGGTATGACGTTAGCTGGCAAAAGATGTCTGGGTGGAGGCTCCACTCTGTTGGGTCCACCGTGCTCCGGCTGAGCCAGTCTGCTTGAAGGTTGTTGGCCCCGCTAAGATGTTCTGCTGTGACTGGCATTAGATGGCTTCCTGCCCACTGGAAGAGATTGGATTCCACCATCAAGATACTGAGCCTCCCTGACAATTGACATGCGACTTGGTCCTGCAAGATCAAGATGCTGTAATGGAGTGACTAGATATATTCATCTTGTTCCTAATGTGTTGTCCCAAAAAACATGAAAGATCCTGGTTAGTATTAAGACATTAGGAACAATAAATATATCTAGTCACTCTGTTACAGCATCTTGAACGGGAATCTTGGACTTGCAGGATTAGGAGAGAAGGATGAAAGTATAGCAATTAACTAATCTAGTAAAGAACTCAGTTGTTGGTCATTAGTCCTCTGCGTGCTAAATTGGGAGTAGTATAAGAACGAAGGGAGTGCGTAGAACTAACAAGCATGTCTCAGCTGGCGTAGTAACCTAAACACCGCGGGAGGACAAGGCAGTTGTGATAATTACAACATGTAATGTTTAGACCTCAAATGGTAAGTGTTTTTAAGTGGATTTGTGTAGGGAGAACAGCACTTGGCAGAGAAGTGAAAGTTGATGTGAGCTCATATCATGTGATATGGTGTTCTTCCGTTTAGATGTTATCTGAAGAAGTAATATTCAGTTACGAAACAGAAAATCCTTGTTTAAAAACAATAATACAAGGCAGTATCCGGAAAATCTGTGATATTATGGTACATTTTTTGTATACTATGGTACATTGTTTGTTATACTGTACATTATCCATATTGTACATTGTTTGGTCCCTAAAATGCATGGTTGAATTACTTATATTATTTCCATCTCGAATAAACTGAAAATGAGAATGTTTTACTGAGAATGAGAATGCACTATTACATCATGATGAGAAGTTTTCTCCCTATTGGATTCAACTGGTATGAACCCCATCAGTTGACTATCAGGACTACAAGATAAGAACTGTTTACACCCAAGTGCCTATTGAACTATACATCTGTTTGAGAATGTTGGATTATATTTTTATGCACTTTGTTACATCAAGTGGGAATCTTACTTTAGCTCTGATATGTCTAATATATAAAAGAATTGGGGGTGATTAGTTTATGTCTGGAGCATTCCTCTTTTAATAAATTCAGTCACGGTGTGTTATTCATTTATCTGAGCATATATCGTGTGACTCCTGTTGGGTTAGAGTTAGCCTGGAGCTCTAGCCAGTTGGTGTTTCGGCGTGACTGCTCAGAGGATCAGCATTCCTGGGCATATTAGTTCAAGCAGTGGGTGCCTCGACCAGTGAGGCTGGCGTCTGTGGTCTCTACTATTCTCTGAGAGTCCATCAGAGGGAGACCCTTGTGGATGCTGGAGAAATCCATTGACAGTATCTGGCCACCTGGCAGGGAAGTTCACGGTCTCCAATTGAGCTGCAGAAACAAGATACGGCTCAGACACAGTTCTTATCATATGGCTTGGCTGCAAGCTGTCGACACGGAAGTTGACAAATGTTGCTTTCCAGCAGTGAACAGAAAGCTGATGACACAATTTATAGCACAAGCCGAGAGCTCCCAGCTGGCAGGAATTCAAGGCTTATCAGCCCTCTGCAAGAGGCGTTTACTCCTAATAGTCTCTACTTGTGTTCTCCGTCTTGTAATTCTCCTCTGTTGTGGAGTCAGTGGAGGTTGCTTGCATAGCTCTTCTTCTGATTGGTCCGCCACGGTTTCTGCTGTCTCAGGTTGTTGTGCCTGCTCTAAATCCTCTGCCTCAGCCGTTTCTTGGAAACTGACAGCCGGGCTCTGCCCCTCAGACACCCCAGCATCGGCTGAAAAGTTGACAGCTTCCCCTTCCTCCTCGCTGTCTGAGATCGAGGGCATGACATTCACCAACTGAATGACTGATCCACCCTGAGAGGTATGTTTACCTGTTTGTGTACGTCTGCCATGATCAATTCCTGACAGGGAAGGGGAAGCCACCGGAGGGGGCATGAATGCCATCTAGACCACTTCATGCAGGCTACCATGGAGAGTTGCTATCTTGTATTTCCATTCCTGGGGAAGCGAGACCAATGCTTGGATGTTGCTGAATAATGCTCCCAGGTGCTGAAGAGACTGTGTCGGATGGAAGCAGCTCTTTTCCCGATGGACGATGAAGCTGTGGTAGTCCAGGCACTGAAGAGTCCTCATCTTATTGAGGCCTTGGCAGAGTTTGGTGATTTCAGGTGGAATAAGCAATGCCAGTTCTTTTGCCCAAAGGACTGATGCTCTGGCGAAGATAGAATTCATGGTTGCCGCCTTGATGACCATGGTGGATGCCTCATGAGCTTTTCTGAGGAGTAAACTGCACTCTTTATACTCAGGTATTTTGAGTTGTTCCTGCCTCTCAGGATTCAAAATAGAGCCAGATAGGAGTTATGCCACAAGGGCACCAATGTAAGGAACCGCCAGAAGCGACATAACGTCTTGTGGAAGAGAGTAATGTTCCTTGGGGCAGACCCCCACTGGCTTAGAGAAGACAGGTCTTTCCCACCCTGCTAGCATGACCTTACGAAACGTGGGGGGGGGGGAGAGACTGTGGCAGGAGTGGAGAGAAAGGGAAGACACTTTGGTCCAATTCTGTTGAGGGCTGTGATTCCTCAATAGGAGCAACATCATGAATAGTCCTCTTAGCCCCAGCAAAAAGAACTTCAAAATTTATTGATGAGAATAGAGGAGATGGGTACTTGTGTGATCTCTTCCTCAGGTAACTCTCCTTCCTCCCAGTCAGACATCTGCAGGTTAACAGTGCGAGTATTCAGAATCTGACTTTGGCAAGATCAGGTTCCCAAACGGATGTGGCAGAATCAGCAGTGGTGGAGGCAATACAGGTACAGGCAGGGGCAATACCAGGGGTATCGCAAGAGGGATAGGGACTGTCGGTTGCATATGTAGGCACTTAGGTGGAGGTCGTTGGTCCTCAAAGATAATGAGTGGCATACCCTCCTTTTGCATCTATTGTCCCTTCTCCTGAATGGTACAAAAATGCCCCATTCTGAAATTTGAATGGCCTCCCTCCTGCGGCTGGAGTCAGGAAAGGAGGAAGGCATTTGCCCAACAGTACATCTGGGTCTGATAGGAGACCATGTCAGGAAAGCAGGGACAACCAGCTGGGGTACCTCAGGGGAGGGAGGAAGAGGTTACGCAACACTTTGAATTCCCTCGCAATGAAATCCCTCAACCAGTCATCTGCGGTAAAGGAAATAGTCGATACCCAAGGAAGGACATTGGTACTTACATCAGCAGCCACTGTGAAGGCACATCTCGGGGCACTGGAAGGGCGCCCTCTGGTTTCTCCACCAGTTCCTCATAAGATGGGGTCCCACCAGCAGAATCCATGGGAAGCGTGGCTCAAATTGTCCTGGTTGGGATAGAGCACCATTGGCACGGGCAGAATGCGCAAGCCAGCTGGTTTCCCCTGCGCCACAATAACCATTGGGCTAGCTAGGTCTGAACCTCCAGACGCGCCCAATGGGTAGTAGACGGGATCCTGCGTTGTTTTGTGGCTGGCAGGAACAGCAGGGAGGAGAAGCAGTTTTTTCTGCTGACAAACTGCCTGAATCAAAATGCACTTGCTGAGCCCAACAGTTGAGGCTAACTTCTTGTGCTTTTTTTTTTTTTTTTTTTTTGAGGCTTTGCCTGGTTCAGAACAATGTTTTATTTTCTTCTCCACCTTTTTGGGGACAGGAAAGGAGACTTTTGCCACTGTGCAAGGGGTGGGAAGGGGTTCCGGGTGGGTGGGAGGCCAACCTAGTCCATTTTAGAGAGATGGGGCGGGGTTCCCACGCCAGGCTTCTGCACCTAGAGTTTGGCTGCATGCCTTCTGAGAGGGAGCCAAGCAGCAAATTGCCAGCCTGAGATTGCTCCACGTGGAGCAAATCAACACCAATTAGCTGAAGTAGAAAAAAAGGCAATTTGGGAATCTAAGAGACAATTGTTAACAGTTCCCTTCCCACCCTTGCACAAGGCTGGGGGAAGAGATATGATAGAAGAAAAATGCCACATCAAGAAATAGAAACTAGCCTCCAAAAATCTCAAACACTGAAGAACTCTTTCCAAAACCTGTGAACTCAAGCAAGACAGGAGCGGAACTGGGGCTATGGCGCCTCCTGGCAACAGGAAACTAGTATCATGTGATCCAGCCCTGTCTCGAGCATGCTCAGTTCCACAACCCATTCTGATGAGTTCCAGCACAGGGGGAAAACTAAGTGATAGTTTAATTGATCTTGGGAGAGGTCAAAGACAATATCTGACATCAGTGGTTTGGAACAATTATGCCCAGATGAAGGATTCTTAGAAAGACTACCAGAATTATATGAATACAACATCATCAAAGCATGTATTACTTGGCATCCACACACTAGACATCTGGTGTCAAGTATATTATCCAGAATGACTAAGATTAATCAGTTGAGAAACCCTGTTGTAGAATCTTTGACATTTTATAAACGAGAAGAGTTTCATCTTCCTACAGATAGATGTGAATGACATTATACATTTTGTAATCATCTGATATGATTATGCCAGCATGATCCCAACCCTTTATTTTACATTACATGTTGGAATTTAACAATAAATCAGTCAGGACAAGTATGAAGCTGATGGACCCAGCTACCAAAAGCCTGCCTTGACAGATTCTGATTTGACTAAGGAGCTAGAATTTGGCTTTTCAGAGAAACACAACAGAACATACTTCCTGCTGTAGCCATTCCAAAAGCATGATGTAAGAGGGCCACACGCAGCAGTTACTCCAGACCTCAAATTAGAATGCACCAACTAGTACCAGGTCTAGAAACGCCAGCTCTTTTTTATACCAGTGCAGAGATAATATGAGGTGAAAGTCTAATGGATTGGTCGAGCCACAGGGCATAGTCAAAGTTTATCTGACATGCAAATGAAAGCATGTGCAGAAATCATCACCATTACTTATCCCACCCCTGTTAGCAACAAGCCACGTTCAAGAATTGGGTCAGACATTTCAAGCTCAAACTGCTTTGTGCAATCATATTCTAGAACATATACTGAGTGATGCTGAATTGCAGTGACCCAGAGTCCTTGCTAATGGTTACAATAACTTGATAGGATCATCATCATGATGGCATATTAAAAGGAATTATACTGCAACTATGATATGAGTCTCTGGCTCTTTCATTCTGTAATTAAGTAGTTTTCAGCTACTTCAATGACTCTCAACCCTCTAAATCATTTCTCTAACCTTTCAGCACATCAAAGTATTTAACCAATCCACCTCCAGTACAACAAATGGTAATACTTCCATTGAAGTATGAAACCTGTTGCAGAAAAAAAAGTGTCAGGAGATCCTGGTAGAGATCCACCCTAGGCATTCGTTTCACCATTAAATCATATCACTTAGTAAAAACTAAAATTAACAGTGTACTTCCTTCCGATCAGTACTAGCAGTTGTCTATGGAAGATGAAATAACAGACTTAATAACACAAGTCTCACTGGTGTCACATGCCAACTCTTTCCAAGGGCAATATTTTCATGTCTTGCACTCCAAGGCCACAATCCAACATTTGACTCTTAAGCCAAATTCAGGTTAAGCCTACTTTGAAGGCATGACTGTGGAGAAATCAACATTCTACATGCAGCTTTCATGTAATATATGACAATCGCACATGCTGCATACATATGCTAGAAATTATGGCCAATTTCTAGCTTCCCAGCTCATGAAAATCATCATCATTGTAGCTGCCTCACAGTCATGGTTACAAAGAAATTGTTTCCATGAATGAAAAGTATATTTTAAAAGCAACCCTTACACATCCAGCACCCTGAAGGTTCCCAATACCCATTTTAACTAACATCAACCTTTCTTGTGAGATACTGTATCTGAAATGCAGACATTATACATGCTTCAAATTCAAAGTCTTATACAGCAATTTTTATAGGAAAGGAATAGTTAATACACAATAGTGTTTTCTTCAAACTTTTCCAAATTCTCTAGCTTAACAGAAAAATGGAAATTTTGTGAATTTGATTGAGCAAAACCAAAATTAATTCAGTGAATTTGCTTGAGCAAAACGAAAATCAATCAGAGAACCATAGAATTTTAGAGTTATAAGTAGTCTTGGAGATCTAGTCCCACCTCGTGCTCAGTGCAGGAATCTGCTACAGCATCCTTGACAGATAGTCATCCAGTTTCTAAAGGAAAATCTCTAGTTCAGGAAAGCTCACCATTTGAGGCAGAACATTTCACTGTCAATCAACTCTTACAGTTAGGAAACTCCTAACTAAGTCTAGCCTGAATCTGCTGCCTTGTAATTTCACAGGTTCTAATCCTGGCCTCAGGAGCAACACAGAACGACAGGTTACTCACCTGTAATGTTGGTTCTTCTAGTGGTTATCTGTAGTTTTACACCAACGGGCTTTGCGCCTGCGCAGAGTCCATGTCGGAATCTAACAAGCTCAATTTTCCTGCTTTGGTGGGAACCCCGCCCCCAGCCGCTATATGCAGCTGCGCCACTCCTAATCCCCTCAGTCACAGAGTCCAGCTTCAGGAAAGCAGAGGGGAGAACGGGAGGGCATGTAAAACTACATATGACCACTAGAAGAACCAATGTTACAGGTGAGTAATCTGTCATTCTTCGAAGTGGTCTCCGTGTTTTACACCAATGGGTACATAACAAGCAAGCACCCAAGGAGGAGGAAGAGGCAAGGCAACAGTGAAACCAACAGCCCTTTGTTTATATTTCCACCTCCTGAATAACAGCAAGCAGAGATGATCAGCATGAAGTCATATCAGATACACCATTAGCTGTATGTATTACCGTCATTCATAGAGAGAGAGAGAGAGAGAGAGAGAGAGAGAGAGAGAGCACGCATGCAGTACACTCCTGCCAAACACAGCATCATTTCATGCTTTAGAATCAATTGCATAGTGGCGGATAAAGGAATGTGAGAAGGCTTAAGTGGTGACCCGGCAAATTACGTCCAAAGGGACAGACCTATCAAAGGCCACCGAGGTAGCCACTGAACGCACCAAATGTGCCTTAACCGTGGCTGGCAGCTGTTTATGAGCCAGTTGGTAACCAAGTTCAATGGCTGAGACCAACCACCATGACATGGACTGGGTCGAAACCTGTAACCCTTTACAGGGCCCGTCATACAGAACAAAAAACGAAGGCGTCTTCCTCCACTCAGCTGACTGCCCTCCTCACATCTAGACAGTGCAACCAACGTTCCGCATCCGAGGCCAGGTTTTGAAAGAATCCTGGAAGAGTAAGGGGTGTGGAGCTGTGAAAAAGCAACACCACTTTGGGCAGAAATTGGATATCTAACCGGATGATCATTTTATCCTTATGGAATTGTAAGTAAGGAGGATTAGCCCAGAGGGCCCATAACTTGATAACCCTCCTGGCAAAGGTTATCACCACCAAAAAGGCCACTTTCCAGGGAGCAGACTGAAGCCAAAGGCTCAAAGGGTGGCCGCATCAATCCAAATCCCAGGCCGGTGCCATAACGAGAGCATCAGGGAACACATGGGAGAGTCCTTTAAGAAAGGACTTGACCAAGGGGACCTTAAACCAAGAAGGCCAGCCCGTAGGTGACTTTGCCACTATAGCTGCCAAATATACTTTGAGAGGGGACAACCTGAGGCCAGACTTCTTTAAGGACCTCAAATAGGCACAGATATTGGCTACAGAGGGATTAGCCACATCAAAACCATCAGAGTCAGCAAAGGCACAAAACCTAGTCCATTTGTGTCCATAGGACTTCCTTGTGGAGGGTTTCTTGGCCGCCACCAGTATGTCCATCTGTTCAGGTGGCAGAACAGACTGATCTTCCATGCAGTCAGGTGGAGAGACTGAACCCCAGGGTACAGGGTCTGGCCCCCGTCTTGAGACAACAGGTCCTGACGAGACGGAAGCCAAACCTACGACTCCACCAGTCTCCTCAGAGTGAGGAACCAAGGCCTCCGCGGCCACCACGGCACTATCAGGATGGCCTGAGAGCGGCTGAGTCTCAGTTTGGTTAGGACCTTCTGCAACAAGGGAAACAGGTAAAGTAGTTGCCCAATCCAAGGGTGAGCCAAGGCATCCTCCAGAGACTCCAAGCCCTGCCCGCCTCTCAAACAGTACAGGCGACACTGTGCGTTATCCTGGGAGGCAAACAGATCCAGGGCCAGAAAGCCCCATTTGGCAAAGATGTCCTCCAAGACCTGTTTGTTCAGTTTCTACTCATGGGAAACTGTCAAGAACCTGCTCAGACCATCTGCCTGGACATTCAGTATCCCCAAAATGTGGACCACCTGGGAGACAACTGTGTGCACAAAGCACCAAGTCCACAGTTCCAGAGACAGCAAGGCTCTTGAGGACGTACTGCCCTGACGATTCAGGTAGGCTTTCACTGTCATATTGTCTGTCTGGACAGTGATGCCACACCCCGCAATTCAGGGCAGAAACCCCTTGAGGGAGAGAAAAATGGCCAATAATCATTTGGAAAAATGGCCAATAGCGATATGATGGGAGCGCTGCTCGGTCAACCAATGCCCGCTCAGGTGGGAACCTTCATTCCCCATCTGATCTCCGAGACGTCACATGGCACAGAAGTGGAGCATAAAAGGGTGCCCCTACCGTCAGATGCAGGAGCTCGGTCCACCAGCACACCGACGCACACACCAAGGAAGAGGCGTCTGCTGGAGGTCCAGAGGATCCCGTAGAGGATCGAAAGTGTGCAGAAACCACCTCTGGGAGAGACACATTTAGAAATGTGCCACAGACAGGACATAGGTGGTGGCCGCCATGTGCCCCAAAACGCACTGCACCGATCCCCTGTGATCCCCCCACACTCTCCACTGGAAAGGGCCTGCGATCCCCCCACACTCTCCACTGGAAAGCACGGACCCTCTGCTCCGTCAGGAAAACCCTCTCCGATCCCGTATAAATGACTAACCCGATAAACTGGAGCCGCCTTCTTTGGGATCGGGGACAAGTATTGCCAAACAGGAAGGTCGGGTTGAGACTTGGACTACTTCTCCTCTTCTCCCTTAGTGGAGCCCACTTTGCGTCAGGGTCCGATAACTGCCCAGGAAGGCTCTCCAGGCCCTGTTCGGGCATGGCCACTGCATGTAGTGTGGACAGCGGTTCCGCCTTAGAAGACGTTGATGCCAGGACTGAGGCATCCACTGCGGCCAGTGCCGATTCAGGCCGCACCGCCGGTATTCCATTTTCACACCTTCTTTCTTCGATAACAGAAGCCCGATTCCGTTGAGCCTGCTTCATGAATTTTTGGCAATGAAGACATGCCTCGACAATATAGGACTCCCCCAAGCACAGGAGACATTCACTGTGCGTGTCTGAGGAGAAAATTTTGGAACCGCAACAGACACATTGCTTAAAGTTTTTCATGCTGGGCATGCATACCGAGCGGCCGACAGGCCTTCACACCTCATCCCAGCTGGGACCAAGGCCAGAAGAACAGAAAACCGGAAGAAGAAATAAAACACAAACAAGCAAAATGCTACTACGCGAAGAAAAGAAACCAAGGAAAGAGCGGGGGGGGGGACATCAAGGGAAGCCAACTTCACTCGTTGCCAAGCTGCAGACTACACGATGTTCAGTGAAGCGCGGATGACAAAAGACTGAGGGGATGAGGAGTGGCGCAGCCGCATATAGCAGCTGGGGGCGGGGTTCCCATCAAAGCAGGAAAATTGAGCTTGTTAGATTCCGACATGGACTCTGTGCAAGCACAAAGCCCATTGGTGTAAAACATAGAGAACACGTAGAAGAACAAATCAATTTCTTTTTCTATTTGATAGTCCTTCAGATTTTTGAAGATGACCATACCTCCCTTAGTCTACTCTTCTCCAAACTAAACATACCTAGCTCCTTTAACCAGTCTTCATAAGACTTGGTTCCCGGACCCCTCAACAACTTTGTTGTTTTCTTCAAAATGCAGTGTCCAGAACTAGACACAGTATTCCAAGTGAGGTCTGACAAGTGCAGACTAGAGTACAACTAGTTGTACTAGAGTACAAGTGGACAACTATGATCTGACCACTACACCTCTGTTAATGCAGCCCAAGATTGGGTTAGCTTTTCTAGCAGTTGCTTCAGAGTGTTGGCTTATCTTCCACTTATAATTCACTAAGACACATAGATCCTTATCACATATACTGCTGTCAAGCCAAGTCCCCCCCATTCTACATTTATGCAGGAATTTACATTTCTCTGTGTTGAATTCCACCTTGTCATTTTGGCCAATTTTTGAGCCTGTCAAGATAATTTTGAGTTTTGTTTCCATTTATAAGATGTTATTTGCGTCTTGAAAATCTGATAAGCATCCCTTCCAAATCATTTGTAGCAATGCACAACATGCAGGATAGAGCCCTGTGGTACTCACTGATACCTCCTTCCAAGTTGGGGTAAAACCATTAATGAGCACATAATATGGTGGTTCAACCAGCTATGAATACATCTATATAAATAAATGTGGATTGGTATAGTCTTCGGCTGATACGCCAGCTGCATCCATTTCTCGAGATCAGTGATCTCAAAACAGTGGCACATTTGTTGGTAACCTCCAGACTTGACTTCTGTAATGCACTCTACGTGGGGCTGCCTTTGTACATAGTCTGGAAACTTCACTTGGTTCAGAATGCAGCAGACAGGCTGGTCTCTGGGTCATCTCGGAGAGAGACCAACCACATTACTCCTTTGCTGATGGAGTTACACTGGCTGCCGATAGGTTTCCAGGCAAAATACAAAGTGCTAGTTATAACTTATGAAGTCCTAAACAGCTTAGCTCCTGGGTATTTAGGAGAGCGTCTTCTTCGCTACAAATCCCACCACCCATTGAGGTCATCTGAGGAGGTACGTCTCCAGTTACCGCCAACTCGTTTGGTGGTCACACAAAGACGGGCTTTCTTGGCTGCTGCCCCGAGATTGCAGAATGCGCTCCCTGAGGAGTTATGATCCTCCCCATCTCTGGCTATTTTAAAAAAACATTTGAAAACCCATTTTTTTTACCCAAGCTTTCTCAGGTTTTTAATTTAAAAATCCTGTCTAATTTTATGGTTTTTAAATTATTGTATTGTTTTAACTTCTATATGTGTTTTAATTGTTGTTAGCCGCCCAGAGATGTAAGTTTGGGCGGGGTATAAATTTAATAGATAAGTAAAAAAATAATAATTTTACCACATTTTCCAAAAGCATAACCACAGGAGGCTTTGTCAAGTGCTTTATCCACAGCATTACCATGGCCAAGTTTTAGTTTTGCTTTCATTTTCATTCCAAGAGCGAAGAATTTCTGCTTTGGTCTCTATTGGATTTGCAAAACCAATCATGTGAACTTCTAATTTAAGTTTTTGGTGGGTTTATTGTGTGTATTTTGGTTTTATTACCTCCCCATTTACAAATCAAAAGGGGTATGTATATCTCCATAACTAATCATCAGGGGTATGTATATTCCATAACTAATCATCTCAATACAGTTCACTACAACAATTAACTGTCTGGTTTGCCTATAATGTTTCCAAACATTATTTTGTATTTATAAGAATGGAACGTTTTCCATAGAAAAATATAGTGGGGGAAATTCAGTTCAGAAGTTTATCCCAACATCATTACAGGCAAACCACTTTACTTGTGGACTGTATTTCTGCAGTTTCATGTATTCGTGGGTCTCTAATTGACACCTGGTTTCATTATCCATGTATACACAAATCCCATGTATCTGTGGTTCCTAAAAGGCTGGAAGTGACCATGGAGTTAATTTCCAGCTTCCTTTTTGTTCACAGGAGTCAGGAGAAACCATTTTGTCGCTCATTTCTTTTTAAAAAATGGTTTGGGGGGCATTTCGTGGATTGGTGGGGCATTGCTGATCACATGGGAGCACGGTACAGTGAACAGTTTTAATTATTCTCACTTGGGGCTGTTTTTTTCATATTTTCCCACCTTTTGGGTCCATTCTGGACCCATAATGCCTCATTCATGGTAGTAGGTGAGGAATGTAACCCCAGTGAGTAATGAAGTTTGCCTGTATCCACTTTGGAATACTAACTCACAAAGAATAGAATGCCAATGATAAGATTTGAAAAAGCCACTACCATATTAAAGCCTGTAGTTATCAGCCGCCCCTCCCTCTAAAGAGTTAACACGGAGTGAATCCCTTGTCTACAGCCAATCAGTACACCAGGTGGGTGGGACATAGAGAGCGGTTACTGGGAATTCTGATAACAAGAAGGGTGGTCTTTGTTGAAAAGAAGCACATGCAGAAAGGCTTAGTGGGGGGCAATCGACTTTTGCTCCCTCATGGCGGAAGCCAGCATGGAGGTTTCTCTCATGGAATAACTCGTGTAGAACCAAGAGAAAGGATTGCAGGAAGCTTGATTCTCATCAGGAAGTGGGTGAGTTCAAGGAAAAGCGAATTCATCATAGGGAATAGCTTGTTTAGTCCGACTGTGTGTTAGGAACTTATTTTTCCTTGTATGTGTGTGGTTTTACATATTCCTGATACTGTTCTATTATTGTTTATCTGTAATGTACTTAAAATAAGAAAGACTAACCTATACATATCCTACCTAGGACATTGCAAAGACTCTATAAACATTTAAGCATGCATTGAGACAACCTATTTTTGTAACCCTACTAAGTGTTCTTAACTGTATCTAAAAGCTGAGATGCCTCTGATGGAAGCAGTCTGTAATAACTGAATTAAACTGTTTTCTTTAGTTCTTTTCTTTTTACAAGCCTCTCTGAGCTGGTTTTTAACTGAGGAAAAGGGGAGGCCAAAGGGGGATTTCTCTGGTGCAAACATGTCCTCAAATGTTCAGCAGCTATCAGTTTTCTCACCACGTGGAGGCATGCACGTGCAAGATTTTTGTACTTGTCCAAGAGCCAAATTAAGAGAGGTGTGTTTTTCCCCCCTGAGTTATCCCACCACAAGCCCAGAGTGTTTATGTAGACAAAAGGGGTGGTGGTAGCATTTTGAACCTACCGATAATACAGAATAGTTTTAGGAAAAGCCTACCCAGACAGCTCAGCAGGGATGATTCAGCATTTCTTTCCCTCACATGAGCTTGCTCTGAGACAAAGGCTGTAATCCACTTGCAGAGTTACCAGAACCTAAGGGGTATACTCGTGGGTCAAATGGGCCATAAGCCAGAATTTGGCTTTTTTAAAACCAAATCTGGCCACCTAGCTACAAAGCCATATGTGAAATTTCACATCTCAGAAATGTGTTTTCCCTGCTACAGGTTCCATAATAAAAGATAGTAAAGAAATCTGCTATTAGTAATTCTAAAAAAATTCACGGGTATCTTCAAGTAATGCATGTGTTAGGATTATATCATGTCTTGTTTCTTCTTGCCTTTTACAATTACTTATGGTTGTATACATAAAGTCCATTCTTTTTTTGCCAAAGCATTTTAAGTGAAAAGTGTCCAATTGCCTCAAGGCAAGTGCTATATGTAGCACAGTCTGGTTCTGCGGACATTCAGTGAATGTGGTTCAACCAACCCTATTCCAGGAGTATTAAGTTTCTTTTCATCACATTTGTCCATTGAACCACAGCTTCTGGACTGCTATTTAAACTTTAGGGTATCAGGTAAACTACCTGCAACCATGCTTTTTTCTTGAATATCTCACTGAATCTAGAGCAGGGAGTCCTTGCCAGAGCAGCAGCATACAAAAATGCCACTCTGATTTAGCCACAAGCAAAATACTACTAGTTGAAGAACGGACTCAGAGAAAACTACATGCCTAATCTGAGGCATTAGACAAGAACTTCCATTAACAGAATAGAGACTTAGTATTGGCCATTTTGGAGGAATATTCTACAATACAGCATTACGCAAGCCTCCCAAAATGCAATAAGAAAACTGCCTTTATCTTCCATGTGCACATGTAACAATCATATGTTACCAGATATTAGATGCTGTTGAATTAGAGCATCTCATCCAGGCATGGAATGTTCTGCCCAGGGTGGATAAAAATCAATGATTTTAAAAAAAAAAAAATCAAAAAAATCAGATTTTTAAAATTTAAATCTGATTTTTTTAAATAAAATGCTTTTTAAGGAAAATATATTACCATCCAAAGGTTATTCCATCATGAAATAAAGAATAGTTTTTTAATTATGTAGAATAAGGCTGTATATGTTTAATTTTTTTGGTAAATAAATTCCATTAATCCATTCACAATGTCATGCTCTTCCAGAGGTTTTTGTAAGATTATTGGGCAGTTTCTCTGCCTACAAGATATTATCACAGATGCTTGGTTTACTTTTGTAGTTCTCAAAACTGAATTTGACTCAGCAGAGATCACATGCCTCTTTTTCACAGCAAAAATGTTATGACATGAACAGAGTTGAGAAAAAGACCTTAATCCTATTGTTCTACAAACCTATGAATACAGACTCAACCCCTTCAGTGCTAAGTTTCAAGAAGTTCAGTGAAATAGAATAGAAACAATATTTTTCTGATTGTTTGGAGTGGAATAGATCTGCACAAGAAGAAAGTGAAACTAAGTGTGAGGAGGAAGGGGCAAGCAGACAAGCAGCACAAAATGAAAGTGAAACTTTCTGAGCACAATACTGCATAGCCACAGACAGACAAGTCTTTGGATCTTTTTGTGTGTATGACCTGAGGTTTATCACATTCTTTCCTTGGAGAAAAAAACCTATAATGGCAGCAGGCCGTAAAAGAGACCCAGTTTGGCAATATTTTAATGAAGTTCCTTTACCTATCGGTAAGGCAGGCATGCGTGCAAAATGCAAACACTGCAACAAAGAAATGCAAGGCCTGGTGGCCCGAATGAGGCAACATCATGAGAAGTGCTGTGATGAAGATGACCAAAGAAACACATTTGAACAGGCAGGATCTTCAGGTTGGTAAACATTTTTATTGAATCATATAATATTTCTAAAGACTGCCTTGAACTGTCATGTTTGAGCAAAATTATATTTCTTATTATTACTGCATGTTACTGTCATTTGGTACAGTTATGAAGAAAAGCAAATATTCCTTTTGGGGCAGTGCTGTGTACAATAAGCAGAAATTGTATAAACAATAAAATAACAGCATTGACTTTTTTGTTTAGGGGAATTCATGGATTCTGGAAACTATCCACCTTCAAGATCACCATCCTCCTGTTCTACAGTTTCAGAGTTATCCATCCAGGATAGTGCTTCATTAGCATCATCATCAGACATCCACAGCCACATATCACTATCACCTAAAAGAAAGAAAAAATCCTTCCCTCCTGGAACCACCATAGATAAGTTTGTGATAAAAACTAGCAGATTAGAAAAAGAGTTAATTGATGAAAAAATTGCCCAGTTTGTTTATGCAACGAACTCTTCTTTCCGTCTGACTGAGAACCCACATTTCATTAATATGGTTCAGTCACTGAGACCAGGATACAGTCCACCCAGCAGAGCAGATGTTGCAGGGAAACTGCTGGATAAAGTGTATTGATGGATGGAGTAATGTCCACAATGATCCTATTGTATGTGCTTGTATAACAACAGAAGAAGGGAAAGTCTTCCTTGCACAAACAATTGATACGTCAGGAAATGCACACACAGCAGAATACTTACAAGAAGTGGCAGTAAAAGCTACAATAACATGTGAACAAAAATTCAAATGTCTAGTACTCAGTTTGGTCACAGACAATGCTGCAAATGTATCCAAGATGAGAAGAAATTTAGAAGAGCAGGAAGGGAATACAAAGCAAATAACATATGGTTGCAGTGCTCATTTGCTGCACCTCTTAGCCAAAGGCTTAAGTGTTCCAGAAATAAAGACTAATGTTGTTGAAATTGCTAAATACTTCCGTAACAATCACTTTGCTGCAGCAGCTCTGAAAAGGATGGGTGGAACCAAGCTAACGCTCCCACATGATGTTAGATGGAACTCTGTGGTGGACTGTTTTGAGCAGTATATCAAGAACTGGCCTATTCTGATGACAGTTTGTGAACAAAATCGAGATAAAATAGATGGCACTGTCACGGCCAAAATCCTCAACATTGGGCTTAAGAGAAATGTTGAACATATGCTGAGCATCCTGAAACCCATCTCTGAATCTTTAAACAAAATACAGAAAAATAGCTGTTTTATTGCTGATGCTGTTGAAATTTGGAAGGAACTGAGTGAACACTTAAAAACAGAACTACACATGGACAGAATTAAATTACAAGCATTAAAAAAACGAATGGGACAAGTACTGTCTCCAGCTCATTTTTTGGCAAATATTGTCAATATCCAGTACCAGGGTCAAAACTTAAGTGCTGAGGAAGAGGAGTTAGCTATGACATGGGTATCCAGCAATCATCCATCTGTAATGCTAACTATAATAAACTTCAAAGCTAAGGGGGAACCATTCAAGAAATATGTGTTTGCTGAAGAAAGTCACACCAGTGAACTGGTGGAAAGTCACACCAAGTTTAAAGAAAGTCACACCAGTGAACTGGTGGAAGTCACTTAAGCACTTGGATTTAGAGACTGTTCAAGTAATGATTTCACTTTTAACAGCAGTAGCTTCTTCTGCAGGCGTTGAAAGAATATTCTCTTCCTTTGGACTCATTCATTCTAAATTGAGAAATCGTTTGGGACCCGATAAAGCAGGAAAGCTTGTTTTTCTTTTCCAGATTATGAACAAAGAAGAAGATGATGACGAGTGAGCTACAGAGGACAGTATTTAAGTTTTTCATGTGTAGGCTGGGCTGACAGTCTAAGTTTCTTAAAATATATATATTTTGTTTAGCCAAATTAGTTAACAAACATGGATGTTTGTTTAAGCAAATAACATATCCTGTAATGTTATTGTTTCAGTTGAATAAATCTATTTAAATTGTTATTATTAAGGTAATGATTATTTTTCTCCTTCCTAAGTACAACAGAAAAGTTGTCCAAATATGAATGATTAACCTATTAAACTGGGGATAAAAAAACTAATATGAAAAGTTGTTATTCTAAAAATCTTCATCTACTTGCATATTAAAGTTATATCAGCAAGAATTAGTCTTTATGTAGAAAACTATGATTTAAATCAAGCCTTACTGACTAGTGATTTAAATCGTGATTTAAATCGTGAATTAAATCAGTTTGATTTAAATCAAATCCACCCTGGTTCTGCCTGTTGCAATGTTCTTTTTTTCTTTTCTTTTTTCAACTCTTGCCCTTGGCCACTTATTTTCACATTCACACTAGTCTTTCTGTAGTTGCTCTGTCTTTGAAATTCCTCTCAATATAGCTACCTTGTCCACCCACTCTGCAATCACCCAGCTAAGGTCCTCGCAACTTCCAGCACCAACAGAGGCACAGTAGGTGGGAAAAGAGGAAACAGCCTTAAAGTTTTTCATACCCAGCTTATAATTTGCATCTCCTCAGGAATGGAGATGTATATTCACATATCCACCAAATTTACCCCAAAGTCCCTGAGAGCTATCAGGGAGCACTTCACACACAATTCAAGTTTTTCATCACATGTTAGCATGTAGTTGGATCTATAACCATGATTTTAAAAATCCACTTTTTGCATTGGTTTTTTGAGGCAACTTCGAACTTGCAGTAAAGCCTTGCAGAAAACCTGCAGTAAAGCTTGCTGTCTGGTAAGGCTCCCTTGCTATGGCAGTGAATCTGTTTTCTATGGAACTGCCTGAAGACATTCACCTTTCCCCTTCCTCATATTGCTCCACTGCCATGGAAAGACATTCCTGTTAAGGCAAGCATTTGGCCTGCCTTCTGTTTTCATTGTTTGCTTACCCTAAAGCTGTTGCTCCCTTTTTTTATTGTGCTATTAGGATTCTGGTTTGTCCTTTATATTGATATTATATTTATCTGGTTTGTCCGTTATATTGGTTTGTCCTTTTTGTGGCTCTTGAAAGCCACATATTTATAATGGAAGGGGAGGTTCAAATCCCCAAAACAGATATCCAACAGCTCATTTCTATGTACCTCTACACAGTGGAAATGCTCAAAATCCACTTCTAACTGAAATGCTGCTACATTCACAGTCCCTCTCCTATCTAAATTGGCTTCTAAATAAATGCTGTTGGGGGGGGGGGGGACATCTACGTTTTTATAAAAACTTGTAGAAATAAAGAATCACACCTTAAAATTGTTCCTGTATACTACAAGAAAATCTGAGAATGCCAACCATCATGTTCATAATATTCTACAGTTTGATTGCAGACCAAAACATTTTAGGAATGTAGAATTATCAGAAACTAAATACAAAAGCTGTACCTGGTGTTAACTATCAAGTGATAGCTACCACTGCAAAGATATCAAGGACAGTAGTTAAAAGAGAAGGAATTTAATTTGATATATAGAACTCATAAAAGTGCCAAACAATAATTAATTAGCGGGAGGGAGGGAGAAAAAGATCATTTGTCTTCATGACAATAAAGTGAATTAGGGTGGGACATTAATGCACAATTAGAGTGTAACAAGAAACTTGTAATTGGCTCTTTCTTATTTCGTTTGAAAATTAATTCTAATTTAGCAAGGATAATTTAAGAAATTCAAAATTATGACTAAATTGGACTTCCAAAACTATAGATTAATCTTTGTAAACACTTCTTTATATCCAGTCAAGTGACCTGATGCATGATTAACTAGCATGTTTTACACGTGTTACTACTACTTAATTTTGCAAACAAAAGCACGTTCTGTAACTGCCTGATATATTCATTCATTTTAAAGTCATCTACTATATATCTTTATATAATTGTTCTGACAAACTGGAGAATGGTGCTGCTTCTGGGTGTGGAATGCACTCCCAGCAGAAATTCGTAATCTGAGTTGATTATTGGCCATCATGAGAACCCTTAAGACCTATCTGTTTGGCCTGGCCTTCCAGGGTTTTTAAACTGTGAAGGTTAGGCCTGATTTTCCAAGCTTTTAAAAACTGTTTTAAATGTTTTAATAACTGTTTTATTTATTTTTTACCATTTTTGATTTTAACAGTTAATTGGTTTTAGTTTTATTTTAATGTAAACCACCCTGAGCCATTTTTGGAAGGGCGGTATAGAAATCAAATAAATAAATAAATAAATGTTTAGGAAAATAAAATGATTAATAGAATTAAATGAAGTTAACTAAAATCCACAAATTTCTTTCATCTCTCAGTTTTTTAATTGAAGGCCTTCCCTTAACCATCTATTAATTATTCTAGAATAATAAATGAAATGTTGACAATTTTGGTTTCCAAACTCCGCCTTCCAATGACAGTCTTCCAAATCTCACACAAAAGCCCTCCAAGGTCAAGGGCTCTTCAGGTGAGGCAAAAGTGTCTGCAACTGGAAAGAAATAGAGCCCCTCTTGAAAGTGCACGATTGGGTGCATTTTTCCACACTAGGATGGGTTGGATCTCAACATGTTTGCAGCAACTGTGGAGCATTTTATGGTGTTCAGTCAGTCTTTATTACAGTTTTTGACCAATACCAGTACACCTAACACAACCATGCTAACAAAATATTTATATATTACCTAATGGCACAGCGGAAAAATGACTTGACTAGCAAGCCAGAGGATGCCAGTTCAAATCCCCGATGATATATTTCCCAGACTATGGGAAACACAGCTATCGAGCAGCAGTGATACAGGAAGATACTGAAAGGCATCATCTCATATGGTGTGAGAGGAGGCAATGGTAAACCCCTCCTATATTCTACCAAAGACAACCACAGGACTCTGTGGTCACCAGGAGTCAAAACCGACTTGACAGCACATTTTATCTTCCTAACCATTAGCAAGCAGACTATGGAGAACTTGTATTGCAGAACAGCAAAAATTCGCAACTGAATGTGTAATTGTGGAATTCCTATCTATTAGCAAATATTTGACATGAAGTTTGTCTGATCATCCCGGAAAGTTTAGTAAAACAGGATGAATTAACCTTCGTTTAAAGCCTAAGTCAAGGACACACCACAAGAGCACATGGGCAACCAACTCAATCTCATCTAAGTTACAGGGGCAATATGTCTGCTCTATTGGAATTCCACTGTATCTACTAGCTAATGAGAGAGAACCAGCATGGCTTCTGCAAAAGGAAATCTTGCCTCACAAACGTTTTGGAGTTCTTTGAGAGTATCAACAAGTGTGTGGATCAAGGTGAGCCAGTTGACATAGTATACCTGGACTTCCAAAAAGCTTTCAACAAAGTTCCTCATCAAAGACTCCTGAGGTAACTTAGCAGTCATGGGATAAGGGGACAAGTACACGTGTGGATTGCTAACTGGTTGAGAGACAGGAAACAGAGGGTAGGGATAAATGGAGAGTTTTCACAATGGAGGGAAGTAAGAAGTGGGGTCCCCCAGGGATCTGTACTGGGACCAGTGCTTTTTAATTGATTCATAAATGATCTAAGCAGTGATGTGGCCAAATTTGCAGATGATACCAAACTCTTTCGGGTAATGAAATCCAAAACGGATTATGAGGAGCTCCAAAAGGATCTGTCCAAACTGGGTGAGTGGGCGACAAAATGGCAAATGCTGTTCAGTGTTGGCAAGTATAAAGTGATGTACATTGGGATGAAAAACCCCACTTCAAGTATATGTTGATAGGATCTGAGCTGTCGGTGACCAACAAGGACAGGGATCTTGGGGTTGTGGTGGACAGCTCATTGAAAGTGTCGACTCAATGTACAGCAGCTGTGAAAAAAGCCAATTCCATGCTAGGGATCATTAGGAAGGGGATTGAAAATAAAACTGCTAATATTATCATGCCCTTATACAAAACTATGGTGCGGTCACAACTGGAGTACTGTGTACAATTCTGGTCACCACATCTAAAAAAGGACACTGTAGAACTGGAAAAGGTGCAGAAGAGGGCAACCAAGATGATCAGGGGCCTAGAGCATCTTTCTTATGAGGCAAAGCTACAACACCTGGGGCTATTTAGTTTAGAAAAAAGACAACTGTGGGGAGACATGATAGAGGTCTATGAAATCATGCATGGTGTGGAGAAAGTGGATAGAGAGAAATTTTTCTCCCTCTCACAGAACACTAGAACCAGAGGTCATCCCATGAAATTGATTGCCAGGAAATTTAGGACCAACGAACCAAAGTACTTTTTCACACAAACACATAATCAACTTGTGGAATTCTCTGCCACCGGATGTGGTGACAGCCAACAACCGGGATGGCTTTAAGAGGGGTTTGGATAACTTCATAGAGGAGAGGTCTATCAAAGGCTACTAGTCAGAGGGCTGTAGGCCACCTCCAGCCCCAAAGGCAGGATGACTCTGAGTACCAGTTGCAGGGGAGTAACAGCAGGAGAGAGGGCATGCCCTCAACTCCTGCCTGTAGGCTTCCAGTGGCATCTGGTGGGCCATTGTGTGAAACAGGATGCTGGACTAGACATGCTTTGGGCCTGATCCAGCAGGGCTGTTCTTAATAATTCTGAAGGGAGGGCATTCATCCATGCCCTTGAGAAGGTAAGGGAGAATAGAATCTGTTGTGTGAGTTCTCAGCACCCCACTAAGCAGCCAGAATGCCCTAGGCATCCTCATCAGATCATTCTGAAATTCAATATCCCAAACTGTTTGTCCAATCCAATTCTTCCGGCAAAAGACTGTAGCTACAGAATTTCCTTACGCGGGTTTCCCACCAACTCGAGATAATACTAAAGATAATATTAATAAGGATAATATTATTATCTCTCACCTATCAGATAATAATAAGGGTAGGAGATCGAGAGGCGATAAGTTAATTCTTACCCAAGTTATTAATATTAAATACCAGACTCTGGCCTCAATCATAACATATATTTAGTATTTTGGAATTTCTTACACTCTATTGTTTATTTTTACCAGTCATAGTGTTACAATTATTTTACAATGTAGATTTTGACTTATGTATTATAATGTTTTCAGTTTATACATTATGTTTTAGGCATCTTCAAGGGAAGCAGTTTTCTTCATGATGGTTTATTTAGTCATTCTCTCTAGAGAGTCCTATAAAGAGGTTCAATAAGAAATACATAGTCTATTGTATTTTTCAGACTTTTATATATTAGTCTGACAAGGGGGATTTCTTCATCTTTGACCTCAATCATACCACCAGATTCCAATCTCAGGGTGCAGAAATTTAGGAGGCAGAAATAATGCTCTTAAGAACCTGGCTTGGCCCACTCTAAGTGTATAATTAACATAGGGTCCTAACTACATCCCATATAGCATTTGGGCCATCAACTTCACCTTAAATAAATTCATTGCTGTTGCAATAAACATTCCTCCTTGCCACCTATGGAATTTGAGGATTGCTGACACACTTCTCTGTGCCTGAGCTGCAGCATATTTGATTTGAGCAGTCTTCTTCCCAGATTCTTGAAATACAACTCCCAGATATTTAAACGATTTAACCTGCTCTATATCATGATTGTCAATCATCCATTTATATATTCCCCCTGTTGGAAAAGGCCAAAATTTTAGTTTTCTGATAATTAATATTCAGTTGTTCTTCCTTGCAATAGAGGGCTGAGGACTTAATAGCCCTTCTCATCCCTACTTGTGACTGGTGAAAAATGACCACATCATCTACATCTAAAAGTACCGGGAGCCACCGATCTGCCAACTTTGGGAGTTCTGTGGTGGTGTCTGCACTCCAAGTAAGGATACGGAGGTAAATGAATTGACATTACGTGTATGGCACTCTTTCAGTTCTATCATTAACTGTCCACGGTACTTCAAAGTGTACTATAAAGTCATGTTTAATTTCCACAGAGTGCTATGTGATTCAGCTACTGAGGGTTAAGGGATAAATGACACCAGTTCAAGTGGTAAGGCAGACCATATTTTCATGTATAGAAGTTACAGCCCTCTAAAGATAATTCAGACATTACTATCAAGCTGTTCTCGCCATGCCACTGAATGCTCTTGGAACACTGAACAGCATGAGCAACAGGCTGGAAAACAAATGCATATGACAAATGGCTGGGCTTCTACAACTGAATTGCTGTATGACTACGGGTAACTGAGTGCTGTTTTGAATGGCAGTTGAAGGTAGAAAGCAATGTACACTTTTAAAAACAATAAGCAGCATTAGATAAAACAGATCACAAATTAAAGATCATCACTAGGAAGTATTCTTACATATGGCACTAAGTTTACATATGTGAAGTAAATATAATATTTATTTGCTGAAATAAACGTTGAGATACCCCTTCTGTGACAATAATTCTTCAAACTGAGGGCCAAACTAGAGACGTTTAAATCAGGATCTACTGCAAACCATAGGTTGTATCCTAAGCATTCAAATTAATGTACTCCATGGCCAAAAGCTCCTTTCAGGAATGGGAAAAAAAGTGGCAGCCATGAAGGATCCATTGAGCAAATACAACTCTCTTGTTCACTGAAAGCACTTGCCAGCTGTTTAGGATACAACCTCAGCCTACGGGGAAGGGGCAATCTTAATAGCACACAAGGCAGATGATGGCACTGTAGCCTCTCCAAGTCTACCTCTCAGATATGTTTCCCTCAGTTGCTCTGCCGCTCAAGTACTGCAATGAACTTGACTTAAAACTTTACTTTAAAACTCTAAATAGAAGAAGAGTCCTTCAGAAATCAGCTGGGAAGAGATGAATAACCAGCAAAGGGAGAGCTTAGCGC
Organism: Hemicordylus capensis; assembly: GCF_027244095.1. Classification (NCBI taxonomy): domain Eukaryota; kingdom Metazoa; phylum Chordata; class Lepidosauria; order Squamata; family Cordylidae; genus Hemicordylus; species Hemicordylus capensis. The sequence continues at coordinate 169,565,247 of NC_069657.1, forward strand.
TCTTCTTCCTCATGTCTTTGTTGGGAGAGGAACAGTCAGTCTTTCCTCATTCACTGAGTTTCTACATGACTCCAGCAGATCCAGGTTTAAGGACACAGATGTACAGTACAGCCATCACTTCACTATATCACTTTGGCCATGATTAATAAAAAAATAAAATAAAATAAATAAAACAAGTTTTAAAAAGTGAACAAATAATTAGATATGCTGCAAATGCCCTATATATCTAAATATCAGCATCCATTTACATTGCTATCCTGCATCTTCACCCTAAACCACTTTTAATATTGTGTGCGTGTGCGCGCACGTGTGAGAGAGAGACTGTGTGCGCATGCATGAAGCACACACGCATTAATGTGCCAAACACTAATATGGCAGTAAGATGCTGACAGAATAAAGGCCATAAACTATCTCAGGACACGTCACTGATTTCTCAGGAGACTAATATGACTGGGATGCGTGGTACAAGTATGAATAATTTAGTCATCTTCTGTCTGGGGAACAGTACAGTGTAACAGTTTAAATCATCCTGCATTAAACAAGCGTACAAAAAATTGTAAATGTTAACATTTGCTAACTGAGATTAATCCTATCAGTTAGAACTATGCTTTTTGTTCCTAGCAGAAAGAAAAGCATGCATGTGATTTGTTGTAAACCACCTAGAGAACATGCATTTTGGGTGGTATAAAAATGTGTTAGATAGACAGGTAGATCGGTAGATAACAAGTACTTGGACAAGCTGGTTTAAAACTCTGCTTCATACAAATCACTTAACAGAAGAGCAGATGTACAAATGTCTCCAACAACTGCTGCTTGCATAATATGAAGTCCCATTTTGCACTACACCAGCCCTTAAACCCAAAGCAGTGTTTTTTGAGGAAAGGCCCTGTGGCATCTAACTGTCCTTGAGAACATGCTAGCCTCCAAAGGATAGAGTAACACAATTTCTACTTTATATAATAATATCATAGCTCAAACACCGATTAGTTATAGTACCAAAATGTATTCCTCTGAGGGATTACATTTCATGGAGAATTTTCCTGGAATACAATGTTGCATTAATGGTGACACATGAGATGTGCTTGAGCCACCCAAAAATTGCAAGGGCTCAGAATGAAATCTGATCAAGCCTGCCTTGATACAAGAAGAGCAAGGCTGGTTTTTTAAAAAAAATGACCCGGTGAGCTTAATATTAAAGTTGACACAGGCTTTAGTCAGTGAGGAGAGCTGGTCTTCCCAAGCATGACTTGTCCCCTTAGCAAAGCAGGGTCCACCCTGGTTGCCTTTGAATGGGAGACCACATGTAAGCACTGTAAGATACTCCCTTCAGTGGATGGAGCCGCTCTGGGAAGAGCAGGTTTCAAGTTGCCTCTCTGGCTTCTCCAAGATAGGGCTGAGAGAGATTCCTGCCTGCAACCTAGGAGAAGCCACTGCCAGTCTGACGACAATACTGAGTGAGATAGACCAATGGTCTGACTCAGTATATGGCAGCTTCCTATAGCAATAGCACTAGCAATAGCAATAGCACTTACATTTATATACCGCTCTATAGCCAAAGCTCTCTAAGCGGTTTACAATGATTTAGCATATTGCCCCCAACATTCTGGGTACTCATTTTACCGACCTCGGAAGGATGGAAGGCTGAGTCAACCTTGAGCCCCTGGTCAGGATCGAACTTGTAACCTTCTGGTTACAGGGCGGCAGTTTTACCACTGCGCCACCAGGGGCTATGTTCCTAATCTGATTCTACAATATAATGCAGCACTAATGGAGCCCCTGGTGGCGCAGTGGTAAAACTGCCGCCCTGTAACCAGAAGGTTACAAGTTCAATCCTGACCAGGGGCTCAAGGTTGACTCAGCCTTCCATCCTTCCGAGGTCGGTAAAATGAGTACCCAGAATGTTAGGGGGAATATGCTAAATCATTGTAAACCGCTTAGAGAGCTCCGGCTATAGAGCGGTATATAAATGTAAGTGCTATTGCTATTGCTAATGAAGGATGCCTTTGGTTCAGCAGATGTCTAGGTAGGCTAATATATATCCAAAAACTATACTAAGCTATCGATGATAGTTTGGGGGGGCAAGACACAATCCCTAATGATCAAAACATGATTTTTTAATGGGAATGTCTACAGTTTTGCCATTCTCACTTATGCAAGTATTTTTCTTCTGCAGAGGGCTTAATACTTTTTAAAACAGGCTGGTAAAGTCCAGTCCCCACTGCCACTACAGCGCCCCACCCCTCCAGCACACTCCAAAAGCTGTTCTAATCAGAGAGCCTTCAGGACTAGCTTCCAACACAACACAATGAGCTGAAATAGGAACTGAGCTCCAGTTGGTACATCCATGAAGCTCTTTTTCCCCTGTGTTGGAGCTCATCAGGTAGGGTTGTGTACTGAGCATGCTCGAGACAGAACTGGATCACGTAACGTTAATTTCCTGTTGCCGAGGGCATGCTAGCCCCAGTTCCAGTTCTGTCTTGCTCAAGCTTGTATGTCTGGGAGAGAGCTCTTCATTCTTAGCATTCCTCTGGGCTACCATTCCTATATTCTCTACCTCCCTCCACCTTCTCACTATCTAGATTGTGCGAGGGTGGGAAGGGAGCTGCTCTAACATTGGCTTCATTTTGAAAAATCTTTTCCTAAAACAACCTTTTTCTTTTCCAATTTGGCTATTTGATCGCTTAAATTTGCTTTTCATTTATTTTGTTCCAGAGCCTCCTTAATGGAGCGGGCTCACGCTGAAGAGCTCCTTCAGGGCTCCCTCTCGGAAGAATCTCAGGAGCCGCAGGATCTGGGTGGCACAAAGCAAACTGCAGCCGCCCTCATAGAACAGCCTAGATTGGCTACAGAGAGGGGGCTTTTCCCCACGCCTGCCGCGCCCACCATTTTGGCGCTCAAGACACAGGCGGCTAGCTTACCCTGTGGTAAAGCCCCTAAAAAGACCAAACACTGCAGCAACCAACCCCCATCAAACAAAAAGAAATGGAAGAAGTAGCCGAGACTGATGGCTCCGTAGGACTCAGTGAGCAGCTGCTAATTAAGGCTATCTGTTCAAAATTGAAAGCGAAGCACCACAGCTGCAAAACTAAACACACCAATGTAGATGGCAAGCACCCTTTGGGCGATTCCCTGGCGTCTTTGCTCTTGCCCGCAGGGGGCCCAGTGTCCGAAGGGGAACCAGCTAGCCCACGCATTCCCTCCACACTGCCAACGGAACCGCTGTTGCCTAACTCTCCACCAACTGCTTCTCTTATCGCTGTTCCGTCTGCTCCAATAACAGTAGGTGGCTCTACTCCCTGCTTTACCCCTCAAGTAATGGACTGGCTCAAGCAGTTCTTTGTGACGGAATGCCTCCCGCCTATGGCACCCGAGCCACCAGTGGCTCTGTTTAATTTGCCTTCAAATCCTGCGCCCTTATACCCAGTCCCTCTGCCTTCTATCGTACCTGCAGCACCCAGGCATCCTCTCAGGAGAGGCAGGGACCACCTTTCATAATCATCTCCTGATTCTAGCCCGTGAAGGCACGATATCCCACTTTCAGAGAGGAGACTATTCACCCCTAGAGAGTTCTCTCCTCTAGCCCAGGCAAAATAGTCTCCGACTGAAGCAATTATGTCCATAAATTGGCTGGAGCTTTGGGCAGCCAGACTTGCGCTCCTCCGCTTTCCTCACCTCGTACAGGGCAAACACGTTCTGGTCCGGACAGACAATTTCAACACCGAAGTGCATATCAACAGACAAGGCGGCACTTGATCCAAGACTGATGAAAGAATCCAACCTCCTGTTTTGCTGGGCAGAGACTCACCTGTTATCCATAACCGCCAAGCACCTGAGCAAGGTGGAGGCAGACTGGCTCAGCCACCAGTCAGTGGTGGCTCAGCCACACAGGCAGACTGGCTCAGCCACCAGTCAGTGGACCCAGCGGAGTGGTCTCTCCATCCAAACGTTTTCCTCCAGATCACACACATCTTCGGGAGACCCCATGTAGACCTCTTCACTTTCCTCTCTATCTCCTCCCTCGCTTCTTCACGAAGTTTCAGTCCCCTCACGCAAAAGCAATGGATGCCTTAACATCACCATAGCCAAAGGCTCTACTCTACGTCTTCCGTCCAACGGCCATAATAACCAAGGTGCTCAAGAAGGTGGTCCTAGAATGAGCCGATCTGATTCTCGTCGCCCCCCTACACTGGCCAAGGGGACCATGGTTTCCAGACCTCCTCGATCTTGCGGTTCGACCTCTGTGGAGGCTGCCCATCCGTCACGACCTTCTTTCTCAGGGCCCTGTTCTTCATCCATACCCAGGCTGGCTGCAACTCTCTGCATGGAAGTTCAGCATGCGAAATTAGCCTCACAGGGCTATTCCAAACCAGTGCAGAAAAGCATTCTGGCCTCCCATAGACAATCCACCAATAGAGTCTACCAGGCCACAGGGCGGCCTTTCTCCACTGGGTGCGGGCCAACCAGAAAGAACCACTACTGGCAGGCGTGCCTGAAGTGCTCGCTTTCCTGCAATCTGGTTTGGACTTGCACCTCTGGCCGAATACCCTAAAATGCCAGGCATCAATGCTAGCGTCTGTGCTTGACATCTGCACCAGCTTGGGTCCTTCTTCTCTCCATCCGCATATTTCCAGATTCCTCAAGGGTACGACCAACATGGCTCCAACATGGTACAATGCTTCCCATCCTGGAACCTCAGAGTGTTGAAAGCATTAACCAAGCCTCCATTCGAACCCTGTCTTCTATTCTCCTCAAGACCCTGTTCAATAAGGTTATTTTTCTTATAGCCATCACCTCCGCCCTGGTATCCGAACTGGGGACTCTATCTGTACGTAAAGAATTGTGGATCTTTCGATCTGATTCTGTTACTCTCAAACCCGATCCTAACTTCCTCCCATAAGTCAACTCTTCCTTCCACAGGATCCAGGACATAATTGTGCTGTCCTTTTGCCCGTTGCCATCCCACCCTAAAGAAAGGACATGGTACAAGCTCGATGTCCGTCATGCCTTGCACAGTTATATTAATCACACAAAAGGCCTGTGCAAATCTGATTCATTGTTCTTTTCCTTTGACCCTGCCACCTTGGGCCACATGGTGTCCAAGGCAACCCTAGCGGGTTGGATAGTCCTGCATCCTCCTTGCCTATGCTTCACTTAACCTTCCCCCACCCAGAGATGTCATGGCCTACTCCACCCAAAGCACAGCTACATCTGCAGCCCCGCTCTCAGAAATCTGTAGAGCAGCCACCTGGTCTTCTATTACCCCCTTTATCCAGCATTATAAAATATCCTCCTTTTCTGCCCCCCAGGCGGCATTCAGTCGCAGGGTCCTCCAACAAGTGGTCTGATACATCCTTCCCTCCCTAATACTCTTCCCCTTTGGCAAGTCCCTACCTGATGAGCTCCAACACAGGAGGGAAAGGAACATTGGCTTACCGTGAAGGGTTCTTTTTTCCCTGTGTTCAGAGCTCATCAGCCCTGCCCGGATGTATCCCTATTGTGGATGCTATCGTGGGAGGATATACTTCGGTGGCTCAAGAGCACCCCCCCCCATTTTTTGTCAATGGGATAGACAGCTCTCAGGGTCATAGTGGTCAGGGTCATCCTTTTCCCCTTCTCTCTGTGTCATATGTGCTGTCAAGTTCCGATCGCACCTTTCTAATCATATTTAGTATCTCTAAGTTTTTTCTCCTGCCCAGATATGACATACCTAACTCTCTCCTGCTAACTCTCTCTGCGACAGCCCCGGAACTGGGGCTAGCATGCCTCCGGCAACAGCAAATTAACAGCACGTGATCCAGTTCTGTCTCGAGCATGCTCAGTACACAACCCTACCTGATGAGCTCCGAACACAGGGAAAAAGAACCCTTCATGGAAAGCCAATGTTCCTTTCTATCACAGCCATTGCACTCCCACACGACATAAAGCAAGTTCTAAATACAGACTATCTGCATAAAACATAAGCGGTCTTCAGAGTAAGATAGAAGACAGAGTTAGGAAAAACCTGTCAGCTAATGGGGCGGAGGGGAGGATAAAATGAAATATGATTGAAATTTTATGCTGAACTGTGCATAGCGATTAGCAGGACTAGCTTTGCTCCAACTATTCAAGGTACCCACAATAGGCAACACAGGATCAAAAATAGCTGTCATGTGATAAATGCAAGTATTGTGACAAACTCAAAGATGGACACACAAATCTATCCTTTAAGGTCTAAACTGTGGATATGTGGGTGTTGTGTTGTGTGGGTGGTGTGTTGTGTGGGTGGTGTGTGGCTTTCTATGCCAATGTCAGAAGAAATGCACCACTTAACTCTTAAAATGTATTAACTATCTGTTATTTATTACAGGATAATAATGAAAAGTGCTGAAAGTCACATTTATTCTGCATTACACAAGACAACAGCATGACAGCAATGTATTTTTCTTACAATGTGAAAGAAGGAAAGACTGGCCATGATAAAGTACCATGGATAATTTCAGACAATGCTTTAGCTATCCAACTCTCAGATACAATGTTTTGTTGTATTTATTGCTTCCTAATGGACATATAAACCAGTTTGAAGTAACCCCATGGCAATGTGTTATACTACCCAGAAAACCCATAATATGGCAAGTCTCTTGCATACAATCTTGCTGCTGCCAGCATCATCCAAAGCATCTTTTAGTTCTAACAGAAGCATCAAGTGTTAGGCAAAGAATCTATACATTTATACAGTGTTGTGCTATATTGAAATCACTGGGTGTTTTCAATAGGTATAAATTTAACTTGAGTGTTAAGTGAGCATAGTGTCAGTTCCCTGGTGAGAATATTTAATGTTCATACAAGCTCTTTCATCACATTAAAGGTGAAACCTGCAAACTTTTCATAATGACTTAATGCACGGCTGATATGACTAAGATCTCTCTAAATTCAGCTATGCATCTATACAAGAAATAAGTTATCGACTCCCTTTTGAAACTAAGCAGGTGATCTCTTCCTACTAAGGTCAAGTCTTTGCTTCAATCTAAAAAATGTATCCAATAGCAAAGAACAATATAGTGCAGAAGCAAGAAGTAATCCTCCGCATTGTGATTTTTCTTCCCAGGGGCTCAGATGGCTGTACTGTACTTGGTTATTTTTATCTTCACAAAAACCTCATGAGATAGTCTGAGGTGTCAGAGGTCAGGATTCAGAGGATTTCAGAGGTCAGTCTGAAATCTAATAAATAAATAAACAGAGATAGACTGGCCTCTCATCATCCAGTGAGCTTCATGACTTAACAGAAATTTGAATCTGGTTCTAGTAACTCTAACCACTACACCACACTAGCATTTTCTTTTACCAGTGGCTGACATCCTGACTAATCAAGTGTGTGCGTGCTCCAGAAGGGATCAAAAAACATGTTGCTAGCCCTCAGCAAGATTTTTCTGATCTTGCAGAACTCTTCTAAAGCACAGAAAGTGCTTGCAACTACAATTGCTCCTGTGGAACAGTGCATGCCCTGGGGGCATGAAGGAGTTATGAGATGGCTTCCATCATATCTCTGCAATTCCTTGAAGTGTGCACGCTTCATTAGTCAGAATGTCACAGGGTCTTCTTCGCTTAAGAAGTGGAAAATGCTGTTATTCCCTCTTACTTCTGACTCATTTCACTAAAATTTCTACATACCCTTTTCTTTAATGTTTAACGTCAACAACATGTTGGGTATTTATTGATAAGTTCTGTACTTCCTTCCTCTTTCTGTAATGTTTTGATGCAGGTTTGGGGGTGTTTATTTGAGCTCTTACATCTTACAGTTGCAACTTCTCAGCTGTCAGAAGTAGTTCTATTTATTCATTCTTATTACATACAGATGAATTCCATTATCCATGGGGGTTCCATTCCATAGAGGAACCATGGATATGGGAGGAGAGCCTGTCTTGTGGTAGCAAGCATGACTTGCCCCCTTAGCTAAGCAGGGTCTGCCCTGGTTGCATAAGAATGGGAGACAAGATGTGTGAGCACAGTAAGATATTCCCCTCAGGGGATGGAGCAGCTCTGGGAAGAGCATCTAGGTTCCAATTTCCTTCCCTGGCATCTCCAAGAGAGATTCCTGCCTGCAACCTTGGAGAAGCTGCTGACAGTCTGTGTAGACAATACTGAGTAAGATAGACCAATGGTCTGACTCAGTATATTGGCAGTTTCCTATGTACCTATGTTCCTAAAAGAACTGAGGGGCATTCAAGCCAATGGGATGGGGGCGGGGGTTAGGTTCCTAGAGGCTGGCAAAAAAAAATGGGGAAAGGGTAAATAAAGTGCCCTATCATGTTTCGTGGGTGTCTAGCTGTACAGGAATGCCCCTCACAAGTCCAAAATTACCAATGTTGCTGCAAAAAAAAAAAATCGTGGGGATGATGTGTTTTTGTTTTTTTGACAAATGAGCCACAAAATGGCTCCTATTGACAAAATGGTGGCTGGAAATAACTTCTGAGGTCATTTCTGGTCATCTAGTTACCACAGATACCCATGTAGCTGGTTTTTATTATTGTTGTTGTTGTTAATTATTTATTTGATTTGTATACTGCCTTTCCAAAATGGGTCAGGGTGGTTTACAATTAAAACAAACCACTAAAACATTAAAGAGCTAAAACAAATTAAAAAACAATTAACAATTTAGAAATATTTTAAAACAAAAATTAAACAATTATAGTGATTAAAAACCCCAAAATCGGGTTTTGAATTTTAAAACAGACCAGATATTAAAAACCACAAAATTTAGGAAGCTGGGAAATCTTGGGCGAAAAGATGGGTTTTCAGGTGTTTTTTGAAAATTGCCAGAGATGGGGAGGATTGTATCTGAGCAGGGAGCACATTCCACAATCTCGGGGCAGCGACCGAAAAGGCCCGTCTCTGTGTAGCCACCAAACAGGTTGGTGGCAACTGGAGATGGACCTCTCCAGATGACCTCAATGGGCGGCGGGGCTCATAATGAAGAAGACACTCTCTTAGATACCCAAGGCCTAAGCCGTTTAGGGCTTTATAAGTTATAACTAGCACTTTGTATTTTGTCCAGAAACCTATTGGCAGCCTGTGTAACTCCATCAGTAAAGGAGTAACATGGTCTCTCCAAGATGACCCAGAGACCAACCTGGCTGCCGCGTTCTGAACCAACTGAAGTTTCCGGACCACGTATAAAAGGCAGCCCCATGTAGAGCGCATTACAAAAGTTAAGTCTGGAGGCTACCAACAGATGTACCACAGTTTTGAGGTCACTGATCTCGAGAAACAGGCACAGCTGGCGTATCAGCCAGAGCTGATAGAAAGCACCCCTGGCCACCGTCTCAACCTGAGAAACCAGGGAGAGCTGTGAATCCAGAAGTACTCCCAGACTGCAAACCTGTTCCTTTTGGGAAATGTGACCCCATCTAGAACAGGCAGATCAATATCGTCTCTAGTGTTCTGACCCCGAACAATAAGTACCTCCGTCTTATCTGGATTCAGCTACAGTTTATTCTCCCTCATCCAGCCCATTACTGCTTCCAGGCAGGCATTTAGGGAGGATATGCCAGCTCCTGAAAAAGTTGACATGGAGAAGTATATCTGGGTGTCATCAGCATACTGGTAACACCCAGCTCCAAATTCCCTGATGATCTCTCCCAGCGGTTTCATGTAGATGTTAAAAAGCACTGGAGAAAGTACAGAGCCTTGAGGGACACCATACTTAAGCTCAGATTTTGAAGAGCAACATTCTACAATTGACACCATCTGGAATCTATCCGAAAGGTAGGAGCAGAACCACTGTAGAACAGTGCCTCCCACCTCCAATCCCCTCAGACGTTCCAGAAGGATACTATGGTCGATAGTATCAAAAGCCGCCGAGAGATCTAAAAGGACCAACAGAGTCACACTTCCTCTGTCAACTGCCAATTGGAGATCATCCATCAGGCCAACCAAAGCAGTCTCCACCACATAGCCCACCCGAAAACCAGTTTGAAATGGGTCTAGATAGACCCCTTTTTACATCTGTGTCCATGTATTTTTGGATACAAAAGGGTTTTAACCCTTTCATATCCGTGGATAATAAGGCCAGGTGTCAATTCTACACCCATGGGTATGTGGAACTGCAAATACCAGTACCATTTATAGCGAGGTCCATCTGTACATGTGTGTGTGTACACACACACACACTTGACAAATCCTAAGTACCAGGGAGCCAGGGTGGCTAGAAATTTAACTGTGGTGCCTAGACTACGATGTTTCAAGATCTTTATTTGCCCCAGACAGCCCTGTTCCTGTTCTAAGTACCTGTAACAGGGATAAAGGGAATCCATGAATTTTATCCCTCCACAACAAAGCCCTTTAGTTTTATCAAGTGCCCATTGTTTGGTTCTCAAACATTTGGGATGGCTCATTAAAGCACTGTTTATTAATGTGGTGTATTTTAATTGCGTTGATTTGTGGTGGCACTGTGTCAACAACAGTCTTGCCTTGAGAAATAAACATGGATGTAATCTTTTGATTATCATTTATTATAATCAGGTCTGAAATGTGAAGGGAAACAGACTGCTAACTACACCAAACTAATTCATCAACTGAAGCATGGCTTGCACTAGGGTAGCACGGTGGTAGTGAGGTTACTATGTTTGTATATCAAAAGAGCATGTTTTCAAGTTAATGTCAGACAAAGCTCTGGAATGAGTAATATTTGAGTGCCTTTCGAAGGCAAGGAATAGGTTAAGTTTCAACCACAGCTACAGTTTGGAACATTTCAATGTCAGAACTCAGCTCCAGAATACGGGATTGTTTCTGAGATTGTGTTTCATTATTTAATTAATAAGGAATCGAAGCCTAATTGACAAGAAACAGACAGGTCCAGGAATAGCTATGCAGATTTTCAACTGCATAAATAGACAAAAATAATTATTTGTGCTAAAAGGGCAAAAGTTAAAACAGGCAAAGCCCTATTTACTTTGATGCATGTAGTAGGTTTTGCAAATATACTCAACAAATCAAGTTCTTGTCCTAATAAGATTGGCAAGTCAAAATTTTCATTTTTCCTCAGTGTGTCTCAAGCTGTTCTCAGAATATGGCACCACCCTTTTTATAGAATTACTTGGTTAATACAGCAAGTATATTAATTTTTTGTAGATAGCAGCTTTCAAGGGTGCAAATTTACATCAGATAACATGAAAGGCTTAAGAACTCCCTCCCCAAGCAAGTCAGTCCCCAGCCAAACATGCATCCTCACACTTCAGCTGCTATAACCTCTTTCTAAAAATATAGGATCTCACTTCCGGAGGGGCAGATATGGGATACCCTGCTCACAAACTGCCAGTAGAAGAGGGATATTCCATTCACAAATTACCAGATATTACTTCATGCCTGGATGAGTTACAGTTCAGGAATCATCATTAAAAACTTTCCTTCAATAACCAAGGGACAATGTTATCTCATACTTACAAGATATTCCTCATGACTGTACTGGATAGGAAGTTATTATTTAAGATGTATCTGTAGGATTCATTAATGGGCTGGTTCAGACATTATACGGGACCTCAGTTTGGTTCACTGTGTTTGTCCTGCTAAGTGAGTGAACAGGCACCTTTTAAAAGTGGCAATTCTATTTATTTAGCGGACGGAGAGCAACTAACTCTATCCATCCCCAGCACAATATCCTTCAAGTAGTGCCTATCTTATATTTCTTTTTTAGATTGCAAGCCCTTTGGGATAAGGGATCCATCTTTATTTATTTCTATGTAAATCACTTTGGGAATTTTTGTTGAATAGCAGTATATGAATATTTGTCATATTCATATTTATATATGAATATTTGTCATATTCATATTAATAGAGCTCTTGGGAGCTTTATTCTGAATAAGTTCAGGTAGCTTTACCTAGAGCAGGCAAAATATTCAAAGTTTTAAATTGATCATGATCTTCAAACATGATAATGACTTGCACATCCAAGGCATTTGCAGAAAGTCTTGGTGATGAGTTGTTTCAGATTGGTGAACACTGAAGTCTAAACTATTACTGATACTGCTATTTATGCACTGCTTTCCAACCAAGGTTTCCAAAGGGGTTGACATAGAAAAATAAAAAGATAAGCTAATTCCCTATTCCCAACAGGCTCACAGGTTTTTAAAAGTCTACAATATAAGCATAACAGCCACCGGAGGGATACTGTGCTAGGGTTGGATAGGGCCAGTTGCTCTCCTCTGTTCAATATAAGAGAATCACCACTTTTAAAAGGTGCCTTTTTGCTCAGTTAGGTAAAAGGACTATAGCTTCAGCTGGGCTCAAAGCTTGAATTTAAAGCCTCTCTCTGAGAAACTATTTCTGCTGCCATCCATTGGAAGGGAGAAAGTGAATACCAAAAAAGTACATGAACTGACACCAAGAGTAACATAATGATAACATTGCTTACTATTTGGCATGCATCCTAAATTTGTAGTGCCCTTATGGCAGCACACGTTCCATGCTCATGCAAGCATCTACTTCTGATTTAGGTTAAAATAAACCAAATCAGTCACATGTGAAGTGACCAATCTTGGTTTACAACCTAATTACCTGAAATAAACCACCATCTGAAAACAAGTTTTGAAGTGAGCTACAGACTGTGGTTTATTTCAACTAAGTAGATAAAAATAAACCAAGATTGGTGGTTTTGCATGTCACAACCAATGATCAGAAGTAGATGTTCGTGTGGGTATGGGAAGGAAAAGGCATGCTCCCAAGCTTAAAGGACCTCACGCACACTCAGGCTTTAGTGAATGTACCATGTGATGTCTAAACCAAACTGATGTAGATTTCATTCCTGAGGTAAATATCAAAGCAAAAAATCATTGAAAAAGTGAAAAGCTGGAGAGTAAGCTTCCCGAGAACAACACAGCAGTATGCTGAAAGTCTATATTAATGATATACTAGCCAACCCCGCACAGAGCATCTGTGCGGCGCTTTGGGGCCAGCTGTTTCTCCCTCCCTCTTCCTCCTGCCCCGGTCTCTCCTCTCTTCCCCTTCCCTCCGGCCTGCACTCTCCAGCCCTCCTCCCCTCCCATTCCTCCACACACACAGAGCCGCCGCTGGCGGGCGGCCAAGAAGGGCTGCACCGCCTTTCTCTCCCCCCCGCCCGCCGCCCGCCTTTCTCACCCGCCGCCCGCCTTTCTCCCCCCCCCACCCACCGCCCGCCGCCCACCTTTCTCTTCCCCCCGCCCACCGCCCGCCTTTCTCTCCCCCCCGCCCGCCACCCGCCTTTCTCTCCCCCCCGCCCGCCGCCCGCCTTTCTCTCCCCCCCGCCCACTGCGGCCTCTCTCCCCCCTCCTTCACCCGCCAGCCGGCCAGCCGCCACTGCCAGCACTTTCTTCCCCCTCTCCTCTTCAGTCCTCACTTCGGAACTCTCGCAGCCTGTCGCGAGAGTTCCACTGCCAAATCCTTGGCACGCATGTCCCACTCACCCCCTCTTGCACCAGGCCATGGCCAGTCCTTCCCACTGCCTCCCTCCTCCCAGCCCATGCTGCAGCCGAGACGGCCCCTCCTCAAAATGGCCCGGGTCAACGCCTAGCCAATCAGGCCCCTCCGCCGGCCAAACAGAGTTCAGCCAATCAGGCGCCTCCCTCGCCAACATGCCACATCTCCACTCTGGCTGGCTAAGAGAATTAATTATAAAGATGATGAAAGTCAAAGAGCATTCAACTCTAGTTTCTGTCTTTGTAAAACTATGGGATTCACCTCAAAAGTTTTGAACAGGTTTTTCAAGTGTTAAATGTTGCCTTCTAGGTCATGAGTGAAAATATGCAGCACTGCCTAAAGTGCCCTTTTAGGACAAGTATCTTAAGAATAATAGTGCAAATGAACTAAAAAAATATTTTTACTTTAAAAACACTGATATGGATCAAATACATGCCTGAACTGCCTCACTAGAACAGCTAGATTGCCATCTTTTATTTCTCTTCTAAGCCACTGAAAGAGGCTGTACGCTTGGCAATTGTTATGCATCATTTCTATTGACAATTCGTATGGTTATTCTTCATGCCTCTACTCACATATTATGAAAGCCTGTTCATGTTCAGGACTATTTCTTATTTAAAACAGTTTGTTGATATTATTTGCAGTTTTAAACGCATGTTATTATTTGATCTGAATAAGTTGCTTATATGTGCCATCAAAACATGGTATACATTTTTCATCTTGACCTTTACATTCATTCCATTTATCTTTTTGTTATGGTTTAACATAAGAAACATTTTTAAAAAATACTTATGAACCTGTATTGGAACTGAACCTATGTTTAAATGATTTTATTTCCTTTTTACAACATGCTTGTCCCCCCTGGTTTGCATTTGAGTGGGAGACTACATGTCTGAGCATTATAAAATAATCCACTAAGGGGGATGGGGCCAGTATTCTTTAATTTTTTCTATCTCTGTGCAGAATGTATTTTGTTCTGGGCAGCAGTATCAAGGCAGTGTGTGCGCACCTGCATTCAGAATGGGCCTTCCTGATTCAACTTCAGCGGGATCTAAAATTGACTGAGCAGACATCAAAAAACATGTGAACGCTCACACATGCGCACATCTTTCCCAGAATGAGGCCAGCCATTCTGGGAAAGAGCACCTGCATGCTTGATGCAGAAGGTTCCAAGTTCTTTCCCCTGACATCAGCAAAATAGGGCTAAGACACATTCCTGCCTGCAACCTTGGAGAAGCTGCTGCCAGTCTGTGTAGAAAATAGTGAGCAGATGGACTAATGGTCTGATTCACTATAAGGCAGCTTCCTATGTTTCAGTTAGGAGTTGGTTTTGAAAATATGAACATCTAAAATTTAATCAAAGATGTGGACATGCATACCATTTCTGTAAGAGACACAAGATTTTGTCTAGTGTTAACCAGCTGTGTCAAATCATACGTTTGTATCAAAGAATAGCTCATCAAAAACATGCTTCTATCTGCAAAAAAGCCGATTATACAAGTATGGTTGTAGGTCTTCCTTAGACTCAAGATCTTCAGATTGAAAACTCAGCTTTTAGCATTTCAAAATAAAGATGCAACACAATTATGATGACCTGTTTGTAAAGCACAGGTGGCAATACTGCTTCCTAAATTACATTTTACTATGAAATGCACCACTTGGATGACAGATTAATTGCAAGAAAGGGTCAGGGCTTTATGAAACTCATGCTGCATGATGGATCACTTATTTATACTTGCATGAGCTTTCCTCAAAAAGCACAATATATAAGAATGATGTAGTTATGTTGATACAGAGCTGGTCCAAAAATCATTTAAGATTTCATTTTTCTTGAAAAGCAAAAGTTTAGATATAAAAAGAAAAGAAAAAACATGGCATTTTAACTACTGTGCTTCTCCATTGTGAGCAACTTGTCAACTTCAGCATCGGAGAAGATACCTTGATAACTACCAGAACCATTCTTTGTTGACTAAATAATAAAATCTTTGACAGATATTCCGTTTCGCCTATAGCAGATTTATCTAAGCACTTGTGTGACAATATTAACCAAAATCATTAATAAATAAGTTGCACTGGAATTCAACATCACCGAAGTGCACAAGTCACATACTCCAAAAAGTTATACAAGCACAATACAATAGAATCATAAACCTTACTCATCACAGCACATGCTATACATACATGCAACTATAAATACATATGCAAGCATATGCATGGTCACACAGTGGCACTGCAAAAACAAATTACAATGCCATATATTATTCAGATTTGTATAACAAAGCCAACTAGCAACACAAAACATAGGCAGACCCCCTGTAAAGTCAACAGGACCAGGATAATTTTCTCAATACAAAGAAACAAACAGCATTCATGATATATCATGATTTTTCCATGTCAGAATAAACAAATACACCTTTGCACAGTTTTGACGAGATAGAGAAAATAATTAGGCAAGAAAGAGAGAAGTAATAGTAAACAAAGGCAAGTTAGGATTAAGAATTCAGATTTCAGACTAAAGGCCATATTAACATAAAAGGAGTTACATGCTATGACCATGCTTCACGGAACTAAAAAAAAATGTACATTTTATCAAGTGAGGCCTGCTGTCACCAGGACATGGACACAGGCAGGGGGCGGGGAGCAGAAGAATCGAATATCTCCTTTCACAGGAAATTGAATCTACACAATTCTACTTGTTCCACTTATTCGACCTCGCCATGATATATCTTTATATATACACAAACAATAATGTGTGTGTTCCAGAACAGGTAATTGCCAAGAAGGAGACAAAAACCAACTCCTTCAACTATTGCATGGGAGGTGTATTTATTTCACTAAAATTTTGCTCTTACACTAGTTACACTATATTACATTTGAAGTATCAAGCCTTGTTAATTAAAGTGATGAGTTGATGTTGCGTATCTAATATCACACATGCCAAACCTGAAGAACAGGCTCCTTTGGGCATTATTAGTTCCACACAGTTGGAAATGGTCTGATAAATGTTGGCTGCCACAGCAAATCACAGAACAGCGAGACCTATCATGTCAGGAAATAGGCGTTAATGAATAAGGGCCGCTCTAACTCAAAAGATTAGCATCCTGATCATATAGGAAACTTTCTTACACATCACTCCTTTACCACTTCTAGTGAGTCAGTAGAATGAGAAATTCAGCAGTATCTTGCTGCAAATTAGATGGAGCCCTTGTTGATGCCAAGATCCTGCTAAACTTCCAGAACCAATTAGAGTTTTTGTCAATTATTTCAAAGCAATCTAGACTGACCCTTTAATCCCTATTAAAACACAACAGTCTCTGATAGGAACTGAGGAACCTGGGAAACTGCCATATACTGAGTCAGACCATTGGTCTATCTAGCTCAGTATTGTCTTCACAGATTGGCAACAGTTTCTCCAAGGTTGCAGGCAGGAATCTGTCTCAGCCTATCTTGGAGAAGCCAGGGAGGTAACTTGAAACCTTCTGCTCTTTCTAGAGCAGCTCCATCCCCGAGGGGAATCTCTCACAGTGCTCACACTTCTAGTCTCCCATTCATATGCAACCAGGATGCACACTTAAACTTCATAATATTCTGAGATGTATTGGGCAGGTTTTTTCCCCCCTACCAATACAAGATAACAAATGCAAATCTCTCAGCTCTACAGTTCACTATGTGATATTGCACAATCATCAATTCTCATCCTAACTTACCTCACAGAGTTGCTGAGAGCATAAAATGGAAGAAGGGGAACCATGAAACAGTGTTCTCTCTAATTTTTCTCATCTGTATGTGGAATGTGTTTTGTTCTGGGCGGCAGTATCAAGCAGTGTGTGCTCACATGCATTCAGAGTGGAGCCTTCCTTATTCAACCTAATCGGGATCTAAAATTAACTGAGTGGACATCAAAAAACTTGTGAGCGCGCACATGTGCACACACCTTAAAGGGAACACTGCCATGAACACCCAACAATTTACTTGAAGGATGAATGTAACAAAATGTTTAATCTGACTTTCTTCCAAGGAGCTCAGGCAGCAGTCTTCACAGCTAGCTTGAAAAGTAGACCAGGATGCTCTTAAATTGTCCAAGGCCTCTCAGTCAACTACTTGGGTATGGCTAACTAGACATTACTGCAGCAGCACGGGGACTGCTTTTCCACCACTTCAAAGCACAGTTTATAGTTAAGGTTTAACTAAGCAGCACCTGGTGGTCTGGATCCTTTGATTCCAGCTGGGAACTGATCAGGCGGACAGGACCTATGAAACTGGCCCCACCCATTTGGCTTTGAACATTACAGCCATGTTGTGTGCTTGGGTACAAGATCTTTCGAGTTTAGCTTTTCATTATATTTTCAGCAAAGATATGCATTATTTTTTTCATAACCACAAAATAAGCTAAGGTATTTCCTCCTCTGCCTGAGTTTCTCAAGGGTCATTGAGAGCTATGACTAATTTTGATTAAATAAAATATCCACCAAAAGGTAAACACTGAGCAGCAGTCAGACTAAATTAGTCAAGACTATATCTCATTGAGAATAACTCAGTCACAATTAAACTTATCTTGATTTCAATGGTGCTTAGCCATGAACTTAGTCTGGATTTTGCCCCACTCATCATCAGTATCTTTTAATTTTCAGTATAACTAGTTTTTTAGATCTATTTTGCAGTTTTGCTATCAATGCTAAAATGGTAATTTTATTTCTTCCATCAAACCAGTCACTTCAAGCTCTCAGGATGTAATATTGCATGAAATACAATCCTAAGTCAATTACACAGAGTTATGTCCCATTATATTCAAGGGGCTTCTTTTTCACAGGTAAGCATGAATAGGATTATTCTTTGATCACTTTTTACCTAGGATTGCAGTTCTGATCACTTTTTACCTAGCAAATACAAAAAATAAAATAAAATAAGAGTGAAAATTTTGCATGAGCATGGTCAAGCAAAATTCATCCCCCCAAAACTGCTTCCACTTTGCAAATATGCCATGGTTTGTTTCACCCCCCAAGACGTGTTTGAATGCTTCTGAAAGAGATTGTTCAAGAATCAGAAACAACAGCTCCCAATAAACCTTGTTATTTCACAATATTTGCACTTCAATCAAGCACACTGCAATACATATGATCAATTGTCCACACACATCATCTGATATATGGCTCTATTTCACCATTCTGTTCCATGGTGATACTCAGCAATCTTTACTCAAGATTACAATCTTTCTCAAGACCAATCATAATATGATTCTCTCTCAGCATATATAATTAAAGTAGATTTGCCTCTGTTCTTGGCAGCTTTGTTCTCTTCTTTGATAAGCGCATCAAAATATTCCTAGCTTTGTCTAGCTCCTCCTCTCCCCCAGTGATATTTGCATTTTCTTTTCTACTACATACCCTAGTACTGTATGCAAAAGCCACACTCAAGGCCATTGCTACATAGGTTGGGCTGAGGAAATCCACTCATCTACTAGTCTGCAATGAGTGAAAAATTATGCCTGACGAGTGAAACAATCCTGATGGATAATGTACCAACATAGTCGAGGTCTGTCACCCTACCCATGCCATGCCTGCTCCATTTCCGTCTCCTTGGAGTGGCAACACTCAAGGCATTCTAAAGGAATAAGAGCGGAAACAGCCATGATTTGCAGCTGCTCTAGCTAATGGAAGATGTGGAGGAAGCAAAGCAGTGGGAGAAGGAGCTGGCGGAAACTCCCTACCTCACAGGACTTTGGGTGGTGGTGCCCTTATCCCCTTATCTGACTAGCCACCTAGCAATCAGAACAGGCAGGCTAACCCTGGCCAGCAAAGAGGAGCAACAGCCAGCAGCTTCTAAGGGCACTTGCAAGTCCTCTCCCTTGAAATATGTAGGCTTGGCACCCTCAGCCTCGGTGTTTTCACAAAACTTCAGAAAGGCAAAGTTGAGTCAATTGCGGGAAGGATGCAGCTCAAGAGCATGAGCTCCATCCAGAACACATATTCTGGAGTTAAAAGTAGTGCATTCACTAGTGGCAGGATTGCCCATTAAGAGCTTGACTAACAAGCAGAAGGCTGCTGGTTCGAATCCGCTCCGGTATGTTCCCCAGACTATGGGAAACACCTATATCGGGCAACAACAATATAGGAAGAAGCCGAAAGGCATCATCTTATACTGCGCACGAGGCGGAAATGATAAACCCCTCCTGTATTCTACCAAAAGAAAACTACAAGGCTCTGTGGGCTCCAGGAGTCGAAATCAACTTGACAGCACACTTTACCTTTACTTTACTTATCTGAAGCTCAGTTGGAAGAGTGTTATTTAGCATTTTTTGCTAGAACCCACAACACACACACATTACTCAACCTTTCCCAGAGCAGATTCTGAAGTAAAATAGCAGTGCATTCAGCTAATTTAAGTGGCAGGATTGCCCATGCAAAACTTATTTGCAGCTTGCTAGGAAGCTTTTTATTTAGAATTTAGTGTGTCACAATAGTTCAAGGTATCATCCAACTAGTAAAATTTTTGTCTGGTGAACTGAGCCAACATTTCTTCACCACTGTATATAGGTGTCATTATACAGACCTTGGAGATTAGATTTTGGATATTACTGTCCCTTTATGAGATTGTAAGACTGTCCCATCTATTTTAATTACCTGAAGCTGTATGCAATAATACTGTACCCTCCCCACACAGTTACTTTAGACCAAGGCGCATGTAAGTTACAATGTTAACCATATTAACCTAAATTTATTTAGTGCAATTGATTCTAATACCACTGTACACATATATATTAAGATGTTAATCAGTTACCCACTATAAACTACACTCCTGTAACACTGAAAATTAAAGAAGTATCTTACAAGTGTTCTCTACATATGTAAAAAGTAGGAACAGAAAAATTAATGGTTTCTTTCGTAAAAGCCACTAGCATTTTGGTATAGTTTTTTTGCCAACCAAGTTTTTTTTAAATAAATGGAGGACCAACAAGGTATACAGGATTGCCATGCAGACAGATATTAATTTTGAAACTCTTATTGAGTCTCAGACGAAAACACAGAAGCTAGCCTATATTACCTAGCCTATATAGTAATAATATTCATGTGTGAAGGGAGATATCAAAGAATTCCATATGGAGAACGTATTTGCCCCTGTGGCTCTGGTGAGATTGAAACGACACCTCATGTACTCTTGTACTGTCACTATTATCGTGATATTCGGCATAAGCTCATCTCTTCAGATATAGGCTCATATCCAGGCTGTACCGATTCCTTTTACCTAAATTTCCTCTTGGCAGATCAGAATGACTCTAAATCCTATAATGTGACTAAGTTCTGCCTTATAGCTAGCAAAATTCATTTAGAGCTCATTAAGAACTAAATATGCTACGAGATTTAACAGCGCTCTGTATTAATTTTGCTGTCTTGCAACCTTTATACTCAGTGACATTCTGTTATTAGTGTAGACTAACCTTTATATATAGTTTTGTGTTCATAGTTTTAACTTCTAGCTTCTTCTACTTATACCAAGTAATTTTATAGAGACTTTTTATTATTTTGTAGGAGTAGACTGTTTGAACCGTTTTTGTCTATTTTGCTGTTGTGCTGGTCAAAGACTGAAATAAAAGCTATGCTATGCTAATATTCATGTGCTAGTTAGAGTATCATGCTGGCAAAATCTAATCAGGAAGTGTATAATACACAGAATCATAAGACTATATTAGAAGAACAAGACTCTCTTTCTACTGGCTATAAGCTATCAGACTGCAATTAACAATCCTCATACCAGCTGAAATCAAATTGTCAGCAAAAGAACTTTTATTGTAAATGTAACTTACTTTATATCACTTAGAAATAAGCTTACACTCCAATCTACCCTACCATCAGAGGGTAGGCTTGTACACTGAAGTATACTATAGAGGTGGACCTTGGTATCCATGGGGGTTCCATTCCATGATAATACCGTGGATGCTGAAACCGAGGTATTAACGTCTATGGTATCATGGGGGTTAAGCTCCTGGAGGCCTGGAAAACTTCAAAAAATGGCAAAATAATGGGCAAAATAATGGGCAAAATAATGGGCAAGCCTGTATAGTAATTTTTAAAAATCCTATTTATACACAGAGATCATTGTACCCATTTCAGCTAACAAAATTTTTCAAGATGTCTCACGTATTTGTATAATATGCATATTTCACTTATAGCCTTCATTTCAAGCCCACTACATGTTGAATATTCATTACATTCAATAACCAGATACAAAATATCCATAAAGATACTAATTACATACACATTTTGTCTTAACACTGAAACAAGAGTTAATATTTACAAATATTTTTACTGTCACCAATATCTCTGCGTTTTGAGTTTGCTGATGACTGACTAGCACCCTGTTCAAACAAGCTATAGCCCCCTATGCAAACACTATCTTCTACAGCAGAGGAATCTCTTATGTGTGAACAAGGTTCTTTGCCTTTTCCTGTCAGTAACCGGGACCTATGGCAGCTAAGAAAGAGCCATTCTGGCAGCTCAGATGACAGAATTGCTAAGATATGCCTCCCTGCCAAACAAATGTTACCTAAAAATGGTGCTTGACAATTTCCATTGATTCAACTTTATTATCACGCAACAGAACCTTCCTCAATAAATCCAGCCAACTAAAAACATACCCTTCAATAGCTGAACCAAAAGATGGCCAATTCAGTATGGAGACAACCCCATTTCCCATGTCCTGCTTAGTCCTAGCCATTACCCATAATCTTGCATTCAGTACCCATGATGAATTCATACTAAGTTTTGATGGTTTCAAGTGGCATGCCTAAAGAAGAAAACAGTTATCTAGTTTTAAAAAACTGATTGGAGAATATAGTGCAACACCTCTAGAAGGCAAAACTGCAAGAAGTCTTTTCGCCATTAGAAGGGAAACGTTCCTTCCTATAACTACTGTTGTCTTTCTTGATATCCTCATTTATATCTCTGCAAATCTCATACACTCTTGTTCCTGAATAATACATGTTGCATAGATCTCCCTAGGAGCAGAAAAATAATTCTACTGTAGATGTCATAGCAGTATATAAGAATGAGCTGTACATAAGGAAATCTTCAAATTATTTCTAAAAGAGACAGACATCTAAGTCCAAGAGAGAGAGAGAGAGAGAGAGAGAGAGAGAGAGAGAGAGAGAGAGAGAGAGTGTGTGTGTGTGTGTGTGTGTGTGTGTGTGTGTGTGTGTGTGTGTGTGTAATATATATGGTCTGACAGCCGACAGCGTACAGGATAGCAGGTCTGCATTCTCAGGGGAGGGAGAACTAATCACTGAACATCGTGTCTTCACTACTAACACTTTGCCATTGTGAACAAACAATTAGAATGGGAAGGAGCAAGGGCGAAAGTGCCATAAATAGCAGGTGTTTGCAAATGATTCACAGAGTCAATCTAGCCATCCCAGATTCGACAAGCAAAAGTCAATCATATCAAACAGTAAGGCATCATCAAGCTGTCTGGCAATCCTTCCAACTTGAAAGACTGGCTCAACACGGAATAGCTGACAAATTAAAGAAGGGGACAGACACTTCATTATATAGCAAGAAACTATTTAGTAATATAAGGTGAAGAAGAGAATCCTTCATATAACTAACCAAATAACGAATCATTAAAATGTCTACAGCTTAATCCAAACTACACCTTATACGTATCAAATTACACAACTGATTTTTATAGTAGCCAATTACAAATCAGTCATTCATCACATACGCATTGTTTACCCTGAAGGGAGGTCATTATTAAATTAGGAAGACATGTTGACAACTGACAAAGTGAGAAGCTCTGCTACATCTATACATCTAAAAAGCATCCTCCAGTCAGATAAGCAAAGAAAGCATGCAACAACTACAACTAACATTCGAGGGCCCACTTAGACAATGGGTCTCCAACTAGACCTATGTTGGAGATTCAGGACAGAAATCCCTACTTTTCTTTTAAAAGTAGTCTTGGGGAGAAGGACTAATTGTGTCCAATTAGTGGTGGCATTGGGAAAGGCAAGACTCACCCCTTTTTCTTATCCCGTTTTCTTCATTTAAAGGCCAAACACCACAAGCACACAAATGTGTTCTTTACACCAGTGTTCCCCTAAGGCATGTGCATGCTCTCACACATTTTATAATGTCCGCTCAGTTAATTTTACATCCTGCCCAAGTTAAATCATGTAGCTCCCATGTTGAGCTTGAGGACGCAATACGTGCAGAAAAGAATTGCTTCTTTTCCACATGTATTGCTTGAGCATAGATCTTCAAACGCACTCTATGTTGTAATCTCGGGTTCAAGCTGAGTCTTTCTCCACTTGTGCTCCAGTCTACCTGGTCACTTCAGCCCCCAAAGTTCTTCCATATACCAAGGGACCAATTTTGAAGTGAGTCGGAGAGGACTCTTAGGAGCGATTATGTCTACTGCCCTAGTGAGCTTGCTGTTCCAGTTATCCACCAGGGCACCAATAGGGATGTGTATGGAGCCGCGGAGCTGCGGTCCAACGCCAGTGAGGGTGGGTGCACTTACCCCTCCTACCGCTTTCCCCCCACTAGCACTCCGTTAAGTTCCCCAAATCAATGGGAAGGCAACATTCCTCCCTGCCGCCCTTCCCCCGTTGTCGGCCAGAAATAAGCAAGTACTGTGTGTGCTACACACGTCACGCATGCGTGATGAGAGACATGCACAGTGGGCATGAACACGACAGTTGGCATGTGGGCGCATGCACACATGGTACTTGCTTATTTCTGGCCAATAACGAGGGAGGTATGCCGCCACCGCATGAATGTGGGGAACTTAACAGAGCGCCCGCGGGGGGAACGCAGCAGGAGGGATAGGTGCACCCTCGCCCGCCCTTAAAGAGCCACCCCCACCTGCGTCAAACCGGCAGAACCACTGGTTCTTCGAACCAGTTCAGAAGCCCATAAAGGGCCTCCGGACCGGTTCCATGCACATCCCTAGGCACCAACAGGATAACTGGCAGAGTCAACACTAAATCCCTGCAAGGCTTCTTGGAATCCAATTGGATCCAATAACCTTCTCGGTAGGGATGTGCATGGAACCGCGGACGTGCAGTTCGAAGCCAGCGAGGGTGCAACTTTAAGGGCAGAGGAGGGTGCACTCATCCTTCCCGCCGCTTTTCCACCACCAGCACTCCTTCCTGGTAAAAACCTTCGGGGCTGCAGTGTACCTCCCTGCCTTCCGTCCTCAGCCAGAAGTGGCCAGAAGTACCGGGTGCGTGTGCGCCCATCACACATGCACACAACGGGCACACATGCACCTGGTACTTCCGGCTACTTCCGGCTGAAGACTGGGAAGGGGCAGCAGGGAGGTACGCTGCCACTCCGAAGGAAAGCGGCGGGAGAGGTGAGTGCACCCTCCCCTGCCCTTAAAGTCGCCCTCCCGCTGGCTTCAAACTGGCCCCAGGGTTCGAACCTGTTCGGGGGCCCGTAAAAGGGCCTCTGAACAGGTTTGTGCACATCCCTACTTCTCGGGTAGACCATCCTAATAGGCCCCTCACCCCTGCGAAGCTGGGACGTGGTCATGAGTCCAATCTTAACCAGATGGTGGTCCGTCCATGACAATGTGGAAATCACAGGAGTCCCCACCCACAGAACACTACCCTGATCAGAGTGAAAGAAAAGATCAAGCGTGTGACCAGCAATATGCGTCACTCCCGAGACAACTTGGGATAGGCCCATAGTTGCCATGGCCGCAATGAACTCCTGAGCCGCCTCAAAAATTGGTTCCAAAGAGAACACTGAAGTCCCCCACCACTACAAGCCTGGGGGACTCCAACGCCAAATCTGAGACCAAGTCTGTGAGCTCAGTTAGGGATTCTGTTGGGCAGCAAAGTGATTGGTACACCAATAGAAGTCCCAGTCTATCCCTGGTCCCCAAACTTAAGTACACACATTCAATATGGTCTGACACTTTAACAGGGATCCTGGTCAGGGAGATGTTATTCTTATAGACCACATCCACTCCACCTCCCCGCCCACATCCCCTCAATGGAGTACCATGGAGGAAGAAGCTGGGACCAGACTGGGCCACCAGCCTCCCCAACCAAGTCTCTGTAATACAAACAAGGTTGGCCCCTTCATCCAGAATCAAATCATGGATGATTTCTGACTTGTTTTGCACTGACCTTGATGGGAAACAGCTGAAGGTTCAAGTGTAGGAGGCAGTGTTCCCTCTTACAGAGATTCCCAGATGTTATGGACTACAACTCTCATAATCCCCAAGCAAAAGCCATTGTAGCTGGAGATTCTGGGAGATGTAGTCAACAACATCTGGCAATCCATGTTAGAGGGAACACTGGTAGGAGGTCAATAAAAGCTTCTGCTTGATCTCCCAAGTTTCCCACATGTCACTGTAGTATCTAAGACAATTTGCTTCCCCATCTCTTGATTGCTATCTACTACCACATTTTAATATTGTGAGGGTTCAGGACCAAGCGGTATTTTGAAATGTTTTAAACAGAATAGTTTATCCAGACCAATATTATCGATACTTATGCAGAAGCAAGGCCCACTGATTTTAATTAAATATACTTCCAAGTAAACTGAGCAAGATCATCTAAACCATGGTTAGGCAGCCTTGGCTTTGCAGTCATTGTTGAACTGCAACTTCCATCAGCCCCAACAACAATAAACGAGAAGGAATTTTTGTTTAATAATAGCTGGACTGCCTGACCATAGTCTAAGGTTGCCTAACAATTGTCTAAACAGTATAGTATTTCAAACAAGTGCAATATCATTCGTTATATTTAGCAATTGTGAATGTTTTGCTGTTTTGAATAAAATTTTATTAAAAATCATTTTCCTTGTGTCCTTATTGTTTCCTTGTTCATGGAAACCCCTGAAAGGCTGCAACAAGATACTTCCATTTTCACCAATTTTATATCTAGACATTACAATCACGGCTCATTTGGGAACTATACAATTATTACTGCAGTTCTGAATTCAAGCAGAGAAAGTATACCAACAAAACATGCCACATTTGTCTTATGCATTTTGCTTTTACATTTTTCTTTTGTCCGTTTGAAATAGACTCCTTGTGTGTGTTTCCATACAAATTACTCCAACTAATATATGCTGAGTTTTGCTGAGCTCATTAGGCCAGATTCTAATAACCCGCCTCCCTTGGGAGATAACACCAACTTTCAGCAGTAGCCCATCGCCGAGATTAGCACAAGAGCATATGCTGCCGCAGCATCCAGTTTGCCTCTCACATACTCAGATATAATATTTTTGAGAATATCACAAGTCCTGTTTTACTTACAACCAGAATTCTTCCTTTCTAACCAATAAATATTTTGGGATTTCACAATGAACTAACAAACTTTTTTTTAATCACTGTAAAACTGCATTTGACATCACAAGATCCCTCTGCAGAGTTAAATAAAGAACACTGTGCATTATTCATAGGTTAGCAACCACCAAGCAAGAGGGTAACATTTTAATATTGTGCTGAGCTAATGTCCTTCCATTTAAATGAAGCAAGCAGCCTTTTATTTCCTTTGATTTTTAAAACAAATATTTACCTAGGTGTACCACATGGGGCACTTCCTTTTTTTACATGATTATCTCTAGAATATTTACTTAAACAGCCTGAAGCTGAAAAGCCATATTCACATGGGTATCATTAAATCTGTCTCCAGCAGGATATAATCTTATCAGAATGACAGATTTCACTCAAAATTAGCCTGATGTTTGCTTATTAGCCCCAGTACAACACTACTCCCCCCCCACCCACATTTTAACATGAAATGTAATATTCATTTTCCAAAAGCAAGATAGAAATATTATAGTGAAGACAGACCACCATGTATTCCAAATAAGATATCCAAGGACGATAGAGTTTTTCATATATGTCCTCTACAGTTAGATAGCAGTTCATTCTATCTTTTAAAAAATATATATTCGTCAGAAAACTGAGAATATCTCCATATGGGCGAAGACTAAAAACAAAAATATGTTTCTTCATCTGACCTTCAACAATTATATCATCTAAATGATGCAATCCATTTAAATGATATAAATGAGTTTCTTTATCTAAGAAATTTTATTTAGATGAAAATTTAATTTTTTATCAAAATTTAATTTCATCATCTAGAAAGTACACACACAGAGTTGTTTTATTCATGTATAAGCACCAAGCAAGACTACATTTTTTAAATAAATCATTTCAGTAGTAACACGGCTACATAAAAAGCACACAGCAGCATCATGTGTGGTTTTTGAATATTCTGATGTCCAAGACAAAGGCTGAAGGATTTGAAAGAGGTCCAATACTCACTGAAGGCAGCAACTGCAAGAGCCAGTGTGACAAAAATGGAGGCCCATGAAACCCACAATGCCTTCTTTCTGTAGCTCTGAGCTTCATGAGGTTTTAACCTTGTACTGCTTTCTAGTAAACCTGATAAAAGAATTTTACAAATTGATTAAAGTATGGACATTATTCCCTTCAAACAAAATGCAACTGGATCCATTCAAAAGCCAAACTAAACATTCAATATGCTACAGTTTAGGCCAAATCCTGTTCACCTCACTAGGCTATAAATAACTGCAGACAATGCAGGTGCTTGAGTAAGCAAACAGAGCATAGTTTGGCTCTGTGTTTGCATTTCACAGAGGTTAAAAAATGGTATTAATTGCTCTGCCTGGAGACCATTGCATTCATAAACTCTAAGAGTTTAACAATAGCTTATACTGTATATACTTGAATCAAATTCAAGATTTTCTTTCTCAAAGAACGTGGAGAAAGTTGCTTATATTGTCAGGTTAACCAGAGGTACAACCCAAAAGGTAGCTTGCTTATAGATTAAAATAAAAGGTGTTGATATGATACATCCAAGATCTAGAGCAGGTATATTTTAACAGCCTGTCTGGTCAGAAATGGAAAGCAGAGGTGACAAAAGAATTGGTTGTTATACAGCCATCTTTCCTCAGTCCTTTTGTTACTTCAATTCAAGTGCTGTACTATAACAGCAAGATGTAGCCGGAACATAATAATGAATAGGTTGTCATTTATTAGGCTCACCCTCCTCCACCCCAGAGTCCTTTACACTGCCATTTCTGAAAAGAATTAAAGTCTCACTTTTTCCTAATGGATATTTGTCAAGTTGCTTGTTAAGTGCAGGGAAAGAAAATCCAAGACTAACCAATCAACCCAATTGTCAAATGACTGAGTTATACAAAACCTCATTGAATTGGTGGGATCTATACCAAAATAGCAGCTTAGTGATCTACATACAAGATATAGAATACAGAAATTTATTATACCCAGAAATAATAGCAAAACAACATATAATATAATAAACTTCTAAAAGCAGCTGTTGGCTGTTATTAAATGCTAAAAGATGCTCATGTCTACTTTCCCTAATTTATTTTTAAATACTTTCTTGAATTAAAAGCTGCAGATATTAGATTAATTCAAATATTTTAATGTTACAAAAGATGAGAATCTGGCCATTTTTACACTGTAAGTTTAAGCCAAATTCAACAGCCTGCTATTTAATCACAAGCATTCCTCCTGAAAAGCATTGTCTTTTATGTATGGCATTCTTGGGGATGGCCCAGGAACAGAGACATGTATTCAGCATCCAAATGCACACTCTTTTCATTTTATCACATCAGCCCTTTAGAGGCCCTTTACACATCATGTGTGTAAATTTCACATAAAAGGAGTCTTCCTTTTTATTTTGCAAATTGCTAAGCTAATTTATAAACATACAATCCAAATGATTTTTAGTTGACAACCTACAAATAAAGTCTGCATTGTAATTAAAATGGCATGCTCATGTTTGTGAACCAGATTATCTTATTAAAACAGCACAGTACTGTGCATCTTTATTCAGAAATAAGGCCAGGTAATGGTGCACAGGATTGCAGACTGAACGGTTTAACACCTGGTAACAGTTTAACATTGATATGGACATGATAGATTTTATCCAGTTCTTTTATTCTTCCATCTGCCTGTTTAAAAAGTCATAACTTTAAATTGATTTAGAGAACTTAAAGCTTAGTGATTAAAGCAAAGCTTTCACCTGGTGGTTTTTGCCTTTATGAAGCTGGTTTTTAATCAACTGCTGCTTTTATCAGTACAAGAGATTTGCTTTATATTTCAGATTTTAATATCTGCTTCTTTTTTTAATGGATCATTTTGCCTCAAATACATGTGCATACATTATTTGAACTCTAATGAAATGAAAGCTATTTCAAAACTTTATTCTAAAATTAACAGAAAAAAGCTGCATGCAGTACTGTCAAAAGTTGCAAAAAAATCTTCATACGTTGTTCATGATCCACTGAAAAGTCCCTGAACAGCCCAAAATGCAGACAGTATAATAAAGCAGGAAGTAAAACCATTCCTAACATATCCTTGGAAGTGGGGGTTGAAGAGATAAAAGAAAGAACTACATGTGCGATTGTCTCCTATTTTCCACCCAACTTCTACTCTGTCATTTTATCAAAGCCTTTGTTTGTTCTCAGCATCATCTAACATTTCTCACATAAACAACAGTCTCAGCATAAACCTCAATATATTGCATCAATTTTGCACAAGAGAAAGTTCACAGATAATCAAGATATCTTGATTCCTGGTCCCAAACTCTTGAACCTGGACTTTAATCAAATTGGCAGCTCATCCCTTTTACTTCAAAAGCAAATAAGTAGTTGCAAAATTATTCAGGAGTGAGATTTGCAAGAAGTTACTACAGACACAAACACACATAAAGTCCCATGTTTTCCAACAGGAGTGGAAAATGGGCATCTGTTTTTACAAATGGCAAGCTGGGAAAAAAAGAACTGTGGACTATTGTTGAGAAGGAAAAGCAAGGAGCAGGTTGAAAGGACTGAGAGGGGGTTGTGTTTGAATTCAGTAAAATGAAGTGGAAGAATAGGGGAGAGTTCAGCAAAAGACTGAAGAAAATACATAAAGCTAGTGAATAGGCACGCGCAGGGCAGGTGCCTGTGTTGGGAGACAATAGACTGAATGTCAGTTCTCTGTAAGAAGGGGAAGGGAGTGGGTAAACAGCATCCTTTCTTTGCACTGAATTAGGACGCCTGTCAGTGAATGCATTTTAAATTAGATTCTGAATAGGGGTGGTTCAACACTCAGCACTATTTCGATTTTGAATTTTTTTTAAGGGTACTACTGTTTGTGCGTTAAAAAACAATTTGACTACATAGCAGGACAATTCTGTTGATGGTTAAGACTTTTTTTAACTACAGGAATGGCAGAAAAAAGATAGAACGGTTGTTCAGAAGGCTGCTGCAGGGGATAAGACAATAGAAGAGATGTAGGGAAAGGAGAGCTAGCTACAGAGGACAAGCTAGAGGAGTGGTATAGCTTGGTTGAGGGTCAGCGCTGAGAAAATGGTTATGAGGATGTTTAAGCAAGATACAGTAGTAGGCTCTGAGGAAAATATAATGCAGATGTAAATGAGTTCCAACTATAGGGAGCAATGTGAGATGGAAATAAAGAAAAGAAAATAACCTAAAAGGTGCTAATGTCAGGTGCTAATTGCCACCTGGCCTGGCATCTCAAGGAACTGGCATCAATCTGCAGGCAGTTACTAAACACAAGCCTTCAGATGTGCATATTGTGAAAAATATTGCAGGCGGGGATGGGAATAGGGAATATGCCAAAAATAGCTTTAGTCAGAGTTGGCAACCCTAGGAGATAAGCAGAGGAATGGAAGCTACAGAATCAAGATCGCAGAATTTCGTTGGGGAAAGTGCTGCCTATGGAGTGGTAGTATGAATTGGCAAGGACTAGGTTGCCCGTTAGGGGGTCTCTGGAGATGCAAAGCTTAAGTGGAGGCTGCAGTGGCTCCCCGGCAAGGTAAATGCTAGGCAGCTCAAGACGAGCGAGGTGGGCTTTGGAGTCATCGAGAAGCGATTGGCCATGTCGAAGAGGGCGACACCTCGAGATGTTTCGAAAACCAAGCCAGGCAAGTGGGGGAGCGAGAAGAGGAAAGGGGGCCGTGTGTGAAAGTGGCCCCTCTACCTGGGGGACGCCGGGCGATAGGGCAGATGAAGAGGCTCACCTCTGTCCTCCAGCTCTTCACTAAACTGCGCGTCCTCCTCGATGCGCAACTGCTCCCCTTGCTGCGGGTCCCGGGACGGGTAGGCTGGCGGGTGGGTGGTCCCGGCAGGCTGCACGATGGTGGGCTCGGGGGTACTGCCCTGCTCGTCCCCAGCTGCAGACGCCTCCATGGCTGGACAAGGCGGCAGAAAGTGGAGGAAAGCCTGAGGAGAAGAAGGCGGCGGCGGTGGTCACGGGAGCAGCAGTGGCAACTAGCAAGCCGCCCCAGGGGAAAGCGGGAAAGGAGCTGGACCTGGAGAGCCCGAAAGCGCGCGTTAAGGGCGAGGAAAAGGCGCCTTCCGAGCAGCAGCACGAGCAAAGCTTGCCCTCGCCCTGGCCGCTCCTCCTCACACACATTAACTGCAGGTGGGACCCACCGGCGGCAGCCTCCCTGGTCGCTCCTCCCACCGTGTGAAAGACTGAGGCGGTCAAAGCCCCGTCCCCAAGCTCCAGGCAGCGTCGGGGAAAGGCTTGAGATTCTTGCTAGACAGGGCGGCTGCTTCCGCCGCGTGGGCGGGAGGGGTGCTCGGTCCGCTCTCTGCGGACTTGGGTTCAAATCCTTGCCTAGATTCGGTTATCCGAATTCGGCACTGTTTCTTTCTGGGCACTTCTTATCCGGTGCTGAGCATAGCTGTGCAACAGACAGGTGCTCTTCAGGCTCCTGGTTCAAGTCAAGAAGCTGTTCGCTCTGCCAGGCTTTACAGCTGGAATTTGAAGACATTTCATTTTGTTTACTTCCATTCCGAAACGTCAGAGCAGAGAACAGGACGGGGGGAAAGATACCACCTCTTTAAAGCACGAGTATCAAGAACTGCTGGAAGAAGAGGGCGTGTCTGGGCATGTGCACATGGCATTTTCCTAGGTACTGCAGTCGCAGACGTGTGTGAAATTAGCGTTGGAATGGCCAGGTCGGAAGGATAACTTTTTCCGTGAAGTTTGAACTCCAGCCCCTCTTATTTTGTAAAATAACTGCAGGTAGGCCCTGTGAACGAATATTATTCCCACGGCACTCAGGGTTCATCAAGGCAATACCCCCAGCATTTACTTTCATCCGTACTAGACACATTTTGAGATTAAAGAGAAGGAAGGAATTGTATGGCTGGAGGTGAGTTTGAGGCCTGGCCATATCATAAAATCTCGTTTTAGCAATGTAGTAGACGCGCTGCGCAGAATTTAGGAGTGACAAATTTAGCCCTATGCAGGGGTTCACTGCATGCATGCATGCTGCATTCACTGCACCACCACCACCTATGCTTACTGAGCCTGCCTTCAGTAGGTGCCAACAGGATTTTCTGGGCCCATAACTATATGTAGATTATCCTTGCCCCCATCCACTACAAATATTTATATACAGCTCTTCAACCAAAGTTTTCAAAGCAGTTTACATAGAAAAATAAATTATATATAAATAAGATGGTCTTCTGTCCCCAAAGGGCTCACAATCTCAAAATCACACAACCTACTACTGCTTTAGGGTCCTTTGTTATTACTACAGTTTACAGTTCTGTGCTCTGCTGCCCAGCTATTTCTTCTCCTCTTATAGTCTTACACATTGTATGTTGGCACATACAATCAGTCTGAGAAGCATCCTGACCCTATTTATGTTTACACACAAGTCCTGTTAATTTCAATTGGATTATTCGCATATATGTATGCACAGAATTGCAGACTTTTCCTCTTGCACTGCCCCTGCTGGCTTGGGATCCCAATACGGTCCCCTCCTGGCCACCTTAGTTCCTCCAAGCCAAGGAGGGAAGCAGAGCCTGCAGAGCGATTTTTGGATGAAGCATGACAAAATAAGTTTTGTGCACCAATTTCTAATGTAATATGATTACTTGGAATGTTCACAAACATGGTACCTACTGTGCAAAATCAGCCATAGAATGTTCATAACTGTCCAGATCTCTGCATGGATAACGAGACCACTTCATAAAGAACTTAGGGAAATAAAGGGCAGCATTAAGAATGAATTTGGAAGCTGGAAAATGCAGTGAAACAATATCCCAGGAAGTAAGGAGACTACAGGGAGCCCAGTGGCAGTGTGGCTGGATGAGACGGAGGTTGGAACAGGGAGTATACTGTTTTCTTTTGGTCTGGTTTTTAAAATAACCTATGAAAGTAATATATAGAAAAGGCCAAGTGATGGGGGGAAACACAGAGAAAGCCTGGGATCGATGAAAGGAGAGGGTAGCTTGGAAAATAAAAGAAGGGGTTCTTTGCTATTTGGAAGAAAAGTGTTGGAGAAGTCAGAAATGCTGACTAGGTTGGCCAAGAGTGAAGATGGCCAAGACCTGATGGCCAAGACCTGAGAGTGCTGCCCTGTACACAATAACCCAAGGCAGTCAACTCCATAGTGGAACTTCCTTCCATATAAACATGCATAGCAGTGCACTATAAAAGAATTGGAGTGAATGTATGAGAACTTTTGGATCATAGTGGTTACATCTGAGCTGGGAAGCCCCAAGTCAAATCTCATCTCAACTGCAAATGTCTTAAACCAATGCAAAGTGCAATCCTAAACATGGTAATTCCAAAGTAAGTCCATTTATTTCTCTATGACGTATTCCCAAGTACAATCCCAAGTAGGATTGTAGCCTTAGGCAAGCTAGTATTTTCTGAGCCTTCGTTCCCATCTATATAATTTCCAAGTGTGTGCCATGGAGTGCTTGCTCATGCTCTAAAACCCACATCTCATTTTCCAGATTATTTAAGGATTTGGAAAATGGAGACGTGACATACACTCCATTCCCCTATAGAAAACCACCACCACAGAAGCTTAATTACCTTTAATTATCCTTACAATAAGTATAACTGTTGTCAATAGAAGGTAAAGCAAGCAGTCAGTAATGTTCTGTGTTTCAAGTTTCTACCTCCTTTCCTTTTCACAATGCTCATGTCAACCAACGACATTTCCTAGCCATCTAAGAAACTACATCACTAACACTCCAAACCATAGTTAAAAATACAGCTGCCCACAATGGGGGGAGGAAATACACATAAAACCACTAATATATGACCTCACTTTTACTAACACACTACTCAGTCCCTGTTGTGAAGAAATAATTACAAAATAAATACAAAATAAAAGCTCTGCAAAATCAAACCTCGGATATCATAATTGTTTGTGGTGCTCTAAGCATTTAAGTGTATCCCTCGCACATTAATCCTGTGACGATCAACCACTGACTAGTCCCTCCTCTCCCCTAAAGAGTTAACTGGAAGTGAACCTTGTCCTGATTGACAGGTTGGTGAACTCCAGGGATCAGCCTGTCAACCCACCAGGTGGTGGGATCTAGAGACCCAAGAGAAGGTCTCTTTGTGAGGAAAGGAGCAGGTTGGGGGTGAGAGCAGGATGGTAACTATGGAGTTTGGCTGCAGAGAGAACTGCAGATCCTTGAAAGACAGGATTGCAGGAAGCTTGATTCTCATCAGGTGATAAGTGAGTTTTCAAGTAAAGAGGAATCCAGCCTAGGGAACAGTTTGTTAGTCAGATTTTGCATTAGAAACTTATATTTCTTTTGTGTGCTCTGTATATCCCTGCTACTGTTCTATTGTTGTTTACCTATAATGCAACTTAGCTAAGAAATGCTAGCATGAGCCTATCCACCCAGGGTGTTGCAAAAGACTCTGTAAACTTTTGAAGGTGTTTTTGTATTTTCTTACATCCATGTCCTTTGCAACTGGGTAACCATGATTTTTAAAGTATGCTGTCCCCCCTATATCATCTGGGGTGCTTTTTTGAAGTATTCTTGTAACCTACTGAGTATCTCTTTTACCTCTAACTAAAAGTGGAAAAAGCCTCAGACGGAAGCCATCTGTAGTATTGTAAATAAAGCTTTTTGTTCTTTGCAATTTTAAAAAGCCTCTTTGAATGGATTTTTGACCCTGGAAAGAAGAACTAGGTTTTCTCTGGTGCAACATGTCCAGCAAATCTACCAATTTTCTCACTATGTGTAAGTGTCCATGTTTTCTCACATGGGCTTGCTCTGAGACAAAGGCTTGGTAATCCGCTACAAACCCTTAGATTGATTGATGTTTACTGTGTTTATTTATCATATTTATATGCCGCCTGATTTTATATATTTGTGTGTGTGTGTGTGTGTGTGTGTGTGTGTGTATATATATATATATATATGGCAGTGTACATCATCCAAGTTACAATATAAAAATAAAACAAACAATTAAAACGGTTTCACAGAATAAAAACAATTCACAGAGGAAAACAAACAGTTTTTTAAAAAGTTTTAATTGAAAGCCGGAGAAAACAGGTGTGTCTTAAGGGTCTTTTTAAAAGCAATCGGAGATGGAGAAGCTCTTATTTTGACAGGGAGTGTATTCCAAAGCCCTGGGGCAGTGACAGAGGAGGCCTGGCACTGAGTTGCCACCAGCAGCAAGCTTAACCGGATCTCTCCAGATGATCTTAATAGGCGGCAGGTTTAATGACAAAGAAGGCAGTCTCTTAAGTACCCTGGACCTAATTGTTACTGTCATTAATAAATAAATAAAGAAAGAAAATTCAGAATAATACAGAAAGCAGTAGTGGCCGGTGAAGGCAGCACGGGGGGGGGGGATGTGCAGCAGCACTTTTAAAAATAAAAAGCAGGTGATTACCAGTGTTAGGGCAGCACCTGCAAGCTGCCACAAGCAGCTGCGCTCTGCCCGGAATCCCGTGTGGGACAGTGGCACTCTGACCGGGGGGGGGGGGGAGATGTGGGGCGGAGGCGTGGCCCTTGCACGTGTGTGGAGCCTCTGCACAAACGCAGAAGCCAGGGCCACACCATGACCACTGCCCCGCTGGTATGCTGGGCAGAGTGCTGCTGCCCTGCACGTAGGGTTGCCATATTCTGGCTTTCTAAATCCGGGTGCCTAAATTGCATATTATATAAAGTGAAAAATAATTTTTGAGCAGAATAGTGACTGCATGTTTTGCTCCATAACTCTGCTTCTACAAGAGCTAGAGTGTAGCTTTTTTTTTTTTTTTTTAATGAATGCTGAAATCCAGGCAAATCTGGATGGGTTTAGCAATCTGAGTGAAATGCTTAAAAGCTGGGTGAAACCCAGAATTTCGGTGGGGCATGGCAACTCTACCTGCACGGGATTCCAGGCAGAGTGCTGCTGGCTGAGGCAGCTTGAAGGTGCTGCCCTAACGCCGGGAAGCACCTGCTGATTTATTTTTTAAAGTGTCATTGCCCCCACCACCACCACACCCATGCTGCCCTCACCTGCCGCTACTGACAGAAAAGTAACAAAGGCACAACAGAAGGCAAAACCAGCCCCAGAGTAAGGGAGAACACTTTCCTCAAGGCCCCTTACTCCAGAGTAGATCAAGAAAATCCACATCTCTGGCTGCTGCCACCAGAATTCCCTCAGTCCCAAAGACCAGCAAAACATGGTGGGCAATATTGATTTGTTTGTTTGTTTATTTGTCATATTTATAAACTGCCTGATATATACAACTATAGGCAGTGAACATAATACAACTTACAATATAAAAATAAAAAACAAACAATTAAAACACCTTCACAGAATAAAAAACAAAAACAATTCACAAAGTGAAACCATTAAAATAATATCACAGGATAAAGACAAGTGAACAGTTTAAAGTTAATTTTAATTAAAAGCCTGAGAAAACAGGTGTAAGAGAATAGCAATAGCAAGGGAATAACAATAGCAAGTGAACCAGATTTTTCCCCATGATGCCACATTTCCTTAACTACTTCATGATAATGTGTTTGCTTCTTGAGAAATTCAGATGATGATGCCTAACACAGCTGCGGAGAAAAGAGGGTAAAAGTGGCCTTCACTAGCCTTGGCCTCAACCCTCTCACATCATCAGTGTTAACTAGCTGACATTGTGCTGACAATGGTAACTTTAGACCTTTTGTTATACAACCAATATTTTGCCTAAGGGCAAAACAGCTCTCTCTGGCTCCAATAGAATGATAATCATGCTCAGATTTATCACATCTTCCTTTTTAAGCTGTTCCATATCCCAGTCTCACTACTTGTTGTCATAGTGATGTAACATTGTTTTGCCTGTCAATGTAAGCAATCAAGAAGCTGAAAGAAACAAACTTTATTAACCACTCAGGGACACTTTTGTGTGGGGCGGTATAAAAATGTAGTAGATGGATAGATAAGTAAATAAATAATAGTTGGTATAATAATCTCACTGATTTGAACTATGCTGAGAGCCATCTGTTGAAGATCAGTAATCTGTCTTGTTACAGATATTGTCAGAAATTGCTAGATTTGAAGAATAGAATTTAAAAATAAACTAGCTCAAATCCATCTTGTTAAGCTGTCAGAATCAGGATGTGGGAGTTCTCTAAAGTCAGCAATTTCCATTAATGGCAAAAGTTCAATGATGCTTTTATAGTAGCCATTTGGGACTGTTTGTTTAGAGAAGCCTGGCTATAACAATGGCTTAAATGTATGTAATATCACTTAATCTCGAATAGTAGTCCTCAGGATGCAATCAGCCGAGCTTTCAAACATAAATTTACTAAACAGGGGGGATTGAATTAGGGGAAAAACATTACAGCTGAGCTAAAACCTGACCATTTTAAATTTCCAGATAAATATGTAAAATGGTTATCTGATGTAAGCAGAGGGGTTAGCTATTGGGAAGACTGTGTATGCCCTATAACAGGATGTAAGTGTAAATGTTTTGGGGTTATGTCCTTTATTATATATGCATAGTGCTGTTACTGCTTTATTGTTCTGTCTCACAAGGACAAAGAGAGTAGACTAGAGAAGTGAGCACCCTCTAATGCAACAGTCCGTAAGCACATGTACTGTACCTAAGATAGTGTTCCATTGAACTCTCAGCAAACCTACTTAGGATCCAACTGTATGATCTTGTTTGCTACAATTGCTATCTCTCTTGTAAAATATTTATTTTGAACAAACAAAAGACTGTTTTATTCAACGTACTATGCTATTTAAGGCAGCTCAGACTATATCTTCCTAAAGACAGCCAACTTTCCACTATGCACTGCGATGGTCATCTCAAGTACAGATTGGAAAGTGCACAGATTCAGCAGCAGATATGCATTGCCACACTATAAATACCAAATAACCATCCCTCACCTCCTCCTAATTCTGGGGATTGAGCAGAAGAAAAAGTGGAAGAAAGGAGAGTGTTGGGGAAAATATTCTGGCCCCTCCTCTCCTCTCCTGCATTTGCTCTTCCATTCCTTCCCTGTGCAAGTAAGAGGAAGAGAAGGAAATGTGGCATACAGATAGTATTTGGTGGGAGGGTGGTGCGGCATTTACCAACAGCTTTGTCTCCAAGAGCACCAGCAAGGGGGCTGCTGCAGCATTTTTTGCAGCAGAATCAACAGCAGCAGTAGGGAAGGCCACAGAGACCATATTCAGGGGCTGAACTTCAGCCACCTGAAGAGCTTGAGCTGCCCCTGCCCTGGCCTTCTGATCGTGTTGCCTCTTAGACACACTTCGGCTGTATCGAAATGGCAACTTCTCCCACAGCAAATCCCCGTTTCATATATCTATTCCCATACTAATATTGTATCAGCCCTTATTACTCTTACTTGTGAACTTCATTCCCCCCCCCATTCTTTTTAACTAAGATAAAATATACATTGAAATATACCTTAGAATTCATAACACTGCAGGACCATATCACTCCCATACTTAGCATACACACAGAGTGTGAGATTTTTTAAAAGAATGTTCCAGCCAAGCTTCCATACAGAAAAAGGAACAAGAAAAATTACATATGAGGTAGAATTATTTGACCTACTTGGTTATAATTTTCTCTTGGCTACCTGAAGTGACCATCTTTAAAGACCATATTATTATTTCTTGTGCTATTGACAGTATCATTTCACTTAAAATTTCTTGACTGTTCTTATTCAAAAACCTTCAAAATGTATTCCACTCACTTTCAAACATAGCCATAGCTCTTTAACTTTCCCATTTTTTAAATTTAATGAGTGCACTTATTTTCTCCATAAGCATAACCCCCATATCTTCTTATGCCACTTCATCAGCAATTTTGCTGCTACCAAATAGTTACCAACCATCCTTCTGTTTAATTTTTTAAACTGAGCTTCTTAAATCCATTAAAAGTAAACATTGGGGTTTACAGTCCAAACAATCTCCTGTCGTTTCAAATATACTTTGCATTATACTAAGCCAAAAAAATTTGACTTCTTTGCAGTCCCACCATATATGGAGAAATCCTGCCCAATGCGATTGGCATCTCCAACAAACATCTGATGCTGCCTGGTACATAAGATTTATTGTGATTGTAATTGGTGTATAATGCCACTGAAGCAAGCCTTACCCTCCCTAGCCCTGTCCTGTGATTGGTGTACACTGGCAGTGTTGCCATGGGCGGGAGGAGTGTCTGGAGGAGTTGCACCTTTCTGAGATTATTTACTGCTCTTGATTTGTCATGCTACCTTGCACTAGGTAAGTACAACATCCCAACTGAATTACACTGACTTATGTCAGTGTAGCAACAATATTAGCATAACTGCACTATAGGACTAGTTGTATCTTATCTGATATCTGATAATCAGTTTTGTTATTTAGAACGTTGTCCTTAGGAGGATTCTGTAGAGAAGGTGGGAGTGGAGTCAGGAGGGTAGAGAGGGAAGGAAGAAAGGAGAGAATGAAATTGAGTTGTTTTTCAATAAAGGTCTTAATTAACCCGACAAAGAGACACTAGGGAAGCAGCTACAAAATACTGTTCTGTAAATCTCCCCCACCCCCCACCTATGTAACAGAAATCTATTGCTTCTTGTCCTTCTATCAATGGCAATATTTTAGAAAAGCAGTCTACACACTTCTTGGCTAATGTGGCCAAGTTGCAAACAAGATGGAGGATAATTTGTGGCTCTCAAATCAGTGGGAAAGAGGACCTGATTCTCCCAGTCTGGGTGATGAATGCTGTGCATGCACAGAGGCCTTCAGCACACTGCATTGCTACAAATAGAATACAAGGAAAGGATTCTGTACTCCAATGTATTTGGTGAAAACATTTGCTTCTAGTGAACAACAAATTAAGAAAAGATTAATTTTAAGCCATAAAACATACCAACCAGAAATATTAGCTTCCCCGGGTGAGTTCTGGAATATTTGTCAGGTTGTTTTTTATTTATAATTTTTATACCTGTCAGCATTTTGATACATAGAAACCAAATGTTGCCTCACAAGTGTCCAAAAATGAAGTCTATTTGTCTTTCTACATTTCCCAATTCACTGAGAGCACA
The DNA here is from genome assembly GCF_027244095.1 of Hemicordylus capensis. NCBI lineage: Eukaryota > Metazoa > Chordata > Lepidosauria > Squamata > Cordylidae > Hemicordylus > Hemicordylus capensis. Next base: position 169,605,989 of record NC_069657.1, read on the forward strand.
CTTACACTCTAGTGTATTTTAACACTGAGTGGACCAACAAGAGCAACAGGTTTATTGCTAGCCATTTATAATCAAGTTTGGAAGCTAAAGCAAGATCAGAGCTCTTGGCATTCATGACACCAGAGACGTAGGAAGGTTGTTGGAGCTCCTAGGGCAAGATATAAGGATAGGAACCAGCTTATGCACCTGCCTGCTGCCTTCTCTGCAGCCACCCAGTGAGTCAACTGCATGCCTGGTGGCGTGGAGGAGGTGACTGCTGACCTCCACAAGCAACAGCAGGGCAACATCAGACCTGCACCCCCTGTCTCAATTGCCCTTACATCCTACATGACACTACTGTGTAACATTACAGTATGTGTATATATCCAATGCACCATTCAATGCCTCATTGCATGCACCATTCAGTGAATAAACTGTGTATAGAATTTGGCATCCTAGATATCTCAGTGTACTTTTAAAAATAAAACATGGTTTTAATCCTCATAAATACACACAATGTTCTCAGATGTTAAGGAACACTCATCAGAAAAAAGGAAGTGCACTCCTGTGTTCCAGTCCTCTGCATTATCCAAAACAGAACTTTTCCATCTTTCCTGCTCATTGATAGAATGAAATATGCAAACTTCCAGTGCAAGGACAGCATGCACACATCTCCCCTCTGGAAGGGATGTGTAAGTTCTGCTTTGGTGAATACAGGGAAGTTAGGGAATAGGAAATGCAAGGAACAACTTCCATTTTCCATGAAACTGCATAGCTACACACAGGGCTGGCTTCAAGTCTGAGGTATGTTTGTTTGGCAAGATTACCTTTAGTGACCTTACTGTGGTGGCGAATGTGGGTTTCTTCCATTCTTACTGGTCCAGTAGCTGCAACATTGTTCCTGCCAGCAGCTGCCACTTAACATGCCCCCCATAATGTCATAATGCTACATGGGACATTGTGGAGTCTGCAACTGCAGATGGCAACTGCAGATGCTCCTCTCCAGATGATCTCAATGGGCAGTGGGGTTCATGATGAAGAAGACGTTCTATTAAATACCCAGAGCCCAAGCTGTTTAGGGAGGTTATAACCAAAGCCTTGTACTATGCCCAGAAACTTATTGGCAGCCACTGTAGATGTTTTGAGATAGGAGTGATATGGTCTCTCCAAGATGACCCAGAGACCAACCTGGATGCCGCACTCTGGATCAACTGCAGTTTCCACACTACATACAAAGGCAGCCCCACATAGAGCACATTGCTGTAGTCAAGTCTGGAGGTGACCAGCAGATGTACTACTGTACTGAGGTAATTTATCGCAAGCAACAGACACAGCAGGCGTATCCGCTGAAGCTGATAAAAGGCACCTTCTGGCCACTGCCTCAACCTGGACACCAGGGAGAGTTTTGTGTCCAGAAGCACCCCCAGACTGCATACCTGTTCCTTCTGGGGAAGTGTGACCCCATCCAGAATGGGCAGATCAAAATCATCTCCTAAGTGCCAACCCGGCACAATAAGTACCTCTGTCTTATCTGGATTCAGCCTCAGCCTGTTACCTCTCATCCAGCCCATGACTGCCTCCAGACAAGCATTTAGGGAGGTTTATACCTTCTCCTGATGATGCTGACATGGAGAAAAAGATTTGGGTGTCATCAGCATACTGATAACACCCTGCACCAAATCTCCTGATGATCTCTCCCAGCGTTTTCATGTAGATGTTAAACAACATCGGAGACAATATGGAGCCCTGAGGGACACCATACTGAAGTTCAGTTTTTGAAGACTAACAGTCCCCGAAAGACACCATCTGGAATCTGCCTGAGCGGTAAGAGTGGAACCACTGCAAAGCAGTGCCTCCCACTCCTAACCTCCTCAGACGCTCCAGAAAGATACTATGGTTAATAGTATCGAAAGCTGCCGAGAGGTCCAAAAGGTCCAACATAGTCACACTTCCTCTGTCAATTCCCAATTGGAGGCAGTCTCCACCCCATAGTCCACCTGAAAGCCGGTCTGAAACGGATCTAGGTAATCATCCAAGACTGCCTGGAGTTCGGAGGCCACCACCCTCTCAATTACCTTGCCCAACCACGGAAGGTTGGAGACAGGCCTATAGTTGCTCAACTCTGAGAAATCTAAGACAGGCTTCTTCAGAAGTGGTCTAATAATTGCCTCCTTAAGGCAAGAAGGCATCCTGCCCTCCCTCAGAGAAGCATTTATGATCTGTACTAGGCCTTCTACAACAACCTCCCTGCCAGATAGTATTAGCCATGTCAGGCAAGGGTCAAGAGAAGAGGTGGTAGGCCACATAGCTCCAAGCAGCTTGTTCACATCCTCATGTGTCACAAACTGAAACTGATCTGGCCTAACCACATAAGAGGAGTCACTGGACACTTCGGATTCAGATACTGCAGTAATTGTGAGGTCTAAATCCATGTTGGCCAGAATAGGAGAGATCTCATCCACACAAAAATCATTAAGCATGTCACAGAGGGTAATAGATGGTTCCAAATTCTGTTTCAAGAGAGGAGAGGCACTCACTAGCCCTCTCATAACCCTGAACAACTCCACTGGATGTGATCTTGCGGACGCAATACGGGCTGAAAAGAATCGCTTCTTTGCCGCCCATATTGCCAGAGCATAGATCTTCAAATGTGCTCTATGTTGTAATCTGTTGGATTCGAGATGAGTCTTCCTCCACTTGTGCTCCAGTCGTCTACCTCGCCGCTTCAGCCCCCGTAGTTCTTCCGTATACCAAGGGGCCAATTTTGAAGCGGACAGAGAGGACGCTTAGGTGCAATCATGTCTACTGCCCTGGTGAGCTTGCTGTTCCAGTTCTCCACCAGGGCATCAACAGGATCACCAGCAGATTACTTGTGAATCTATTCCCCCTGTCAATGGACCCATAGTTTTAACCAAGGATAGCAGCCAGAAAATAGGTCCTGTCTCTGCTCAATCAGTGGGGCCCCTGGAGTGCCTGCCAGCCCCAAATAAATGCCCAGTCCTCTCCTCTCCCTAAATTGTCGTTGCTTTCAGGCTGCAATCCTAGGCATGCTTACATGGGAGTAAACCTCACTAGGTACGCCATGAATACACCATATTTCTGCGAAAACATGCATAGGATGGTGCTATAAGGCAGTTTCCAGCGCCTGTGTTACTGCAGGATACCTGGATGCCCGTAAAATAGTCCCTGCAGGCCAAATCCGGCCCCCGGGCCTTATGTTGTGCAGGCCTGAGCTAGAATAATTGCAGCACTTTAACATCTCCAGAACAGAGATAATACGTAAACGTGCATATACACTGCTGTTTCTGTAGCAACCAGGAGGCAGTCCACAGAGCAGACTGCACAAGAACCTATTAATGCCAGAAATCTAATTGTTTCTTAGCAATATATACAGCTTCACCTTTATGCTGTTTGACCTGGTGTGTTTTTCTTTAAAAATACATTCCGTTTTAATGGTGCATCATGACCTTGTTGAGCTAATGACGTGGGCTTTGCACACATAACTCCACATGCACCATCTGATCTTAAATATGCGGTTTCCTATAAATTCATCTTATTACTTCAGATTCTGGATTTTTGTTTTGTCAAGATGCTTGTTTTTTCCTTTCGTCCTCTTGGCATCACACTTGTTAAAATCTGAGAAGAATAACAGCAGAAGTGCCACAAACACTGCGAGTGTGACTTGTGGAGGCAACACTCACCCACAGTCTAATTTGCAATGGATTAGCTAGCACTTAATTTTTGTCTAATTAGATGTGAAATCATCATGTGGTATGTACCTGTGATGACATTTTTTTTAATTAACAGGCTTTTAAAAATCTAAACAAGCTGGCACAAGACTATGTCCCAAGGTAGACAGACATAGCTAAAATCAAGATTTAAAAAGTTCTGGAACACAGATTGCACTGCCAGGTTGTGTTTCGGATCCCAGCTAAAGATTTGTATTCTCCTCACTTCTTTGTTATACATACCTTGATTCACAGATCAACCTCTGGTGCCTAGTACTGATGGTAACCTAATTACCTGTCAACCCAGATATTACACTGAAATCAACCTAGACAGGAGGGGGATCAAATTATACCACTTACCCTATACATATTTACTTGGAAATAATCTCTTTCTGTTCCGTTTGGCATATCCCACTGTAGAAGATTTCAGTCTTAAAGTAACAACACAACAAAGTATGTGTTGACAAAAATATCACTTAGTACTCTGCCCTCAGGGCAGAGTATGGTTGTTTTGTTTATTTATTCAAATATTTATAGGCTTCCTTTCAGGCTTACACTGAGATAATCAACAGTATAATTTAAGAAAAGCATTGCTATGGATTTGCCAGGAAAAATATAGCCTGAATACAAGATTCTTCATTCACATATTGTGTGTTAATAAAAGTTTATTGATAGTCTAGTTTATTAGGTTTTGAAGGGCAAAACAGTTCCAGAATGCCAACATCATTTAAAAAAAAAAAATGTTCCTATCTCTCTATTAGACTCCAGATAGTATCACTTGGAGACTGTTGCTCTTCAAAGTGAGAACTACTGTATGGAGTCCCACAATGCTCCATACTGTCTCCAATATTTTTTAACATCTGCATGAAACCTCTGGGAGAGATCATCAGGGGATTTGGTACAGGGTGTTACCAATATGCTGATGACACCAGATATGTTTCTCCACATCAGCTTTATCACGAAATGGCATAACTTCCCTAAATGCCTGCCTGGAGACAGTAATGGGCTGGATGAGGGATAACAAATTGAGGCTGAATTCAGATAAGATGAAGGTACTGATTGCTAGGGGACGCAAACTAAGGAAATGATTTAAGTCTGCCTGTTCTGGAAGGGGTTACACTCCCCCAGAAAGAACAGGTATGTAGTTTGGGAGTTCTCCTGGACCCAAACCTTTCTCTGGTTCCTCAGTGCCAGGTTCTACAGTGCCACGAGTGTTTTTTATCAGTTCTGGCTGATATGACAACTATGCCCATTTCTGAAGGAAACAACCGCAAAACAGTGGTACATATGCTGGTAATTTCCATGTTAGACTTCTGTAATATGCTGTACATGGGGCCGCCTTTTGTGTGGTTCAGAAACTGCAATTGATGCTGAATGCAGCAGCCAGTTTGGTCTCTGTGGTCTCCTAAAGAGACCGTATGACACCAATTTTAAAAGAACTGTACAGACTGACAATATGTTTGCGAGTAAAATACAAAGTGGTTGTTCTTACCTATAAAGTCTGTAATGGCTTGGGTCCAGGGTATTTAAGAATCTACCTTCTTTGTCATGAAGCCTGCTGCTTATCGAGATCACATGTGGAGGTTTGGTTATGGCTGCCACCAGCTCATTTGGTGGCAATGTGGGACCGGACCTTCTCTGTGTTTGCCCTAGGGTATGGAAGGTGTTCCCTGTCAATATAAGAGCTTCTCCATCTCTGGCTGTCTTTTAAAAAATCACTTAAGACACACCTGCTTTCTCAGGCCTTTTGCTAAAAATATTTTTATTTTATGCATTTAAAATTGTTTTAATTGAGCTTTATTTATAGTTTATTTATTGTATTGTTGTGTACACCGCCATGAGATCAAGATGTTAGGCAGTTTATAAATAAAATAAATAATAAATAGATAAATTTTTAAAAAGATATTAATAAAGTGGATACCATAAGAGGGGGGAAATGAATAATTTACTATGTATTTATTAAGTGTCACTGAGAATAACTGACAAATCAGTGAGGACACTTCCAGTTGACTCTTCCTAGCGGCCACAGTAGGGATGTGCAGAATGTTGCTCTGTCGCAGGGGTGGGGAACCTTGGCCCCCTAGCTGTTTTTGAACTACAACTCCCACCATCCCCAGTCACAATTGGCTGGGGATGATGGGAGTTGTAGTTCAAAAACAGCTGGAGGACCAAGGTTCCCCACCCCTGCTCTATCGAAATGTGTGGACTCAAAATACACCATTTTGAGTGTTCCAATCACCAAACAGAACTCCTTTAAAATAAAAGGCCTGTTTCGAGCTCAAAACAAAACAACTCTATGTTATCCTCCCTATGTTATCAAAACATTTTGATGTTCCAAGCACCATTTTGGAGGCCTGTGTTTTCCTTGCTGATTGATTTTCTGGCACTGGCTTCTGATTAGCTTGCGATCCCCTTGCTCCTGGTTGGCATGTTATCATACACATCAAGTGTTGTCATTGACAACTGTGCCCCCATTGGCTGGGAGAAGGGAGGGGAGGCAGTACAAAAGGAGGGGATTTCAAAATGTATTGAAAGGGATTGGGAGGCAGCAAGAGTCCTCTTGAAGAGGGTACATCAGGAGAGGAGTAAGGCATGAAGGAAGATTTGATTTTGTGTTTTTCTTTTATCAGCACCAAGTATCATATGCTGTGCTATTGCTGCCATAACTATCTGGTTTTGCTGGATCTCACACTGGCAAAGGCAGAACTCTGCCTTCCTTGAGTTGTGATTTGGTTTGTTTGTGAGACAGTGTTGAGGCGAGAAATGGACAGTGGCAGGTGTGTGTGTGTGTGTGTGAGAGAGAGAGAGAGAGAGAGAGAGAGAGAGAGAGAGTATACTATTTGTTGGTGATTGTTGTGATGGGCTCCATGTCTGACCTTGAGACTTACTTGTGCTTCACTCTCTGCTCTGGAATGTTCTGCAATCTGCATTGCAAGGTATACTTAGTCAAAATGTGGCTGAAGTTGCTTATGGCTAGCTTGGTGCTAAGGGTGCTGCTGTGACTGCTGTTCCATGCTAGGAAGTAAGGTAAGCTCAATTTTGACTCTCCTGCATATGTTGGTCTACAATTCCATAATCCTTGGCTATTGATTGCTATGGCTGGGGATTATGGGAGTTGTGGTCCCAAAACAGCTTTAGGGTTGAGCAGTTGAGCAGCCCTGAGGTAAGGAGTCATAATTATGTGTGAGAGAGCAACTTGTGCTAATGATGTTTACTACAGCATAGGCACTGTGGCTGGCCGTGGATTCTGGGTCAGTGAATCCTTTTTGGCTATTTTTGGACTTTGTTTGAGATCTGTGTTGGGAGGGACAGACTCCCTTTATTGTATGTAATGTTCTAATCCTCTATTGTGAGCTGCCCAGAGAACAATTTGTTATGGAGTGGTTAACAAATAAAGTTTCTTATTATTTCTACTATGTACTTCTAATCTGCAGTGTTTTTCAAGTCAGGGTTGCAAAATTCATTGCAAATTGTAATGCAAAACTTGTGTGAGTGCAGCTTGTTCCGACCATTGGGAACAATGGAGAACTCAACACCCTATTGTTCCCCATGGGTAGTTCTGGGGGACACCAAAGTGGGTTGGGTAATAGGGCATGATGGGTGCTACCTACTACCCAACCCACAAAAGAAATGGGCAAGCATGCAATATTTAACAAATTTTTAACCTTTCCCCCCAAACCCCCATAGGATTCTTGTGCTGGCTCATTACATCCCACTATTTGTTCTCCATACCAGGGATAAAATGTTAGAGAACATTGTGGAATTGGGGGGGAAAACAAGTCTGATGTGGCCTTTAGTGACTCCTGGATCACTGGATGTTGTTTATCACTTAAATAACTTTCTGGAAATACTACTTAATAAATCACACTGAATTGTTCCCCTTTCTCAGTGCTGGTTTGCTGCCATTTGCTGGTTGAGGTGAATGGCAATGAGCTGCCTCTTGCTAGCCGTGCCGCCTAAGCTAGAGCTGATGATGACGACACTGCCCCATCCTCCCCCCATATCCTTGCCAACCTCTCCCCACCGTGGTGTACTCCAGAAGGCTGGTGGTGAGGGGAAGAGGCTGGCATCTGGGCCAGGGAACGGCCAGATGCTGACAGCCAGAGTCAGTCAGTGCCATGATAACATTGGCCTGTGTTCAAAATCAGGTGGTGGCCATTGCCACTGCTGAAACTGCTATCAGGCCCCAGCTACCTGCCACATTTCTCTCTGCACCTGCCCTGTGGCTGCCTCCTCATCTCATCTGCTACTTCTCTTCCCATGCAACCCCCTGGGCTTCTGCCTCTGTTACCTCTACCTCCTCCATGGCTCCTAAGCCTCCAGGAATTACAGCGGTTGGCTACTGTTGCAGCATGCTATAAAGACATCACGGCCCGTCACTTGGCCATGTCATCTTTATAGCATGCAGCAGCCGAGCAAACTGTAGCCAGCCACTGCAGCTCTTGGAGGCTTAGGAGCCATGGAGGCCTGAGGAAAGGAGGAGGTGAAGTAGCAGGTGAGTGGGGGGTCCAAGGGAGGAGGGAGAGGCAGCAGATGAGCAGCCCCTAGTAGTGAGTGGCACGTGTTCACGGAACACAACTGTTCAATTATAGCTCCACTCCTGGAGTCAGTGGAAAGAAGAAATTCAAGAGAAACCCATAATTAGGGGCAGTAACAACTGAGGTGAGGTGGGGGTGGTAGCCTCAGCCAGGTGAGTGACACCAGTAACAGGTGGCGAGGTACCCACACTTGCTGCCCTGTTACACATTCACCACCTAAATCTGTTGCTTCACCTTGCCTCATGAAAGAGCCTTTCCTTCTGCCCGCCCCCTGCCACCCAAGGCTTAGATGTAATCTTATTTTGGGAATAAGTCCCATTGAACATAGTGGGACTTACTTCCAAATACAGGCATCTGTGCTGTGACCACAATTTCCTCCTCTTTATTTTTTTGATGTTGAATCTTTGCCCAGGTAATCACACAATGGAAGGCCACCCCTTTAGTATACTTGACAGATCTCCTCTGCCCTTGATATGCCTCCCACGCAAGTGAAGAGACTCTGTCACATTCCAGGACTCTTCCACTTATACCTCTTCCCTTTCCATCATTTTTCTTTCTTGTTTTGAGTGTTCCTAACTCCTAAACCACACCTAACTGGGCACAAAGGGTGCCATCACCAGTTCCTTCTGCTACACTCAAGTGTCCTCAGCTCTTTCTCTGATGCTTCATCCATAAATTATAATGGAAAACCACTAAAAAGTACCTTATAACTTTGTTGATTCTTGTCAGAATGGGATGAAAACTTCATGCATGGTAGACCTTTGCGAGGTCATCTGAATTTCAGCCAGATGGATGCAGGGGATTTTGTCCATGCACTCTTTTGAGTTTTGAGGTTTGACTTCTTTTGCCATTTAAATCTTTGCAATCTCAAGCAGTCATATGGGAACCGTTCCTCAGACACCCCTTTGATGTGATTTAGCTCCTGTCCACTGAATAAAGAGAAGCAACAATCATTCAGAAGGTCACCAAGAGAGAATGGAGGGATTTGGAGAGAAGGCTTCTTCCACTAAAGGTTGAATAAATGACTGAAATTCGGATAAAACAGCAATAAAACCTTAAGGGGGGGGGTGCTGAAAGTTTGTAATATCAATCAAACTGGCCTTTTTTAAAATGTAAAGACAGCACTAGCTGAAAGCTAGAGGAAAAGTGCAGTAAGGGGGTATGTGGGATATACGTTTAGGAGCCAACCCTATGATATGTCACCACCATTGCAGATAACCACAGCTACAAGTTGCACTGTGGTCCAACCTGTCTGATAACACCTTTTAATCAGCTTTTTATTGAAGCTGATAAAACCTTTTCCTCCTCACACAAGGTTTTATGTGATCAGGTTTGAACAACGGTGGTATGAAAAGATTGACATGCAGATTGTGCAATGAAGTTATAGAATGTGAAGAATGTCACTTAGGCCATCTGCAAAATTACCCATAAGAATCCATGTTCATGTCAGAATAAACCACCATCTGGAAAAACCACTGTAAGCCGGATGGAGATCATACTAATAACAGTTAAGAATATAAGGACAGCCCTGCTGGATCAGGCCCAAGGCCCATCTAGTCCAGCATCCTGTTTCACAGTGGCCCACCAGATGCCGCTGGAAGCCTACAGGCAGGAGTTGAGGGCATGCCCTCTCTCCTGCTGTTACTCTCCTGCAACTGGTACTCAGAGGCATCCTGCCTTTGAGGCTGGAGGTGGCCTATAGCCCTCCAACTAGTAGCCGATGATAGACCTCTTCTCCATGAAGTTATCCAAACCCCTCTTAAAGCCATCCAGGTTGTTGGCTGTCACCACATCTTGTGGCAGAGAATTCCACAAGCAGATTATGTGTTGTGGGGAAAAGTACCTCCGTTTGCTGATCCTAAATTTCCTGGCAATCAATTTCATGGGATGGCCCCTGGTTCTAGTGTTATGGGAGAGGGAGAAGAATTTCTCTCTGTCCACTTTCTCCATACCATGCATGATTTTATAGATCTCTATCATGTCTCCCCACAGTCATCTTTTTTCTAAACTAAATAGCCTCAGGTGTAGCCTTGCCTCATAAGAAAGGTGCTCTAGGCCCCTGATCATCTTGGTTGCCCTCTTCTGCACCTTTTTCAGTTTTACAGTGTCCTTTTTTAGATGTGGTGACCAGAATTGTACGCAGTACTCCAGTTGTGGCCGCACCATAGTTTTGTATATGGGCATGATAATCTTAGCATTTTTATTTTCAATCCCCTTCCTAATGATCCCTAAAATGGAATTGGCCTTTTTCACAGCTGCCGCACATTGAGTCGACACTTTCAACGAGCTGTCTACCACGACCCCAAAATCTGTCTCCTGGTCAGTCACTGACAGCCCAGATTCCATCAATGTATACTTGAAGTTGGGGTTTTTCGTTCCAATGTGCATCATTTTACACTTGCCAACATTGAGCCGCATTTGCCATTTTGTCGCCCACTCACCCAGTTTGGAGAGATCCTTTTGGAGCTCCTCACAATTTGGACAGGCCTTCCGATTTTGGAAGGAAGTCTTCATCTCTTTTATGGCTTCCTTGACTGTACCTGTTAGCCATGCTGGCACCCTCCTGGACTTAGTGGTACATTTCCTCATTTTGGGTATACAATCTAACTGGGCTTCTAGTATTGTCGCTTTGAGTAAACTCCATGCATTCTGGAGCAAAGTGACTCTCCTGATTTTCCTTTTGAGCTTTCTTTTCACCATACTACTCATTTTAGAGAAGTTTCCACTTCTGAAATTCAAAGTGTCTCTCTTAGACTTCCTTGGTGATTCTCTCCCTGCATGTATACAGAATTTGATCACACTATGGTCACTGTTCCCTAAAGGGCCGATGACACTGACATCACGCACCAGGTCCTGGGTGCCACTCAGGATTAAGTCCAAGGTCGCCTGCTCTCTGGTTGGTTCCAAGACTAACTGTTCTAGGGCACAGTCATTCCGTGTATCTAGAAATTTAACCTCTCTGTCATTACCCGACTGTGATCTTGGTTCAGATCCAGAAGCACCCCCAGACTGCGTACCTGTTCCTACTGGGGAAGTGTGACTGCATCCAGAACTGTCAGACCAAAATCATCTCCCAGGTTCCGACCCCACACAATGAGTACCTCCATCTTATCTGATTCATTCTCAGTTTGTTATCCCTCATCCAGCCCATTACCACTTCCAGGCAGGCATCTAGGGAGGTTATGCCTTCTCCTGATTATGTTGACATGGAGAAATAGATTTGGGTGTCATCAGCATATTGATAACACCCTGCACCAAATCCCCTGATTATCTCTCCCAGCAGTTTCATGTAGATATTAAACAACATCAGAGACAATATGGAACCCTGAGGGGACACCATAGGAAAGTCCAGATTTTGAAGAACAACAGTGTTCAAGAGACACCATCTGGAATCTGCCTGTGAGGCAGGAGCAGAACTGCTGCAAAGCAGTGCCTCCCACCCCAATTCCCTCAGACATTCCAGAAGGATACTATGGTCAATAGTATCGAAAGCTGCCGAGAGATCCAGAATTTTTAAGCAGCTGTATTATAATATAATGGAGAGCAACAAAGATGGTAAAACTAGTCCCCTATACTTTTGGTCACTTTTTTGGTCAATACTTTTGGTATTTTTTTACAACACCTCCTAAACCTTTAGGCTGGCTACGGGCCTTATGAGGCATTTCTTTTGTTGCTGTTCCAGTCACTGAAGGAACTGCTATTGGTTTCTAATTTTAATATACACATCAAGGCAGATGTACATATCTGCATATGGCTTTTGCCACTAGATGGCATTATCCATTAACTGTAAAGACGGAATACCTTGTGTCATGGCCTCAAGCTCTGCAGATTCATAACCTACCTAACACATTTCTTGTGTTCTAGAAAGAAATATAAGTGAACTTACTGGGCTAATAATAAAAAATGTCATGAGGAACTTCGCTATATACTGTTTAAAAGTTGTTTACTGGAGATCTGTAATAACAATGCCAGTAGCAACACATGAATATAGTAAGGCAAGTGGGGAAAGAAACTTATAAAAGACGATATTCCAAGGAGATCTTGCAAATTTGTATACTGTAATTTATTTGATGACATTTTTTCCTCTTGGTAGGAATTGTTCTAAAGTAAGAGTAACACGGATATCTTGCCTGTGCTGGTTGTAGCATTCTTTCAAAATGAATCTACCCATGTTTTTCTCTAGATCATATAGTTTGCAAGAACATAAGAGAGAATGCAATCCAGATTTTTAAAGTCCTAAACTCTCATTTGATGAAATGTTCTCAGCTGGGTCATTTCCAAACATTTATTTTATTAGTTATTACACTAAGACTTTGCTCTGCCTCCAGAAAGCCTAGAAAGGCCTACCTATTATTCCCAAACCAGGCAGTTCACATGGCGAGATACAACTCTAAAGCAGCAATGGTGGTAGGAAGAACATCCTCGACACAAGTACCTCATTAAAGAAATGCATATTGTTGCAGCAGGTTTTACTACCATTGCTATTTCCAGGAGTGTAGCAAGGTTGGATTGGGCTAGGACAAGAAATGACGATGGGCCCTTCTCCTTTCTTCTCCCCCACCATGTCTTTGCTCCATAAGCATGGTTAGGATATGATAAAAACCAAAGTATTCTCAAATTGGCTCTTTCTCTTGCTCCTGTGCAAATAACAACACACATTCCCCACACCCCTCCACCACCCCTCCACTGGAGTAGCTTCCTTGTTACTATGGGAAGGTTCACATGACCCACTGCAAGTCAGCAGGCTGGTAACATGTCAGTAAAAAGGCTGGAATGTGAAATGTGTGCATTTGAACGAGAATGTTGGGCAAATGTCGGTAACGCAGAACAGAATTGGACTTGGACAGGTTCCGCTATCACACCCACACTCTCATGTCCAAAACTGCACACACTCTCATGTCCAGAATTGTACCAACATGTGACTTGCAGTAGATTGCGTGAACCTACTCTGTCTCCCATGAATACAATCAGTAACTGACCATCCTGTGAAATTAGTTGACTGGGTTAACAACCATGAAGAGACTGAATTCTTCCAAGTAATGCTAGAAATGCAACAAGTTACGATACGATGGAGGACATCACTTTGTCTTGGTTGGTTTAATGTAAGAGTCATACAAATTTATATGCAAAGTTATATTTTATAACTATTTTTAAATATTGTTTAATTCTGACCCATGAGATACATTCCACCTACATTTGTTTAGGCAGCATGTTTCTCTTTGTTTTCCCAGATCTTTCTTTAACTGACTTCTAAGAGAGTCTTCTCACTGCCAAATTAGCGCCACTATCAGATCTACACTCTCATCTGTAAAATGAACCTTTTCCAAAAGCCAACGATCTGTCTACAAGAGTTCTACAACTTTTCTATCCAGTTAAAACTGTATGTTTTGAATCTCTTCTTTTTTAGATACATGAGTTTCTCCTGTCTAATTTGTGTTTTCTCCCCTAAATAGTAGGACTGCTCACATGAACTACCCAGTTTTGGGAGCTGTGTGTGCTCTCTGTTTTCAATTGTATGCTTGTAAAAACCTAGATAGGAGGCTGGGAGTGTGATTATTTGTCAGGTGTCAGCTGGGTAGAACACGTATGCCCTACCCAGATTCTGCCCCAGCATTTAAATGAGTTAGGAGGAAAAGCTGTCTTGCCCAGCTGATGCCTGACAGACAGTTACACTCCTTGACTCCTACCTAGGTTTTTTACAAGACAAGACTGAAAATTGGGAGCGCTAATAGCTCCTGAAGGAGTAGGACACTTGTCCTACCCACTCAATGATCATGAGAACAGACTCAATACTTCTCTTTACCCCAATAATCAATATATAACACTGCAAGTATTCTGTCCTGTGGTTCATCTATGAACAATCTGTGTGTAGAGAGGAGAGCTGGTCTTGTGGTAGCAAGCATGACTTGTCCCCTTAGCTAAGCAGGGTCCACCCTGGTTGCATATGAAAGGGAGACTATAATTGTGAGCATTGTAAGATATTCCCTCAAGGGATGGAGCCGCTCTGGGAAGAGCAGAAGGTTCCAAGTTCCCTCCCTGGCTTCTCCAAGATATGGCTGAGAGAGACTCATGCCTGCAACCTTGGAGAAGCCACTGCCAGTCTGTGAAGACAATACAGAGCTAGATAGACCAATGGTCTGACTCAGTATATGGCAGCTTCCTATGTTCCTAATCCTATCGATCTATTCAAAAACTCAACTATTCCCTTTTTTGTCACACGGCTTGTCTTCTCAAATTGTTGTAGGAATGAGAAAATCTGCACAACTATTAGAAGTTCAGAAGCACTGTCCTAATGTGGCATCTGATCACCCTACAAAAGGTGGTTTCTGATTAGACCCTCCTTACCTGGATAGATTTCCTCCCTTTCCCATGAGGGCAGACAATGCAGGGGGGAAATATGGAGGCTAGCAACAGAATGCTGTTGCTACTGCTGCCACCTGCCAATAATGAAGCCCTCATCTACTACCACAATAAAGGGTTGGGGCCAACCTACTAGTGGCCACCACCTGCTGGCTGGCCAATCTTTCTATGATAGCTAGGACAGGCATGTACTGATGCCAATCCTACTTTAGTGATGAGTAAGTGCTAGTGGTGAGAGAACAATCATTAATGATTGGTGTTGCACCAGCAAATCCCAGTGTTAGCACTGTGCAGCTGTTCAAAATACTAGAACATTATTGGGGGCAAGGGATGCTCAAGCATTTTAAAAAATTAGGTAAGATCATGAGGAAAACCTCTGAAAACCCCTGCTCCAGTGAAATTAATAATTGTTGGCTTGAGGCCAAAGTTAAATAACAGGTGTATGTTAAGGGTCCTTATTGGCGCTATCGACTTAGCAATGCCAGCTGCATAAACAAATCAATAATCCCTCAACTAGAGCAATTTTCAGGCAAGCATACTGTTTTTTCTCCCCACATGCCATCAATACAAATTTTATTATACTTTACTAGAGACTCCTCAAGTGACATGAAAACATATTTCCCTAGCACATTGAATTAAGGCGCCTAAGGCTTGGCAGCCTTCATTTCTTTAAAAATTTGTTACATTATTGGCTTTTTTCTGCATAGCACTACATTTACATAGAATCTCATCAAGATATTCTTTTGTGTCTTTCTTAATCCTTTAGCTAACAACAATGCAGAATTCCAATTGATTTATTTAATTATTTTATTTTAATTTTTATTGTTTCTGTTTCTTGCATTCACCACTGTTTTTCAGACCTTACCTTCTTCTAAGCTGAATGAAAGTTGCTTGCTCTCCCCCTCTGGGGGAAAACCTTTGTCCTCATTCATATTTTAAGCTCCTTCTCTGAATTTTCAGCTTTCATTTAAAAATAATAATAACAGTGCAGTCCTATGATGTTGACTCAGAAGTAAGTTCCAATGGCCCATCAGGACTTAGTTTTTGGAAAGTGGTTAGGTTTGTAGCTTTAGGCTGCAATCCTAAACATACTTACTAAGGGGCAAACTAGACTGCATAGCACCATATCTAAGAATAAAGCCATCACCAAATTCATATCAAGTGAGGAAGATGAATCTAAAGCCCAGGGACTGGAGAGAGAAGTCAAGTCATGTGCACTGCTGAACCTTTTCTTTCTCCTAGTGGACATTCAAGACCAGAGAGAAAGTTGCATTTTAGTCTTATGCATCAATACACAAGATTCAAATGGCAGGGGAACCAAAGCACAAAGGAAATCTAATCCCCCCTACAAAATATAAGTGCCATAGATTTTTTAAATTGAGAAATAGAAGCACTCCAAAACAGAATAATGGTCAATCAATCCTAACTATTTCTGTTCTTTCTCAGAGGCACTTGATTCTTTTTGAGTCCTCCTGCAAACTCAGTCAAATTTTCATGGATAAAACCACAATCAGGGAGAAGGAGAGACCACAGTTCCCCAGTAATAAGAAGTATTTGCACAACAAAGAGTATATGCAACAGAAGATAGATATGCAAGAAAGCTTTATCAAATTTCTAACCAGCATGACTCCCTGGGCTCTTGCAGACAGTAATTATAAGTACTGGAATAGTGCTTTTCAAAGCATGATTTGACTCTGTTTCCACACACTTCAGCAGGCTTCAGAGGTGCACCCAGGTAATTTTGGAGCCTGGACCTAAAGGCCTTTGGAGGGCCCCCCCTCCCCTGCAAAGTAAGCATCATCATGCTCGACTGGGCACCTGCACCACCCAGGATAGACTAAAGAGGATTTGGGGGCTCCCAGGGGCTGTGGAGGCCCTGGATTTCAGCCCAGAAGTCCAGGGGTAAGAATGCCTCTGGCAGGCTTTCATAATTCTAGCCAGTGTGAATCCTCTCTGTGTCCATATGTGCAGCAGTGTCCTAGTGCGATCTTTTCAGCACCACTTTCTAGCCAGCTCTTTACTGATTACTACTTTTCTGGCGAATGGTGGTTCTTCACAGAACGCAAAATGTGGGCAGCAGGTCGTGCTGAGAAAATAGTGATAAGACCATACTGCACATATGAACAAAGTGTGGATTTGCGCCGGAAAGGACAGAGTAAACTGCACTTGGGAAAGTGATATTTGAGTTCTTCCTATTGCTGTCTGGAAAAGCCCCCTGAGTAAAGACACTTGAAGAACATTGCTCATCAGGTCAGCCACTTCCAATATGGAGTCAAACCTTTCACTTACATGTTCACTGTTTGGAAGACAATTGTTTGATTGTAAATCTGGAATTAATGTGGACATTGGACATGTGTGTTGAGAACCTGAACTATCATTAATAGTCGAAGCAACTGCAGATGAATGCGGTAGGATTACTTTTAGTCCTACTTCGTTCAACTGCTGGGTATGAGAACTGAGTAGGATGACATCATGGCTCTGTTCTACCCAGCGGGCGCCTCACACACAAGCACTCCCTTCCCCTCTGCTATCCTGTTGTCTATTCTCAGTCAAAACTCAGGAGCACACACAGATCCTGAAGCTGGGTAGGACGCTTAATTGGGTGTCCTAACCTAATGGTGCAGCGGGGAAATGACTTGATTAGCAAGCCAGAAGTTGCAGTTCGAATCCCCACTGATATGTTTCCCAGACTATGGGAAACACCTGTATCGGGAAGCAGCAATATAAGAAAGATGCTGAAAGGCATCATCTCATACTGCATGGAGATAGCAATGGTAAGCATCCCTCCTGTATTCTACCAAAGAAAACCACAGGGCTTTGTGGGCGCCGGGAGTCAACATTGACCTGATGGCACACTTTACCTTTTTACCCAGGTAACAATTGTCAGAACAGGCTGATAGCCTGATTGGCTTAACTAGACAATGTTGCAAGAGAAAGAGGTTTTACACCAATCAGTAGTACCCAATGGCAGCAAAAAAAATTGAGGGGGGCCCAGATGGCATTTATCGGGGGGGGGGCTAGATGTGTGTTTATTGGTGAATGAGCTGTATCCCACATATTAGATTTCTGAAACAAAAAGAAGGGGTGGGGGGCAAGCTACTTGTCTTGGGGGATGCTTACCCCACCCCCCACCCCAGAGCCATCCTTGGTAATAGCTGACACATGCACATTAGTATAACTAAACCTAATTGTCCATAATGTGAAAATCTCTCAGTGTTGGTTGCTCATGTATCAAGAGCAGAATGGGCAGAAACACTTGATCCAATTTTACAGAATTAAGCCTGAGCTTTGGGGATATGTTTAATTCAAGTGTAGAAAAATGATTACATAATTAGGTGGGGGGGCAGCTAATGGATTAGCAGTTAAAGCCTCTCAGTCAAATAACTCTAATAGCATTTATACTTTCATTGTTGCAACGTACAGCTATTTATGATTATCTTGCTTGTAAAATATATTCCAACCACTTAGTTTTGTGTCATGCAGCTCTTCTGAAATGCTAGCTTTCTGATTGGTTTGTGACAGGTTACTGTACGTAGACAGCCTCACTTAAACAGCAGCTGAAGTTAATGAAAAACTACCACTACAAGGCAGACAGCACATAGGCACAATTCAAGTTTAAGGCAAAAGAAAAAGCCTTTATTAAAACTAATCCTCAAGTTAACCTCCAGAGATGAAAATTGATATTCATAGTCACATTCTGCCTAAGGAGTGGCCCGATCTGAAGCAGGTAATGGCGGCACTGGATATCTTGTGCAAAAGCACTAAAGAAGCAGTTTAGTTTCTGATTTCTGTACATGTTTTCAATTGAGCTTTGTATCCAATATTTCAGGGCTTTGAAAACTCCCTTCTGGATTGTTTTTTTTAGACTGGTCATGAATAAGATCAGAAAGACTGGTCTTAATTTCAAAACACTTCTGGCACCTTTCTGCTATGTGTGCATGTGTGTGTGTGCCAGATAATATTTTGAAAGTTTCATGCTAATGTGAAGCTTTGTAAAACAAAGGTGTTATGTTTGTTTGGATGTAGTCCTCTATATTTTTTACTTACTGACAGTGGGGAAAGGAGTTTTTTGTCTTTTAAAGTTTACAATAACTAAAAAGAAATACTACATTTTCATTTGCATTATTGCCGGTAAAAATGGACGCATATTCAGAGAAACCTTTTGCACTTTGCATCTTTAAACTTTAATTTTCAGATTTCCATTCCTCATTTAATGTGAATGAAACATGAATGATCAACCTGAGTTTATATCAGCTAAAGTCAATGAGCAAATTACATTATTGGTTTAGCTGTAGTCTGTTTACATATGCTGTGTAGAATCAGATTTATTATATGAATGACCAATTGTGTTAATTAAGATTTGTAGCAGGAGAGAAAACTTTGTTTCAATTTAAACTAAGGCTGCCACTTAGGAGTCAAAATAGAAAAAAGAAAACGTAGCCTTTTAGCCTTTCTTCTAACAAAAACTCCTTTTTTCACTTAAAAAAAAAACCTCTTATTACAGGGGCGTAATTATAATAGAGCAGATAGTTGTCTGGGGGCCCACTGCCTTGGGGGGTCCCCCAGAGGCAAGTTACATGACTGACTCCCCCAGCCACGCACCCACCCAGGCTTCCTTCAGTTGTATTAATCCTCCAAAATTGATGTGAGTGTTAAGACCTGGAGCTACCTGAAGATTTCTTTACTTCATGAGCTGAGCTTCAGTGAGGGGGGACGGCATTTTAAAATCTTGTCTCTGGGCCCACTCCGACCTTGCTATGCTCCTGCTTATTACTATTTCAGATTTACACATTCTGTATAGCCACCGGTTATTGCATCAAATATAAATAACAGTATAAGTTACACACAGAATCATATAGGCAAATGCAAACGAAATGAAATAATTTCCATTACAGTCTGTTGCTCTGGTCTTAAGAAAATTACCCTGTGTCTTCAAGGCTGCCAGAGCAAATAATGCTACACACTGGCTAATCCTAATAAGGAGTGCAGATTCCCTGCCAAATCAAGCATTTGAGGAGTTCCCATCTCATTTTACTTAACTCCCCCCTCCAAACCTAATAATCCATATTTTCAATTCCCAAAAGATATTTTCCTCCACAAAAACGCCTCCTCTCCCTCCACCAAAATGTAAGTAAGGAGTTTCTCTTCAAGTTTGCCCTCCTAATATCCAACCTGATAACCAAAAGCACATCTTTTCTTCATTGTAAATTAATTTAATTATTTATTTTTCAAAATTGTATACCACCCCAAACTTGCATCTCTAGGTAGCTTACAACAACATAAAACAGATTAAAAATAAAAACCATAAAACAGTTTAAAACCACTGTCCAGTTATAAAGTGTGGGAGAAAAAATAAGTCTTTATAGACTCTTAAGAAGATTTTTGAGATGGGGAGGCTCTTATTTCAGCAGGGAGCACATTCTAGAGTCTCAGAGCAGCAACCGAGAAGGACTGTCCCTGTGTTGACACCAGACCAGCTGGTGGCAACTACAGACTAATCTCTCCAGATGATCTCAATGGGTGGTGGGGCTCATAGTGAAGAAGGCATTCTCTTAAATACCTAGGACCTAAGCTATTTAGATTAGGCATGATTGACATGGCGATGGAGTTGCAAACTGCAATCAGGAGGAGAAAGTCCTCCGGCATCCCACAGTTCTCCATGGGAGCAGCAGAGTGACTGCTCTCAGTATTGCAGCAGCTCCGCTCTGCATGGCCACTCCTTCCCTCCAGCTTGCTGCCTAAAATAGCGGTGGGCCAGTGGAAACAGCCCAGCTACCTGGAGCGATTGCATACACAATCACTTGCCAGGGTAGAATGGTTCAAAGCTGGGTAGAAAGGTTGGTTTTCACAGGTCTGGAGTAGCCGGGACCAGAGGACTCCCAGCATAACCCAGGCAGCTTGTGTCATGTGAGGAGAGATCTATCAATCAATTTACTTCATGGAGGAGAGGTCTATCAATGGCTACTAGTCGGAGGGCTGCAGGCCACCTCCAGCCTCAAGGGCAGGGTGCCTCTGAGTACCAGTTGCAGGGGAATAACAGCAGGAGAGAGAGCACGCCCTCAACTCCTGTCTGTGGCTTCCAGCAGCATCTGGTGGGCCACTGTGCAAAACAGGATGCTGGACTAGATGGGCCTTGGGCCTGATCCAGCAGGGCTGTTCTTATGTTCTTAATAGGGTCAATATCAGCAGATCCTTCAGGAGGCAGTGAAATCAATTTGCGTTCTTCCTCACTTTCCTTCCTATATGCCCATGCTTGTGTTAGGATCACAACTGCTGGCAAACAGGAGGAAATGTTTAGGATTATATTGATAATATACTGAGGGCAGCGAAGGTCAGTGGGGAGCTGTGCTGATATATAGGTGATGATTCAGAAGACAACTCACATTACATCAGATAATTTAATGCATATAAATATAGTATTTCTCTAATCATTTGCTTCATCTGAAGTCCTGCAAATGTTGCTGGGTGACACCCAGACTAAGTTTACCAGAGGAAGTCCTTTTGAAATGTAGTCCAATACTTTAGAGTAGTCCTTTAGAAATTTGTTAGTTCTTTAGGGTCCTTTAGAATAGTCCTGAGTGGGACTATTGAATGAGTCAGTCGCTGAACCTACTACAGATCTACTCTGGGATACAGGACTGTATTTCTAAAAAGGTTTATTTGCATGTACTTTAACATTTCCAGAGTAGGCAATTCACAGATTAGTGTTTCCAAATTTCTCTGAGGAAAAAAATAATATTGCTCTCTTTGCTCATTTCCATATGCTGGAATATTGACATGAATGCAAATTTTAGAATTGCTTACTGGCTAACAGTGAAGCTGAGCAAATTAAGCTGAAGATGCCAAAAGGCCACACCCAAAAATGAAACAAAATTTTGGTCAGTTAAAAAAGAAACTATTTTATCTTGAGGAGCAGTTTATGGTTTGAGTTGTTTCTCCAGTTTCTATTAGCATTAGGCTGTTAGTACATTCCCAGCCTGTGCAAGCTAGAAATCCTTAGGACCTAGGACATACTTGCAAAGCTGATTAAGGGGAAGGAGAGCTGCTTGTGGTAACAAGTATGACTTGTCCCCTTAGCTAATTAGGGACCACCCTGGTTGCATTTGAATGGGAGACTAGAAGTGTGAGCACTGTAAGATATTCCCCACAGGGGATGGAGCCGCTTTGAGAAGAGCATCTTGGTTTCAAGTTCCCGCTCTGGCATCTCCAAGATAGGGCTGAGAGAGATTCCTGCTGCAACCCTG
Source organism: Hemicordylus capensis (assembly GCF_027244095.1). NCBI lineage: Eukaryota > Metazoa > Chordata > Lepidosauria > Squamata > Cordylidae > Hemicordylus > Hemicordylus capensis. The sequence continues at coordinate 169,627,838 of NC_069657.1, forward strand.
GAGAATCCTCTGCCAGTCTGTGAAGACAATATTGAGCTAGATAGACCAATGGTCTGACTCAGTATATGGCAGCTTCCTATGTTCCTAAGGGGGGAAACTGTGTCTGTTTTTGTCCTAAGATAGTTCCAAAGGAGTGAGCTGATTTTAAAACAACAACCCTACCAAGATTTAGCTGTGATTCATCTTCTCCTCTGTTCATTTGTCATTTACTTATTGTTTGACTCTAAATATTTACATTGCACAGGGATAGGGTCTTGACTTTTCTGCAACACCGTTCCAAGCTTCTTCTTTTTCCCCTCCTGTGGCTGAATTCTCACAATCACAGCAATCCTGATTAAAGAGTTGACCAGGATTGCTGAGCTCTGTGGAGCTGGATATGAAAACACAGATTTTCTGGGCAATCCTGGTCAAACCATTGTGGTTAAACTGTATTTAACCAGGATAGATAACCAGGATCAGCTCACAAGGACCTGATCTTAAACTGGTATGTATCAATGTACGGATGTCACTGTAGATTTTTTCCCCCACATGGAATTTTTGTCTATTTGAAGACTGACTTCACTGGAAATCCCACAGTGCTAGGAAAGGCAGGAGTTGTGCCATGTTATTTGTGCTGATAAAATATGCCTCTTTGTGAACTGATTTTATTGTAAAATACAAAATGTGAATCTGGAGCACTTTTTTCAGTCTATTGTAATGAGAAACTCCAAACCCAAGAATCTAAAAAAGGAGAAGAAAGCTGGCCTTAAACCTTTAGTGCCCCCCCCCCGCCCCCGTTAGAAGAGTTTTAAACCTCTCTGGGAGAATCAATGAACGTTTCAGTTGTGCATTTGAAGCCTCTCTGTGCTCTTTAAATATTAATAAAAGAAGGTGACCTTCAGCCCTGCTACTGCATCATGGAGGCTAAAAGAGAGAATCGATCTATGTCTACACCAATGATTAACTAATTACAGTTCAGCAGAATAGGTTGTTTTTAAGTATTTTATCACCAAATCCTTAGATTCTGCTTGTGTTTGCATAGCTGAGATGTGGCCCCAATGTACACTTCAGTGTATAATGTGGAGCAGATTTATTTATTTTTAGTGACCTTAACAAAAATTAATACAGGTCACCCAATGCGATCCCAGCCCCTTTGTAGCAGATGTGGCACTATTGCAGGGCTGCACAACTTCAGCCCTCCTGGAAATGCTGGACTACAGCTCCCATCACCCTTGACTACTGTCCACTATGGTTGGGGATTATGGAAGTTGTAGTCCAAAAACAGCTGGAGGGCCAAATTGGGCAGCCCTGCCTAGTGTGAGCCAAGCAACTAACTAAATGAAATTAGACAGAAGTTTTGTGTTTATACAAGGAACTGCCCCAATCATGTAGAAAAAGGGGATAGGATCTGATTTTAAAAACAAAAGGACAGATGGGTGATGAATGCAGAATGCCAGAGTCATCCTCCCCATGACTTAGCTTTTTGCAGCTTCTTTCCCCCCAGCGTTGACTAGAAGCTTAATCAGCTGAGAGAAAAGAGCTTGAGGGAAGGGGCAGCAGGAAGGCAGGCCATGGGTGGTGGGGTGTTTCTCACTTGTACACCACTCTGGCTTTTAAAAATGGACACACACACTTCCTCTGCATTTCTGCTCTATCTATCTATCTATCTATCATATTTTTATACTGCCTGACATGTATATCTCTAGGCAGTGTACAAAATTTAAAATATTTAAAAGTCACAAATTAAAATACATGACAATCAAAACAATAGAATAAAATTATTAAAACAAGTTATTTAAAATTATTAAAATTCATTCTAATTAAAAGCCTGAGAGAACAGGAGGGTCTTGAGGTTCTTCCTGAGAACAAACAGAGAAGGAGATGCTCTTATTTTAGCAGGAAGCTTATTCCAAAGCCTTAGAGCAGTCACAGAAAAAGCCCAGTACTGGGTCGCCACCAAACGAGCCAGTGGCAACCGTAACTGGACCTCTCTAGAAGATCGTAACAGGCAGCAGAGATCATGACAAAAGAGGCACTCTCTCAAATAGCCTGGACCTAAGCTATTAATGGCTTTATAGGTAATAACCAGCACTTTGTATTTCACCTGGAAACATATTGGCAGCCAGTGCAGTTCTTTTCAAACCGGTGTTACGTGGTCCCTTCGTGTTGTCCCAGAGATCAACCTGGCTGCCGCATTCTGTACCAATTGTAGTTTCCGGACTACGTACAAAAGCAGCCCCACATAGAGCATATTACAGTAGTCAAGCCTGGAGGTTACCAGCATATGTACCACTGTTTTAAGGTCATTCACCTCTAGAAATGGACGTAGCTGATGTATCAACTGAAGCTGATAAAAAGCGCTCCTGGCCACCACCTCCACCTGAGAAACCAGGGGGAGCTTTGGGTCCAGGAGCACTCCCAAGCTATGTACCTGATCTTTCAGGGGGAGTGTAACCCCATCCAGAACAGGCAGATCTAAACCATCTGTCGGGTCCTGTCCCACCACAGTCAGTACCTCTGTCTTATTTGGATTCAACTTCAGTTTGTTATCCCTCATCTAGCCCATTACTGCCTCCAGGCAGGCATTTAGGGAAGATATGGCATTTCCTGATTAGGTAGGCATGGAAAAGTAAATCTGGGTGTCATCAGCATATTGGTGACACCCAGCACCACACCTCCTGATGATCTCTCCCAGTGGTTTCATGTAGATCATGAGTTCTCAACCTTGGGTCCCCAGATGTTGTTGGACTTCAACTCCCATAATCCCCACCCTGGGGATTATGGGAATTGAAGTCCAGTAACATCTGGGGACCCAAGGTTGAAAATCCCTGATGTAGATGTTAAAAAGCATTGGAGACAGTATGGAGCCTTGTGGGACTTCACACTTCAGTTCGCACTTAGCGGAACAACGGTCTCCAAGTGACACCATCTGTAATCTGCCAGAGAGGTAGGAGCAGAACCACTGTAAGACAGTGCCACCCAATCCCACTTCCCCCAGGCAATCCAGAAGGATACCATGGCCAATGGTATCAAAAGCCACAGAGAGAACTAGAAGAACCAGCAGAGTCACACTCTCTCTGTCGATAGCCAGTTGGAGATCATCCATCAAACTGACCAAGACAGTCTCGACCCCATAGCCCACACGAAAGTCAGTTTGAAATGGGTCTAGATAATCTGCATCATCCAAAACTGCCTGGAGCTGAGAGGCCAGCACCCGCTCAACCACCTTGCCCAACTATGGAAGATTAGAAACAGGTTTGTAATTAGCTAACTCTGAGGAATCCAGTGTAGCTTCCTTCAAGAGTGGTCTAATGCGGGGAGACATGATAGAGGTCTATAAAATCATGCATAGTGTGGAGAAACTGGATAGGGAGAAATTCTTCTCCCTCTCACATAACACTTGAACCAGGGGTCATCTCATTAAATTGATTGCCACGAAATTTAGGACCAGCAAATGGAAGTACTTTTTCACACAACACATAATCAACTTGTCGAATTCTCTGCCACAAGATGTGGTAACAGCCAACAACCTGGATGGCTTCAAGAAGGGTTTGGATAACTTCACGGAGGAGAGGTCTATCATCGGCTACTAGTTGGAGGGCTATAGGCCACCTCCAGCCTCAAAGGCAGGATGCCTCTGAGTACCAGTTGCAGGGGAGTAACAGCAGGAGAGAGGACATGCCCTCAACTCCTGCCTGTAGGCTTCCAGCGGCATCTGGTGGGCCACTGTGTGAAACAGGATGCTGGACTAGATGGGCCTTAGGCCTGATCCAGCAGGGCTATTCTTATGTTATTATGTTCTAAGACAAGGAGGCATCCTGCCCTCCCCCAGAGAAGCATTAATAATATTAACTAGACCCTCTCTGATAATTTTGGGGCAGTTCTGTGTTAGTTCAACAGACAGAACTAACACTATGATGTACAGTTTGGCACTAGGAAAGAGATTTGCTTTAGCTCCTAATTGGTGCAAGACTCATGCAGTGTTGGATCCTCTATAGATTTACAGCGGTTGTTTGAACCTGAACTCCTGGCTATTTTAAATTTTTTCTTCTTCAGATGTCACTATATTACCTCTAAAGCTCTGCAGTCACAATCTAGTTGGTTGTCAAATGAGTTCTTCAGATTATATATTTAATTCCTGTTTACTGCTTCCATTTTTATTTAACCACTGTATACCTCTCCTCACAGAGATATGGCTATGGAGGATGGATCCAACTGGAGCAACATTATAAGGTAAGCCATGTTCAGTGATTTAGCTGTCTCACTAATATTTATTTATTTATTTATTTATTACATTTTTATACCACCCTATCCAAAGGCTCTGGACAGTGCACAGCAAGTCAAAAACAAAAACGGCTAAGGCCCTGGGTATTTAAATGGCTTAGGCCCTGGGTATTTAAGAGAACGTCTTCTTCATTATGAACCCCACCGCCCACTGAGGTTGTCTGAAGAGGTCCATCTCCAGTTGCCACCAGCTCGGCCAGTGGCCACACAGTTGCTGCCAGCTCGGCCTTCTCGATTGCTGCCCCGAGACAGTGGAATGCTCTTCTTACTGAAATACGATCCTCCCCATCTGACAATTTTTTAAAAGCACTTGAAAACCCAGCTCTTTACCCAAGCTTTTTCAGCTTTTTAAATTTAAATTTTAAAGGCCAGTTCATACAAATAAGTTTTTAGGGCTCTCTAAAATGAATGAATGAATAATGGCTATTAAAGAAATGACTTATAAGTATGGAAAAGAACATGATGGATCAGACTAAAGGTCCATCTAGTTCAGAATCACTTTTCCCATAATGAGAAGAAGCAGCTCACAAGCAGGACTTGGGGCAACTGCTATTCAATGGCATAATTCCTGTGAACATGATTATACTTGTTGATATAGACCTGTCCTTCATGAATATTCCTGGTGTGCTAAGAATTAGGGGATTGAGCTGGTCTTGTGGCAGCAAGGATGAATTGTCCCCTTTGCTAAGCAGGGTTTGTATTTTCATGGGTGGCTACACATGAGCACTCTCTCCTGTAAGATATTCCTTAGGGTAGGCCTGCTCAACTTAGACCCCCCAGCTGTTTTTTGGACTACAACTCCCATAATCCCCAGCCACGGTGGCCAATAGCCAGGGATTATGAGAGTTGTAGGCCAACATCTGCAGGAGGGCTGAAGTTAAGTAGCCCTGCCTTAGGGGATGGGACTGTAGCTCAGTGGTAGAGTGTCCACTTTGCTTAGTTCAATCCCTGGCATCTCAAGAAAGCCCTTCTTCAAACCTTGGAGAGTTCTGCCAATATCTCAGTTAGGCAATACTGAGCTAGATGGACAAATGGTCTGACTTTGTATAAGGCAGCCACCACCATTCCAAAATGCAACTACACTGCAGATTATACAGCTGCAGGAGCAGCTGTGCATTGAGGCAATGGTTTTTTAAACCTTCTACCATTATGAAGCCTGAAAATTCTATCTATCAAAATCAAAATGATTTGTCTTACCAGTAGGAAATTTGCCATGCAGATTGATCCCTTGAGGAATATCCTAGCCAAATTTTAGGAAATCTGAGATGCCTGAGTTACAATAATTTAAATACATTGCTTTTATTGGCAGATGTCCTGTGTGTCCTACAATTTCTGTGCTTGCCTAAAATATAATTTACATTTCTCCTTTGAGCAATTTAGATTATGGCAAAGATTCAGAGTGTTGTAGATGTGTCCCATTTCCTAACTTGGAGAGAATGGTTATATATTCCTAAAATTATGTTTCTCAGTGCTCATTTTAATCAGTAAGCTAGTGAAAGGTTATTCAGCACACACTCATTGCTCATTGCTAGATGAATGGCTTTAAGAGGGGTTTAGATAACTTCATGGAGCAGAGGTCTATCATCAGCTACTAGTCAGAGGGCTATAGGCCACTTCCAGCCTCGGAGGCAGGATGCCTCTGAGTACCAGCTGCAGGGGAGTAACAGCAGGAGAGAGGACATGCCCTCAACTCCTGCCTGTAGGCTTCCAGCGGCATCTGGTGGGCCACTATGCGAAACAGGATGCTGGACTAGATGGGCCTTGGGCCTGATCCAGCAGGGCTGTTCTTATGTTCTTAGGCAATACTGAATTAGATGGACCAATGGTCTGACTTGGTAGAAGGCAGCTTCCTATGTTCCTATGAAGTGATGTGTGTCTAATGTTACATCTATTTCTATGTGACATGCTATTGTGTGTTTGCATGTGAAGTGCTCCTGTGTGTTTATGTGCTATATGTGTATGCTGTGCTTATGTCTGTGGGTGAGAGAAGCTTCTGTGACATCACCTGATTTGCAGTATCTACATGGTAAGTCACGTACCTTAACTTCCACATTGTAGAAGCTCTAAACAAATTCTACAACCTCACATATTGTGCTTGCTTAAAACCAGGCCTGGGCCCAGCCCCTGGCACATGGGGCAGTGTGGTAAGCCATTGTCCTCTAACCCCATGCTGCACAAAGCATGCCATGCACCAACCCTTTCAACTCCCCCACTGGCAGTGTATACAGTACATTGCACATCAATTCCCCACACAACACATTTCCTCCCTACCCATCCTGATCAGCTGTTCCCACGCATAGCATGCAGAGTTTGTCACGTGCCCATTTACCTAGATCCACTCCAGTCCCCCCCCCCCTAATTTTCTTACCTATCAGCAGCAGCCTTCCTCCCTCCCACTTGTCCATCACTTTCCCTGTCTTTTGCAAGGCAAAGGGAATGGAAGGGAACAGAAGCTAGAGTGTGCAGGACCCCACACCTTCTTCCATGCCATTCTCTGGTCACTGCCTTGATGGACAAGTGAGCAGAAGGCGGACAAGCACTGCAGCAGTAGCAGCCGCCCACCTGCCAATGGGGCAGAGTGAGACAGGCAGCCAGAGATGGTAGGCTAGTGGGGGCAGCTAATATGTTACTTCCACCAATTCACCACTAGAGGCAGCTTTCTCACCATGTTCCATTAGGCCATGCTTAAAATTTAACTTCTATTTTCTCATACTTTCCCGTGTATTATGACAAGGGTGGGAAAAGCCAAACTCTAGGTGACTCTGCATCACTGAGACTCACCACATGCTAGGAGAACCAAAGGAACCAGAACCAACTTCCTCACCACATCCTGAAGACACAACCCTACCTTCATCCTCTGACTTGGATGTGTTCCACAAGGACCTGTTGGCCTGAGTATAGATCCCACAGCACTGCCAGAGCCACTGTTTAGAAAATCAGACAAGTTCCCTTTAAATAACAGAGCCTCCCCCAGAGAAAAATGGGGCTAATCCAGCTTATTTGGAGCTTTCATAGACAGTAGACTTTACTGCAAGGCTTTACTGCAAGTTCGGGGCATATAGAATACACCAGTGCAAAAAATGGATTTATTTATTTTTCCCCCGGACATAAATTGGGCTAGACTCCAACACGCAGGGGTAAACCTGGATTGTGTATGGAGTGTCCTCTGATATGTTGCACGGACTTTGGGGAAATCTGGCCAATGTGTGAACACACACCCTCCATTCCGGTGGAGATGCAAGCTAAAAGACCCACCTAGGGATGCTCCTGGAGAGCAACCATGAAAACAGTGAGTCTGCTCTAAGCAGCCACTAGAGCAACATATCTCTTAGCTTGTTATAGCCAGCTCTCCTGTGGTCCTGCTTGGAGGTATCTGAGAGCCTGACCCCTTTTATCTCAGACCCCTGCCTTGAAGGAGACCCCAGCTAAGTCTGTAAGAGCATACCATGGAATGGAAGGACTGGGATCTTTCCATCCCAATCCTCATCTTCATGTTTCAGGCAGTCTTCCTACCTTTTTGATATATTTTTTCCAAAAAAATCTAAATATATAATATGTTCTTTATGTACACCTATATATTATCCATTTATCTTTAGTGCTGAGCCATGGGCAGCATAAGGCTAGAAGGCCAAACTAGGAGAACCAGGCAACCAGTTGAGGCTCAGGGATCAAACCTGGTAGCTGAAGGTCAGAACATGCCAGAGACCAGCTTGAACAGGTAGTCAAAAATCAGGGACAAATCAGTAGCCAGTAGTCAAGCTAAGCAGACAAATCTATGGCACAAGGAAGAACAAATACACCAAAAGCAAAGAGACTTTGAAACAGAGACAAAGTCTGTTTCAGACAGCAAGCCTCTTATACTGTTCCCTCTGCAGGGAAGCCAATAACAGGCCTCACAGGGCATGGCCAGCCTAGGACCCGGAGACTCAAAAGCTGCTGCAGAGCAGAAAATCACCACAAGGGACAGTGGTAAAGAGAGTCACAGCCTCGGGGAACTCTGATTCTGCCACTCTACATATATTTATCTATAATGGCTAAATATCCAAAACCATTTACAGGCATTTTAAACATCATTGCAAAAATGTTCTGGGGCCTGGAGAGTGGAAACATCTGGTGATGTAATGGATGCTAGCCACTTGGCATGCAGCAAACTAAAGAATAATTAAAAATGAGCTAGAATGCATTTTTCAGAGCTTGCCTAATGATAGCAAATGTATATTGGTTTTATGGATCACAAAGGTACTTTCAAGTTGGTGGCAGGGCTAGCGGTGTTTCATGAACACAGGTCCCAAAAGGGCAGCCCCCATTTGCCTCGGCCCCATGCCATGCTATCCCCTGCCAGTGCCACACATCTCTCCGTTGGCAGTGCCATGCTCCTGCTGCTGCTTCCCCTTAGCATCCAGTTCACGGAGCTGGGAGCAGCTTTTGACCTACGTGAGCTGCCGCCGCCTCCTCCTCCTCCTCCACTGATTCCAGCTCCTGCCCAAGCTGCAAGCACCACAAAAGCTGGCAGCAGGGGCAGAAGCTATAGGCGGTGGCAGAAGAGGGGGAGATAGTGGGCGCTGCTGAGGGGGTGGCTCTGTGGTGGCAACAGTGGCAACTTGGTGGTGGTGGTGGTGTAAAATGATTTGCAGCCCCCTAATGAAGCCACAAACATTGGGAAGGGTATGTTCATTTATTGAACATTATGCCACTATTTCAAATCACCTCTGTCACTCTTAAAATGTTTCTTCTGTCTTCACCCTTAGTTTCATGAATGTCACATCAGCAGTGGTTGGGAGGCCTGGAACCTGGTAATGTTTTATTGTGTGTGCAAATGCTCTCCTGCACAACTGAGCTGTTGCTTTCTGAAATGTACCTTGAGAGCTGGATCCTGATCCCACTCCACCAATTGCTCACCATTCCTGCCTTATATGAAATGAATATACTCTCAAACAAACTCACAGCCTAATTAGATGATTTCTGTTTTCCCGTAGCAAGCAATTACTACATAGCAAGTCCTACAGCCTATAAGCTGAAGCCTATAGAGGAAATAATGATTAAATAACTTATACAGGGGAAATAGCACACTGCCCATGGCTAAAACGGAATGAACAGGGGAGCAATTAACAAAATAACCCATGGAGAGATCATGGCATATAGAGGAAAATACTTTTGGCACCCTTTTCATTTTCCCTCCAAAAGGATTGTCTGCCAGGAAAAAATTCCAAGCCGGGGGGGAGGGGGGGAGAGAGACAACCCTGAAAAAACTCTGTGAGTCTTCCTTCATGACTGTTGTCCTCAGAAGCTTTGTTTGAACCATTTTCTACAGAGCTCCATAACAACCACTGTCTATAATTCATTTATGTTAACTAAAAAAAGCAGCTTTAAGAATATCACCTGAAAGCTGACCCAGATCTCTGATTTTCTGGAAATTTGGAGCGGGGAAACCATAGATGGAAATATTCCCATAATTTTATAAGCTGAATGAGCTGGAACAGAATTTTATTTTTTTTTAAGGCAGCAAAAATACAGTTATAATTTGCATCAAGGTTTGATTTCGTTTTTCTTTTTTATTTTCTCAACACTGAGTATAATATGCTGTCCTATTGCTGCAATAACTATCTGGTTTTACTGGATCTCAGACTGACAAAGGCAGAACCTGGGGGTGCCTTTCTGCCTTGAGTTGTGGTTTGTTTTGTTTGTGAGATAGTGTTGTGGTGAGAAATGTACAGTGGCAGTAGTGTGTGTGTGTGTGTGTGTGTGTGTGTGTGTGCGCGCGCGTGTGCATAACAGTAATATTTCTTGGTGATTGCCGATGAGCTCCATGTCTGGCCTTTAGACTAACTTATGCTTCACTCACTGCTCTGATCTACAAAATACAAAATCAAACCTTCCTCCCGTTGGAAGTGAAGGACTTTGCACTGTCTCATGTCTCAGTGACAGAGGGGGATAGACTAGTGAGTCAGAGGGCTAGAGAGGTCAAGACATTGGTCATCCCTTCTCTACTGCTCTGACACTATCCCTTTGGTATGTAGATTGCTACTCTTAGGGACTAACTGCCTGCCTGCCTGCCACTTCCTCTTCCTTCTTCCCTTCCTTTTCCCTTGCAACATGCAGGCTCCTCTCTCCCTGCACCATGTGTGCAGAGATGCAGAATCCATCTGCATCCAGCTAGACAGATTAGAGATCCTATCTCCTCACTTCCCTATCTAGAATGGAGTTCTCTAATAAATACTCATTATACTGATTTGAAACTATGAACTGGCTCCAAGTTACTTTACTCTCAGCATACACGCATGCCTAACCAAATTCCGCTGTGTTGTGCCTCTGTGCACTCTGCTATAATGAAAAAGCGTTTCTCTTACCAGAGAGAATTCCCAACAGCTCCCTCCTCTCCTGATGTATCCTCTTCTTCAAGAGGGGCATAAGAGCTCTCTTTGTCTCCCAGTTCCTTTGAGTACATTTTGAAATTCCCTCCAAAAGTGTTCCCTCCTACTGCCTCTTCCCAGCCAATGAGGGCACAGTTGCCTATGACAACATTTGATCTATATGATAACAAGTCAACTAAGAAGCAAGGAGATTGCAAACCAATAGAAAACCAGTACCAGAAAACCAAACAGCAAAGGGAAAACAGCTCTCCAAACATTTCGATTGAAATGGGTTTGTTCTGCTCCAAGCTTTAAATAGGCTCTTTATTTAAAAGGTATTTTGTTTCGTGCTCTAAATACTCAAAACAGCCCGTCAAAATGTTTCACTGTCAGAATGTTCTTCATGTCCCTATCCTGCAGTTGTGGTGGTGCAGGAAATAAGGTTCTTGAGCTCTGCTAGCAGAGCCCCTGGTTAAAGATCTCTGGTGCCTTACAAACATGTACCAGATTATGTATTGAATCTGTTGATTACAATCTGCTGCACCTCTTAGAGGTAAATTGCCTTTCTGAGAGGATTTTTGGTGTGAAAATTGTGCGGGAGAAAAGTGTTAACCTCCTCCACTGCACACTACACTACTGGACCAGACATTCCCCCTACCCCCAGTGGCTAGATTTTAAAGAACAGACCACTTCTGGTCATTTCTTCATTAAGCACGTCTTCTAAACATGTGTTGGCCTTTAGTTTTCCCTGGAGGAATCAATGCTGGCTTTCAGCATGTGCAGATACGCCCAAATTAAAATTTGCCATGCAGCATTAACATCAAAAAACACAGTTTGTTATGGATTTATCACATCCCAGTCATTTCCCTGAAATATGATCTGCTTAAAAATGAAACACATCATGAGGGTTGGTTTCATATCATCTGCATTTTTTCTTAGTTTTTTCTTACTTTTCTTAGTTTTAGAATTTTGAAAGTGAAAAAAGAATAACTATAGATATTGGAACAAGCTGTAATAGAAACCATTGTTTGTGTTACAAAGTAAATTGATTTAGACTCAAGAAGTAAAGCCTCAAATTGACTTTATGAAGAATTCAGGGCAGTAGGCACAGCTTGCACTGCAAAACTAATTTTCTCTGGATCCATGTGTCTAGTAATTATTGCAAAGCCTCTGAGAATCACCTTCAAATTAATTTTAACTACAGAACTGACAAATAGGTTCTTGTTTTAAAATATGTCTGGGTCATATGCATTTTTTTTTACACTCATACTATTGATAGCAATATAAATATATTGAATATATTCAATATGAATATTTCATCGTCGGACACCTTTTAGAGTGAATGAAATCCTGCGTGCCTAGCCAATTGATTTAAGCACATTTGCTTCTGTTCTGTATTGGGTTTGCCATAGTCTGCACGTCATTAATGCAGATGGAGTGGGGGAGCTGTTGTTAATTAGGACATTGCTCATTGGAGATTCCATCTCATAACATAAGCCTTTAGGCCATTAGAGAGGCTGTTATTTATCTTGCCACAGTTGGCATTTATTTATGAGGGTTTAAGGACATCCCTTGGAGAAATTACAGTATTCCTATCATTGCTTTCTGTACTTATAAAGTAAAATGTAATGATCCCATATAAATATATTTCAGCAGAAAACTATATGTCCTGCTGTGCATACCAAAATATTGCCATTCATAACAACAAAATGAATCCCTATCCCTATCATCTGTTTTTAGACAAGAGTCTTGATTCCACCAAGTCCTCTCCATCTCCTAAACTGCTCGGTGGCTATTATGTAATAGTCAGCAGAGGGCTTATATCCATTGTTCAAACTCTGCAGAAATGTATATCCTTGCATTCTTCGCTCCTGGCACTCAGTTCTTCAAAGGAATTTGCCAGAGGAACTGGATGGTGGTGTGGTAATTACAGCCTGTGATATTTGGAGCAATTTCCTTGAATTGTGACACCACTGCCAAGTCATTCTGGCAGCCAGGCTGTCAAAACACAGTCAGAGTTATATATGGGAGGCAAAAACCCAGAGGTTTTCAAATATTTATTAGGTATGAATGATGCATGAGGCTCCTAACATGTTCAAGGTTAAAAATGGCCCTTGTATGATTATATTAAGAATTTTAAAGGCATCCCATGAGTCAAAACATGGAGATGTAAGAGAGTATTTTGTTCAGCCCCTGATCCTGATGTGGGAAACCGTGCAACTGAAGCATCTCCTCTAGGAAATGTTGAATTTTGTTTCAGAAAATACTCAAGGCCAAGCCTGCTTGGGGACATCTTCTACTCTGCAAATCATTCTGCTTAATCCAGCAGGTTCTGTTATTCTCTGGTCCAAAAATGCACTCAACACTTGTGCGGAGATGTGCTCTCTCCTTTGTATTCCATTATGCAGCCCAGTATGGAAAAACAGGCATCAGTGCTCAACCCTTATGTTTGGAAGATGCCTCCTATTTGGAGCATAACTTGAGTCAAGGCCATCCATTTTCAATGCCAGGTTCAGAGACAATGTGTATAAAGTGGGATATTTGCGGTGTTCTACCCTTGGCTAGTATTTCTAGCATGGTTGCTTTTTGCACAATGCTGGTAACAGCAGAAGTTCCTAGTCACCTGGGAGGAGTCCACAGATGCTGGAGTAATCTTGCCATGGGAAAGAGCCGTAGCATGGATCATAGAGACTTAAGCTGGGGCTTCTGATATTACTTGACTAGCGCAGGGAAGAGCTGCTCTGCAGCATCTTCCATGCTGCAGAGGTAATGTCAGAGAAGACCATTAGATACTATATAAGTAGATAATAAGTACAGAGGGAATTTATGTAGACATTCCTTTGAATAAAAAAAGGAAAATTTGCATTAATTATTATTTACCTTTTACAGGGGGAAGCTAAAATGATGAAAGATGGAAATGTTTTCAGAGTTGTCCAAGAGAACTGTTGGGATCCAGAGGTTCGAATTAAACAGATGGACCAATCAGGTATCATCAACATGTTTGCATACTATTGCAACATTTCATTTATTTATTACATTTACATCCCACCTTTCTTCCATGCTGGAACTGAAGGTGGCATCCATGTCCATTTCTATCCATATCTATTTATTTAACATATTTTTATTCCACCTGTAACCTGTGTCTCAGGGTGGGTCACAACCAAAATAAAACACCATAGTTTAAAGTCAAATAATTAAATACAAGCAAACAAACTGAATTTAAAATCAGCTAAAATGTCAACTAGACGCCTGGATGATTTTCTAAAAGCCATCAGAGATGGTGCAGCTCTTATTCCAACAGGGAGTATGTTCCTCAACCTCAGGGCAACTATAGAAAAGGATCATCTGTGAGTCGCCACCTGAGGAACATGTGGCAGCCATAGACAAATCTCATCTGGGCATTTTCCAGACTACGAGATTTGCAACAGTTAATGCGTTGCAAACTGTGACGGAATAGTGCAACAGTTTAAAGGCGAGAGTAAAGGGTTGTTTAATGTTTCATTGTAAGCTGGTGGCCATTCATATTTTCCATCTGCTGAAATGTATTTTCCAGGAAGGAGTGTCCATATTCTCATTGAAATGCCTTTATCTGCCCCTCCTCCTGCTCCATTTGGACCAATGGAGTTGTGGAGTGTGCGTGACGTGATGACATATATATATATATATATATATATATCTCTCTCTCTCTCTCTCTCTCTCTCTCTCTCTCTCTCTCTCTCTCTCTCTCTCTCTCTCCAATTTCTAGACCACCCTTCCAAAAATGTCTCAGGGCGGTTTACACAGATAAAAAATAAATAAATAAGATGGCTCCCTGTCCCCAAAGGGCTCACAATCTAAAAAGAAACACAAGATAGACACCAGCAACAGTCACTGGAGGTACTGTGCTGTGGGTGGATAGGGCCAATTACTCTCCCCCTGCTAAATAAAGTGAATCACCACATTAAAAGGTGGCATGTTAAAAGGAGCCTTTATATTTATATTTATATTTCTTGGCTGCCTTGTGCAAATCCACCAGCAGGGTAAAGCGTCTTTCCAAAACAAAACATTTTGTTGTTGCATCCTTGTGCAAATGATTCCAGGAATAAATTTTTTTAAAAGAATTAATGAGGGAGTGAAAGGGAATCCTGTGGCAAGCCTGAAAGGAGGGAACAGAGGAACTGGCGTGCCCAGGTGGGTGCTTTATTCCATGGTGACAGCAGCCGGCAGCCCCTCAGCTCCCCCACTGGGGCTGCTGGGGGCGGCCGTAGCAGCAGCAGCCTCTGCCACTCTCCTCAGTTGGTGCCCCAGGCAGAGCCTCACTGGGGCGGAGAGCCTTGTGGCGGTTGTGGGGCACCTTTTTCCTCTCCGCCGCCACCCTCGCTGCTTCCCTCCTGCCAGGCCTTCTTCTGAGGAGGGAGGGATGTGGCAGCACGCCTCCCGAGAAATAAATAGTAGGGAAGAGGTGGAGGGGAGGGGAGCACTCCTCCAGTGAGGGCTGTGAGATTGCACAGAAGTAAATGAATCATGATTCAATTCAATGGGCTTCCTTTTAAGTAAGTGACTGTTTTCTCTCCCTGCCAATTGCCTTGTAGAAACAAGTGGTATTGCTCAGAAGTAAATGATTTTGTTCCATGGGCTTCCTCTTCCAATAAAAAGCTCACGAGAGAAAGGGTTGGATTCAGGAATCTGCTCAGCTGCTCTCCCCTCCCCTTCTGTGTTGACAAGCTTAAGTTATATTGGAAGAAAGCGGAGGAGGAGGGAGCTGTGGGGTTTGGGATCTGTGAGGAAGAAAGGAGGGGAAAGCCAAGATTTCTCCCTGCCTGTTTCTCTTCCTGTGGCAAGGGGGTGGAGGAAGCAAGCATGGGCAGGGAGAGGGCAAAGAACTGCCCATACTGCCACATGCTGCAATGGATACAATGCATGGCAAGGCTCCCTACAACAGAAAAATACAGCTACTTTCCTGCAGTGCATTTACAATGTTGTAGGGCAAGAACGCATCATTAAAATTTGAATCAAGGCATGGGAAATATGAACAGCACCCTGCTGAAAATGCAGAGACACTGATGTGGAAACACGGGCAATATGGAGGGGCACTTAGCAGATATGTTGCGAGTACTTTGCAGCATATAATCTGGGAAACGCCCTGATTAACTTACTAGGCAGCGGGGTTCATCTGTCTTTAGACTGGATCCTGGGAGCAGTATATCCACTTCAGTTTTTAAGGAAACATTTTGCAGGATTTGATCATGGATCTCTCATGTTGTAACTAGTTCAGTCCATGAGCTCAGCTTCCTTGTCTGCTCTGCAGAAAATGTGGACTTCCTTCTACGGGCATGAGAGCTGTAACGAAAATTTCACTCACTTCTCACAGCTTGCCAGTGAAACATTTTATTTCTATAACTGCAAACAATACTGTGCAATATGGTGTTGCCGAGTAAAGAGAACAGGGACAACAGAAGGTTATAATAAGACAGGAAATCACATGGGCAGAAGCAGAAACCAAAGGAATCCCAACTAGCAAGACCACCTATAAAGCTCCAATCCAGTCCTAGGTTACAGATCCGCCTACTAGCTGAGAACTGTTTATGGGCTGGGTCATGCAATCAGCCCCATGTCACTTAAATGAAAACTGGGGGTCTTGGCAGCATGCATGCTCCCATAGAACCTGTCATGTGAACTCAGGATTACCTGCCACATCTCACCCCTGGGCAGGCCCCTTGCTCAGCTGCCACCTCTGCAGTGGCTGCAGTAAGCCCGCTCCAAACCCTCAGTCTTAGTAACTGCCATGGTGTGACTTGGTTCTGTATGCCGGCAGTGACATGATATAATGACGTCAGTCACAGCAGCTATGGAGAGCAGCTATGTTAGCAGCATATGCACGACTGCTTTAAGGTTACTTACCTCCAGAAAAGGCCGTAACTGATATATCAGCTGAAACTGATAAAAAGCGCTCCTGGCCACTGCCTCAACCTTAGAAACTAGAGAGAGTTTGAGATCCAGGAGTATTTCCAAACTTCTTACTTGATCTTTTAATACTGAGGAGATTCTCATGATCATCCAAAAGCCGGCTCCTAGCCCACTTTTGGGTCAGCATGAGAACCACCAGGCGAGCCCAGTTTCCTCAAAGCAGGTAACCCGCTTAGGTAGCCTGCCCCTTAGACTAGGTTAGTGGAGCAAGTGCTCCGCTAACCCCATCTATTTGATTGTGTATTGCCACGTTGCGGCTCTGAGCTGTGGCAACACATGAGAATACCCCCGCCAGGAGGCTGAAACAAGCCTCCCAGCCCTGGGGGGTCTCTCCAGGATGCCCCGCGCACTCACACAGGGCATCCTGGAACTTCCAGGGGCCATGCGGCCCCCAATCCCCGCAGTCCCTGCCGGCTCCATCATGGAGCTGGCAGTCGTGTGGGCGGCCGATCCAGCCACCTAGGGCTACCGATGTGCTCCTCTGTGGGGAAAGCAGGCTAAGCCCGCTCTCCCCACTAACTCCATTCAGGCGAGTCTCACTGATCGTGAGACTCACCTCATAGTTTATTATTGGGAAAGGGTTTACAGGAAGGATGATCTCAATATATTTGATAGGTTTCAGCATTGATAGGGTTGGGAAGTAGCAATACTTTTGCATGCTCACATTGAGATACTTTAATTTTTTTTTAAGGGCTGTTTTAAAAGAAGTGAGAAGAGCTAAAGCAGTTTTGCCCCACCTTAGTAACGAAAACCACCAATGATTTATGCTCTTTGTTCAGGAGCATAAGTGTTATTGAGATCATTGAACTGTTGCTTCTTGAAGAGCAATTCACTACTACGGTAGTAGATTACTTTACAAAGTTATTCATTAACCTGCTTTCTCAAAGAAATCAGATTCAAGTTCATCACTGGACTAGTTAACTGCTACATTATACAGTCCTCAGAAGTTCCATTGTTTGCAATGAAACCATTTTAAAGCAAGGAGTCTGTGGATTCCACTGACTTTTAAAAATGCACTATTTAAAACAATAGCCTGTCCCGTTTCTAAAGCACATATCAGGTGATGGAGGAATTTATTCCATCATTAAGTAACAGAAAGTTTCACTTTGTAGAAACCTCTTAGGGTTGTGCACATGAGCAGCCCTATTAAAACATTAAGGTTGTGCAGTGTACACAAGCAGCCCTACCTGGGCTTCCACAGCCCTACCCAAGTACGGCTGCTCGTCTGGAGCTCAGGAATTGGTCCTGATCACGGCACTCCTCACCAAGGTAGTCCAGGTTTTGCACCCAGATTTATAGTGAGGTTGTATGAACGCTTGGGCTGCCTGCAAGAGCATCTGACAGCAGGGAATTCCCTCAATGCACTTCACTCCTCATGTGGTACATTATGGGGTGTGGGAAGCCACAGCCTGCTTTCCACCTGCACCTCACCCCTCATTGATCACTTGCATGCTGATCATGTGGGTACACTGCACGAGCAATCACAGAGCTGCAAAGATCGTGTCTTCCCCAGTCCTATCTGGAACAGTCATGAGAATGGCCTTATTATGTTTTCTCTGAACAGGAATTTAGGAGGGAGAGAAAACTGTGGAGATGCCATCTATAAAGATCATGCATGTGCGAGTTTTCTTATGCTGGGTGCATTCTGCTACACCAACACATTTATACTTGCAACTACTACCCACCAGATGATCAGTGGTATTCATATTCACACATTCAGATTGACCCCTGTCTATGGTAGGGACAGCATTATATTAAATGTGTGGCTACTATTAAATAGGGACACAGAGAGGTAACTCAGGGCCTGTGATAAAACATAGTCATGGGATACTCCTCTTGCATCCCCCCCCCCCAATGCTATCAGTAGATAACAATAGTAATAGTATGTTGGGGACCCTCAGCCTTGTGGGTCTCTGAGACACTCTGCCCCCCCCGCTCCCCCTTTGTTCCTGTTGCACATAATTCCCCCCTTCTTTGCAGGACAGGTTACCTGTATCCTTGCATCAAAATGCTATCTATTTCCTTGCTTTTGCCCCTACATAACTGGTTCATAATAATGGAGTGTGGGGAAACAAGGAAATGTCAAATGTCAAAACATATGACCCTGAGCCATTTTTGGAAGGGCGGTATATAAATCACATAAAAATAAATAAATATGTACATTGTCCTAGTTGTTATGGCAGGCGAAGAGGAATTAAACAGGTTGTAGTTGCTGTTTTCAGCTTCAAGTGCACATTTCAAGTAACGTGTAGTTCTGGCCTTTGACAACGTCTTGTTTCCCGATGGTGAACTTGCATTGAGAAGGCAAGTAGCACATGCCCTGTCAGTTCACAAGGGTAAGCTGTACTAGAACAACCCTCTTGTGCAGCAGCATCACCGTGTTAAGAGCACTGCAACTGTGTGGGAGCATATGCTGAGACCACATTATGCTGAGGGGTGCCTCTTTTATTCTCCAAATCACCTGCAAGTGCCATGTGGACAGGAATATTAATATTTGGGGGGGAAATTCTGAACCCATGGGATAGAGGGGGGATATTAAATCAATCAATAAAAACCTTAATCAATTGAATTTATTCTGCTTCACAGGAGTGACTGTCCAGGCTCTTTCTACAGTTCCTGTCATGTTTAGCTACTGGGTAAGTCCTTGAAAGGTTTTCTTGCAATCCATATTGCAAAAATCAAATGCTAGCAAATACAACATGCAGCTAGGAAGCAGCACTTTGTCTAATTCATCAACAAACCAAATATTGCTTGCTAGAACATAACTGGATGCCTTACTCTAATACTAAAGGAGGACAGCTGGTCTTGTGGTAGCAAGCATGACTTGTTCCCTTAGCTAAGCAGGGTCTGCCTTGGTTGCATCTGAATGGGAGACTAGAAGTGTGAGCACTGTAAGATATTCCCCTCAGAAGATAGAGCCTCTCTGGGAAGAGCAGAAGGTTCTAAGTTCCCTCTCTGGCTTCTCCAAGATAAGGCTGAGAGAGATTCCTGCCTGCAGTCTTGGAGAAGCCGCTGCCAGTCTGTGAAGACAATACTGAGCGAGATGGACCAATGGTCTGATTCAGTATATGGTAGCTTCCCATGTTCCTATGATATTAGCTTTCCTTTCCAAATAATTTTCTAATCTTCATTGATATGAAATAATTCTTGAAAGTACAATGGCATGCTATCCAATTTGGCTTTCTCTGACTCTATGCCTAGCTAATTGTACCAATTAATATTTATTTATAGCTTTGCTAATACAAAAACAACCACATTTTTCTTTACTTCTTCTGTCTTCCCACAAGGGACCTGTGTGGTTTGATTACTGTTGTAGACAGAGCCAAGTAACTGCTGTTTTCTACAATATTGTCTACAAATGGAGAATGTCATTATTGTTTATTTGCCCCAGTAGCTCTGGGTGCATCTTAAAACAGGGCTAGCAGCTAGCAAGACAGATCCAATTAGGTCAGCAAAACTTCTACTGCACTCGATCTTAAAACTTAAGAACTTAGACCTTGCTTTCCCCCCCCCCCCATCACATCCAGCTTTTTCTTCATTTGACCCTAATTTAGCTTAACATCTGATGAAGTGTTCTGGAGAACTCTAAAGCTAGGTCCCTTTGTGGCATTTTGGTTCTAAGAAATGTATTACTGTTCTGTGGCTTTTGAATTTTTTTTCTATTGGGCCAACATGGCTAGCTACAATTTTTTAATATATATTGTATATTTTATATAATTTTTATATATAGTCTGTATATTTTGAGCCAGAAAATACTTTCCTTACCGTCCTGCTAATTCCTAGCACAGCACTGCAAGTTTATAAAACTATTGTGCCTTGGGAAACTATGGCCTTAGTCTGAATTGTCATGCCAATTATACAAAATTCTGTTTGTCAAAGACAGTAATGAGCATTTTTGCTCTAATTATAGCAGATAAGTTAGATAAGCTTTCTAGGGCAAGCACTTACACTCAGCTTTAACGCTCCCCCAAGAACTAAACAACAGAACATTCTCAGGAGAGGACATTATTATTAGAAGCTCAAACATGTCAAACAACTGACTAAATTTATCATTGGTATAACGTGACTGGTTTATCCATAGTTGTCCAGACTGGACACCCTAGGATTTGTATTTGACCTTTTTCTTTCATGTTGTGGCTGATCCCAGAAATCACACTGAATGATGATGTATAACCTATGTGGTTACAAATGTCATATTTGAAAAATGTTAGGGAGCAGACCATAAATCTGCTAGGTAAAGTATATTACATTTCATATTTTATTCTGAAGTGTATTCAACTGGCTACCTTTAACATGCCTTGGGGGAAACCAGGTAAAATAATAGATTTGTTTATACCTGGCATGTGGTCTTATACATTATAACAGGAACTAAGGTGCAGTCAGGCCTTGGCTTGGTTTCAAGTCAGATTGCAGGTGGGGTGATAAAATAGCAGAGCAGGCATATGATGGTCAAAGAGACCATGGACAGCAAATGTAGTCAAGTCGGGTTGGGGTCATGAGCTGGATCAGGTAGATAAAGATTAGAGGGCTCAGAAACAGCAGACAAGGTTGAGACACGAAACCTGCCAAACTCCTCAGACTGGCTAAGAAGTCCTGGTGGCAAAATTTCAAAGATCTCTACCTTCAAGAAGAACATGCTGATTTACTCAGGATATTAGGGCATATCATTGTTTATTTAGGGCTAGTTTACACAATTAAAACTATATAAGGTAATTATTAAATCCTAAATCCATGTGGCGCACATGTTCTCGATTTCCAGTTGTATGAACCAAGAAATTTTTGGCAATGTCGGGTCGGCACCACACCAATGCCATATCTACCTGACATCGATAGCCAGAGTTCAAATCTTAAATTATAGATGTCAGGTAAATGTCAGATTGGCACAGTGCTGACCTGACAATGCCAAAATTTTTGGATTCACACTACTAGAAATTGGGAGCACACACGCTGCATGGATCTAGGATTTAATATTTATTTTACATTGTTGTAATACTGTGAATCAACCCATAGTCAAATGGGCTTAATTCTAATGGTCTTCATAAGCACTGTTTCCTAAGACTCTTTCCACCTGAAGGTTATTAATACAACCAGCCTTTGTATTTTCCTCTAGCTTGAGAACCACATTTTCATTTATTTTCCTCTAATCATTTTCACCAGGCCAAACCACACCATACTCTAGATCTATGCCAGTTATTAAATGACAACTTAGCAGCCACAGTAAACAAGTACCCAAAAAGATTCATTGGCCTTGGGACGCTCCCCATGCAAGCTCCAGACATGGCTGTGAAGGAAATGTATCGCTGTGTGAAGATGCTTGGCTTTCCTGGCGTGCAGATAGGATCTCATATCAATGACTGGGACTTGAACAGCCCAGAACTCTTTCCAGTCTATGCTGTGAGTAGATATTCCTTTGTTTTTAACAAAGAGATTCCAAGGATCTAGAAATGGTGACAGTAAAGTTGTAAAACACAAGAATCATCCAAATCACTTATCATCTTTCACTGAGCGGGGGTGAGGGGGATAACAACTCAAGAGCATAGAACTGGGATCTTACTGGGGAGAATGTGGTCTAATGTGTAACTGGGTCCAAAAAAATTTGGGGCTCTAAACCAGCACTGTGAATTTTTCTTGGAAGACTAAAATAGTTAGTCTTTTAGTTGGTGGACTAAAATAATGTATGGGTTATGCATCACATCTAGCAGCAGGCCAGAAATGGAATTCTGCACCAAGCTTCTGAATAATCAACTAGGGCAGCCCTGTGTCTTATCATCTTGCACATAAAATAATCATAAACATGGTGATTCATGTTGGTTTATTGATTTCTATGCTGCCAACATGGTAGACTTAGAGGCTGATCTCACGAGCAGCCTAGTCCAGGCTTAGGCAGCCAGGCCTGGACTTGGCTACTTGTGAGATCAGCCTCTAAATCTACCATGCTGGCAGCACAGAAATCAATAAACCAACATGAATGAGCCAGTGAGGCTCATTTGTAAGTTGCCTGTGAGGGCCAGTAGCAACTGCCACAGTGAACAATCAAGTGGCAAAGTGCACAATATAGTCACACACTCTAGCCTGCCCCACAAGTCTCCTCTGGCTGCTGTTGACCTCCACCATCAACACCATTGTTCTCACGGTCCGCAATCCAATGCACTGTGCACTTCCAGGGGATGGGACCACGCAAACTGACCCCTGTACTTCCACACTGCCTGGGGTGGCAGCAGACCACCTGGGTGCACAATCCATGCATCCTGATCATCAGTGGGGAAAAAGAGTTTCTGCTGCCTTCCCCACTGCCTGCACTCAAGCCCTCTCATGCGATTGTAAGAAAGGGCTCATTTTTGTAACAAGCAGATTGATTTGGTAATTAAAAGCAAGGTGAATAGTAGTCCGTACTCCCTGTCAAAATACATCTCCTTCTTTGTTTGCTTTTGCTCTGTTTTATATTTGTTGTGTTTTAAATTGTGTACACCACTTAGAGATGCACATATCAGGCAGTATGTTGTTGTTGTTAGTTCAATTTTTATACTGCCCTTCCGAAATGGCTCAGGGCAGTTTACATTAAAAACAGAAACCATTAAAACCAATAACAATTAAAACAGAAATATAAATATGAACATCAATTAAAAACATCTTAAAAAACAATTAAACTATCAGAACAATTAAAACCCAGAAAACCATTTATATAAATATAAACAAATAAATGTAAATTATTAACAATAACAAAAATTCTTTATTCCATGCACATTTCAATACAAGATTTGAGCAGAAACTGGATCTAAAAGTCTGCCCCCTAAGAATGTTCTGAATTTGTGGGTATAATGGGTTATTACATTTTCAATATTCATTTATTTATTTTTACATGTATATCCCACTCTTTATCCATGAAGCTCAGAGTGGTGTATGTGATTATGTTTATAACCATGGTTACGTACATGGTTATGCTAACCTGTGAGATAGGTTAGATTGGGAGATAAGTGACTGGCCTAGAGTCACTCAGTGAGTTTCATGGCTGAACAGGGATTTGATCTCTTGTTTCTCTGATCCTAGTCCAACACTCTAACCACTTGATTGATTGATTGATTGATTGATTGATTAAGTTCCGTCAAGTCGGTATCGACCCTTAGTGACCACATAGATAGATTCTCTCCAGGATGGTCTGTCTTCAACTTGGCCTTTAAAGTCTCTCAGTGGTGCATTCATTGCTGTCGTAATCGAAATACTTATTGGATTTTTCTTGCTAAATGTGGGTATTGCTTTAAAATGTAGTAATGATACTTAGTAAGGTCATTTGCCTGGAGTTGGGGAGAGCTGGAGGGAAGGCAGGATCCTACCTATCTCCACCCCAACACACACACAATAGGCACTGCGGTGCGTGGTGCACTGATCTAGAGGTTAGGGGAAGGACATCTGGCCTCCAGAAAGTCCATAATGCATCACATGAGCAGTGCAGTGCATTTTAGAAATTCCAGAGGCTGGCTCACTCTTTCCCCCAGCCTCTATGGGAGCAATGGCTGCAGGCAGCCCATGCTCCCACATGATCAAGTGATGGGGTAAGGGGATGCATGTGTGCTTTCCTACCTCACTTTTAGCCCAGGTAAAAAACCCAGGCTGCCTGGCAGAGGAGCACTGGATTGGTCCCTATCCCAGTGGCTCTCACAACCCGATCTACCCAGGTAGGGCTGTGCTAGCTCAGGTAGACATGGTCATGTGAATGTCTGCTTTTTGAAGCATCCCTGAGAGGGTTATCTTGCTTATTCTTACTATACCTATATGTGGGTGATCATCTCTCCACTTTGACAGACCCCCATCAGTATCAAACCCATTTAAGACATGGCTGCCAGGATAAAAATGGATAGTATGTAAACAAAAATCCCTGTCTTATATTATATGATCGATTCTGGAAAGTATATTTATAAAGGGGGCAGGGGGAAACTGGGAAGGATCCAAGCTAAGTTAGTCATGACTATGTTCCATTGAAATTAAGTTCCATGATTAAATTGTCTCATTTATTTCAATGGTGGTTACCCATGCTAACTACATCTGAATGTTGCCCATTAACAGGAACATATTTTGTAATTCATTTAATAATATCTTTAAAACTTTTTGTTAATTTAAGGCTGCTGAGCAATTGAACTGTTGCATCTTTGTGCATCCCTGGGACATGCAGACAGATGGAAGGATGGCTAAATACTGGTTTCCATGGCTTGTAGGTCAGTAGTTACAGTACATAATTGCATCCATTAATTAAATCAGTAGCAGCAATGTGTTATGCAGAGGGCATGAATGGAAATGAATTACTACAGAAGGAAGAATTACATAGCATTTCTGACAAGCTCATAAAATTAATCACAACCACAGAGTTCACTCACTATTCCTACAAATTGCTAAAGCTTGAGAAACTGAACAGATCTGCATTTTATCAATGCCCTATTCAGAGATTATGTCACCTGTGCATTCAGGTGTCTGTACGCATGTACATGTTTTTGTGTGAATGACTATACATGCATACATTTAAAAAGTGAATCTGGGTACAGGCCCCCCCAGATGCAGGGTACAGGTAGGAAGTGTACTAATGTACATGTGTTGAGAGGCATATCTAGGGGAAATAGTGCCTAGGGCAAACACTGAAATTGCGCTCCCTGTCCAAGCATCTGACACCCATCTTTCAGATATGTTTACCATAATATCAGCTGAAAAATACAAGTCAGGCTCGTTAATCTTTTAATATTTCAAAAACTATTTACCAGTGGATGTAGCCAGACAAAAAAATGTTGGAAAACTAAAATTTCAGTATGCTGGGGCTCATGAAATACCCAAATACTATGTGGAAGTGTACTTGGAAAACTAAACAGAAGTGCCTATCTAATTCTCTACTATGCATTGTAGCATCACCATTACATAAGTTTTAAAAATAAATGGAGAATTTGACTTTTCCCAGATACTCTGAAAATAATTAAAGGATATGCAGAGTAAACTGTGTCACTGCTTGGAATATATTCTAGTCATTCAGAAAGACAGTTAAAATGAGAGAAAGAGAGCAAGAAACTCCCAGTGGGCCTTAATACTAAGGATTTCACACTGATTCAAAGACAAATTCACCATTAATAGCCATATTAGCAAGACATCACATTTAACTCACTTATCACAAGACGCAAAGTAAGAGCAAATGAATACAATCTAGCTCATAAGCTTCAGCTCAGTATTCACAAGCCCTGGTTCTCTGTACATAGTACCAATCTGAATATGTGTACAGTGTCTTATATTAATTTTTAAAAAATTTTTTACCTGTAGGTCCTTTGGGGGGCTTCCTAAGGGCTGGGGGGGTGTCTTCAAAGGTTCCCCTTCCCCCCACTGGCCTCTAGGGCCTCGCAGGGACCATTTGAGCATATGCAGTGGCCATTTTTAAAAATAATCTTTTTTTAAAATGGCCACTGAAAACAAAATGGCCACAGCGCGTGGTCAAATGGCTTCTGCAAGGCCTGGCATGACCTAGGGCCTCACAGAGGCCATTTGAGCATGCACAGTGGCCATTTTGTTTTTGGGAGCCTTTTAAAAAAATTTTAATTTTACAAAATGGTGCCCCCTACAAGTGGCGCCCGGGGCACGTGCCCTGCCTGCCCCACCCTAGATACGCCCCTATTGAACATAATGTCTGAATAACTGTACATGTGTACAGATCTGTATGTGCAGATTGTTCACGCAGTTAACATAATGCATGAACAGAGCTTAAGCTGTCTCCAATTGTTCTAAATTCCCTAATGCAATAGTCTTCAAGTGGCCATTACCTGAAAGTACTGAAAACAGAATGTGCAAACAATTTGCATATGACGATGCTTCTGAATAATGGCCAAAGTGGTAGCTTGCACATCTCTTACATGTTGACATGCATGTCTAGCTGTATATCTAGCTTGTGCATATCCTGCTATGGGCACAGTATAAGTCACTGTTTGAGATGCTATTTGGAAGCATGAAAAGAAGATGAACAAGTCATTTCTGTGTCCTATATTACGGTATTTCTGGGTAACATCCAAAGCAGCCCTTAGGGATTCTGCCCTGTGAAAAGAACTTGCACAAGAGGTCGTGAACAGAAATAAGCAGGTTGTGATTAAAAGTAATAGACAGTTACTAGATTTGTCAGATTTCAAGTTTCAACTTGGACCTTGAGACCAGAATGGACTACTACCAATGGTTAGCACTGAACTTAGAAACTGAATGCAAGGGTAAGTTTACATAGTGGTGCATGCAGGTTTTTATCCCTTTCCCATATTCCATATGGACTTTGGATTATTTGTATTCAAGTCCATACAGAGCTAAAAATTTCCTGCCATAGGTTGGAATGCTCCTAGTTTTCTGAAAATTGTCAGACAGGCTTCAGCATATCTAATTTCTCTGCTATGGTTACTTCTGGATATAAAATTGATCCAACTCTCCTGATAGAGAACTGGAATGTTCTTCAGTCGAATAAATACTGATGACGAGAGAGGCTGTTTTAGAGGCTAAATTGGCATCCCTCTTTCAAGGAATCATTTGCAATCTGCCAATATCAGTCATGATATGATAAGCAGTGCAGTATTCTTGTAGGAGAAGACAGTTGAATCACAGGTTCTATATAAATTTCTGGGCCCAAAGATTTTTTGAAAAAATTGGGGCAGAAAATGCCCACTCAGAAGGAAAAACACTGAAAACACAGTCTTGACAACACTATGATGTCAACAATTGGGTAAAGATCTAGGAAGCTTACTCAGAAACAATGAACTCTGAAAATGGCTACAGTTGCCATAGGAACTTGAGAACCCTTAGGGAGACATCGGTGACTAAACTATCAGAGATTTTTGCCTTCCCTGAGCTGCATGACAGTAAAAAAGATGAGGTATTAACTGGAAACAAAACCAACAGTAACTGGAAACTGAGACCAAGAGAGTATCTGAACCCAGGTTTGAGTGAGAGAAGGACTCCACCTGTGAATGGTCTAGAAACTGAACTGACATACACTAGGAAAAGGCTTTTAGCAGCTCCAGAAGCTGTGGAAAGACTGGCTTTGGTTGATTTGTTTATTTGACATATTTATATACCTCCCAAAATGCAAGTCTTTGGGCGATTTACAAGAAAACAATAAAAACAAGTAAAAAGGTTAAAACATTACTTGGCTGGAACAATAGTGATTAAGGGGCAAGTGATAGTGATTAAGGGGACAAGATCACAGCAGACCTGTAGCAAACTGTGTTACTATCCAATTTCTGTTAATTGGGAACAATTTAAAATTTAGGAGGAACAGACAAGAGATATCAAATCCTTCCATTGCTTCTCTTTCCCCCCAGAACTACCTGACCTCACCTTCTGTTAACAATAAGTCATGTGACATGGTATCAGCATGCTAATTTTTCCTGCTTATTCCACTTCCTCCATCTAAGTGGAGTTGAGACAGGGAAACCGAGTGGTGTTTTGTCATGTCACACATAGAGGCGCTTCACACAACTAGTGTGAAGCTAATTGTGCTTCACAATTCACAACAGGAGAGTTAGTGCAGGGAGAGCAGGTTTAGTCTGCTCTCCCCACCCACGAGCAGATTGGCCTCCCTCACAGCCACCGGCTCCATCACAGAGCCAGTAGGGGAGGCAGGGATCGGGGGCTGCCTGGCCCCCAGAAGTCCCAGCATGCCCTGTGCGAGTGTGAAGGGCATGCTAGGGAGACCCCCGAAAACGGGAGGCTTGATAGAGCCTCCTGGTCAGGGGTCTCCTTGTGAGTCACCATGGCACAAAGATACACTGTGGCGCCTCACAACCCGAAAACCCAGGTTAGTGGAGCACTCGTTCTGCTAACCTGGGTTAAGGGGAGGGGTATATAGGCGGGTTAACCACCAGTTTCTCATGACCGCGCAAAAGCGGGCTGGGCTACATTAGCCCGCTTCTGCGCAGTCATGTGAACAGCTTCACAAACTTTTACTGAACATTAATGGGACAACGTGGGTCAGAAACCTTGTAATGAATCAGTTGGGACTCAGTTCTCCATTTATAAAATGAAACCTATTTCACGAGACTCTTAATAAAACATGGAGACTGGCATCCAAACTAATGTTGCGTTTGTTAAAAAAAATTAAAAGTTCCACATGTGTAGTGGTGGAGGGGTGATTTTCACCAATTTCCCCTTCTCCCTGCAGTCCACAGTGCCTTCTGAATATATATCCCTGAGGGTTGTGGGACCTTCAGAGTTATGTTTTTGGGAGGCACAGTGGCTCCAGAGGAAAAGGGAGATTGGCGAAAATTGCCTGTCCCCATTGCATGTGCAAAATGTGTGTTCGCACACATGACGTAAGTCTGGATGTCAGCAAATGGGAATTTTTAAAATGTTATGCATTAAAGTGCTGTAGAAATAAATATTATATGTGGAACTTCTTTTTGCTATTAGGCATGCCTTCAGAAACAACTATCGCCATTTGCTCCATGATAATGGGAGGTGTTTTTGAAACTTTCCCCAACCTGAAAGTTTGCTTTGCTCATGGAGGTAAGTATAGATCTGTACAGCTCAGAGGAAACCTAAATGTCATTCAGCTGGAACTCTTTGTTCCAAGGGAGAATAACAAACTCATGCAAATTAAGGCACACAATCCAAAATGTAGTGTGCCACAAGCAGAGAGCAAGTGCACCAACAGAAAGAATGAAAACCAGAAAGATAGATGGCTCAACAAAGTGAGCCAAGTTGCATGTTCAAGAGTAGAGAAAATATTTGTGTGGAGAAGTAAGATATAATTTGGATCAGAAACTATTGATTGCAATGCAAACGCAGCCACTGAGTCTTTCTAAAACAAATGTTTTTTATTGGGACACAAGTCCATCCTACTATGCTTACTTATTTACCCAGCTGAATCCAGACTAAGCTTGTCATGTTTAAGTCTCATTTAAATAAATGAGACATGACCAACTTCAATCCCATTCGTTTCAATGAAACTTAGTCTAGATCCTGCTCATTGTATTGCTAAAACATACTTGAAATTCACATTTATGGTAAAATAATCAGAAAGAAATACTTTAAAAGTTCTGTATATTTTAAAGGACACACCAGCTGAAAGTGAGTAGTTTGACTATTTAACAAGTCTTTCCTTCTCTCCCCCCTCCCCACCCTCCGTTCCTTTATGCGCTGAGGGCAAATTTGAAAGTGTTTCAAAAACAGGTGTCAATACCAGGGTAGAGTCTGTTCCCCTAAGAAATGGAGACCAAGCACATGAACAAAGAAGGCCAGAGGGGAACACAGACAAGCTTATAATGAGGGGAAAGAATGAAATGGAGAGATTTATCTTGGCAGAGATCATAACATCATTGCAGCGGGCATCTTTGGCTATTTTATGGCTTTCTAATACGAATTAGCCATGAGAAAAATGCTTTAAAATTCTCTCTGAAATAATCACACATTCTTCTTGTTAAAGCTTCAGATCAGTTTTTAACTTATCACTTCTTGCAGTTTGTGGGATAAAATTGGAAGTGTTGGCTGAGCTTGCTCTGATTCATTTTCAGAGCAACTTCATAAGAAGGGAATATGTCATTATACTTGAAGAAGTCATTTTCTTTTTAAAACTTAAAAAAAACCTGGCACCTTGCAAACATTTTAGGAAGCTGTCATGGAGCAACCACCCTTTTACCACAAAGCGTAATTGACAATCTGGTTTAAGATGGGGATGAGTTAGTCCAGTTTTTACAGATAGTACTAAACACATCTTTAAACACTCCCTGCCATCCCTGGTTAACTTGTTTTTTCAACTCAGCAAGACCTGGGCGCTCGGGTAGGGGATGCAGTCTTGCATTCTAGGAGCTGCCGCTGGGAAGGGGAGCAGCATTGCGACACAGAAAGCTGTGTGTCTCTTGGCTAGCAAGTCCCTCATCAAGGGTGTCATTTTCTTGGTGCAAAAGGCAAAGCTTACTGGGCACTGCATGTTTCTGTGCAGGATGTGGGAAGTAGTTTCCCTGCTTTAGACCTGGTGTGTTGGAAATGAAACTTATCTTGCAGTGGTGGGGGGCAGGGAAGGGTGCAGTGGCAGAGGGGGCCACCAAAAGGCCTTTGGTCCTTAGGTCCAGGCTCCAAAATTACCTAGGTCCACCTCTGATTAAAATGTTACCATACCCATAACTTTACTTGTGTTGCCCTACATTAAAATAAAAGGACAGGTGGTACTATTTACCATATTGTAGGAAGAAAAATTAAGAAAAAAACATTGTATTGTATTCCTTTTTAAAGAGGCAGCCATTCCACCATAGGCTGCTAAAGAGCAGCGATCTTAACTAAATGTTAATATTAATTAATGTAAGATTCATAATAATGATTGTTCCCCCTTTAAATTTATAACAAACCTAAAGAAGTGTAGTTTCAGATCCGCCTTTTTCATAGTGTTTTCCAGATGGCAGTTTACTCCTGCTTCACTACGATCAGGGTTTTGGGGAGTTCAAATGAGGGAGGGATTTACAGCGCCTTCAATACAATAACAGCAACATGTTGTTCATACAGCCAGTAGCATAATTTGGCTTTTTTCATGACGACTGGCCCTAATGCATAATATAAATATCTTTAAAAATTGTACTTTGGAAGCGTGTTGGAAATGGTACTGTGGGATACACCAGAATTTTTGCAGAAGTGTTTGGAGAGACCCGTGAGATGAAGCATGAAGTAGAGGCATGGCTACCTGTCTGGGAGTGGCTTTGCGGAGTGTCGGCTCTGCCTTCCACACTTCTCAGTTCCACTCCTGGGCAGACTTGCTTCCTGTGCCCTGGAGACTACTTCAGGTCCAGAGCTCCATCTAATACTGATGATTTAAAAAATAAATAAATCCCAGTGTTCAAACACTCTAACAGCAGGAAGGTCCAGCTACTGCAAAATCCATAGCCGTTTTCAAGCTCTATGGTGGGGGAGGGGAAGATTATATGCCCAGTACTCAGAAAAAGCAGAGTTTGGGAGGTCTTGTGTGGGGTTAGGAAGCCCATGTTTCCTTCCAGTCAGGGGAGTAGGGAGCTTTGTGGGGACTGGGGGGCAAAGTCTGACTGGCAGCTCCCCTGCCCTCTGGGTGTTTGTGCGTGTGCCCCAAGCCACATCCCCTGCATCTGACATCCGACTCAAGGAGGCAGGGCCAGTACAGAACAGAAGAACAGAACAGAACATACTTTATTTCGGTCATTGACCAGAAACATTATCACACACAACAGAACGTAATTTGTATAAAATATAACAAAACTTAGCCACTGTGTTGGTGTATTTATGATTAAAATTTGACAATAAAAATTTTAAGAGTGACTCATCTGAATAACCAGGAAACATCAGAAGATACAGCAGGCTTTCGCCAAGGGCGGTCCACTATGGAGCAAGCATTTATACTACAGCACCTAGTAGAGAAATATTCTAGTAAGCCAGGCTCTGCCCTGTACACGGCCTTTATAGATCTGAAAGCTGCCTTTGACTCGATCTCCAGAGAAAGGCCAGTACAGAGAATGGGGCTATCACAGCCTCAGCATAGTTTCATTTCCCCTGTCAGCAGCTGGTGGAATCGTTGAAAGGGAGCTCCTTGGGAAATGATTCTACCAACCACTGACAGGGGAAATGAAGGAAATGAAACTTTGCTGGGGCTGTAACACCCTTCTCTGCACTGGCCCCGCCCCTTTGCATCTGACATCAGACATAGGGGAGGGGCCAATGCCCGGGTGGGGAGTCCATCCTTCCCCAGTCAGCATGAAACTCTGGCTGGAGAGGAGAGCATCGTGCCTCATGCTCCTAGCCAACGAGCGCTTTGCCCACCAGCTGGGTTTGGGAGGGGGCAAGGGGGCGCCCTGGCCAAGCGGGAGTCTTGGGGGACCCCCAAACCCTTGGGGCCTGGAGACAGTTGTCTCCCCTTGCTCAATGGCCCCTGCTTCCAGTTCATCCTCCTTTATATATATATTCCTCCACAGTATTCTTGTGCAAGAATACCAGTACATCAGAGTCACTTAGCAACATTTCCTTTCATAAACAGGGAAAGATGTAATAACAGTTCCATGGTGCCTGGGGAGGGATGAAGAGGTGTGCATGGTGCCCTGCTGTCCCATGAGACATAGTTTTTCAGTGACATAGCAGTGTGGCAGATCTTCTCATTGTTCTGGTGTACCAGTGGACTGGTTTTGGTGCACAAGAATACCGTCAGAAATTGATTTTTAAAAAAATTCTCCAGGCAACAGTAAGAATGGAAAGCTGAAACTGGGCCAGGGAGGTCCTAGGGTAGCGTTCCCAACAATCCCATATTATGCTGGAAGTCCCCTACCTGAGGCAAAAATCTCTTGTCCCGTAGTCCTTGTATTTTTGGTAGAGCCTGGGGCTATCTCTCATCCCTCAGTGCATTTGCAGTGAGCTCTCTGAAGTCTGGGTGAAGACTATATTATAATGTGAAAGAAACAACAAAGTTCACAAAAGAAGTCCCAATTGCTCTGCAAACTTGCAGGAGCAACTGCCTGGGTTTATTTACATCTTGCAAGTGGCTAATCATTTCCGTATCAAATAACTGACTGACTCACTGTGTGTGTGTGTGTAAACCTGGGGATTCTCTTAATTTTTCCCAGAAGCTTGCTCTATGTCTAAGTGGGATGGTCTGTGTGAACAGAGGCTTGAGCTGTTTAGTTGTTGTTGTTGTTACTAATGCATTGCTACTGAGTCGAACCAAAACATGGACAGCTCCTGCTGCTAACTCACCTGGAGCTTCCTGTGGGGTATAATTACTCTTGGAGGCTAAAAGAGCTCCTGCAAGTCATTGACTGTGGTGTAGCCAACTTGGGGCTCCCCCCCCTTTTTTTTTTTGGCCATTGCTGGACTATTGCTCCCATCATTTCTAGCAGTTGTCACTCCATATGATGGCAGTGATAGTCCAGTGGCAGCTGGAGAGTCCCAGGATGGCTATCCTTGCTCTGGGGAATAGATAGGCTTGGGTGTGCAAAAGGTAGATAGGGAGCTGCTTGTAGGTTTCTGGGTGACGCATGGTTTTGACTCCCGCCTTTCTTTTTAACATTATTTATTTTGTTTTAAGAACTTGATGAGCCTCCCCTCCAGTCTCCCTCACCCCTGTGTGCTTCTGCAACAGCAACCAGAACAGCTGACAGAACATCTACCATGAAGTCAGGGGCGTAGCTAGGGGAGAAGGAGCCCATGTTCATCCCTCTCTCTGGCGGCCCCCCAGAGTGAGGGAGATAATGAGGAAAATAGGGAGGGATGGATCTGGAGGGCCCTCAGGAGCTGGGGGCCCGTGTTCTTTGAACCCTTTCGTTCAATTATAGCTATGCCCCTGCATGAAGCATAAAATACTTGCAGGGGGGCATTGTATTCCTTTTGCTATGCAAACTATTTTGAAAAGTTTTTGGTTGAAAAGTGGTATAACTTGAATATGTTCTAAATAATAACAATACTGGCATTATTAAATAGCACATAATTCAACAGCATATAATTCAATAACATATACATCATTGATACTCAGGCTCTTGAGTACCACTGCATGCACCTCCCCACCCGGCCCCCTCAAACTTGTGTCCCTCATTCTGGCAATGAAGTGTTGGCAACCCTACCTAGGGGACACATTGGCTTGCTGCTGACTGAAGACATACTGGGCCATTAAGTGCTCTAGAGCTCAGACTTCTCCTTCTGGGCTCCACCTTCCTGCCTGGAGTGTCTGAGCTTTAAAGAGGCCACTGCTCAGAGACTAGTGCTCCTCTTCTGTTCAAATTGCTGTTCCCTGGCTTGCTGGTGTGCCGATATGAGGGTACAGTGATGGGGGAGAGGTTTGGGTCCCACTGGGGACCCTGATTCTGAGGGGCTTTGTCAGTCTCCAGTTCAATGATGTGTTCTGGAGCTGGGCCCAGCCCTGGCTCCACCTGCCCACACTCAACATTGGTAGGATGCAGGGTGGGAATTGGCAAAGGCTCCATCCCCTCAGTATCTGACCTGGAGTGACTGCTGAGGGGTGGAGACAAGCTGGGCCATGACACGTACTGGACTAATGGTCTGGCTTTGTGCTTAGAATCAGTTAAAAGTTAAAGTCAAAATGTTGTCTAACCGAGGGTAGTTAAGAGCACAAAACTAGTTGTCCATTAGCCCTACTGAATACATCAAGAAAGATGGATGTTTGTGAAAATGTTTGCATCGCCTGAAAAGCACTTGCCTTTCTACCAGTGTTTCTGGAGACCAAAAGGGGCATGATCCCCTTATCAAGAGGAAAAGAAACTTATGACCTTATGGTGCCATATAGCTAAAATCATTGAGGACAGCACATCTTTACATTGCTTTCACTCAAAATAAGGAATAGAATGAACATGCTGACATGTTGCTGAGACAACCAGTTTGACATTTTGTCTTGTTGCACTGGAAGAAAACTAGATGTCACATGATGCATTGCTGCTACTGATCTGCATCTCTGGCCAATATTGTTGGAAATTCTCTGTGGTGAGAGAATCCTTTTCTCATTATAGCAGAGTGCACAGAGGCACAACACAGTGGATTAGTTAAGTTAGGCATGCGTGTATGCTGAGAGTAAAGTAACTTGGAGCCAATTCATAGTTTCAATTCAATATAAAAGGCATTTATTAAGGAACTCCATTCTAGATAGGAAAGTGAGGATTTAGGATCTCTAATTATCTATCTAGCTGGATGCAGATGGATTCTGCATCCTCTCTGCACATATGGTGCAGGGAGAGAAGCTTGCCATGTTGCAAGGTAGGCGGGCAGGTAGGAAGAGAGAGAGGAAGGAAGTTGAATCCCCTAAGATTAGCAATCTACATTTCAAAGGGATAGCATCAGAGCAGTGGAGAAGGGATGACAAATGTCTTGACCCTCTAGCCCTCTGACTTACTAGTTTGTCCTCCACTGTCTGAGGCAAAGAGACAGCGCAAAGTCCTTTAACTTCCAACAAATATCTCTAGTCTCCTGTCAGCACAATGCATCAAGAGAGGGAACATCAGCATGGTTGTCTTGGCAACAGGCTCACCCATTCCCTCTCTCCCTCTTCCATTCAGACTGAGGAGGGCAATGACACGCTTTGTTTGCCCCAGTGTTGGTAGAATGCAGGCAAATCTGATTGGCTCTATGATACTATGACATTATTACTCTTGTTACATGATTGCTGATTGGCTATGTGATTCCGGCCAGCAACAAAAGAACCATAAACAATGTGGGGAGAGGTGGGCATATCAGGGAAAAGAGCATAAAACAACAGCAAATGTGTGTGTAGTGGGCAGCCAGCCAGCAATTATAAGGTTACCATAAAAGGTGGTTTTTCCTTGATAGACAGTCTATAGCCCCTAGATCATGATCTAATTGGTTAACATGTTGGGCGGGACTAAAGGGCTCCTGAGGGTCTTCTGGAAAGAAGGTATGCCCAGGTGAGAGAGGAGCAATGGAGTCTTGCCAGATTCTCTCAGGGTGAGTTCTGCAAGTCCCTGGGAGTCAGGGATTGCAGGGATCGGTCTCATCTAAGTCCTGGTGAGGTCCAAGGGAAGGAAGCCAAGGCTTATGGCTTCAGAGGCTTAGACATAGGAGAAAGTGTTTTAGAAAGACTTGTGTTAGAAGTTATTTTCTTTTGCATGTGTTACTTTGTATACTCAAGTATCTGCTTTTGCAACTACCTATCTTCAACTTCAGTCTAGTAATGAACAAGTTAAGCACCACCTGATACCATCTGGGTGTTCTGAAAAACTCTTTTAACCACTAAGCTAACTCCTATTTGCAACCATTACGCTAAAGCCTAAGACTGACTATTTTTCAAAAACCGTAAACTAATAAATTGTTGTCTTTGTTTTTACAAGCCCACTCGGTGTGTTTGACTGACTCTGGGAGAGAAAGTCTCTAGTTTACACTGCATTGACCAGAGGTGCTAAACCTGCTACCCTCCACTTAAGGAGAAATAAGTGGAACCACATTTTTATATTTGCCTGCTAGAAAGTAAAGAGGGGACGGGAAGTTTTAGTGTTTCTATTCCCATCAGAGGTAATTCTGTTAACCAAGGAGTGCTCGGTGGCAGCAAGACAATCTACTGGAGATTTTCTTTTCTTTTTAATTAATTAAAAACCCAATTAGCCCACGAGGCTCAGAGAGGCGTGGCTCAGTTAGTCTCCTCTCAGGTGGGCTGGGCTTGGGTTCATTACAGTGTGAAAAAGTAAAGTTTCAGGGAACATTCAAGCCTCCTAAAAGCCTCTTTGCATCAAAAGTATATCTCCCCAATGGAATCACTAGTTCTAATTAATATTCTCCCCTCAGCAGTAATAGAGGGTTGATACAGAAAGATCCCGTACGCAGAGCAATTATGCCCCTGCGGCTCAGAACAAATTGAAACCACTGAGCATGTCCTTTTATACTGCCTGTTCTACAGAGACATTTGTGCCACCCTTATTTCTCCACTGCTGAACAAGCTTCCGGGTTGTACGTGTCACTTCTATATCCAATTGCTGCTATATGACTCTAACCCCACCACCACAAAGATCGTTGCCAAGTTCTGTGCAGCTGCGATTGGCATCCGGCGAAAGATGATGGCTGATGGGCTCCCCTAATTTGAGTCCTGATAACACTCACCTCCATATTCTTCATATCATACTAACTGTACTATGGCAATGTATAACATTTTTATTAGATTAATGCAGTGTAACTTCACCATGTAGCGTATTTTAGTGTATTTTACCATTTAGTGTAATTTAGTGTAACTTTACCATTTTTAGTAATAGTCCAATTTATGGTAACCATTATAGTTTTAACCATTCTAATTTTAATTCTAGCTTTTTACCACATACAAAATCATTTTCAGCTATATTACTACCACTATTTAAATTTCCCTTCTATCTTTTCTGTGCATTTTATTATGGAAAAGTATGTCTAGCAGTGTTAGTTTCTTAGTAGTGTAGCTTGTTTCTTTTTAAATTTTAATTATTTTAAATTCTAGTCTTTTCAGAATAGTTATCATCATATTTGCAATCACCTCTATCAACATGTAAGTTTCCTCTAGTATTACCTTCATTTAATGTGTAATTTTATGCTGGTCTCTGACCGTAATAAAGCTTGACTTGAATTAATATCGTAGCTTGCGAGCTCTATGTTATGGGAGTTATTCCTAGCATAAATAATTTAGGGTGCTGTTTTTCAAGTTGTATCTGATATCTGCCTCTTGAGCTTCCTGATGCCATTGTTGCCCTTATAATTATGTATAGATTTGATATATTTATAATATACAGTGGGTATTGGAAAGAATCACCCCCCTCTGATAGACCTTAAATTCTGGTTCCCTTACATCTTGAAATGACAACACAAAGAAAATTCCCTTCACCAGCTGTACTTATCCAATGCAACCTATAACATCCAACTGAAAAACATCACAATTACAGTCCAGAAAAAGTGTCAGAAATAAAAAACAAGAATTACTGTGATTGAAAAAGCATCACCCCCCCCCCCCATGTCAATATTTTGTTGAACCACCTTTTGCTTTAATAACAGCCTTGAGTCTGTTGGGATACTTCTCTATCAACCTTGCACATCTAGACGGAGCAATATTTGCCCACTCCTCCATACAGAACTGTTCAAGTTCGGTCACATTGGTGGACTGCTATCCTCCCTGGATCCGGTCAGCCCTCCAAACTGGATGGAAGAGCAAGGAGGAAACTGGTAAGAGAGGTTACCAAGAGGCCAATGGCCACTCTGAAGGAGTTAAAGGACTTCATGGCAAAGAGTGGTTGTTCTGTGCATGTGACAACAATTTCATGAGCGCTCCACAGATGTGGCTTGTTCGGGAGGGTCACAAGGAGAAAGCCACTTCTCAAGAAAGGCCATATTAAAGCTCGTTTGAGCTTTGCCAGAAGGCACCTTGAAGATTCTGCTGCCAAATGGAAAAAGGTCTTATGGTCAGATGAGACCAAGATTGAACTATTTGGCCTCAACACCAAACAGTACACCTGGCGTAAATCCAACGCAGCTCACCATCCACAACACACCATACCTACAGTGAAGCATGGAGGTGGCAGCATCCTGTTGTGGGGGTGTTTCTCTGCCTCAGGGACTGGGGCTCTCGTTAGGGTAGAAGGAAAAATGGATGGGGCAAAATACCATCAGATTCTGGAAGAAAACCTGCTACCCTCTGCCAGACAGTTGAGGATGGGCAGAAGATTCACCTTTCAACATGACAATGATCCGAAGCACACAGCAAAATTGATCACACAGTGGCTGAAGGAGAAAAAAGTGAACGTCCTCATGTGGCCCAGTCAGAGCCCAGACCTAAATCCCATAGAAAATCTGTGGAGAGATTTGAAGATAGCAGTCCACCAACACCTACCATCCAATGTGACCGAACTTGAACAGTTCTGTATGGAGGAGTGGGCAAATATTGCTCCGTCTAGATGTGCAAGGTTGATAGAGAAGTATCCCAACAGACTCAAGGCTGTTATTAAAGCAAAAGGTGGTTCAACAAAATATTGACATGGGGGGGGGTGATCCTTTTTCAATCTCAGTAATTCTTGTTTTTTGTTTGACACTTTTTCTGGACTGTAATTGTGATGTTTTTCAGTTGGATGTTATAGGTTGCATTGGATAAGTACAGCTGGTGAAGGGAATTTTCTTTGTGTTGTCATTTCAAGATGTAAGGGAACCAGAATTTAAGGTCTATCAAAGGGGGTGATTCTTTCCAATACCCACTGTATATACTACTACTACTACTAATAATAATAATATATTTAACCAAATGCATTTTTAATTCATATTTCTTTCTAGGTGGTTCTTTTCCTTACACGCTAGGGCGCATTTCCCATGGATTCAATGTGCGGCCCGATTTGTGTGCGGTTGAAAATAATGTTGATCCAAAGAAATATCTTGGTTCATTCTACACAGATTCACTTGTCCATGATCCACATGCACTGAAGCTACTGATAGATGTAGTAGGGAAGGTGAGTGAGTTTCACCACATGAATCTGTTTGCTACAAATCACATTTCTTTGAGCCTTTAATGCAATGAAGACTTCAGTGTGTCAAAAAGATTATGGATGGGGGAAATGGAACCATCTTTATGACCAACATTTAGCCATCTTTCCGACAGTGATGTTCAATATCCCTTCTTTCCCACCTCTGTTATTGGTAGAAAATAGTCAGGAAAGAAACCAGAGCAAATCAGCATAAGGAAGCTTCCTTCTGCACACCATTGTCTGAGCCTCCCTTCACTTGGGAATGTAGGAACACAAGCAGGGGCGTAACGAGGCTGGAGTGGGCCCAGAGACAAAATTTTAAAATGGGCCCCTCGCTGATACACACACACACACACACACACACACACACTTCACAATATATAGTCATGTGACTTGCCTCTGGGGGGCCCCTTGAGGCGTGGGGGCCCCCAGGCAGCCGCCTCCCCTTGCCTAATAGTAGTTACGCCCCTGAACACAAGCAAAAGAGAAACAGAGCAGTGTTCGCCAAGGACACCAAAGAACATTCTTTTCCCTGGGTCTGTCTTTTCCTTTCCATCTTTCTTTCAGAAAAGTAGATATATGGGAAGGAAGAAATGGGGGCACACAAGTAACCAGAATATGCCCTCTCTCCAGCATGCTGCTGTTTCCCCCTTCCTAATTTCTCAGCAGATGTGAATATGAATAATGAAGGAGAGCAAGATCAAGGTAATGAGATGAAAATCCCTTTACTAGTAGTCCTGCTTCCTTTTCCTATCCCTGGCTCAGGAGTGCAGAGGGAAGGGGTACCTGGATTTGCTACTAGGCCATCTGGAGTAGATTTTGGGCCCTTGACCCCCTTCATCCAGATTCCAAGTAGCTTATCAGTAAACCTAGTAGTTGGCCAGGGATGTGTAATAAACGTATTTAACCAATTTCATCCTTCATTTATTTTCATTAAGGTGAAACGATACAAGGTAGAATGATTAGTCTGGCTCTTTAGTTGTGGCCGATTTTAATTTAAACACTAATCACTGAGCTCCTTGGAGATTTGATTCTGTCTGACTTTTAAAGTCAGATAGGAAATGCCGAGGCACCACTGAACACACTCTAGTAAATTGCATCTCTGGATTATTTTAATATTAAAGAGTTTTGTGAGTCCTTACCAGGGTAATTAAGCAACCAGTAATTGATTTTATACAACTTTCAGAGCATCTCCAAACAGGGACATAGCAAGACTGGAATAGACCCTGGCACATGAAGTGAAGATGTACCCCTGCCTGCCCACCCCTGACTTCCATGTCTTTGCTGCAGAACAACTATAAGGATATGGTGAAAAACAACACATTCCCAGCACATCCTTCTCTCACTCCTGCATATAGACATTTATACACACACACACACACACACACACACACACTCACACTCCCCTGACTCAGAAGGATTTTTTTAACATATAAACTCATTGCAATCATCTCATATATTTATACATCAGTGACATTTCTGTCTTTCTTATTCACCCATTCATATGTGCATTCTCTCTCTCTCTCTCTCTCTCTCTCTCACACACACACACACACACCCCAGTCAAGGTTTTCCACGGGAAACTAAGTCCCAGATTTCACCTCATGATTTAGGGGCA
Source organism: Hemicordylus capensis (assembly GCF_027244095.1). Classification (NCBI taxonomy): domain Eukaryota; kingdom Metazoa; phylum Chordata; class Lepidosauria; order Squamata; family Cordylidae; genus Hemicordylus; species Hemicordylus capensis. Next base: position 169,668,934 of record NC_069657.1, read on the forward strand.
AACTGAACCCAGTTGTTAAGGAATGTTTGGAGGCAGGGAAGCAGAGAAAAGAAATATTATGGTTTTACCCTGTTCTTTTTAATGAGGGTGGAATTTAAAAAGGGTCCATAAGTCAGTCAGTTATTTTGATTGAAGATTTTTTAGATCTATCTCAGCTTCAGGAGGGAAGGAGTGTCAGATAGCATCCCTATCTCCTTTTGACTGGATGACTGATACACACTGACATCTCCCTCACTGTTGAGCTGAGGGAAAGGTGAACATAAGAACAGTCCTGCTGGATCAGGCCCAAGGCCTATCTAGTCCAGCATCCTGTTTCAGGGGATGCAAGAGCTGAGCACATGTCCTCTCTCCTGCTGGTATTTAGAGGCATCTTGCCTCTGAGGCTAGTAGCCATCGATAGACCTGTCCTCCATGAATTTGTCTAAGCCTTTTTTAAAACCATCCAAGCTAGGTGGGCTGAACCTGAGCACATGTGCAGAGGCCATGAGAGTGCTGGCGCCTTCTGCAGGTGCTTGGGGGCAGTGCTGTCATAGCAGAAAGCTGCATGAGGTGGCAGAGAGCAGGTAAGGACCTGCTCTACTCCCTTTTAAAGGTCCTGCTCATCACTACTCCCCCCTCCCGTCGCCTCAGTTTGGCACATCCCTATTGTGTCCCCATGCCAATTGCTTCTCTGAATAGTATCATACAGGGCAGGCTAAGGGGCAGGCAGGCAGGCTAAGAAGGGTGCTCTGCCTCAATTGAAGCCTCAAGATTCTTCCTATAAATACATCAGAGTCACACTTCTTCTATAAGTACAAAAATTAATGGTTTCTGGCTCCAAAGAAGCAAGTGTTCCACCAACTGTTAAATCACAATAGCAGAACCTCCATTATCTAGATTGCTCATAACCTAGGATTGGGGGAGGGGGTGTGAAGCTTTATGATAATGCCTGGCTATACTGTAGAAATAATCAGCTGTATGAGAGCTGAGTGAATTAAGTTTATATAAAAAAGCAAGCAAGACAAGCATTCCTCCTTCTATGACACTGAGATAGTGATAATTGTTGGATATGGATAGCACTAGCAACGAGCTTAAGAGAACTAGCATTATTCATATGAGAAGAGGACTTCATCTGGAAAGTTTCTAATGGCACATACACATGCAACAGACTTGTTTGTTCTGGACACTGATATTTGCCATGGTGAAAACAGCAAAATTGAGAGAAGTGTCATATTATTATATAAATACAGTAAGATACATGCAAGAGCTCTCAGCCAATCACAGCTCTCCAATGTCTGTGTACCAAATGCCTCCTCTGTCTCAAGATATGCATCTTCCTTCACATTTTACCTTTTACATTTTTACAATATTTCCCAAAATACAGCAGGGTAGATTCAATTTAATTGGCCCTATGCTAAACATAAAATGTTTAGATCGCAGTGTTTCTTTAAGAAACCCCATGGTGACACCTACTGGAGACACTATTAATTGAAGCAGTGTTTGACAAAGAGTAAAGGAAGTGCTTTCTTCACTTCACAAAGCATGATGAGCTCTTCCTGCAGAATCTTTTTAAAAAAGAAAATACAGGATCTGTATTTTCAGCTTTTTTGTTGTTGGTTCTGTTTTATGTGTCTTATAATATGTGTATGCCATCCTCTCTTCAGGGATCTCAGGAAGGCATACATACAATTTATCTATCATTTTATCCCCACAATAACCCTGTAAGGAAGGCTTGCTTATCTATCTGTCTATCTAATATATTTATGTAAACCATCCAAACCTTATGTCTCTGCATGGTTTACAATAAAATTTAGGCTGAGTGGCAACACTGAAGCACAGTAGAGAGAATTTGCTGTTATGTAAATGTGATACCTAAAAGCAGTGGTTCTGTCATCTTAAACAAATGTGAAATGTATCATTTTTAATCCTTTTCTCACATAGTAAGAAGCGGATGAATGCAAAATCACATGTTGATCAGCACCCCAATCCCTGCACCCTCTCCTGTTATTTTCCTCACCTTAAATGTATGACATAACATATTAATAATCTACATACTACATAATAATCATTTTTGAATTGGTTTTATATTGTTTTTAGCATTGAGTTTGAATTGTGGGCTTTATGTCTATTTAAAAAGTTGTACACCGCCCAGAGCCTCTGGATGGGGCAGTTTATAAATGTAATAAATAAATAATACATACTGATCAAATAGTAGGATACTATCTCCAGCTGGAATATAGAAAAGAAATTTGAGCAAGGAAGGCGAGATTGTCCTGGGAATAAAGGGACTATATTTTTAATGTATCCTCCTTTCTTTCTTGGTGGGAATGCCAAAAAGAGTTGCAAACAATTTTATGTTTGTGTGTACAATTTAATGGTTTTCACAGGGATATAAGTTAGCAAAAGTGTTTCTATTAAATGTGAATAGTCCCATCTACCTACTTATCTCTACTTGCAGGACAAAGTCATGTTGGGAACAGATTATCCTTTTCCTCTTGGGGAACATGAACCTGGAAAACTGATTGATTCCATGGAAGAGTTTGATGATGAACTCAAGGTACAATCATTATACTTTATTGTTGTTTTACTTTTTGAGCTTTTATTCCCATATAATCTGCTGCTATCAATAACAGTGGTTTTTGTTACACCAAATGTGGCAATAACCATCCTTTGTGACTACACTTAGCTCAAAGTGGGGAAAACTAGCTTCAAATAGGTGCAGATCTGTGATCAGCTAAATTACTCTTAAAATACCTGGAAAAGCTGATCACGATATGGATGCACTGGAAAGACACAAAGAATGTAAAGACACACATCCTGAGAAACAAAAGAGTTCCTATATTGAGGGGTAATTGGGGTGCAGAATAAGAAAAGAGGTTTTTGAATGTGCATTAGTTGCCCCAATGCACATTCACCATATAGAAGCACTGAGGAAGGGGGACAGAGGTTAGGGGTGAAAGCGTCTTTTAAAAAGAGACAGAGAAAGTCAGGTGCTAAAGTAAATAGTTGGGGTTTTAAGCAAACTAGTACTGAGTTGCTTCAGTAATGATAGCCTTCTCATAAGGGGGTTTACAGATGCTTGGGAAGTTGCCCCAATGCACATTCACCATATAGAAGCACTGAGGAAAGGGGACAGAGATTTGGGTTGAAAGAAAAAGAGACAGAAAAAGCCAGGTTCATAGCTATCTGCGATCTAGGTGGGATCCTTCTCTCCAGATGGCTCCAGCATGATGCAAGTGGGGGTGTGAGTGAGGCGCAAGAAAGCAAGCATGCAGGAGATCAATGCCTTTTGGGAGGAGGATTTTATAGGCAAAAACATATCCTGAAGCATGACTGAAGAGTTTGCATAAGTATAGAGAGGTGGGGAGGACTTGCTCATAGCAAAGTAGACACTGGGAAATGCTTACTCCATATACAGCGCGAATATTGAGTATTTATTAGGTTATGTTCTGGGAGTTTTCTCCTGTGTGCTTCTTAAACAAAGGAAATGTTTCACAAAGAGATTGCTGAAAGCAATCTGAATAGGAATGGGAGTAGGGGGCAACACATGCTTTCTGGTATTATTCATCCAGTTTGTTAATTGCGAGGAGGAAATGAGGTGATAAGATCCACCTAGCCTTGGGACTTCTTATCAAGCTGTCATTCTTTTGCTTTTGACTCTTTTATTTTTCTAATTTGGTCTGCCCCAAATATCTCTGTATATGTTCAGAGGAACATTTCCTTTAGTCCACTACAGTCTTCCAAAGACTTGAAGACACCATGGGGAAGCGCCTTATCAAAATGACGTGTTACTTCTGGAATGTAGCCAGCTAAAGCTTCTCTTCCAAGCAGCCTATTACAATGGCTACTTTTCTCTTGTTTGAGGAGTGCATTGAAGCACCCAAAATGACCTGACAAGTGAGGCTAGTAACATTGATTCAGACTTAGTGAGGTCTCCTGTCTTAATAACATATAGAACATATACTTTATTTCTCAATGAGACTACAGCAGAAAATAAAAGTCTGGATGGAATGCTTTGACTTAAATTGACTTATACAGGCTGAGTGTGAGTTCAGATATATAAGGAGTCCTAAGGTAAGGAAGTAGTAAACTAGAGCCTGAGTTTCTGCCATTCTAAAGCCAATTGCTATCTTAGGTGTAAGGCAGGAATTCTCAATCCTGAGTTCTCAGATGTTGTCGGACTGTGTGGAGAAGCAGGCACTCAAAGGTTAACACACTATTTATGCCTGCACTAATGCCCGAGTTAAAGGTACTATTCCAGGGGGTGTGGCCTTAACTTCTAGGAAGGCTGCTGGGGGCAGCTAGCAGAGTTCAACTGGGCAGTTGGTGGTGACAGCTGGGGGTTAAATAAGGGAAAGGTGAGAGGGTGTTATGTTAAAGGTTGGCAGTTTAAGAAGCTGCGGCAAGAACCATAACTTTAGAAAAAGGATATAGTAGGAAGCAAGGTACTATTAGGTTAACAAGCTAAGAGTTGACACCAACTTGATTGCACTTAATCAATCAATCTGGAAGCAAGGACCAGGCAAAGAATCTGGATCAGTAGACTCAGTTGGAAGTAGTGTTAGTAAAGGGAAGTGAGTGAAAAGCTCCTCTTCTCCTTCAGAAGAGTTTCGAGAGAGAGAGAACATATCTATAAAGTGCCTGAAACTATGTTTATTTCTCAGTGGGATCTGAGAAATTTATAATAGAAGAGACTGTTACTGTTGTGTATATATAGCTTCTAAGAGAAACTCTGGTCATACCTAAGGGAACAATTTTACTGTTAAAGCCACTAATCTTTTTGTGGAGTGTTTTAAAGAAAGTGCTACAAAGAAGAGAACATTCACAAACATGTACATACTGATTTTATGTGCTTATTAACTTGGAGAAATTAGTAATAAAATGATATCTTCAAATCAATTTTAACAACATAATTAATACTCCGACTGATTCCCTCACATCTACAGCTATACCCCACTATTCGAACAAGATAGAGAGGGAAATGAATAATCCTCAATAAATTGTGGCATTGGATTAGACAATTTAAAGTACAGTTAAATGGTTTTCTTTTACTTTTGAAATATATTGTGACTAGACTTTGGTCACTTGGTGAGGGGAACTAGTCACAAATCAAAGGAGCAGTGACAGAGATTCATCACAGACCATGACTGTCATCATCCCCAGCCTGCAGCCACCATGGGAGGTGGGAGTTGTAGTCCAACAGCATCTAGGAATCAAAGGCTGAGAAGCCCTGGTCTTAGGTGGTATGCTGAGATGTCCTGGAAGGAAATGGGGCCCAAGTACTAATATAGAACCTTAGTACATGTAAAGCAAATGTCTTAACCTTTTTGCCCCTTTGGACTCCCCAGATCCTCAACTATCACCTATGAACTCTTATTCCATTTATATATCATTATAAGGCTACAGTGAAAATTACAAGAGGGGAAAAAGATAGTTTTTTCCAAGAACTTAATTTCTGGCTCACCAGGAAGCAAATTAAATTTAGTGCTGCAAAGATTTTCTGTGGACCACCTGGACCTACACCATGGATTCCATGTTAAGAACCCTTAATGTAAGGAAAAAACCTCTGAATATCAGGGCCAAACCAGATGTGACACAAGATCCTGTAAATAGGATCTTGTGTCACCTGCTTACCAATGCCAGCCAAATTTTGCATACCCGTTGTTGCCTTTTATATTTCATAATTTAATGTGAATGTATTGTTATACAACTTACAGTATGTGTCTGCAAGAATCCTAGTGTAAAAGTATTCATCTCTTCCCCCCCAACCACTGAGTTGTATCTAAAGAAAGTTAGTCATAACTGAATTCCATTGTACATCAGAACTTATTTCTGTGGTACTTAACTTTCTGAGGACTAACTTTCTATAGATCCAATCTAATCTGCATATACAAAACACTTTTAAAATCCTAAAAAAAACCACCCCAAACTATTATTTTTTTTGTTGTTGCAGGATAAACTCAAGTTTGACAACGCTCTTGTATTCTTGGGTCTTAACAGAAAGCAGTTTGAATAACATTGTAACTACTAAAAACATTTATCATCAATATTATAACTTTATGTATAATCATGTGACAGTTACAAATAAATAGATGTGTGATATTTATTGCTTCCCTTCAGATCTCACCTTCATCAAAGTTGCATGCATGCTGAGCATTTAGGCTGGCCATAGATTTGCGAAATTCCCTTGTTAGCTACAGAAAGGAAAATTTCACTTCTTCCAGAACTATGGATGTTCTAATTCCATGTGATGAAAACTAATGATATGTTCTTCAAACACAGAACAATGAGAACATGTCAATTTCCATGCCAAGTCCATGCTGAGGGACGCATTGCAGAGGTTCCATGCACACAGGACACAGGGCAGGACAGCTGGAAGCTAACACATTTAGTGTAACATAGCTTTTGTGGGCTACAGTCCCCATATCATCAGATGCATGAAGTATTTTCCTAGGTTGGCTGTTGTTATGGAGCTCTCAGAAAGGCCTCTCCACATTCTCCCCCAGCTCTGCCAGGGCTCGGGAACCAAAGCCACTTCTGACCACTTCCTTTGATAAAAAGAAGTGTTTAATCAGAAAATCTTGAATTTATTTCTTTCTGGCACAAGCTGAGAGCAATGGACAATTACTCCTTCAAGCTGCTGCTTAGCAACTTGGTGGAAGCGGCCATGGACTCTTCCATGGTGGAATGACTGACAGTTATGGTAAAAATACAGAAAGTCTACATGGTCATGGAAGTGAACTGAGCACAACACATATCTTCATTCTTTCAAGTTCTGGGAAGGGTGGCAATTTTGCTCTGCAACCTGCACTAAGTTTTGTGTGTACTGTTTTTTGCTGTATTGTTTCAACATTCTTTCCAGTGATTTATATGCATGGACAGTTTAAACTAAGTTTGAAACAAACTGAATAAGAACATATTTGTATTTTCTGTATATTATTTTTCTGTCACCTGTTAACATTTTGATAATCGGTAATATTTCCATTTCCATTTAATATCCTTCTCTTCCTCCAAGGAGCCCATACTTAAGTTTCTCCTTACAACAACCCTGTGAAATAGGTTAGGCTGAGAGAGAAGTGACTGGCCCAGAGTTGCCCAGCAAGTATCATGGCTGAATGGGGATTTGAACTCGGGTCTCCCCGGTCCTAGTCCAGCACTCTAACCACTACACCATGCTGGCTCTCAGTGGTAATGTGTATATCTGATGCAATTCTCTAATAAAAACTGGGAAGGTAACTAATAAATTATTCTGAACTTTGGTTCCTGTCTAAAATCTAGAGACCATATTACAAGGTATTTGTAACCTTCTGTTGCCCCCACCCACAGTCTGCAATATGGGGGTAGCAGAACGGAACTACATTGCAGGGCTGCTGTGAACCACTCTCTCGGCTCAACCCCAAATAGAAGTCCTTCTCCCACCCCGAATATAAAGAAGTGATTTATATTTGTGACTTGTAAACAGTGATTTATATTTGAATTTGTAGTATTCTTTTTCAGTGTTTAAAACACACACACACTTATTTCGCATTCAAAAGGGCCTCCTTTAAACGAACATGAATTCTTGTCTTTGCTTCTATTATTTTGGAAAGGACAGCGCATATTGTTGACAACCACAATGATAAAAAGTGATCCCTCCTTCCTTTAAGTACCTTTGACTAACGAAAGAGAAGGGAAACCCACATGGAGTCAAAAGTAGCTACGAAGTCTGATCTGCAGAGAAAGGCCAGTCTGAGACTTGTCTTGTGCCTCCGGCTCCGCTACCTTTCAGTAGGCTGCAGTACCGTTGCCGTCTCTCTCTATTAGAACTTGCAGTATTAAGCTGAACCGTTTCCCTTCCTTTTTGTCCCTGTAATTGTTTGAGAGAGAGAGTCGTTTTTACAACCATAGAGTTTTCTCTTATTTGATAATCACTTTAGGGAGAGAACTTCCTGTCTAGCTTTAAACCAGTCGCATTTTAGGCAGAGAAGTTGATCCCAAATGCACGCGCCGCCGCATCGTAAACCATGTGATCTTTCACTCCCTCATCTCCCCGCCCCGCAGATTCTTCCAACCATTTGCAGCTCTAACGAAGATCTTTACCATAGAGATACGAGACCCAATGAGTAACCCATCTCCCAGTTCCGAAAGGCACTTCCGAGTTTTTAAAGTCAATTTTTTTTATTCCAAGCCGAAAGTGAGAGCTGCCTATAGAAATAAATGAGGAAATTCAGGGTTTTACCGTAGCTGTAATTTGGAAGCTATTCCAAACAAATGGATAAGCAAAAACATAAAATGCAAGCTTTATTTAGTATTACAGCTTTAGTTAGTATGAAAATTCTGACTTGTAATTAATTTTATGATACTCGTAGTAGAGAATCCTTGTCGGGACAGCCTTCCATTTATTTATTTTTAACTAACAGATCTAGACTATATGACCCTCTGGTCTTTGTCTACCTCTATGGGGGTACTTTTTTCAATGTCTAGGACCGCCGCGACTCTATAGTTGATTAAAGTCAGGAGCGTCGCGAAAACCCCTGGCTCATTCTTGCGGATTTCATTTCTCGCGAGAAGAGCCCCGATGGAGGAAGTAGAGGAGGAGTCGGGCGCGCCGGCGGCGGGCGCTGCTTCTGTTGCGGGAGGAGGAGGAGGAGGAGGAGGAAGGAGCGTCATGGCGGCGGCTGTGGCGGGTGCCGGACCTGGCGCGAGTTCGGTTTCGCGCGGAGCTGGCGGAGGCGGCGCAGGAAGTCCGCGCTGGTTCTTCAGCCGGGAGCAGCTGGAGCACACGCCATCGCGTCGCTGCGGCATCGAGGCCGACAAGGAGCTTTCGTACCGGCAGCAGGCGGCCAACTTGATCCAGGACATGGGCCAGCGCCTCAACGTGTATCCTTTTTATGGGACGGGACGGGACGGGGGTGAGGGGGGCGGAAAGACACAAAGGGACGGGGCAGTGTCTCGGAGGGCGCCCTTATGGGCCGGGAGAGAAGAGAGCTGGGGTCCCGGGGGGCGGGGGAGGAAGGCAGGAAGCTGCCACGACGACGACGCCCTCTGAGTCAAGCCGGGAAAAAGGCCTGCCGGGCGGCGGCTCATCCCAGCGCTTTCTCGATACGAGGGAGGCCCGCCAGGAAACACGGAGGCCTGGTCTCCGCTGGCTCCTCCCCGTTTCTCCGAGGTAGAGTCAGGAAAGGGGCTGCAGCCCCCCACCCCGCGCTTTCTCGGTGAGAACGAAGGAGTCCGTGCGAGGGGTGCCTTGAGGCCCCGCCTGGCTCATTCCTCGCAGCGGCCCCCACAGGCGTTCAACTGCCCCAGGCCGCCCTGGCAGGTGTGAATGGACTTAGTTCGTGGAGCAGGTTTTGGTCTTGGTGCTCCAAAAGGAGGTGGCTTCAACAAGGGGTTTCTCCTTTAAGTAACCGTTGTGGTGGTGCCGTTAGGACGAGCCAGTGTGTCATAGTAGATCTTGGGATGCTTTGATGGGATTTTTATTTTTCAAGTTACTTTCCATTCAAGGGTGTGTAAGTATGCTCAGATAAGTGTGCATACATGCAAATACACACTCGTAGGGAATTGCTCAATGTAAGTCAAGCTTGTTTTTGACCAGCATCAAGATCTGATGTTTTTCCTGCATATCGAAACTGTAATTGGATGAAGTTGAATAACTTGCATAGAACAGCTTCTATGTTATGGCAAATGCTCTTAGTTGCTCCGTTTTAGGCCTCTTCCTTTAAAAAAAGAATGATATTTGGTGATATCCAATGGTCACTTTATTGGGTGATATCCAACATTACAAAAAGCAAAAATCCATTGGTCCTCTTAAATGGACATTATGGATATTTAAAGCAGAAAATTTTGAAAGCCATTGCAATAGTATGCAACTGGCAAGGGGAATGCCTAAAGCCATCTAAAAATATTTTCTGTACCTTGGGTTTGGTTTATTAAGTGAGTGAGCCTATGTGAATGAAAATGAAGGAAATAGAGTCTTGTTCCTTCGGTGTAAATGCAGGTATAACCTGTATTTAATCTCTACTTTTAAAAGGGAAACTTTAAATTTCCCTTAAATTCAGAGTCTTCTTCAGTTTGGGTAAATACAGCATTTTCTCTTTTATACTTCAGTATTTGACTTGAGCAACTTAAGTCTCTCTCAAAAATTAATTTAAAAACTTCCATAACTCCTTTTTCAGATCTCAACTTACAATTAATACTGCAATTGTTTACATGCACAGGTTTTATATGCATCATTCATTCTCAAAATTCAATAGAAGTGTAAGTATGTCTAAGTTTTAATAAGTGATATTTTTGGAATTGCACTCTTGTGTGATTTAGAATGTAATTTTGGTGGTGTGTTGGGGATGCTTTAGCTTTATCCTTGCAGTTTTAAACTAAGTTTATAATGCTATTGATGCATGCTTGTAAATAGCTCCTCAGGGTGCAAACACTTCAGATAAAGCAGAAGGGGAAAGAGTAGAACCAGGAGTAGAGCAGACAGAAACACATGACAACTAGTCAAAAAGGTCAAGTGACAGTAAGAGAGATAGCACAAGCCAATGTCAGGTAAGAGACTCAGCGTATACGTATTTATATACCAATGCCAGAAGCCTCCGAGCCAAGATGGGCAAGGTGAAGTGCTTGGTTGCTAATGAAAACAGAAATATAGTGGGAATAATGGGAACCTGGTGGAACATGTAAGAACCAGTGGGACATTGTTATTGCCGGATACAAACTCTACAGAAAAGACAGGGAGGGGAGGATTGTGGGTGGAGTAGCAATGTATATTCAAGGAAGGATAGACTCCAACAAGCTAGAGAACCTAGGAGGACTGGAGTCCTCTGCAGAATAATTGTGGGTGACATTATGAGGACTGAAAGGAAATGTATTAATAGGGATGAGCTATCACCCTCTGGATCAAAACACTGAGAATGACCTGGAGTTGGGGAAGCAAATCAGAGAGGGATCAAAGAGAGACAGATCTATAATAATGGGTGATTTCAATTACCCTTGCATAGACTGGGGAAATGCACATTGGGGTATTGACAGAGGCATCCAAATTTCTAGACATGCTAAATGATGGTGCCTTAGAACAGTTGGTTGCAGAACCAACCAGAGAGAAGGCAATCTTGGGACTTAATCCTGGGTGGTGTGCAGAACCTGGTGTGAGATGTCAAGAGTTGTAGAACCACTGGGAAATAGTGACCAAGGGGAAAAAGAAAGGTGGTGCCATCAACTCCTGGCGACCACAGAGCAATATAGTATTCTTGGTAGAATACAAGAAGGGTTTACTATTGCCTCCTCCTGTGCAGTATGAGATGATGCCTCTCAGCACCTTCCTATATCGCTGTTGCCCGATATAGGAGTTTCCTATATTCTGGGAAACACACCAGTGGGGTTTTGAACCAACAGCTTCCTGCTCTCTAGGCAGGTTGCTTCCCTGCTGCACCATAGTGGGATCCAATTCAACTTATATGCGAGTAGAGCACTGCCAAGGAAATCTAACACAGGTACATTGGACTTCAGAAGAGGAAACTCAAAAATGAGGGGATTGGTAAAAAGGAAACAGATGAAAGGGAAAGTCAGGAGGGTCTAATCACTCCAGAAAGCTTGGGACTTATTCAAAACCACAATACTAGACGCTCAGTTGAAATGTTTACCAAGAAGTAGGCGATACCAAGTTCAGTAGGACACCAGTATGGCTAAACAGTAGAGCCAGGGAAATTGATGGAAATCATACTTAAAGACAAAATAGTTAAACATATAAAGGAAAGGGCCTTTCTGAAGGAGAACCAGCATGGCTTCTGCAAGGACAAGTCTTGCCTCACTAAACTTTTGGAGTTCTTTGAGAGTGTCAGCAGGCATGTAGATAAAGGTGATCTGGTTGACATAGTATGCTTGGGCTTCCAAAAAGCTTTTGACAAAGTTCTCCACCAAAGACTCTTGAGTGAACTTAGCAATCATGGGATAAGTGGACAGGTTCGTGTGTGAATCGGTAACTGGTTGAAGGACAGGAAACAGAGGGTAGGAATAAATGGACAGTATTCACAATGGAGGGAAGTAAGAAGTGGGGTCCCCCTGGGATCTGTACTGGGACCAGTCCAGTGCTCTTTAACAAGTTCATAAATGATCTAGAAGTAGGGGTAAGCAGCAAAGTGGCCAAATTTGCATTTGACACTAAGCTATTTATGTTACTGAAATCCAAAACAGATTGTGAGGAGTTCCAAAAAGATCTCTCAGAACTGGGTGAGGGGACACAAAATGGCAAATGCAATTCAGTGTAAGCAAGTGTAAAGTGATGCATATTGGAGTAAAAAAAAACCCCTAACTTCACATATACGCTGATTGGGTCCAAGCTGTAGGTGACTGACTAGGAGAGAGATCTTGGGGTCATGGTGGACATTAAAAGTGTCAACTCAGTGTGCAGCAGCTGTGAAAAAGGCAAATTCCATGCTAGGGATCATTAGGAAGGTGATTTAAAATAAAAATGCTAATATTATAATGCCCTTATACAAACCTATGCTGTGGCTACATTCAGAGTTCTGCATGCAGTTCTGGTCACTGTATCTTAAGAAGGACATTGTAGAACTGGAAAAGGTGCAGAAGGGGGCAACCAAGATGATCAGGGGTCTGGAGCACCTTACTTACAAGACAAGGCTACAGCATCTGAGGCTTTCTAGTTTGGAAAAGAGGTGACTATGGGGAGACATGATATAAAATTAAGCATGGAATAGAGAGAGTAGACCGTAATTTCACTCCCTCTCTCACAACACTAGAACCAGGGGTCATCCCATGAAACTGAAGCCTGGGAATTCTAGGACCAACAAAAAGTACCTTTTCACACAGTACATAATTAATCTATGGAATTCTCTGCTACAGGATGTGGTGATGACCACTAGCTTGGATGGCTTTAAAAGGGGCTTGGACAAATTGATGGAAGGCAAGTCTATCAGTGGCTACTAGTCTGGTAGCTATAGGCCACTTCCAGCCTCTGAGGCAAAATGCCTCTGAGTACCAGTTGCAGGGGAGCAACAGCAAGAGAGAGGGCATGCCCTCACCTCTTGCCTGTGGGCTTCCCAGAGGTATCAGGTGGGCCTCTATATGAAACAGGATGCTGGACTAGGTAGGCCTTGAGCCTCATCCAGCAGGGCTGTTCTTATGTGGTAAGAGAGAACTTCCTCCAAATATCCTGGTAAAGAAGCTTTACACAGGTTAGTCACCTTGTTTCTTTTAGGTCTCAAACTACTATGTATGCATTATATGTAGGTAGGTATGTGGATTACTCTATGTAGTATGTATACACAATGGGAGAACCGTCTCTCCAGAACAAGGAAGGGATTACTCAGGAGTTGAAATCCCAGATAGATGAACTGGGGGAGCCAAGCAGTGACTTCAGCTAAGGATAACTTTATTATCTGCATTCTGGACGAGATTGGTGTCCTAACTGGAGCAGTGACAGAATGAAGCAGCTCCCAAGTTCCAGAAGTTACAGTACAACTGTTAAGTACAGTTTTGCATAAATAAAGTGTGAAATGGTTGCTTACAATGTCACACAGACAACAATTGTAACAATTTGAGAAAGCTTTTGTGTTCTGGAGATACGCAAGTATACTTACTTGGGCTACTGCCCTGGTAAGCCACAGATTACCAAATCCCTCGCATAGGCTAATTAGCCAAATATACATGCATTAAAAAGCCATTGATCACAATTCAACAAAAATAGCAATGAAAACTCTGTTTACACAAATGTAATAGGACTTTACCTCAACTAACTTTCCCTAGATTGTTTGTCTCCTTCTTTAACCTTGTATATGTGTGTTGGAGGGGGTGGAAGAAAAATAATGCTATTTAGATTTGTGCAATACATATATGTTCAGTAAAATATGGAGGCTTAGTATCTGTGTGGTAATCATTCTTTCTAAAACTGGCTGTGTACAATTGAAAGGCTGAAACTGTTTAACCTTGAAGTTGAGACTTATGATCCAAAGACGTATTACATGCACATGATGGAAGCATGTATATAGCCAAAGCTTTGTTTGCTATTTTTGCAGCTAACTATAGCCAACCAAAATTAAGGAAGCTACCAACATAAACGAAAACACAGGCTGCAAATGTGCTTACAATATGAGCAAATAACTCCTTTGACTTTAGCCAAGGAGTTTTATAGTCTTGAATTAACTCTAAGGCTGAAGTTTTGGATGGCTTTATTTTGCTTCCAGAAAACATAGTTTTATTGCAGCCAGCTTTTTGGCAGTTCTTTGTGTAGTATATAGTGAAGGTGGCGTATACTACTGCTTTATATTCAGGAAGCCTGAATGCAATACTTCTGCCTCCTAGAAGCAATCGATGACCTTGAGTTGGCTGACATAGATGATGAGTCTGACCTAACCTGTTCCATTTAGATGGACAGGGAGCGGTTGTAAGCAACATCTTTACTTGTTTAGAATGAAAGCAGTTAGGATCAGAATTTTTTTTACTTAAAACAGCCTGATTGTTAAATGCTATTTGTACAGATTTCTTCACATGAATAGATACTACTTTTCTTTCTTGTGGTAAAGGGCTCAACATAAAAAGTGTGTGCGAACACCACAAAGTGCATTTTCAGTAGTTCTATGCATCTACTGAAGTGTTTGATCATGATATTCTTGATGGTGGAGTTGTGTTATCAAGCAGGGCAAAGGATACAAACTAAGAAGTTATTGCTGCTGTTAGTTTGATGGGCTGCCAGACTTCTTAATTTTGTCTTTGCAATATAGAATCCAATACAGCAAGCCAGCTACTGTAGATTTTAGTAATTTTATGACCCACATAGATGAAGCACAATCAACTAAATGTGATGTTGAAAATTAATTTTTGGTCTGGGTGTATTTCTAGTAACAGTAGTTTTGACTTGACCATTTTCTAGCTATTATTAATGTTTAGCAAATGTATGCAGCAACTACTAACTTGTAATTCTAAAAAAATATTTAAATAGTATGGGTTACTAATTTCAGTTTTATAAGAAGTGGTATTTATAGCTCAAACAGTTTACAACAACTTAAAAATGATATGTAGGAAGCTGCCTAAAAAACCCAACATCAGAATTAAACTAGAGGCTATCCAAGGGCTGGGCAGAACAAATGCATGTTTAGTAGGTACTGAAAGACTTCCGTGGAATGCATCTGGTGGCCCTCTTGAGATTCAGAGAGGATCCTGATTCCCAGGATTGGAATATAGCATTGGATATAACTTGGATATATCCAACTTGGACTGGATATAACTTGTTCAGAGAGAATAGATGCAAGGGAAAGGGAGTAACACTGTATCCCCAAAATGTGCAGACTGGCACAGAAATCCAAAAGTTAACATGGTAGCCCAGTGGAGAGTATCTGGATACAAATAAATTGATAACATTTTAAAAAAATGTAGTTGAAGTTTACTACAGACTGCTTTACCAAGAAGAGAGTGTGGTTCATGCTATATTTTGTTTCTGGAAAGATACAAATATGACGCATATTTATATACTGCTTTTCAACAAAATTTCCCAAAAGCAGTTTACATAGAGATAAATAAATAAAATGGCTCCCTGTCTCCAAGGGCTCACAATCTAAAAAAGAAAGATAAGATAGACACCAGCAATAGCCACTGGAGGGATGTTGTTCTGGGGATGGATAGGGCCAGTTGCTCTCCCCCTGCTAAATAAAGAGAATCACCAAAGGTGCCTCTGCTCAGTGGGCAGGGGATTCTTCAGATGCTTCAAGAAAACAAGGATTAATGTATTGGTGGCAGAGGAGACTCTAGTTATTCTGATGCCTGTTGGGAGACAAGCTCAGCTCTCAGTTCATTCCTAATGTGACTTGCTGACCGCTTCCTCTTCTGGAAGGTAAAGAAAGAAATGTTGGCTGTGCTTGACTTGAATCTTACCAATAGGAAAGAACTGGCAGAAGTTTTAAGTAATGGGAACCTAAAGGGAAAGTGAGTGCAGACATGTAGCCCAGACTTACAGGGATAGTATTGGGAAAACTAGTGTTCAGAATGAGCTGAAGCTGGGCTTTTTCAGGTATGTGAAGTAAGAGAAAAGAAAGTAGTTCTGCCTTTGGTAGAGATGGTGAAATGTTAAACCCCTGCTAACTGACCAAAGAGGCACTTTTTTAAAGTGGTGATCCTCTTCCATTTAGCAGGGGGAGAGCAATTTGCCCCATCCAACCCCAGCACAGCATCTCTCCAGTGGCTGTTTCTGGTGTCAACCTTATGTTTCTTTTTAGATTGTGAGCCATTTGGGGACAGGGGCCATCTTATTAATGTATTGCTTATTTTTCTATGTAAATAGCTTTGACAGCTTTGGTTGAAGAGCGGTATATAAAAATTCGTAGTAGTATATAAAAATTTGTTGTGGTAACAGGTGACAAAAGGAGGAATTGCTTGATTCCTAACTCCCTAAAAGATAACTGGGTAAAAAGCGACATGAATGGTTAGAGTTCAGCTTTTCAGCAAAAGATGGATAAAGAGTTTAGGAACCACCTATCTAAAGGAGTTCACATCTTCAGAGTTGAATGAATTGATTGTAAAAGAACTTGCTTGTATACTCTCAATCTATCTACCATCTTGAGAAAATCATGGAGAACAGATGGAATACCAGAAGTTGCCAGTTCAAATCCCCGCTGGTATGTAAACACCTAAAGCGGGCAGCAGCAATATAGGAAGATGCTGAAAGGCATCATCTCATACTGCACAGGAGATGGCAGTGGTAAACCCCTCCTGTATTCTACCAAAGACAACCACAGGGCTCTGTGGTCGCCAGGAGTTGGCATCGACTTGACGGCACACTTTACCTTTACCACAAGACTACAGATGAAGTGGATTTTGGAAATGCAGTGGATGTAGTTGGACTTAAGCAAAGCATTTGACAAAGTTTCTCATGACATTTTGGTTGACAAAGAATGCTTATTAGTGACTCCTCCAAACCAGAATGAGGTTTTGAACAGGGTGTCATGGGTTTTGTCCTAAACCCAGTGCTTGTTAGTGTTTTTATGAGTGAGTTAGATGAAGGGATGGAGGAAATCATAATCAAATCTGGAGATAAAACAAACTTAGCAGGGTTAGCAACACCTCAGAAGAAAGAAGATCATGATAGAATAGCCAACTGGACTGAAACAAAGTAAAATTCAACAAAAAACCAGTACTTCTAAGTAGCACTAATGCTGCTTTCAGTTTCTTTTTACATGGTAGCTTTTGACAAGAATCCCTCCTATGTGTTGTGAATTTGGTTTATCAGGCTGAAAATTGAAACATTATTAAAGGGGGACATCACAGATATGGTGATGTCATAAGCCCCTTTCCCTTCAGAAAAGAGTAAAAATGCAAAATTCTATACTTGGGTCAAAGGCCAAAACACAAAAACAGGTATAGTGAGAGATGCTTGGCTTGGCAGTAGTACAATGTGAAAAGGATCTTGTAACTGCAATCTGTCCAAGCTGGACATAAGTCAGTAGTATGATGCAACTGCAAAAAAATCTAATGCAGTTTTGGTCTGCATTAATATGCTATCGTTTTTACATCATAGGAAATAATTATTTCATGGTGCTCTGCACTGATCAAACCTCACCTAGTTTACTCTGCCCATTTTAAGGACAAATTGTTGCTGGTCACATGGTTGATCTGGACTTTTACTCTGATCAGGGTGGTGTTCCATGGTTGGGGACTTCAGTTATTTCTCCATTGTCATGGACGGACCACCATCTGGTTAAGGTTAGACTCACAATCATGCCCCAGCTTTGCAGGGGTGAGGGACCTATTAGGATGGTCTACCCAAGAAGATTATTGGATCCAATAAGATTCCAAGAAGCCTTTTGGAAAGATTTAGTGTTGGCTCTGCCAGTGATTCTCTTGATGCCCTGGTGGAGAACTGGAACTGCAAACTCATCAGGGCAGTAGACATGATCATTCCTAAGCATCCTCTCCGGCCCACTTCAAAACTGGGCCTTTGGTATACAGAGGTACTATGGGAGCTGAAGCGGTAAAGTAGGTGACTGGAGTGCAAGTGGAGAAAGATTCAACTTGAGTCCGACAGATTACAACATAGAGCACTTTTGAAGACTTGTGCTCAGGCAGTAGGTGCAGCAAAGAAGTTTCTTTTCTGCTTGTATTGCATCCGCAAGCTCACATCCAGAGGAAGAGTTTCAGATTGTGAGAGGGCTAGTATGTGCCCCTCCTCTGTTGAATCAGAATTTGGAACCATCAGTTACCCACTGTGACGTTTTTAATGAGTGTATTGTGGATAAAATCTCTCATATTTGGGCCGACTTAGACTCAGGCACCACAACTATTGCAGAGCCTAATGAGGAAGTGTCCAGCAACTCCTCTTAGTGGTTAGGCTGGATCAGTTTCAGTTTGTGACTCTTGATGATGTGGGCCAGCTGCTTGGAATGGTGTGGCCTACCACCTGTACTCTTGACCCTTGTCCCACATGGCTTGTACTGTCTGGCAGCGGGGTTGTTATAGAAGTCCTGGTAGATATTATAAATGCTTCTCTGGGGCAGGAGGCCTTCCTGTATTAAGGAAAAAATTATTAAACTACTTCTGAAGAAGCCTGCATTGGATACCTCAGAGTTGAGCAACTCTAAGCCTGTCTCCAACCTTCAATGGTTGATCAAGGTAATTGAGAGGGTGGTGGCCTCCCAGCTCCAGACAGTCTTGGAGGAAACTGATTATCGAGACCCCTTTTCAAACTGGTTTTCGGACAGGCTATGAAGTGGAGACTGCCTTGGTTGTCCTGATGGATGATCTGCAATGGGAACTGATGGAGGAAGAGTGACTCTGTTGGTCCTTTTGGATCTCTTGGTGGCCTTTGATAGTGTCGACCATAGTATCCTGGAGCATCTGAGGGGTTTGGGAGTGGGAGGCACTGCTTTGCAGTGGTTCCAGTCCTACTTCTTGGACAGATTCCAGATGGTGTCCCTTGGAGGAGGTTGCTCTTCAAAACGTGGACTTTTTATATGACGCGCCCCCGCCCCCAGGGCTCCATATTTTCTCCAATGTTTTTTAACATCTACTTGAAATCACTGGGAGAGATCATCAGGAGATTTGGTGCAGGGTGCTATCAGTATGCTGATAACACCCAAAACTGTTTCTCCATGTCAGCATTATCAGGAGAAGGCATAACCTCCCTAAATGTCTGCCTGGAGGCAGTGATGGGCTGCATGAGGGATAACAAACTGAGACTGAATCCAAATAAGACTGAGGTACTTATTGTGTGGGGTCAGAATTTGGGAGATAATTTTGATCTGCCAGTTCTTGATGAGAGTCACACTTCCCCAGAAGGCACACAGTCTGAGAGTGCTTCTGGATCCAAACCTCTACTGGTGTTTTAGGTCAAGGCGGTGGCCAGAGGTGCTTTCTACCAGCTTTGGCTGATACGCCACCTGCATCCGTTGCTTGAGATAAACAATCTTGGAACAGTAGTACATATGCTGGTCACCTCCAGACTTGACTACTGCAACATGCTCTATGTGGGGTTGCCTTTGTACATAGTCCAGAAATGGCAGTTAGTACAGAATATGGCAGCCAGATTGGTCTCCGGGTCATCTTGAAGAGACCATATTACTCCTGTACTGAAAGAACTACACTGGCTACCAACAAGTTTCTGAGCAAGGTGCTGGTTATCTATAACCTTTAAAGCCCTAAACAGCTTAGGCTAGGTATTTGAGAGAAGGTCTTCTTCACCATGAGCCCCATTACCCATTGAGATATTCCAGAGAGGTTAATCTGCAGTTGCCACCAGCTCGTCTGGTAGCTGCACAAGGATAGGCATTCTCTGTTGCAGCCTCAAGACTCTGGAATGTACTCTGTTGAAATAAGAGCCTCCCCATTTCTAACAACTTGGAAGAAGTCTTTAAAGTTTTAGATTGTGAGCCCTTCAGGGACAGGGAGCCGTCTTATTTATTTATTTATTTATTTATTTATTATTTATGTATGTAAACCGCTTTGAAAACTTTTTTGAAAAGCAGTATATAAATTTTTGTTGTAAAGACACATTTTTTTCACCCAAGCTTTTTCATTTTTTATGTTAGCTAAGAGAGAGAAGTGCAGGGTGTGTATATGTATGTATAATGAATGAAATTTGAACAGGTTCCAAGAAGTACAGGAAAGATTATTAGGGGTCTGGAAAATATGTCTATGAGGAAAGTTTGAAGGAAGTGGGTATTTTTAGTTTGGAAATGAGAAGATTGGGGGGCGGGGAAGACATGAACAAAGACCTATTCTCTGCTCCTCCCGCCCCCCACGTGAGCAGAAATAGCTCAAGTGGACTTGAGTTACAGGAAGGTAAATGTCAGTTGAACATTAAGAGCAGGGACCCATCCATCCAGGATTCACTCACTAGCCAGCCATTATTTGTGCTCACCATCCTTCCCTCAAATCCTTTCTGGCTCACATGCAGAAGGCTTAGGAAAGGAGCAGTTCTTCTGTCATTTGCAGTGGGATATGAAGGGGGGTAAGAAACAGTGTGGGAGCCCTCTCCTACTGCTCAGAAAGGATTCCTCCTGTTTCATACCTTCTTGAAAAAGGCATTGGAAATGAGACCTCTGGGAAGGAGATATGTCTGTTGCTGGGTGTCCTGCTTGCCAAAGGATTGGGGATACTCACTCCAGCAAACTGGCAAGTGCATTTCTGAATGCCTGATTAGGATAAATTTCCTAATGGTGAGGTTGGGGTCTTCCCTTTGGAAGTCTTCAAGTAGGGACAGGACAGCCTTCGGAGATGCTTGAGCTCTTGATTTTTTGCATCAAGCAGAGGACAGGATTAGATGGATTCTAAGGCCTCCTTAAACTGATTGTTGACTCACCACTACCCCAGAAGTGGCATGCCCAAACAGATTGAGCTGAGCAGCTTGCATTGCTTCTAAGTGAAAAGAACAGTCCTGCTCCCTGAAGCCATTAGGGGGCCATATATATTGCCCATCATAATCTCTTGGACAAATGTTTTAATGTATTGGACTTGGGATGCTTCTCATGGCCCTTGTTTCCTATTCTTCAAACGATATTTGGAAAACTACTTTGTAGTGTTAAGTGAGAGAAATGCATTACATAGAGTAATTATTTCTAGCTCCTTAAGGCCTAATCACAATTGTTTAGAGTCTCCTGTTCACTAGAAGTAACTGCTTAGGAGAGCTGTGGTGCTATTGGATTTCTAACTGAAGGCATCTCTTCAACAGGCTATATCTCCTACTGCATTATTTTTGGCTGCAAAAGTGGAAGAACAGCCACGGAAACTAGAACATGTTATCAAAGTATCGCATGCTTGCCTTAATCCTCAAGAGCCACAGCTGGACACAAAGAGTGATGTATGTACACATGATATGCTTAATCTTATTTTCACATCCTAAAGCACAGTTGACACTTAGATTAACTGTTTCAAACCTCATCTGCTGTAGATGAGCAGCTTTCACATTTTTTAAATATTCTGGCAATTCTGCTTTATTATAATGAGGACAATGAGCAATGTATGTTGTGTCTTAAACAAATGCACTGTTCTTTAAAGGATTAGTAAAGAACATCAGCAGGAGCCTTAACATAATTGACTTCAAACTAGCTTTCCCCCAGTAACTGCTATCTTAACTGGCAAAAGCCTTCCTTATCCCCACCCACCTGGGGAAATATTTGAGTTCTGTCCTGTGAATAAGCTTACCACTGTCCTTTATACTCTCCCTGCTCCTTTCAGTTAACATTCATTCCACTGAAACTGGCCTGTTCCGATGTTCCCCATCTCATCTCTGTGTGGTGATACTAGGAATCTGTCTCACTATGCATATCCTCCCTGCCTTTACACTATTACCACCCCCATTTAGAAGGGGAGTTTTATGTCTTTAAATGCTTTGCTGATTCATCATCCAGGATCAGGGAAATCCCCCATTCAAACACTATCTTCTGTTCAAGCACTACTTTCTCATGTAGGGAGGGAAGGGGGTGAAACCCAGGAATCCCCCCTCCTCTCACTATGCCTAGAAGTAAAATGAGAAAGTAATGACCTAACAGTCGCAGGAGTGCTGGCATGCTAGTAACCATTGCTGTGGATTCTAAGCAGAAGCTTTGAGAGGGAAAAAGAAGTTTGAAGGACAAATTGATGTTTTTTCCTTCAGAGTTTTCTAGATGTCATTTGTAGTTAAGACGTATACCGTATTTTATGGACTATAAGACTCACTTTTTTCCTTGAAAAATATCCGCCAAAATTCAGGAGCGTCTTATATGTTTTAACAGTTTAATATGTTAAAACTCTGAAAAACTGGATTAAAATTAAGGTGCGTCTTATATTCTGTAGCGTCTTATAGTCCGTAAAATACGGTATCCAAAATGAATGATGGCAGCCCATCAGTTTATTTGTAATAGTTTTTATTCTACTTAGTTCTCAAAATAGTGTTTCAGCTTTTTTTCCCCCCATAGGCATACCTTCAGCAGGCCCAAGAGTTGGTTATACTTGAAACAATAATGCTTCAAACTTTAGGTAAGTATGGTAAAACTGCATGTGATATCATGAGCTATTGTATGAACAATGGCACTTTCACATTATACTGCAGTTCCAGTAATGGGGTATCTATGCACTTGATTAGCATATTAAATATATTTACAGAGGGAGAATCTTAGTAATGTAAGCCACCATATTCATGACTTTACAGTTACAGCATGCAGGTGTCTCTCCTTTCAGAATTGTTTTTCAATTCAGCTTCCTGTTTTTGCAGTAATTGGACCTTTTAATGGTAACAAAGCAGTAAGATGTGTACTGCAAATCGGATTTTAAATATCTAGTGCCAGTATCTTTTAAATTGTGTTAATTCTTCATAATTAATTACATTTTTATACAGCCTAATAAAAATCTATAGGTGATTTACAACAAATTAAAGACTTTATTACATTCACAGACCAGGACATAATAATACATACACACAGAAGCCCAACAGAGTAAACCATAAAAGGTGTAATATAATATTGACCAGTTAAACCTCAAAACAGAACAGCTAAATTGAATTCATAATGAATTCTTAAATGTCTAGTTACTGAACTAGACACCTGTAGAAAACATGTAGACACTTAAAAAGTTAATTAGACATAGCATGTTGGAGTAGGATGGGGCGACAGTTCAAATCCCTGTTCAGCTATGAAACTCACTGGCTGACTCTGGGTCAGTCATGTCTCTCTCAACCTAACCTACCTCACAGGGTTGTTGTGAGGAGAAACATAACCATAAAATATTTTGCTTACATTATTTAATTTTCCAGGTTTTGAGATTACCATTGAGCATCCGCACACAGATGTTGTGAAATGTACCCAGTTAGTGAGAGGTCAGTACCATTTAACTGATTCTTTTGACACATCTCTTTATGAAGGTGGTGATGGTGGTGGTATGAGTTGCTAAAACTATTTCTGGAATATTACTTCTACTGTGAGTAAATCACTAGTAATATCCTGCTGGGTTTTGGTTTTACCTGATTCTGTAAAAGGTGCACTTTAAAATGGAAGAATTTCAGGTCACAGGTGATGAGCCTAAAGTTTTTTTGTTGGTTTAAGACAATTTAGCTTCTTCTAAACCTAAAGTTAAAGTTGTTCTTTAAAGTGACTTTAAGTACCTTTACAATTTGCAAGTGCATACTCACCAATTTGGCGTCAAGAGAAATGTAGAGTTGACTTGGAATGTGGTGGCCATGTCATAAGGTAGAATCGTATATAAAGTAAGTGAATTAAGAATTCTCCTTCCAAAGGCACTTTGCTACCCAGGCTTTTCTGCAATCAGATGGGCCAAAAATGCATATTGGGAGTTTGTGTGAGGCCTTATCACTTGGTCCTCGGTATGCAAAATGTACTGGGAATCTGTGGTTGCTTGCAGTGCTGTATATGCAGTTTTGTTAGTGGAGGTAGTCAAAGTTTTCACAGCTGTTTCACTATTTCCTTTTTCAAACATCTAAAACAATATTAAAAACAGATTTAAAATCAGTTTAAAACAATTTTAAAACAGTTTAAAACATTTTTTACTGGCTTTTTGTGGCTTAGTTGTCTAAATTAAGCATCTTAAACTAGAGTTTAATTTCCACCAAGGACTGCTAGGACTAAATCTGTCAGTTAATAGCTTGTGAGCCTGTGCAACGTGTTTCAGTCCCCAGGTACCTATAACCAATCCGCATGCATTTTAGAATAAGGAAATCATAAATGCCTTGGGACAAATCCTGTACCAAAGCAGTTCACATTCTCATTGTTGTTCCTGTTTCCTTTAAATAGAAGAACTGGAAGCAGTGGCCTCAAATAGACTTGATCATGACACTTAAGAGTTTATTTCACTCTGATTTCTAATGGCTGCCACAGTAAGCAGGAGAGAGCAAATGGAAGAAAAGAGTGCTTTGCCAAGACAGTTGTGCTGGCTTTGCTAAGTGGCTGTAATTACCTGGGTGTTGATTAACAGTAAAAGATACGAATGTAGTCCTGCTTGCAGAACAAAGAAAGTTGTTGACGTCATCTGAACATATGCCTTGGCTTTTTAAATTGGTAGAGCCATGCCAGGGAGATGTTGCATATCTGGGGATTTAGGTTGGTTGGTGGTCATTAGGAAACCATTTTTAGTTTTTTCTAGAAAAACTTGTTGCAAATCTGCCATTTTTAACCCTTGACTTAGGCCTGTGGCAAATGCCATATTTAGGAGAGAATGGGTGAGGAATAGCAGTGGGTGGGGGGAGGTGGGGTCTCCATTCAGCTCTTGTCACTAATTGCAGGGAACTAGTTTTGTCACTAGTTGCAGCAAAGGCATTTCATGTTAGCATTGAATGTTCTTGTTTGTGTGTGTGTGTTTGTGTGAACAGCTTATACATAGCAATAATGACTTGTATTTAAATGGTAAATGAGAAGCGTAATGTGTGGCGAATACAGTACCATTAGCACCTATCCTAATTGCTTTCACAAACCACCAAAGAGAGAATTCTAGGCTTGCTTAGCAAGTATTTTACAACCACCAGCCCTGTTCTCATTTGATTTTGGTTTGTTAGGCTTTTGAAAGGATAGGAGTACCCAGTGCTTGCACCAAGACACGGCTGGCCCACCCCCCTGATGCCAATCCCAGGGGGCAGGGCCAGCCTCAGTTTCCTTGTCTGTGTTGTCCATCTCCTGACTAGCTTGCCTACTGGACATCCTGGGGGTATAAATACATGTTAGTGGTGGTGAGAGAGGCACTTGTAGCACAGAATGATGACTGCTGTTGCTTCCGCATGACTAGCTGGATTGTTTTATCTTTTGCTGTTTTCCACCAATGGTCGTTGTGCACTGCACTTTCCTCCCAAAGTATGCAAGCCTGTTGGTGGGAGACATTGGGGGGAAAGCACACGAGAGAAAGCGACCCAGCTTAGCAAAGCGGTGGCAGCAGAAGCTGCTGCTCGATGCCAGAAGGCCCTCCATTGGTGCTGCTGACTTGTAGCTTAAAACCCCAGCCTACCCAGAAGATAAGGCAGCAGGAAGATGTGAAATGATGCCACAGGTGAGGCTAGCAGGACTGGCCTTGCCCCCTCATGCTTGCATCAGCACTGAATCAGCTTTGAATGGGAGACATGTGTGAGTACTGTAAGATATTCCCCTCAGGGGATGGGGCCTATCTGGGAAGAGCATTTGGATGGTACCAAGTTCCCTCCCTGGTATCTCCAAAATATTGTTGAGAGAGACTCCTGCCTTCAACCTTGGAGATGTCGCTGCCAATCTGTGTAGGCAATACTGAGCTATAAAAGACCGATGGTCTGACTCTGTATAAGGCAGCTTCCCATGTTCCTATATTTCTAAGAACTTTGAGGTGCCATTTCTTGATTCTAGGAGAGAGGCAGGCTGGCAAGAGCTGTAATACTTAGCTTTGTTTTCAGGAAGAGTATACTCTTGTTTCTCTTTAGTAAAGTGGGAAATATTTGTTGAGGTAGAACAAATCTGATTTACAGCATGTGTAGAAAACACGGGACACTTCTAAACAGGTGTTTGTTATAAATAATCACACAGTCTGGCCCAGTAAATAGCATCAAAGTGCTTATCCACAACTGTAGATTTCATCAAGTTTTTCTTGATGGGCTAAGGATTTCAAGCAACTATCAATTGCTCCCTTGGCTGGACTCCAGCCAGCCCCCTTAATCTTTATCTGAAAGGGTTCACTCATCTATAGTTTACATATTAGAAGCAGGTTCATGTTGACTTGTTAGCTTCACACTGTGCAGAAGATCCTCTTTTTGAATTGCCATAAATAGATGTAATTGCTCTTTGTTAGATTTGAGGTAGTGAAGATCTTAATCAGAAGTAGTTCTAAGCAGTAAACATTTTAAACTGTTTTATCCCATGAAATAGTTTTAACTTTTTATTCTGTGAAGTTGTTTTAATGGTTTTTTACTGTTGTGTTAAATTTTGTACACTGCCTAGAGATACACATGTCATGCAGTATAGGAATATGATAAATATAAGTATATAAATAGGGGAACTTCAAGTAACTTTGTGGGCCAGTTTGAGGAGTAACTGAGTAGAAACAACTAGCTTTTGGAGACTGGGGTGAATTGTTTCTGATATTTGCATATGAGTAGCTTTTTACCTTCACATGAACAGCACTTTAATTTGGGAAGATAAGCACAGTATTACTGATGGCTAACTTGTTCTCTCTTTCTTACAGCGAGCAAGGATTTGGCACAGACATCCTATTTCATGGCTACCAACAGGTTGTTATCCTGAACCTCTTTGTTGCACTGTTGTAGCACACTATAGCTTCCTTTACTGCAGGGCCCCCTACCTGTGTCTAACCCTTGTTGCAAGAGGCGACTGGGCCATCTACTGTGGTGGTACCTTCCTGTTTGCAGTGCGGTGTATTGTACAAGGGCCTATGGCACAAAGGGGTTAAATGCACAATGTGAAGTGTAGTGGTGCTTTCTGGTCACATTTTCTCGATTGTGAGTGCATAAGTCTAAAATTGGTAGCCTGAATAGCAGCTAAAGATTACAGAGAGATAAACTTAACCTAGAAATCCGAGCATCTTGGTAAGTACAAAGCTGTTTTTAGTTTATCCTTGTAGCTAATGGCAATTTTTTTTCTTGATGAAAAACTTAGCATTGTTTTTTTTTAATTAAAAAAACCACACCCAAATCAAAGTATTAAAAGGTTTTGTTAGATACATTAGAACTAGCACATGTTATATTTAGTCTTGCTGAGGTGGCTGGTTCCTAATATACATCTTAAAACAAAATTTGGAGCTGGGGAAAATACATTTATTGATCAACCATGATCCTGGTTTTAAAATTTAAGTAGAACAGACAGAATTGAGGTGAAAGGCACTGATAAATGTAAATGAACAGCAAATACTATAAGATTTACTGCTAAACGCAACAGAGAAGATGAAGCTATAGTGGATTGATAGCTTTGGAGTAGTGGAGAAAATAGGCTTTGAGGAGGTTTAGGCTAATGCATAGATGGGCTGGCTGTTCCACCCTTGGAGAGAGCATGAAAGCAATAGGCAAAAGAGTGGGTAACAGGCAAAAGTGTAGGTAGCTAAGTTCTAGGCAAGGAAACGTAAATATAATCTAGGAGCCTAATTTGATCCAGGACATGAGAGAACTTATATTGGGAGATAGATTAGAACAAGGATTCTCAAATGTGTGTTCCCAGGTGTTGCTGGACTTCAACTACCATCATCCCTAGCCACAATGGCCAAATGCCATTGTGGCTGGGGATGATAGGAGTTGTAATCCAGCATCTGGGGACTGACGTTTGAGAAACCCTGTATTAGGATATTGGAGATGAACTAGTATTTTAACTCAGACACTGATAGAATAGAAGGAAAAGATCGAGCAGAAGGCTAAGGAAATTTGGATGAGATGAATGAAGGCATCGGTGGGGGAAAGGATGGATCTTGGAAGCGCTGATTTTAAAATATTGAAATTGCTGGATAAGGAGGACTGACAGAAACTAAAGTCAAAGACTATCTGGAGGTGGTGTGGAAGGGGAAATGAGAAATAAGGGGTCTCCCAAAGGGATATTTTTGAAGTGTTTGGGTGGATAAATTAGAAGCTAAATATCTATATAATAGTGACTTTGCTTGGATAAAAATTTATGTGTTGAAAATAAAATAGAAAAGAGCAGATGACTTTAAGCTCAAAGATGACATATATCTATATACACTTAGTCTTTGTGTTAAATACTCCTTTGCCTTTTATATCACTGTTGTGGGAACAACCTTTCAAATGAGGTCAACTTTCAGTGAGGAAATAAACATTAAGGCTGTGGTTCTCTGGACAAATAACTGAGAGTATGTCCCTCTGAACTAGAGTAGAGACTAGCCTGGCTGTAGTTTCTAACTAGTAATTCTTATTTGATAGCAACTGATGTGAAACTGTAGTGCAGTCTGGACTGGTAGAGGTGGGAGTGATTTTCTTTCTACTTGTTGCTTTGCTCATTTTTCTCAGTAGCATTCTAATGAAATACGTATCTCAAGATGGTGAAATGTGTAATAATTTACTTTAGCAGATATCTTCTTGTCCATAGAAGCCAATGTTTTGGCTTTCCCTAGTATAAAGTGCATGTACTGAAGAAGGAACAGAATATTGTAGTTCTCTGTTTGCTTAGAAGAAGCAAATCAAAATTCTTCCAGATAAATACCTTTTTATCTTAAGACAACAAAAGTACCAAAGTTGTAACCTTGAAAAAACATTTTCATTGTAATCGCCTGAATAGTGTGGTGATGAGCAATTTCTCCTTTTTGTTTGTTCTTTTCCATGTTTGACTGTTCTTCTGTCCTGAAACACTTCCGACCACAGTTTGCACCTTACTACATTTTGTCTTCAGTACAAACCAACTGTGATAGCATGTGTGTGTATACACTTGGCTTGCAAGTGGTCCAACTGGGAGATTCCTGTATCAACTGATGGAAAACATTGGTGGGAATATGTGGATCCTTCTGTTACTTTGGAATTACTTGATGGTAAGTACTGTCAGCTTCATTATTCTGTATAAAACTATAATTTGGCTGTTTTGCTTTTGATTTCATTGCTAATCCTTTCGTAGAAGGATGAAAAGGGAGTAACTTGGGAAATTGCTAAGCCTTTTTTAGTTCCCTTTAGATGACCTTTGCTAGTTTTCCTGAAAACTGTTATCACCCAAGAACACAGTCTGACACATAATATATTTGCCTTTGTTGGTGTTTAGTGCATCTAGAATCTAAGATGAATACAAAATTCACACTGCACGTGTGAATTCTTAAGTGTGCATGTCAGGGAATTTTGAGCAATGTATCCAGGAGTTATAGTCGCTTCACAAGTGGCCTATAGCAAGATTTGACCAACATCCTGCTTGTACTTGTGTCCAAGTAGCGATTTTAAATACCTCCCTATCCTAACAAAAATATTGCATTAGTGTCTTGGTCATGTTTTCTGCCTCCGTAGTGTTGCAAATCTTTTTTTATAGCTGGGCATGGGTAGCAGAGATAATATATAAATGGTCCACAGGATTTGAGCTGGCTATTCAAATAGTTTGATTTTTTTTCCTTCACAGAATTAACACATGAGTTTCTTCAGATATTAGAAAAAACTCCTAGCAGGCTAAAGAGGATTCGAAATTGGAGGGTAAGAATGTATTGTGGTAAAAAAAATGGCTGCAACCATACTATTGCTGATCTGCTCTTGGCTTTCTTTAAAGTTGGCATTCTACTATAGATCACTGTTTAAAAAGTCTGTTTAGGTTCTACTAGTTGAGTGATTTACTTAGATCAGTATAAGAGGGATGTGCACAAACCATGGTTTGAGCACGTTTTGGGAGTGGGGCTTGGGAGATTTCAGAAGAGGAGAGCAAGTCTTTACCTGCTCTCTGCTGCCCCATGCAGCTTTCTGCTGGGGCAGCATGCATCCCAAGAAGCCCTGTGTGGCAGTAGCACATGCATGGACACCATCTGCATGCTGACGCCACGCTTGGCTCCTTGGGATGCATGCCGCCTCAGCAGGAGGTTGCATAGGGTGGTGGAAAGCAGTTAAGGACCTGCTCTCCTCTTCCGTAAAGCTCCTGGGCTCCGCCCCCCAAACTTGTTTGTTTGTTTGTTTGTTCGATTTCTATATTGCCCTTCCAAAAATGGCTCATGGCGGTTTACATGGAGAAATAACAAACAAATAAGATGGAACCCTGTCCCCTAGGGGCTCACAATCTAAAAAGAAACATAAAATAGACACCAGCAACAGTCACTGGAGGTACTGTGCTGGGGGTGGATAGGGCCAGTTACCCTCCCCCTGCTAAATAAAGAGAATCATCACGTTAAAAGGTGCCTCTTTGCCCAGTTAGCAGGGGTTTGTGCACATCCCTAGTAGAAGAGAAAGATCATTCCTCCTGTATTGGACTCACTGATGTACCTGTGCATTCTTTATCAGGACTGAATGTTCAGTGCGGAATGATTATACAGGTGAAACTCGGAAAATTAGAATATCGTGCAAAAGTCCATTAACTTCAGTAATGCAAATTAAAAGGTGAAACTGATATATGAGACAGACGCATTACATGCAAAGCGAGATAAGTCAAGCCTTAATTTGTTATAATTGTGATGATCATGGTGTACAGCTCATGAAAACCCCAAATCCACAATCTCAGAAAATTAGAATATTACATGGAACCAAGAAGACAAAGATTGAAGAATAGAACAATATCGGACCTCTGAAAAGTATACAGTGTACTGTGCTTGATTGGCCAGCAAACTCGCCTGACCTGACCCCATAGAGAATCTATGGGGCATTGCCAAGAGAAGGATGAGAGACATGAGACCAAACAATGCAGAATTGCTGAAGGCCGCTAATGAAGCATCCTGGTCTTCCGTAATACCTCATCAGTGCCACAGGCTGATAGCATCCATGCCACGCCGCATTGAGGCAGTAATTGCTGCAAAAGGGGCCCAAACCAAGTACTGAATACATATGCATGCTTATACTTTTCAGAGGTCCGATATTGTTCTATTCTTCAATCCTTGTCTTCTTGGTTCCATGTAATATTCTAATTTTCTGAGATTGTGGATTTGGGGTTTTCATGAGCTGTACGCCATGATCATCACAATTATAACAAATTAAGGCTTGACTTATCTCGCTTTGCATGTAATGCATCTGTCTCATATATCAGTTTCACCTTTTAATTTGTATTACTGAAATTAATGGACTTTTGCACGATATTCTAATTTTCCGAGTTTCACCTGTATAGTAAGCTTTCATGCTGCTTTTCCTTGGGAAACTGAGTACCTTCCATTTGCCTCATAGATTTTCTTGGAGACTGTACTCTTACCTGTGAATATATCTTATAGCTTACTCTTTTGTTCTTGCATAGGCTAATCAGGCTGCTAAGAAACCTAAAGGAGATGGTCAGGCATCTGAGAATTCTTTGCTTGGCTCCTCTCTGGTTCAGAATTCCATTTTGGTGGATGCTGTTGCTGGTGTATCTGCAAATGCAAGTTTCCAAAAGCAATCAACATCCACATTTCCTGCCCCAGTTCCTCTGAACTCAGGAAATATTTCTATTCAAGACAGTCAAGAAAACCTGGCAATGCTAGTTTCAGGAATGCCAAGTACCTCGTATAGTTTGCCATCACACCAAGAATGGCCTCAACACCAAGAACAAACAAGGACAGAACAGGTATATTCTCAAAAACAGGAGGCAACTTTGCCTGGTGGTCAGTTCAACATAAACTTTCAACCAAGCACTTCATTGCAATTGCATTCAGGGTTGCATCACAGATCTGACAAACTCTCCGAGCATTCTGCTGCACACAAGCCAGGAAACAAACACCATGGGCATGTTGTTACTGCCCCAGTAATAATTCCTCAGAAAATGTCATTGGATAAATATCGAGAGAAACGCAAGCTAGAAACCCTCGAACTGGACATAAGAGAACACTGTTTGGGCACAGAACCACAATACAAAAAGCACACGCAACCCCAAGCAGCAAGTAACAGCTCTGTGACATCTCCTATTAAAATGAAAATTCCTATGGCAAATGCAGAGAAGCCAGAAAAACATATGGCTGACAAAAAGGAAAAGATGGGGTCACTCAAACTGCGGATACCCATTCCACCCACAGAAAAGAACTCTAGTAAAGAAGACCTGAAAATGAAAATCAAGGTGTCTTCCTCCGAGAGGCATAGCTCATCAGACGAGGGCAGTGTCAAAAGCAAGCACTCGAGTCCCCATGTCAGCAAGGAGAAGCACAAGGACCATTCCACAAACCGCCATCATGGTAGCAGTCATAAGCATTCCCATTCGCACGGTGGCGGCGGCGGCAGTAGTAGTGGCAGCAGTAAACATAGTAGTGATGGATTGACACCAGCTATTCTGAGGAGTCCGGTTGGCTTGAGCAGTGATGGCAATTCTTCTAGTTCCGGCTCTTCGCGAAAGAAGCTGTACAGCAATGATGCTTCTCACAACCATCACTCCAAAATGAGCAAAAGTTCCAAAAGTGCAGGTAGTTCATCTAGTTCTTCCTCTGTTAAGCAGTATGTATCCTCTCTCAACTCTGTTTTTAACCTTCCCTTACCCCCTCCTCCCCCTGTCGCATACCAGGTGGGCTACGGACATCTCAGCACCCTCGTGAAACTGGACAAGAACCCAGTGGAGAACGGTCCTGATGCCAGTCACGAGTACAGTACAAACAGCCAGCATATGGACTACAAAGACACATTCGACATGCTGGATTCACTGTTAAGTGCCCAAGGAATGAATATGTAATCAATTGTTTAGGTCCCTTTTTTATTTAAGAATGATTAGAATGGAAACCTTCCAGTCTAAGAGGAGCAACCCCAGCAGTTGCTGCCCCACTTTATATAGATAGATATATATAATATATGTAAGTGCTGCTTTATCCTTCACTCTGAAAGAAGAGGTATAGTAAATGAGCCTATCTCCACGTATGATGGTGTTAAAAATACTGTAATGACATGGAAGGTGCAAAAATCACAGTATTTCCACAACCACAGTTAAGAACAGTAGATTGAATGGCTGCTTCTAGCTGTATCGAATGCCTCACGCATCGATTATATTATTTATAACTGAACACGCCAGCCACAAATTTTGTTGCTTAGCTTATGAATGAGTGTAATTTTTTGTGTATTTATACTGTATGTATGATTTGCATGTTTCAAAGAAGGGATATGTAAAGTGTACTGACAATGTTTACAACAAAAGTGGAGAGAAATGTACATACATTTTTGTATGTTTAGATATACCATAAATACTCAGGATTGGAGCTGCTTGTAAGTATAACATATACCTAACTTTTACCTTGTGTCAGAATCCAGCAGTAATATAAACAAAAGTGGCGCTTCATGTTAAACTGTAGGCCTTCTTGGGAGCTCATTCCTAAGAGCACTTCGCTGACTGGGGAGCATGTACCAATTGTGGATGGTCAGCCACGGCACAACATCCTCAGTGAGGCAATGTGGATACTGCTCAGGCCTTTATTTGTGATTTTTTTTAATTAAAAGAAAAAACTGCTGAAACGATAGCTTTCAGAAGGGGGAATGAAAATAAAGTTTATATAATCTTTTTGATGTGGAAGTGCATTTAAACGTTTGGCTTGATGCAGTAATAGAGACACAGAGCTGTTAATAATGGTTATATAGAATAACGTGATTTAAGAACTGAAATACGTAAAGTTATATAGTGCAATTAGTAAGGTTTTTTTAACTTAAGTTATTAGTGCACAGGGATCACTGTTTTCCATAGCATTTCATACTGACGGCCACGTTTTGAATTCCCAAAAAGTGTATGTTATGTGAGTGAAATGCCATATTTCCTTTACAGGTGGAATACTATATTTGCAATAAATAAGTACAATTGTTGGTATCCCAGATCCTCCCTTACCTCAGACAATAAAATAATTGTCACGTATGCTACGTGAATTGTACTTGTGATTGTAGTAACAAAACTGGAGGTTGTTTTTCAGCTCTGAATAATTGCGCTCCAATTAAACCACTAGTATACTTTTTATGGCTGTAAGTGTCATATTACTGTTTACACAGTTACCTGCCTTTTAAAACAAATTATGATGGTTAATTCATTCCATTCAATTTACTTGTAACCTGCTTTTCCTTTCCAAAGAACCCAAAGCAGCTAACAATATGTTGATGAATGTTGATGGGGATTTTAAAGTCAATGTTTCACTTTTACCAGCTTGACCCTAAATGCATGGACGTTAACTCGGCATAAATTCAGTATAGTAGCAAGTGTTACGTACTGGGTATTTAATGTAAAAAATTTATTAAGTTATCCTCGTGTCTTAGAGGGATTCACTATTTGATTAACGTCTGTTCTTGCACAGTTTATGCTCTAATTGGTTATAAACATTTCAGAAGGAAGTCTGAAGTTTAAGCCCTCTAGCTACACTAAAAGTGCTTTAAGTCAAAATTGTTGAGCATGTATCCAGTTCATAGTTACACTAGGATGTAACTACTTGTGCATCAATTACTATGTAATATTCAGTTGCCGTAATGCAAAACTTTGTACTACATACTTGAATACCTTTTATTTGAACTATGGGTAACTTTTTTTAACACTTATTGAACATGGACACTATGAATAATGTTTCTTCAGATTTTAATATCTTCTTTAGCCCTTGAGTCTGCTTCACCCAAAACTGTTACTACTTCATTCTTGTAACTTTCTACATTGAAAGAATATTTCTTAAACCCTGTATTGTGAAACTTGATCCTACATTGTTGCATTTTTAGCCTTTTTAGACTTTCTTCGCTACCTCATCCATGCTATTAAATTCTGAAGAATTTTTGCCATACAGTGTAAGCAAGGTTAAAATGTCTTAAATTGTGGTTCCCAATAGGAAGAAAACAACCAGTACATGTTTACTTTGAATAAAATTGATTTACAAAGCCTCACAGTATTTGCTTACAAGCCTGTAGCTTTGCCTTGAAATGCATTTTACCCATTACTATATGAGGATACAATGGATGCCAGTTCCAATTCAGATATAGATCCAAATAAAGATACTGCCCTTGTCTGTTACATTGGCAGATATATACTTAATTTTAAAAAATATAGTTCAATGAAGTTCTGTTCAAGTACTCATGACTGCAATCCTGTCCTGTTTGGTACTGAAACAAATGACCACAGGATTGGATGCTGGGTTCCTGGTGGTCGTTCTATTAATGTACAAGCTCCTATTGAAGACTGAATTAATGCTTCCTCTTCTGTCACTATTCTTGTTAACATTTAGCAAAAAGGATGTGAATGGTACATAACATTTCTATAAGAACTGAACTGCAAAACTAAAATTCAGTGGGCAGCATCCACACTAAGTTAGTGACTAAAACTCCCAGTGGCCTAATCCCAGTCTTAAGAGTTTTGTGGAGAATGTTTCCATGTGTGCATGGAGGGAACATCTGACAATTCCTCATTCCCTCTACAGCTGCCTGTGTTTCCCAAAAATTGAATCATAAGGGTTGTAGGATCCACAGGGACACAGGTAGCTGCAGAGGGAAGTGGGGATTGCTGAAGACTGCCCCATCCCCAACACTGGATGTAGACCATTGAAATTAATGCAATGTAAATGTAGTCATGATGGTGTGTCTCATTGATTTCAATGGTGCCTAGTAATGACTGAATTGTCTGAATGCTGCCCATTGTCTTTAAGATTTGAATACATAACTTTTTAGCACCTTATGAAGTCTGAAATATTAATGCTTCAGAGATAAATTCTTGGATACATACATATTCCATGCTAAACAGCCCATGTTACTATTAAGTTTACTTGGGGTTTCTTTTACTCTTCTGTAAAGGAGCAACTTGCTATGCATCATGGAACTGTGTATTCTGCTTCAGATCCATGTGAGATCAATTAAGAGATAAAAATTCATAGCAGATGTTAAATAGGTTGCAACATGACATTTGAGTTGCATTTCAAACAGTGCTTTCTAACAGTTGTATATTCTTACTACAAATATGTGCACTTAAAGAAGCTGTAACTTGTCTAGATATGGCATGCACTAACAGAAAATCCAAGGGAAATTTTCCTTACAGGGCAGGTCTAAAAGACGTTTTCTCTAGCAGAATGGCTCCCAAAGTGGGAGGAGACAACCATAGTTGAAAAAGTATGAGAAGGAAAGATTTTTGTGGAAGAAGTGCTAAGTGAAAAGAGATGTTTAGGTGTGGAATGACTAATGGTAGCTTACATTGCATACATTTTCATACCTGACAGGAACAGAAATAAATTGCCAAAAAAGAAAAAAATGATTGGAACAACTTGAGTGCCAAAAGGGAGGGAAATGGAACAGTTTTGTCTTTAGTTAATTTAACTAACATGATATAGTATAAGGAATTGTGAAACATATGCCAAGTGAAGGGTGCCCGTATAACAAACAAAATGGGAATGTGAGAATGAAGAGCTATAGAATGATAAAGCAGTTTGAAGCTCACATTCTGTTGGGAGGAGTGGAGAGAAATGTTATCAGTAGATCACCGTGAACTTTTCACGTACTATACTACATTTTGGTAGCCTTTATCAAGCTGATCACTAGAGGCAGAAATTGCTTGATTGAATTTGCTGATGGGTGTTTGGCATCTAAATTGTCCTGCTCTTATGCCTCTGCTTTGTCATAACAGATATTTTTGCAGTGTAATACCTTTTTATATAAAATAAGATTTTTATGGAATATGGTAGTGTTTTGTGAAGTACAACATTTATGAACTTGAGAATGAATATAAACGCTAGAAATTTAGTATGCTAGTGTTTCATCAGTATCATTAGGATATGAGGAAAGCCTTCTGTCCCCTGTAAGTTAGCATTTGGGTGGCTCTCATTTAAACTTGGGCAAACCTATTTTAAAACTAACCAAGGACTTGAGTGAAATTTGATGCTACCCTCTAGGTTTTTGACCCCTTGTCCACAGCTACCTTCTCGATTCCAGATCAGTCCCCAGCAAAGGAGGCTATTCCCCTAAAGAGTTTAAAGTGCTCTTAGAGGGTGGGGAGGCAGGGGCTGCTCCCAGGTGAAATACTACTTTGTGGAAACTTCTACCATGTAAGGTTGGTTTAAAACACTAACTCCTGCTTAGAAACAGTTTGGGGAGGAGAGCTGGTCTTGTGGTAGCAAGCATGAATTGTCACATTGGCTAAGCTGGGTCCACCCTGGTTGCATTTGAATGGGAGACTACATGTGTGAGCACTATGAGATATTCCCCTGAGGGGACTGGGCTGCCCTGAGAAGAGCGCCTGTATGTGGGAGTTTCCAAGTTTCCTCCTTGGCATCTCCAGATAGGGCTGAGAAAGCCTCCTGCCTGCAACCTTGGAGGAGCTGCTGCTAGTCTGTGTAGACAGTACTGAGCTAGATGGACCCATGGCCTAACTCTAAGGTAGCTTTCAACATTCCTAAGCAGAGGAAGGACCACATCTGCCTGTCTGCACAGGTGACTGGTAAAGCTACTACCATGATGCACTAATACTATGCCCATCATGATAATGCTGGATTGGAAAGGTCCCCTTGGATACAGTGTGTGTGTCTGCTGTGTACAAGATGCAGCACACCCCATTTGTCACGTTCATGTTAGTGGTGTCTGGGCTGTATTATGTCAGGGACTGGTGTCAGCACCTGCCTCTGTCCTAACATGGTCTCCAAGCATTTCCCTCCCATGCAAATAAATGGCTGTCGTCTTCAGTAATGGGGAAATGTGGTTTGTACCACTTGGATTCTACTGTAGGGGAATAAACATGCCCTGACATGTTAACATGGCCTGTTGAGTTATCCTTTAAAAGTGCATGGAGCTATGCAATTTTGTAAGGACCAAACTGTACATTACATTGCTCCATTGTTGGAGCAGTGTTTTACATGAAGAAAAGTACCTTCCATCTGAATCTGGGAAGGAGGTTTCACAGTCTCTCCAGAACTGATTCCCTAACATAAAATTCTCTCCTAGCTGCTGATTTCCATGGGGGGGGGGGATATAAGAGAAAAAAAGTTCCCACAAATTTCTGGGTAGCTAATAATCACACTTGGGGAGTCTGTGTGGCGAAAGGATTGAGCTGCCTTTCTGTGGGCCATCTAAATCTTCCCTCCATTGCTGCTTTTTACAAGATTACATTGAGAGTTGGTAATGTGCAGCTCGACCCTAAGAAACATT
The DNA here is from genome assembly GCF_027244095.1 of Hemicordylus capensis. Taxonomy (NCBI): domain Eukaryota; kingdom Metazoa; phylum Chordata; class Lepidosauria; order Squamata; family Cordylidae; genus Hemicordylus; species Hemicordylus capensis. The sequence goes on from NC_069657.1 coordinate 169,706,975, forward strand.
AGGAAAATATGTAACTCCTGGAACTAAAATTGTATGGTTATTCAGTGTGGTGTATATGTAGATTGTCCCATTTTGTCACAACCCTGTCAAGTGAATGAGGCTAAGACAAGGGATTAGTCCAATATTATCCAGTGAGCATCATGGCTGAATGGGTATTCAAACTCAAAGATTCAACAGCACTGATATTTATGAAATAGTCAATTACATTGCGTTTGACATTTGACACTTAGAAAATTATGAAATAGTACCTTGGCAGTGAAATACAAAACTACAGTAATGAAGCCTGTATTCTGCACCATGACTATTGAGGTTCTAGGTCCAAATGAAACGTTGCAAATGTGTATTCACTTGGGTTTTATAGAACTTGGAAGTGTGCATGATTTGTATGGTTTACAAGCAATTAGATAAAAGGAGTAAGCAAATGATGTGTATGCCTTGAAGGTCAATGCTAGGGCATAGAAGCACTGTTCCCTGTATACCAGAGAGTTGTAATACTGTCTGCATGTTTTCAAAAATACAACTGAAACCAAAAGGGCTGGGAATGTGTGTTAAAGGAGAAGTCAACTCAGGTAAGTAATATGGTAATTGTTTACTTGTAACTGGGTTCTTCTGGTGGTCATCTGTTGATTCACACTCCCGCCCATCCACTGCCGAGCACTTGCAGGATACTCCTAAACTAAGGAAAGGGCTAGATATGTGACCCCAGAGAGCAAAGGGATGGAGCTACTGCCAAAAAGAAGGGAGAAAGGCTTGCAAAGTTCCCAATCTAGCCTACATGCAGGTGCAAAGCCCAGTTGGGTGAAGGGACAGATGACCACCAGAAGAACCACAGTTACAAGTAAGGAACCTGATGTTCCAGAATAGGGTTGTATGTACTTACAGAGTCTCAATACGAGCAGGATTGTGCACCAAGATGGTGCATATTTATTGCCAAGAGGTGGATTTTGTACCCTGTACATATTCTGCCCAAACCTGCCTGTATTTCACATGTGTTTCTGCAAATTACAGGCAATGACCAGATTAGGAATTGAAACCTTTTTCCTTAACTAGAAGAAATCATACGCAGTCCTCCAGATTCCTGAAGTGTGTGTGTTAACCTACAGTGTTGAATGTGTATATCTGCAGTCATAACAGTTGGAAACTTCATGGGACTGATTGGAAACTGGAAGAAAGCTCGCTGATCTTACCAGCCTCTTGTATCTGCAGTGATTTTGTAGTGGGAATCCCTATAATGTCCAAGTAATAACTAGAATAGCCAAATTGGCTGGTTTTAGGAACTGCGTTATCGAAGTCTCATGCATGACAGCTGTAAAATAACTTGGCAATATTCTTAAGTCATTCTTTGATACAGTTAGTTTTTGGATAAACAAAACAGTGGTTCACAACTGTTTCTCAATTAGGCCATGAGGTTTGCTTTCTGCATATAAGAACAGGGGGTGTTTTTAAAGGAAGCCAACTACTAAGGTTTTCTATTTGTATAGAAATTGTTCTATACAGAGTGCACTAGTATTTTAGTGCTGGTTTGTATAGAAGGATTGTGCTCTACATACTGTGCTATGAATAATGGGATTGACATACCTGGGCAACAGATAAGTGAAGTGAATATATGACCCTTAGGATTTTTATTTTTTAAGTTGAATGTTGGTGTCCAGAATAGAGTTGTTGAGGCCCTTAGGGCAGGGGTGTCAAATGTGGCCTTCCAGCTGTTGGCCTACAAGTCTGGCCACTGTGGCTAGGGATGGTGGGAGGTAGAGGCCAACAGCAGCTGGAGAGCTGCTTTTGACACCTCAGCCTTGGGGCTTATTGGCGTGGGGGTTGGTTTGGCTTAGTTCCTTAGTGTGTGCTTATGGAGTTCTATATGTGTGTCCTTCTGCTCTGTAGCTCTGGCGCACACTCGATTTTATGGATTTATCTCTTGGGGGTTGATGTATAAAAGGCCCTTCATTGGGACAGAAGTTTTGGAGCCACCTTTCTGATTCCTTAGCGGTACTTCTGATTCTGTGTTCGAATGTAGATATTCGAGTTTCACAACCATTCACTGTGCCAGATGCCATTGCCACTTCTAAGTGCCCTATTGCCTGGAAGCATACATATTTATATTCTAGGATGTGGATGTTCACTGTACATGGCTTCTGTAATGTCAGCACATCCTGTGGCTTTAAAAATGACGTGTCCTAGGCCTACCTTCAAAATATTGATGCTTAGGGTGGCTGTCTCTTGCCCGAGTTTCCTCTTAGATTGAGAAATGTCTGCTTTTAAGATCTGAATTGCTCGTGCCTGTAGTGAGAACAACTTCAAAACCTAAGTTTTATAATTTTATAGCTGAAATACTTGAAAATACATTTGTTATAAATGGATCATTCATATCCCAGTGTAAATTATATTGTGCTTGAGGAATTTGTTTTAAAATTTCCTTAAGTTAAACTTGCTTGTTTCCACGCACACACCCAATTACACACTGAAGTTTCTTTGATCAATACCATAAATAACACATTTAAGTGTCCTTAATGTCATTACTCAAGATAACTAGTTCTCTTGGGATAATTAGGATAATAGTTTTCCTTTAACAAAGTTTGTTGTAACTTTTATGTGAGCTGAGGCAGCTATAGCTTTAAGTGTTTGGTTCCCATATCAGGGCTGCTGTTGTGACCACATTATTAGTAATGGGAACAGATGAGATCAAGGCTGTGGGTAGGCACCAGTCAGTTTAGAGTTTACACACACACACACACACACACACGGAGTGCACAGCATGCAAGTTTGATTTCAGTAGGATGAATAAGATGGAGGGAACTATATTCTCAATCTTTTTTTTTTTTTTGGCCATGTGGGTATAGTGTGTTCTAGGCACAGACACAATGCCCTGAGGATACAGATGAGGATCAACTGTGGGCCAGCATTTATTGGATCAGCCTTTGAAGTGCAGTGGGACCAACTGCTGTATGGTTCCATCAGACATCAAGACAGGAGCTGCTTCATCAAGTGACTAATCCATTTTGGCAAAAATAGCTTGGGCAAAATATCCAATATTAAGGAGAGCTGTTCTTGTTGTAGCAAGCATGACGTCCCCTTAGTTAAGCAGGGTCTGCCATGGTGATATGAATGAAACCCCCATATGAATGGGGGACTAGAAGTGTAAGCACTCTAAGAGATATTCACCTCAAGGGATGGAGCATATAGGTTCCAAGTTCCCTCCCTGGCATCTCCAAGATAGGGCTGAGAGAGATTCCTTGGAGAAGCCACTGCCAGTCTGTGAAGACAATACTGAGGTGGATAGACCAATGGTCTGACTCACTATATGGCAGCTTCTTATGTTCCTATCCAGCCCTGAAATGAGCAACAACAAGCTTTTGAGGGATATAGGGCCACCAGCTGCTTTCTGGTGTTGGTTTTTAGGAAGGTATGTCGAGTGGCATAAAAGGGATGCTGAAGTGGGAGTGAAATGTCCATTAAAATTTTCATTTATATGTGAGCAGCTGTCAGAGGTGGTAAATGTTGTCTGACATGAGAATGATAGATTATCAGTAATGTCTTCTGCACTTGTATTTAATTAAGCGTATATGTTTCCTGTCATTCTTCAGTGATGGAGCTCAAGGCAGCATACACAGAAGTGCCTTACACTGATTCAGACCATTGCCCTCTAGATCAGGGGTTCCCAATCTGTGTGCCCCAGATGCTGCTGAACTCCAACTCCCATCATCTTCAGCCACAATAAATGGTAGCTGGGAATGATGGGAGTTGTAGTTCAGCAACATCTGGGGTACACAGATTGGGAACCCCTACTCTAGATCAGTATTATAAACTGACTGCTACCAGCTCTGCAAGGTTTCAGTCTGTTCCATTTCTACTGGGAGATACCTAGAATCTTCTGCATACAAAGATTTGCTCCACAACTAAGCTACAGCCTTTCCCAATTAGGGTGAGGAGTGTCACCCATCCAGGCACTGCCCAGACATAGACATGCTTAGTAGAACAAAATACATGATTTAAAGTAAGAAATAGACCAAACCAATCATTATAGGAGAAAATAAGTTCTTTTTAATAGTAGTTAGGGTCTGTTTGTCTTACATTTTTGTGAATATTTTGTTCTATAGAAACATCCTTGAGAAATTATGTAACTAAAATGTTTTGGGAACACCTGTCCTGTTTGATGCTTCCTCATATTAAATGTCTGTTTCTTTTTTATTTTTGCCAAGTCCAAACATCCCAAATAGATCCCATCCTTAACTTTCGCATGAAATCTATCATTCTTTCAACTATATATATTTCTCAGACAGGTGCAGCATAATCAGTTTGTTCATAGAAACTTAAGTAGTTGAAATCAACTTTTAAAAATTAAAAACACATAATTACAATTATGGGCATGTGCACACACACATGTTCCTTTTACATTTTCATACCATTAATCACACCATTCCTTGCATTTACAGTTAAATGCTGATTGAATTAATTTCATCTGACCTCTTGGATAAGTAGGAAATAGTCTTTGTTCTGCTGTGTTTTGATAGAGACTATGCAGACTTCATAAAAGGATGCTGTAACAATTGTAGAGCAGTGGGCCTCTCATACTGGTCCCTGTGTGAAGTATAATAAAGGGGGAGAGAGGTAGAATTTAATGATCCTCTTTTGGGCAAGTGGCTTTAACAGTCAGATGTTTAACACAATGAGCTTCATGTGTCCATATAGCCCTCACAAACTGCTTTCAGGCCACCAGCTAAAACTCCGAGGTCTGCCTCCAAATGGAAAATTGCAAGCCTTTTTTTTCCCTCACACACCCTTACAGAGTACTGTTCTTACAAGTGTACTCCTGCATATAAATTCCCTGTCCAAGAGAACAACTTGAGTCATCAGTTTTCATGGAGGAAAAATAACTGTCAAGCCTAATTATTAACAAATCAGTTGGATTAAACAACAGTAAGCCAACCAATTGGTAGTCCCAACCAATGCATGTGCTCTCTTAGATTCTCAAGACAATGGATATGCAGACTTGTCTCTAATATTATTAGTTGCTCTTCAAAATAGGTGGCTATAGGCCACCTCCTGCCTCAAAGGCAGGATGCCTCTGAGTACCAGTTTCAGGGGAGTAACAGCAGGAGAGGGCATGCCCTCAACTCCTGCCTGTAGACTTCCAGCGGCATCTGGTGGGCCACTGTGTGAAGCAGGATGCTGGACTAGATGGGCCTTGGGCCTGATCCAGCAGGGCTGTTCTTAAAATGAGTAGATAAGGCATAGAAGCAGATTCCTCCACTTCAAGGGAAGAAATAGAATAAAATATTGACATCATCCCCACCACAGGCCCTTAAACGTAAAGTTGTGCTGTCGAGTTGATGTTGACTCCTGGTGACCACAGAGCCATGTGGTTTTCTCTGGTAGAATATAGGAGGGTTTTACCATTGCCATATCCCACACAGTATGAGATGCTGCCTTTCAGCATCTTCCTGTATCACTGCTGCCCGATATAGGGGCTTCCCATAAACTGGGAAACATATGCACCAGCCATTTGTGGGCCAGCTACCATGATGGAGAATCATGAGGTGCCTGTGTCCTTTTGTGTCCATATGGAGCTGATCTTATTGGAGATGGAGTTCGAATGCATCGACCTTTTGCACCAACTATCCTAATGGCCACTAGGGGCATTGGGAGTAAAGATAGTGAGTGAGGTTCTCCCTAGCTGTTCTACCTGTCTCTACTCTATGATCCCCCTGATAGGATTCTTCAGATATTTCCTGTGAGAGTTAGAATCCCTTCCTTTCCTCTAAGCAAATGGAAACATCTCTCTCCCCCCCCCCCACCTATTATGTAGTTCTATAGATCAGAATTAGGTCTTTCCTATCCAAAGTGTACTTCACCAATAATAAATACTTAGTATTTAGTTCTACAAGAATCTCCATGTGTCTTCTCTAAATAGCTGCAACAACTAAACTCTGCATTCTACTATGTAACTGGAGTGGGTAGCTTCTTTAGTGCTCTGCTAATTAACTGGGGGATAAAAATTACCAACCCCCAACATATCTTTCCAATTAAGTGAATGTGGCTGTATATGTACACAGGTAATATTTGTGCACACAGTGTAGTGCTCACAAGAAATGGGAGATACTCTCTCTTTGTGCTCCAGATACTCTCTCTTTGAGCAATACTCTCTCTTTGTGCTTCTCTCTTTGTGCTCCAGAACTTTAACTTGGCCTGCTAAAGCACAGGGATTTTGATTCTGCACATGATGTATTAGCGTTTATATGTATATGTATACAAATGGATTGTAAGAGCCTGGTATTTCTTTTGACAGGTTTGACAGTTAAGGGGATCTCAGCTGGACACACTATACCAATTCCTAAAACTCTATTCCTAAAACTCTGCCCCACCTCCTCTTACCTACTAGTTTCTTGTGGAAGGAAGGGCTAAGCATAACCAATGTTAACGGGTTGCAGAAGAAAATGAATATGACCAAACTCCTGGCCTTATCCCACAGATACAGTATGAGAACTGAAGTGAATTTAAAGAAAGTGCAATTTTAAGCGGAAAACATGCTCAAGTATGTATTGTGCACGCACAGTTCAAATTAAACTATGTTTAATATGGCACAACTATATTACCAGTTATGGAGAACCATGAAAAGAACACTGGTTTCCCTCTGGTTTTCTGGCACCTGCCAGTATATTCTGGTGGGCAGCTACTGTGCTGCCAGCAAGTACGCTCAACAAACTTTTAAAAGTTTTGTTCTATTCACTGCATCCTGAAACGGGTTATGTAAAAGAATATGTTGGGGCGGGAAGTACTTAAGAGATCTCTGATGGATATGGAAATCCCTACATAAAGAAAGTTATGGGTTGGATTTAGACATGTCTTGCACAAGCATAAAGGCACTTAGGTGCCCCTGATGCCAGAAATTCATCCTTCTCTCTGCAGCTCCCCTGTAGTTCTGGAGAATCCCCACCTCCAAAAGTAGAGTGGAAGGTGTAGAGGTCTGCAGTGGAGCAGATGGGGCAGGTAAGCCCCATTGTATGAACAGGATTTCACTTGAGCTTCTCAGGATGCATTCTTTTCATTATTATTTCTAACAAACCTGTTGAGGAATTTGCCTCTTTTGCCTGTGGTGTTATGCAAGCATCCAGTACTTGTATGTGAGCTATTATTGATGCTTTGTTTATTTTAATTAATTATTGTGTTAAGGATTGAATTTGTTCTTTTAATTTCAATGGGACTTTCTCAAGTACATTTAGTCAGGATATCAGCCACTGTTTTTATTTGGTCATGATTTTTGATTTAGACAAAGGGGTGGGTGGGGAAGTAGTGTAGGAACTAGTCTAACTTGGAGACTTAATTCTCCAAGAAACAGATATGATGATTCAAGAGATGTCTCTTCCAACACTGAAAACTACTTACCTGGTTAAGCACATGTAGACAAAATCTGCTGCTGTACTTGAGCAATGACTGGGAAGTGAGGGCATAAGACCTCTGTGAGCCCCAATATAAAACATGGCTGCTATCCTATCCATAGAAGCCAATGGTGGTTTTCCTGTGGCCATCTCAAATAAAGTGCAGCCAATGCTCCAGATATCTGATTTTCTTCCATAACCAGATTCATTTATCACCTCTGGGGCCATCCAGTAAGGAGTGCCATGCACAGATTTGAGAGGTTCACTGTGTGTATCAGTCAGACTTGCACAAACTAAGCGCTTTGCACATCCAAAGTCTATGAGCTTGATAACACCATTGGGCATAAGCATAACGTTGTTGCCTTTAATATCTCTGTGGATCACACAGTTTTCATGCAAGTATGCAACCCCTTGGAGAATCTGCTTTGTATAGTTGCAGAAGACAACTTCTGGCAATGGCCCAAAACGATTAATAATACTAGAAATGGAGCCACCAGGGATGAACTCCATGAAGATGCTCACAATGTTATTTTCTAAACCAGTCCCCAGGTATCCCACAATGTTGATGTGCTTCAGTGTTTTCAAAATCTCGACTTCTTCTTGTAGTTTCTGGTATTCCTTTTCAGTTCCAACTTGATTACAGGTATCTAATGCTACTTGTTTCACAGCTATCAGTTGTCCTTGGCTTGTAAGTCCACAATATACCTATAAATCAAATAATAATTTCTAAATTGGCAGTGAAACAAAGAAAAGACATAAACCCGCCTTTTCAAAGATTTGATTTTAATATGGTATCCAGCTTACTTTATGTCCGCAATTAATTATTACCTGCTGGAGAAAGGCACATAACATTTATACCAGTTGATATCAGGAAAGTTACTCAAAGTAGTCCCACTGAAATAAACCTTACTTGTTCCTTTAATTTAAATGGGACTACTTTGAGTAATTTCCCTCATGTCAGCCACTGCATTTGGATATTAGCTCAGTAGTCTGTCTTTTAATCACTCAGAGTGTCTGGTGAGGAGGTGTGCCTTCCTCCGCTAAGGGTTGAAAGAAGTGTGTCCATTGGGACTGGAGTGCTGCATCATTAGGATTTGTGGTGTGGGGAGACAGTAGATCTCCTTATGCTCGATAAACAGTGTAGTATTGCCTCCCCCGCCCTCTGCAAAACCCCTCACCATTCTTGTCCGTCTTCTTTCACCTATAGTCATGCACAAGTTACAGAAGCATTGAGCTGAATGTGCAAGACTGTTGATGGGTGTAAAATTTGCTCCATCCCCAAACTGGCTCCCATTAATTTCTATGGAAGTAAAGCAGCTATAGTTGGGGATGTAGCCGCGGTCAGTATAAAATCTGGCACTGTTGAATTCAGGTCCAGTGAATTAACTGTGCTTTCTGCCTTAAGTACAGGCCAGGCTTCCTCCCCTGCCCCCCGCCCTTTCCCCCTTGCACATGGAGAAACCCTGCAGTCTTGTGTTTGAGTCCTGCCAAGGAGCTGTGTAAAACCCTGGGCTTTTTTTAAAAAGTAAGCCTGTTACATCATCATCATCATCTGTGTGGAGCCTGAATGCGGATGAACAATGTACTGACCAATAAGGGGGCAGCCCCGCAAACAGTGCATGGCAGTAGTCCAGTCTGAATGTCACCAAAGCATGAGTGAATGATGGCAGGTCAGAGCAGTTCCCAAGTGTGGAACTCTAAGCCTTCTTAGAGTTCCAAACGGTAAACCTTCTTTCACAACAGTGCACGTGCTAGAGGACCCAGGATGCATTGTGTGCCCTGACAGGGCCTTGAAGCATGCACACTTCATTAGTCAGGATGTCAGCCAATGTCTTTTGCTGCATACCTCCACATATATTTTTGCTGCAATTCTCAACAATTTTTTTAGAAATCCCCCAAACAGGGATACTGTGATTAGATAGTAGAAATGTATTTTAAAAAAGAAAAAAGAAAAAGAAAAGATATATACTCTCAATGCAACTTACTGTGCCATAGGCTCCTTTCCCAAGGATTTCACCTTTGGTCCATGTAACAGTTAACCTGTTTTCTGAAAATATACTTGTATTTAAAAATCTCTTTTCTTCACTGGATTCTAAGAAGGGTGGGCAGCAGTTCTGTAAAAGTTGACAGAATATCATTCAGAATATATTGAGAGAAGGAAATCATACAACTAGAAACCTTGGTAGTAACCACTGGTATATCATGTAGAAAATACAATATAAGCTTTGTAAAGCAACAGCTAAATGGAACCTCCATGTATATGGACAGTATATCTCTCTGAAGGCAAGGCAGGCAACAAATAGTGAAATACCATAACCTTCATGCCCTGCCTGACTGAGCTGGAAGGACATTGATCTGATGCAGCAAGGTAGCTCTTTCTTCCTGCCATTTTCAAATGGGACTGTGTGTGTGTGTGTGTGTGTGTGTGTGTGTGCTACCAGAGTTGTTTGCAGCTGAGAAGGGGCTTAGGCCTAGCTTAGCTTGTCCTGTTCATGTGCAACCTACTCTGAATACTGGTCCACCACCTGACCCTACACTGTGGCACTGCTACGACTAAGTGAACAACAGCCAGTCAAAAAGAATATATAAGTGCTTACCTTATTATTTGAATCCTTCACTGCACTGGATGCTTGATTGACAGTGCTTCCATTTTGTGTCTCCGTATCTCTACTCTTTACAACTGCTCTGGAACAGTTAGCACCTGTACCATCAAGAGAGAGCAATTCAGCCGCTAAGCAACAAAACAAGTCCTCTGTTATTTCTTCACTGTTTGTACAGCTCGAGATATTTTGATACGTTTGGAAAACTGGGCTTTTAGGATGGCAAGTCCACTTAGTTGATTCATTTGCTAAGGCAGTGTTTGCAGGCTGGAGGTTTTTGTTGAGAAGGTGGGATAATAAAGGGGATGCTTCCTGCCCACTTGGATAGCACAAAACTTGGTTTGCCTCCAGATCCACAAGGCAGGCAGTTGCTTTGGTTCTTGCTTGAATAAAGCATCTGCTTTTTCCTGGATTCCTGTGTTCATTTGCATCTCTTGCATTGCTTACGAAAGGAGCATATTCTGCATGATCTTTAAGCTCTGGCCAAAGCAATTCCTGGACATTTTTGGCAAATGCTTTATTAACAAAAGCATCACCCAAATCTGAAATGTGTTCCAGTGAGACTTCTTCAATTGTTGACAAGTTTGAATTAGAAATGACTTCATCTTCTACAACAGGCCATGTAAACTCAGGCAAAATTGGAGGTTGCTGAGCGTCATCCTCATTACATGGTGCCATGCTCTTTACAATCTCTGTTTGCCTGTCTGTGCTAGGAGTGATTGTACCTTTATCCTCCTCTGGACTGCTGTCTTTTAATTCCAGTGCCTCTTTTGGCATCACATCTTTCTGCCTCTGTTTAATACCAAGAAAATCCTTCTGTGGCTTAGAGTATGTCTTCTTCTGGGCATTTCTTACTCTGCTGCTTTTTTTCTCACTGAGACGGCTAGATTTGTGTTTCATCACTTTAAGTCTCCCAGTCCCTGCTGGAGCAGAATGCACATTCCTGCCACCCCTGTTCTCGAGTCCATCAGACTCGCGGACTTGGGAGTACACTGGAGTTCCAAACATTTCATAAATGCCAGGGCCTTTGTCATTTGGGTTTATTTCTTTAAACATGTCACTGTATTTCAAATCCATGAAGTCCATAGTGCACTGTGATTGGCTAACAGAAAAAGGAGCAATGCCTTTTCCTAAACTTACAGGACTTTTGGAAATACAAGGAAGCACCTGCTTTGGGGAGTGCTGACTGCTCTGGGCAAAATGGCTTTTCTCCTGCTGAAGGTGTCTCTTCTGAAGCTTTGAGGAAATCCCAGCCTCCTCACAAGACTGTCCTTGAGAGTGTGAAATGAGATTCTTGGTTTTCTTGGTTTGATGTTGGATGGAACTCTTGCCCAAAATGATGAAGTCTTGAGACATCTTGATGCATGTTTTAGCAGTTAATGCAGATTTAGTTCTGATGTTTGTTTCTTTATAGCTGTCATTCTTTTTGTGAGAAAATATGTTAAAACTGTGGCTTAAGTTAGGGGGGATGCCAGAAGGGATGCTCTTTCTTTGTGTAGGGTGCTTGAGAGCTTGAATCAGAGGTTCTTCAGACTCTCTTATTGCAGTGCGGATTATGGGAGCCAGTTCCGTTGCGTTGCTTTCAGTAACTTCAGGCACAGTGACATTTTCTGTCCTCCTTAAATTTACTGTTGTAGAAATACTGTTTCCTGGTCGTTCAATATCCATTAAAACATTAGGTATGGTGTGTATAAAGGAATTGTCTTCTATTACTTTGTTTTTCAAGCTTGAATCTAAACCAGCATTTCCAAGATCAATATTAATAACATTTTTTACATTGACATTATGATCTGGTTTTACCTCTGAGGACTCTTCTTCGTTTGCTAAACCATTTCCCCAGTTCTTGTCTTTGAAACTCTCTTGATGCCTTGAAGGGCTACACTCACACTGCCGTTTTGTCTGTATCATTTCGTTTTGGCTGACATTAGCATGAGGAGGATAAAGAACACAGTCTTTCCTCACAATATTCAAATTCTCAGAGGTTTCCAAAACTTGAGGTGTTCCTCCATTTTGGGTATTTGTTCCAGATTTATTGACTTTTAGCTGTACTTCTTGGCCTTTGAAACAACCAAAGGATATGCAGTAGTTATCCAGAGTGAATGAGTGTGGAACTCTGGGCACAGTGAAGCTATCAGACATAACAATGGCAATTTGATCCTTGGACTGCTTTGAATCTCTGTGCTTCAGATGATCTGACTGGAGCTCAATATGCTTTGCAGGAGTAGAATGAATGTTCAGAATACTTGAAAAATTATGGATATCAGTCTTTTTCTTGCCCTTGTCTTCTAGATGAGGAAGCTGCACCATTCTGATAGGGTGAAATGTCCTATCATCAGTGCTGATAGGATGGAATGGCAAAAAGTTAAGCTGGAAATTGCAGAAAACAACAATGAATCAAAGGACATCACCGGGACCACTCCCAAAACGAAAGGCAATTAGCAACCCCTGTTCACAGAGCATTCTGAATGGTTGCCATACATGTGTAACTCTATGTGAACTATTGTCTGAATAAGATTAGATAATAATCTTGTTACTGTAAGATTTATAAAAATGTTTCATGATTTAATATGCTGCAACAACTACTCTCTTTCAATATCCAGACTTTAAGAAAATTCAGTATAATCAACAACATGTATTGTATTTCCTGTGCCAATGCAACACTAAACAATGTTCACATTCTGGCTTGCTTAACAAGAACTTTCCTATTGTTAAGCAGATCATTTTAATCATCAGCAAATTACAAAGCAAATCATAGTATTCATACCGGTTAACAACAAATTGTTGAAGCCCATCATTTGATTTTTTTTTTTTTTAAGCCTCTATACAGGTTTCTAAGATTGTTCATGTTTTGCTCTTCCGTCAGGTTTGTAAATGTGCTTTAAGGATTGTATCTTTTCCAGAAAACAATTTGGTCAGAACTTTACATTGTGATTTGATCCGACTCTGCTATTCTGTGCTAGCCATCTGCCAGGTAGTCACTCTCCAATACACAGATGCTGTTGCCTTCTACCATTCCATATGTGTATTCACAATAAATACTTGTTTCCAGCTAAAGACTCGCGTGGTTTAATTACATCTTTAGATGCTACCCCCTTTTTTAAAAATGATGCTCATACTCACTGTCAGCTGCTTTTCAGTCTAACATATGTCAATGCATGCTATTTCATTTACAAATGGGGGTTATGCTGCTTTGACATCTGCCGCCGCATTGTTCATGTTTACCAAACATATGAAAAGTATACATAAATGTTTATTCTGGAACTTTAGTTACTTTGCTCTGTGTCCTTTTATTCTCGGTGTAAAGGAAACTCAGTTTATCTTCCTAGACATGGAGAAACTGAACACCTCTCACATCTCTAAAAAGTAATAGTATGCTATGCTTTAATCTCTTACAAATGCATGTTCAGGCTTTTAAAATAAGTTTATGCACATCATTATTTAGCCGTTATAACATGTAGAATTTCATTTCGCAGTAGAAAAGCTATTACATGTGTTAAATTTCTTAAGGGATATACACTTTCAATTTCGCATTCTGCCTGTTCTTCTCCACCTTGTCTTTCTCACTGTTATTCTCTGTCTCTCCTCTAAACTCATATCAACAATGTTATTTAACATGGGTTGGGTTCACATGATCATTTTTCGGGTCCTGGAAGTTAGCCAGGATTGGCAGGTGTGCCCAGCAGACAAACTGGTTTTACTGCAGTGCCTTGTCCACATGATCCCCATTAACAGCTCTAGGGGAGTGGATTGTAACAGCCCCTGTCCTCCAGGGACCCTGATGGAATCCCAGCAGCCCCTGCACCATCCTTGCTCTGCCCTCACCCTGGAAAGCCTTCAGCATGTCACCACACACACGCCCAGTGCCAGAAGGGGCAGCCATAGGGCTCCGTCCATGCTCGGGCACACTCAGCAATCTCTGGAGAGCCTTGGAACTAATTGGCAAGCCCGTAGAGGTGGGGGAGCATTCTGAGTAAGCAACAGGCACTGTAAGACACAGGGCACTTGGCCAGGTTGCTACCCGGGTGAACTGTGATTCACCACAGCAGTGGGTAGGAAGCAAGCTGAGGGGGAAGGGGCTGTCCAGGATTAGACTGACAGGTGGGCTGTGCAATCAGACAATACCACCTGAACCCCAATGTCGGGTTATTTATTGGTTTATAAGTTATTTAATGTTGGAAGTGAAGGACTCTGTGCTGGCTCATGCCTCAGTGTAAGATTAGTGAGTCAAAGGGTTAGAGGGGTCAAGACATTGGTCATTCCTCCTCTCTACTGCTCTGACACTATCCCTTTGATATGTAGATTGCTACTCTCAGGGACTTCCTTCCTTCCTTCATCCTCCTTTCCCCTTGCAAAACACATGCTCCTCTTTCCTTCCACCATGTGTGCAGAGATGCAGAAACCATCCCTCTGCATCCAGCTAGCTAGATCAATCAGAGATCCTCTCTCTCCACTTTCCTATCTAGAATGGAGTTCTCCAATAAAGACTCCTTATATTGATTTGAAACTATGAACTGGCTCCAAGTATCTTTTACTCTCAGCATACACGAATGCCTAGGCAGACTCCGCTGTGTTGTGCCTCAGTGCACTCTGTTGTAATAGAAGAGTATCTCTTACCAGAGAGAATTCCCAACATTTAACGCATTTTTATACTGTCCTATATGCAAGTCCCTGGGTGGTTCACAGTCTAAAAACAACAATTAAGATATTAACACAAAACAATTTAAAATACAGTTAAAGTTCTAAAAACAGAGAACATTTAAGACTATAAACCAAAAGCCTGACTAAACGGGTATGTTTTCAAGTCCTTATTAAAAACATCCAGAGAAGGGGAGGCTCTAATTTTGTTAGGAAACACATTCTAAAGTCCCAGGGCAACCCTTGTAAAGGCCCAGTTTTGAGTTGCCACCAACTGAGCTGGTAGGAACCTCACCAGACCTCCTCTGATTATCTTAATAGGCGGCAGGGTTCATTAAGAAGGCATTTTCTTAAATACCCAAGCCATTCAGGGCTTTATAGGTAATAACCAGCACTTTGTATTCCATCAGGAAACTTATTGGCAGCCAGTGTAGTTCTTTTTAAACAGGTGTAATATGGTCTCTTTGGGTAATCCCAGAGACCAACCTGGATGCTGCATTCTGTACCAGCTGCAGTTTCTGGACTATGTACAAAAGAAGCCCAACATAGAGCACATTGCAATAGTCAAGTCTGGATGTTACCAGCATATATATACCACTGAGCCACTTCAGGAAGTGCTGTATAGAAATTGAATGAATTAATATTCACCACTATTTTAAGGTCATTTATCTCCAGAAATAGACGTAGCTGGTGTATCAGCTGAAGCTGATAGAAATCTCTCCTGGCCACTTCCTCAATCTGAGAAACCTGGGAGAGGTTTGGGTTCATTAACTCCCAGACTATATGCCTGCTCTTTCCGGGGGAGTGTAACCCCGTGCAGGGCAGGCAAATCAAAGTCACTTCCTAAGTTCTGACCTCCCACAATAAGTATCTTGATCTTGCTGGGATTCAGCTTCAGTTTGTTCTCCCTCATCCAGCCTATTACCAACTCCAGGCAGACATTTAGGGAAGTTAGGCCCTTGATGAAGTTTACATAGAGAAATAGATTTGGGTGTCATCAGTATATTGATAACACCCTGCACCAAATCTCCATGTGATTTCTCCCAGCAGTTTCACATGTAGAAGTTTAAAAGCATTGGAAATAGAATGGAGCCCTGTGGGACCCCATGCAGTACTGCTCATTTTGAAGAGCAACAATCTCCAAGTGACACCATCTGGAACCTATTTAAGAGGTAGGAGTGGAATCACTGCAAAGCAGTGCCTCCCATTCCCAACCCCTTCAGGCATTCCAGGAGGATACCATTGGCAATGATATCAAAATCTGCTGAGAGATCCAAAAGCATCAACAGGGTCACATTCCCCCTGCTGATTCCTAATTGGAGATCATCCAACATCTCAACCCCATAGGCCGCCACAAAGCCAGTTTGAAATGGGTCCATATAGTCTGCTTCTTGGGTCTATGGGTCCAGATAGACTGCCTGGAACTGAGATTAGGTGAATCCATGGACCCAAGGATATCCTGTACATCACCTTCCCCAGTGTCTGCCACCATACTGGAGGCACTGTTTGTGTTTATGGTGGACAGGTGAGGGCAGGAAAAGGCCTTTGCCTGTACCCAGCCACGATGAGTGTTACAGCTGATGGGTGAGGGGATGGCACCACCACCACTGTGGGCCCTTTGCTCTCCAGTTGGCTAAGTATGGAGCAGTATGCCCACACATAGATTTCCCCCTCCTCATCAATTTGACATATCACTCTACTCCAGCACCAATCTATTGGTCTTTTGACTGATTTGTGCCATCCACATTGCCTTGCATAGGGAGTACAATTTTTGGAGGAAGCTTCTTCAGCCCTTGACTTCCACTGGTAAAAGACAGAAACAAAAAGGGAAGTCCCTTCCAAACAAGGGCAGCCTTGGGGAAGTAGAATCCAGGGGCCATCTGTTCAACCCTTCCCATTCCCATGTCTCCCTGTCCCAGAGTGGTCAGGTCTCCCTGCTGGCACCTGTCAGTGGAGTGTGGGGTGTTGCTGGCCATGGCATGTTGTGCTGTTGATTCAAGAGGCGGGAGTGTGGATGTTCGGGGCAGGTGTGGATAATGTGTTGTGTTGCTTGGCAGAGTGGAGTGGAAGGTGTTCTGGCTGCTTGGCCATGGAGTATGGACAGGAGGCTAGAGCATCAGCAGCTAGAGCTCTGGGTGCGGCCACTTATGGTGGGTATGCAGGTGAAGAGTACAGAGTGTGCAGCCAACCAGGACAGGTAGGAGGCTGTATCAGTGTATCCTTGTTAGGGCATTTAAGAGGATGCTTATCTGAGATCTGATCCTAGATCAAATATCCAGTTTAACTGCAGTGACTTAGCTGAGATTATCACCACAAACAGATTCACTCGGTCACACCAAAATCGGCCAATACTATTTAACTGGGATTAACATGATCATGTAAATGTGGCCATGGTAGAAACAACTTCTAGGAAGAATTCTTATATTCAACTCTGCTGTAAACTAAGCTTATTATCCCCATAATCCTTTTACTTTAAATTCTTGATTGAATCTACGTTGTGTAGAATATTGGATCACCGAAAAGACAACATTCATGGCTTTTCAAATTGCATGCTCTCCACAGTCACATGCGACTCCACAGTCACATTCACATTTTTCAGCTGTTACAGCAACAATCCTTTCTTTTTATGCCAACAATGTACTTTGTAGCTCTTTTCTTGGGCTCAAGTTTGGAGCTCATTACATGATTAGTTCTGAGCTTGTAGTCTGCCAATGTTGTTTACAATGTTACACATGTAAATTAGTAAATTACTAATTCCTAAATTAGTGCTAAATGTATTCTAAATGGTGGTAGAAGAACCACTGAAACATCATTACTTGGACTAGTTACATTTATATTTGCAATTCGAATGTCAAATCTGCAGTTGATAGAATGTACATTCAGTTTTTAAAAATGACTGCCAAACTTTCTCTCAAATAGGAAAATGAGAATCCAAGGCAGAGATCATTGATCTATTTAGCTCAGTAGTGCCTATCTTGAAAGGTAGTTGTTCTCTATAGTGCCAGCTAGCAAACCTACCTAGTGGCAGTACCTTTAACAACTTCAACTCCATATGCCATGGGAGGCACTTGGGATCCTAGACATGCCAAGTATGTCTCTCTACCACCGAGCTGTTGCCCTGCTTTGCATGATAGGAAGATTTCTTTTTTTCATCCATTTCTGTGAAGAGAAGAAATTAGGCAGCTCCCTGTTCCCTCCAAACGACCTCTTCTACAAAATACTATAAGCCCTTTCTTTTACTAATATTGTGACAAATACCTTAAGAAAAAGGAAGAATTTGGAACTTTCAAGCAGACGTTTTAAAAACCTAGGATTAAGTACAAAAGAAAAACAGAATTAAGCTTTTCTTTACTTACAAAAATTGTTGCAGTCGTCTGCCTGGGTTAATTACATCAACTGTATCTGGGGAATCATCCACACTGTTTACAGATGACAGACGTTTCCCCCACATATGGTGATCAACCACACAAAGACCTCTCTAATTACTATGGTTACACAGAACTGTGTGTCCGCCCCTTTCTACAGCAAAGCCAGTAACCTACAATGTCTTTTAATAATATGATTACAGGTGGTTACTGTGATTGTCTTTTGGCATACATCATTTTTGAAAAGATTAAAATATGTCACGGCGACAAAAAAGTACTTATTTTCTGTGGCCATATCTGTAAAGTTCTGTCCAATAGAGTTGTTCAGGGTGTGATTAAATGGCCTGGTAAAGGTGGGGTACTGGATATGGGCAAGACAACTTGAAGCTGAATGCTGCAAAACAGAAATAATGGTAGTCAGCAAGTCATGTGACTCAGGGTGTTTGCACTCCCATCATAGATGGCATTTGAGCCTCACGTCGGTAGCCTTGGAGTGCCTCTGGATTTGCAGGTTCACCTGAAACCCTGGTTATGTTTTCAGAAAATACCTTCCACCACCTCCAGACCTCTCTGTTTGTTTGTTTGTTTGTTTATCTATTTGTTTGTTTGTTTACTACATTTTTATACTGCCTTTCTGCCTTGACAAAGGCACCCAAAGTGGTTTACAATATTAAAAGAAGCCAATTACAGAATGTTAATAAAACGTTTTCTCAGGCTGTGGGTCTTTTCAGGAGCTGAGGACAAGAGCTCCCTGGCCTGGGTGCCTCCTTTCATGCCTTCCTCTCAGGGCACACAGGTCTTTCTGTACTCCTGGGAAGGAGCGGGGGTGTCCCAACAGTCCTCACAGGTCTCTATTGGGGGTGGGGCGATGTTATGCGCATCCTTTCATGCCTTCCTCTCAGGGCACCGACCAGACAACCGGAATGTAATTTGTCCAGTTGTCTGTTGACAACTGGATGTAATTTATATCTGCATGCTGTAATATGTTAAATATGCTTTTTTAAAAAAGTTAAATGAATAAATGAATAATCCCCGCATGCTTCATATGGGGCTTCCCTTATCAACTGTTTGAAAGAGTCAATTAATTCAGAAGATGGAGACCTCACGCTTGACAGAGACAGGCTGCCTGAAGCACATTACACACATTTTCTGATACTTGCATTGGCTCCCGGTTTTTTCCAAACAGGTACTAATGGCACCGCGGGGAAGTAACTTGCCTAGGGAGCAAGAGGTTGCAGGCTCGAATCCCCGCTGAAACACCGATATCAGGCAGCAGTGATATAGGAAGATACTGAAAGGCATCATCTTATACTGCATGGGAGATGGCAATGGTAAACCCCTCCTGTATTCTACCAAGAAAACCACATGGCACGGTGGTTACCAGGAGTCAACACTGACTCGACAGCACAACTTTACTTACTATTCAAGGGGTTGGTGATAATCTATAAAGTCGTAAATGGTGTAGATCCATCCATGGGCATCTAGAGGGGCAGGCAAGAGAGGGCAATTGCCTCCCTCCTGGATTGAACTACTTCTGGTTGAATTCAATGGGGCATATTCCCAGGGTGGGGGGTATAAACTTGCTGGTTTTGCCCCCACCCAAAGTCCTTTGGACACCTATGCATAGATCCAGTGCAGTGGCAGCCCTCTGCGGGGGGGGGGGAGGTACCTTTAAAAGTAAATTAATTCAGTGCTTACCTCCACGGCGGCAGCACCTGAATGCTGTTTGGAGGGGAAGCGCCTCCGCCACTCACCTGGCCGCTGGCAGGGGCTCAGCTTCATGGAAGCCAGGTGAGTGTTGGGGGCAATTCCCCACTGTAGGGGCTGCTGGGTGGCACGTTGCAGCTCCGAACAGCATTCAGGTGCTGCAGCAGTGGAGGTGAGCACCAAATTAATTTACTCTTAAAGGTGCCTCCCGCTGCCCTCCTGGAGGCGTGTTCATGGGCTGCCACTGATCCAATATACCTTAGATACTACCTTCTCTAAGAAGAGTACTCTGTTCATGGTACTATTTGTGAGTCAAAAACAGCCAGTAAAGACATGAAGAGGTGTGATCTCTATAATTGACCCCCAGTTGCGCAACTTTCCCCACTACAGACTTGCCCGAGTCTGAGTACTAGTGCTGTAAGACCTACCAGTATGAGCTGGCCATGAAGGCTCACTGTTAAGCCAGGAAAATATGGGGATATTTCAGTGTGTTTAACTGAACTTTATCCTTTTGTTTCTGGAGCCCTTCCCCTGTCCAGGATAGGGGGAGGGGGTTCTCTTAAGTATTTACTAGTTCTCACTAGTGTAAACTAGTGCTTATTATCCAGAAAGAATGCAAAACTAATGTTGTAACTTTATGTTGTCACTTGAATGTTGCAGGTCCACCACCTCTGCAGGCACCCCTTGTCCCTCTATACAAGAGCAGCTTGGTGCAAGCCTAAGGGCAAGAGCACACGGGTTCTTGTCCTTGTGGCTCTCAGCCGTGTGGGGAACAGCCTTTGGACCTGAAGAGTCAGGGGGACAAAGAAGTGCAGCAAAGACCTGCAAGTTATTCCGACATGGCTTCATGCCACAGGGTATCTGAAGAGCGAAACTGCTTCGCAGCAGATTTGTAGATGTTTAATTCGGGGGATTAAATGGACCATTCCTCTGCTCCTCTCTGCAATCTCTGCAGATCTTTTTCCTGTGTATATTCCCACAGCTTGCTCCAGGTTTTTTCTCCAACCAATCACATCCCAGAGGAGGAGGCAAGAGACCTTTCTGTTGTTGTTAGTTTGACAGTTAGTTACAGAAGACCAGCAAGACAAGTTGCCAAGCAGCCGGATCAAACAACAGAATGCTTAACCCGAACCTGCCGAATCTGACCCAGATCTTTGCTGATTTTTATAATGAACTTGCCTTTGTGACTGCCTTCATCACCTCATATTCCCACCCCCACCCCCAGACCATTTAACATAAGAGCATAAGAACAGCCCTGCTGGATCAGGCCCAAGGCCCATCTAGTCCAGCATCCTGTTTCGCACAGTGGCCCACCAGATGCCACTGGAAGCCACAGACAGGAGTTGAGGGCGTGCCCTCTCTCCTGCCATTACTCCCCTGCAACTGGTACTCAGAGGCACCCTGCCCTTGATGCTGGAGGTGGCCCACAGCCCTCCGACTAGTAGCCATTGATAGACCTCTTCTCCATGAAGTCATCCAAACCCCTCTTAAAGCCATCCAGGTTGTTGGCTGTCACCTCATCCTGTGGCAGAGAGTTCCACAAGTGGATCACACGTTGTGTGAAAAAGTACTTCCGTTTATTGGTCCTAGACCTCCTGGCAATCAATTTCATGGGATGACCTCTGGTTCTAGTGTTGTGTGAGAGGGAAAAGAATCTCTCTCTCTCCACTTTCTCCACACCATGCATGATTTTATAGACCTCTATCATGTCTCCCCGCAGACGTCTTTTTTCTAAACTAAAAAGCCCCAGGTGTTGTTAAGAGGCTATGGAAGTTTAAAGTAGAACTCATTGCTTTCTCTCTCTGATGAAGAAAAATGCAGCCTCATGGAATCAGCTCAGACACAAAGGGCTCAGGTTAAATTGGCTTCCAGGCATCCTCCAACAACATCTGCATATGTAAAGCCTATGTTCCTATGGTGACCAGTGTGAGTTTTGAAAAAAGCCAAATTACTGGCAATGGCCCCTCCACACATTGTGGGATAAGTGGCAGGGCATACCAGAAAACTCTGTTTAAAAAAAAAAAATGCTGCTGCAAATAGAGGATTTTTTTTACCCCGGACATAATTCAGGCCAAGCTAGAAGGCACAGCAGTAATTGGGGAGAAAGCAGAATTGGGTAATTCTGGTGGCAGGCCATACGCTTGACTTGGTCGTTAGGTCAGCAGTGGACAGTGGTGCGCCATGAATAGTCCAGGAGGCCTTAATGCCATTGTCATGGATGCAGGGCCATTCCTAGGAGGGTGCGGGGTTGGGGGCGAGTGGCACTCCCCTTCAACTGCATTCCTCCTTCACAGCTCCTTGGCCTCACCGCTGCCCTGCTGGCTACTCAGGGACTCAGAATGGTCTGTGACAAGTGAACACTGGGCTTCATGTCGCTCTCCTCTGCCTACTAGCTCCTTTGCCTTCAGAACCATTGGCCTTGGTCCATGGCCTCTGCATCTTCTTCCTTCACCAGCCTCTGCTGGGCTTCCACAATATATTGGCATGCCTGGCTATCTCAAGGCAGTTCAAGAGGGTGGGACCCTCCAGCACTGTCCTTAGTCTCCTTGGCGTCAAGAGTTTCTTCCTGGTCGGGGTTGCCTCTCTAGGTAGCCCTGGATAGATAACAGCCCAGCGGAGGAACAGGGCAGCTCAGAACAAATCCTCAACATGAACTGTTGCAATCGGGTCTGCTGTGTGACCGCTCTGATTCTCCTCTTCTTGCTGCTAGCTAGGAGTGCTTTGCAGAGCCATGGTAACCAAGGTGGATGTGAGACTTGGGCTAGATGAAGTGGGCAAGGCAGGGAATCCTTTACCTTGTGAGTGCTTGGGTTTACAATTCATTCTTCCTTGTAGCTGGAAGCGGCAGGTGAGGGCGGATTCTCAATTCCTTTCCTCTCCATCCACAGTGGGAAGGTAGTGGGGTCTGGAGAGAGTGTGTGCATGTGCCTGCAGGCTGCATGCCTCCTCTCCAAGTTGCAGCTGCTCTCTCTGGGCTCCAGCTGTGAGAAAAGCAGTCATGGCTCCAATGGTGGGAACTGGGCCTGGTGGCCAGTTGAGGAGAGAGAGTAGGCTGCTCGCTTGGTCAGTGAGGAGCCTATCCGAGCATGGGGCCTTTTTGAGCACGGGGCTGAGGGCAATTGCCCTGGCCGCCCTGCCCAAAGGAAGATCCTGCATGGATGGATCACTATCGGTTAAAGATTGGGCTGAGAGTAGACCCAATACGCCTTGCAGGAATGGGGGACAATTAGGATGGGTCGCCCTCAGAGGCTTATGGACCCTAATGGATTCCTGATGGTTCATGGAGATTTTGCAGCTGAGAGCATGGATGATCTTGTTGTCACCCTGTATGAGGACATAGGTTGGGTTATTGACATGGTCGCAACTAGGCATTCTCTCCCAACCCTCTGAGTCCAAGCAACTCCCTAGTAAACAGGTGAGTTGTGGACAGTGAAGCAGACTGGTCGATGGCTTGAGCATCGCTGGCAGAAAACTCAGAATGAATGTGACTGAACACAGGTTAGAGCCCATATTAGAGCCTGTTCTATGGTGAAGAAATCCTACTTTTCCACCACCATCGCATTTGCTCAATGTTGTCCAGAAGAGCTTTTTTGAATAGTTCTGGGCCTCCTATGTGAGGACCCCAAAGACCATCAAACAGAACCCTCAGCAGCCTCCTGCGATCAATTTGTTATATTTTGCCAATAAAATCACCCATATCCATTCTGACTTGGATGCTAAGGCTTTTGTGGCACCAGAACTGGATGTTACCAATGTACCTTCTATTCTTGTTATATTGGGTGGTTTTCAGACTGTGTTGCCTGAGGAGGTGGGCAGGATGATTGGAATGCTGAGGCCTGAGGCCTACCATGTGCATGCTTGACCCTTGCCCTTCGTGGTTGGTGAAGGCTGCTAGGGAGAGACTGGGTCCATGGGTAGCGGGGGTGGAGAATACCTCTCTAAAGCAGGGACTGGTGCCTTCTCAACTGAAGGAGGCAGTCATTTGGCCCCTCCTTAAAAAGCCCTCATTCGACCATGATGATTTAAATAACTTTCGACCAGTTTCTAAGCTTCCCTTCTTGGGCAAGGTGTTGGAGTGGCGTCTCAGTTCCAGGATGCCCTGGATGAATCTGATTACTTAGTTCCTTTCCAGTCTGGCTTCAAGTCTGGATACAGAAAAGAAAATTGCCTAGGTATCCCTGGTGGGTGACCTATGCTGAGAGATAGACAGAGGGAGTGTGACTCTGTTGATTCTCCTGGACCTCTCAGTGGCTTTTGATACCATCGACCATGGTATTCTTCTGGGTCATCTCTCCAGGTTGGGACTTGGGGGGCAAGGTTATACGGTGGCTCAGCTCCTACCTGGAGGGTCTTACACAGAAAGTGGTGCTGGGGGATGCCTGCTACACCCCTTGACCTTTGGCCTATGGGGTGCCACAAGGATCTCTTCTGTCGCCTATGGTGTTTAACATCTATATGAAACCTCTGGGAGAGATCATCCATGGGTGTGGGCTGCAGTGCCATCAGTATGCTGATGACACACAGCTCTACCTATATTTTAAGTCAGCAGACACCAGGGAGGCAGTGGATGCTCTGAAGTGGGATTTGGAGGCTGTTCTGGACTGGATGGGGGCAAACAAGCTGAAACTTCATCCATATAGGATGGAAAGCTCTGGGTTGGTAAAGCGATGATCCGAGTAATTAGGTAAATCTGGTCTTGGATGGGCTCACACACTCCCTCTGAAAGACAAAGTCTGCAACTTAGAGGTGTTTCTGGACCTGACACTGTCCTTGGAGGCACAAGTGGCGTGCAGAGGTGCTTTTTACCAGCTGTGGCTTGTAAAATTTGGATCTTACCTCAGCCACTCATGCTTTGGTAAAATCCAGATTGGACTATTGCAATGCACTCGACATGGGGCTGCCCTTGAAGACAGTTTAAAAACTTCAGCTGGTCCAGAATGCTGCTGCAATTTGCTTCATGATTATCACACCCAGCTTGATTGGTTACCAGTCCACTTTGGAGCTAGATTCAAGGTGCTGGTCTGGACCTTTAAAGTCTGGATATCTGCCCAACCGGACAATATTGAGCTAGATGGCCCAAGGGTTTGACCCAGTAGACAGCAGCCTTGGGGAAGGGCTGTAGCTCAGAGGCAGAGCACCACCTTGGCATGCAGAAGGTCCCAGTTTCAATCCCTGGCAGCATCTCCAGGTAGGGCTGGGAGAGACTCCTGCTGCTGCCGGTCAGAGTAGAGAGGGACCAAGGGCCTGACTCTGTGGAGAGGACAGTGGTCTTGTGCGAGCAAGCATGACTTAAGTATGACTCTTAGCTAAGCAGGTTCTTCCCTGGTTGCATAGGAATGGGAGACTAGAAGTGTGAGCACTGTAAGAGATTCCCCTTAGGGGATAATGGGGCTGTTCTGGGAAGAGCATCTAGGTTCCAAGTTCCCTCCCTGGCAGCATCTCCAAGATAGGGCTAAGAGAGATGCTGCTGCCAGTCTGTGAAGACAATACTGAGCTAGATGGACCAATGGTCTGACTCAGTATATGGCAGCTTCCTATGTTCCTGTGTTGGAACTTTAAAGCCTTTAAAGCTCTTTGGGCCAAATTACCTGTCGGACCACATTAGCTCATATGAACCTGTCAGGGTCCTCTGCTCAATATCTCAAGCCCTGCCACTAAACAGAGATTTGGTTGGCGGGGACTAGAAATAGGGCATTTTGGTTGTGAGTGACTCTTCAGCTTTGGAACACCCTCCCCAAAGAGCTTCACCATGCTCCTTTCCTCAGTGGTTTGTTGTTTTTTTTAAACACAGTTAAAAACACATCTTTTAAAAGAAGCTTTTGAATGTTTTATCTGCTGCTTATATCTGGTAAGTTCTTTAGTTTTTATAGTTTCCAGTTTTTTGCTTTTTATTAATAACTTTTAATTTGAAACTTTAAAAAAATTTAATTTAAAATGTAGTTTTAGCTTGGTCTTTAACTTGTTTAACTTTATTAATCTTTTATTTTACATTGTATCTATTTTATTAATGTTGTGAGCCATCCCGAGCAGTAGTGTACTGGTGGGGCGGGGTAGAAATATTTTAAATAAATAAACTTGTGCTGGCAAAATATTCTTGCATATGTATATGTCTACCTACTCTCTACATGCACTCATATCAAGGCCAGGGGTGCAGATCCTTTCCTAAGCAACCGAGGAGTCCCCCGCCTTGTACTGAACTCCCCTCCTGTCAAACCTATTACTCCATATCTCTCCCCCAAACAAGACTCTCCCCCGCCCCTGACATTTAAGTGAGGAGTTGTTCCTTAAACTTTCTTCTGTCTGCATCCCTAGATGACTATATTACAGCCACATGCTCCTCAAATGTATCATCTTTGTGATCAATGGAGCTTCATCAATGGGCAACAGAAAATAAAATCAAAATGAGATGAGATCGTGCTGAGGTTATATCTTACCTAGGATCTGCTTTTTCCAACAGAGTAGATCTGAGAGGTAACAAAGCCTCATGAAAGATCACAGTTGCTCAGATTTATAGGACTGCAGCAGAATCAAAGTTGTTTTGAACTTGATTGCAGGGCCCGCTGTATTCTTGCAGCTGAAGAAATCCCCCCCCCCCCGCATAAACCCTTTGGGTGACTAGAGCTACATTCAGAACGTTTAGTTTACAGGCTGTCACCAAGGCGACTCTCCTCTGGGCATTTTGTATGGTGAATTACCAATCAAGCAGACGCAGCTGGCTGGAAAAGCAAAGGCAACACCTACATTTCCAACTGCTCTGCTGCACTAGGACAAAGCCCTCTGAAAATGGGAGCCAAAATAAATTAAACTGCAGGTATATAGTGCACTGCACATGTCCTGTTTTGTTCCTTCAATAACCCCGTGAAGGAGGTGTCTTCTCTATTATTAGAATAAAATTATTATTAGAATAGAATGTATTATACATATGGAATCAATGCTCTAAGTAGATAATCAAAGGCCAGTGAGCCTATGGCTCAGCCGGGATCTAATTGAAACACCTCAACTGAAGTGATAAACTTGTGTCTGGGCTGTAGCTTTTGAGACTGCAGGTGAGAGCTCAAATGATCAAATGTTCCTTCAGGAAGTTTTTCACACAGGGTTTTAAAGCCCATTAGCTTGCAACTCCTCCGGAATGGAGGGTGTACGTTCACATATTGGCCAGATTTACAGTACCCTGAAGTCCCTGTGAGCGACCGGGAAGCACTTCACAAATAATCTGGATTTTTCACTGCACATTAGATTGCAGCCTGATTTATATCCGGGGTAAAAAAAAATTGTGTTGGGTTTTGGGGATAAGTTTGAGGTCACAGAAAACCCGCAGTAAAGCCTGCTGTGTGGAGAACTCGTCTCCCATGCAAACAAACCAAAAACCACCACCAACAAAAACCATTTTACATAGATTACTAACTAGGGATGTTCACGGAACTGGTGGTTCTGCCAGTTCAAAGGCGGCAGGAGTGTCTCTTTAAGAGTAGGGGAGGGTGCACTTATCCCTCCCGCCGCTTTCCCCCCACCGGCGTCCGCACTTTGCAAAGCCGATCAGGGCAGCAACATACCTCCCAGCCGCCCCGTTGCCCTTGTCTTCTAGATATGACCGGAAGTTGCCGTTTTCTGGTCATATCCTGGAGACAAG
Source organism: Hemicordylus capensis (assembly GCF_027244095.1). Classification (NCBI taxonomy): domain Eukaryota; kingdom Metazoa; phylum Chordata; class Lepidosauria; order Squamata; family Cordylidae; genus Hemicordylus; species Hemicordylus capensis. The sequence continues at coordinate 169,734,285 of NC_069657.1, forward strand.
GGCAGTGGGGCGGCAGGGAGGTATGCTGCCTCCCCAACTGGCTTTACAAAGTATGGACGCTGGAGGGGGGGACGCGGCGGGAGGGGTAAGTGCACCCTCCCCCGCTCTTAAAGAGAGACCCCTGCCTCCTTCGAGCCTTCCTGCCGCAGTTCTGTGCACATCCCTATTACTAACATGTCAAGGGGTTGATCTCTAATCTAGCCTTTTCAGTTTTCTCCAGTATCTAGTTTTCAGGGTTTTTCTCTCTCCCTTTTTGTGTGAAAACATTCAATTGCAATTCCATTCCATTCCATTCTTTTGTATGCAAAAACATTCCACTCAATTCTTTTATACTAAAACATTCTCTTAGCTACAGTATGGAGTGCTACATCTCAAACACTGATTTATCAGCTCAGTAGGCCCTGGGCCTTAATTACATTCCTAATTATGCAATGATTGTTTTAGTGTCCAAAGCAAAACAAATGTCTTTCATTGGTTTGACTGGCAACACTGTTGCGGGGAAAAGATCCCTCTAGAATCCAGCCTTCCTGTTTGATTCAGCCACTTTGCTTTCATCCATCTATCACTTGGATAGAGAATGGGGCGTCTTGCCAGAACCAAAGAGGATTAGACTCAATTCTCGCCAATATACTTGTTGTCTTAACTGAATGAAGTCAAACAACAAGGGTACGTGCTCAAAGAAAGCGCTTTATTTCATGTCATGAAAGGCACGAGTATCATCAGAGCGCATCTGGATGATACTGCGCGCCCTGAGTTATACAGCAGGTAAGTTTTTATAGGTTTCAATCATACAAGCATATCAATAAAGCGATTAATACACATCATTAGTTATCAAACTTACATATTCCAGAGGTGTCATCTAGAGCCTGAGAAGATGATTAACTACCTGGCTTCTGACAACTTTTAATCCCTATGGTATCTTTTCATACCAGCCAGACCCTCTTTCAGCTGGCGAAGGAATTCAACTAATGGCCTGTGCTTGACCACTCCTGGTACCTGTTGCCTCGGTGGGCCCCTCAACCCACATTCTTGGGAGGGGGCCTCTTGCTCTTAACTCTGGCCTCCTGTTAGCTCATATTCCATTAGGGAATATTACACTTTATACATACTTTAAGTTACACTTTAATACATACTTTTATATATTTTTATATACTTATTTGTAGGCCTGGATTAAACATTTCATTATCAACACTTGACATCTGATTTGGTTTGCATTTTTCCTTATGTGAATGATAAATTGCAACATGTGGCTGAGACTTTACTACTTGAGTCCCACTGCAAGTATATTCATTAGAAATGTTCACCTTTTAAAGGAAAGCCTGAAATGACAATCTCTTGAACATACTCCGTAGGATAGGCCCAAAGTTACAGTCCCCTGAATATACTCAAGAATGTGCGAGAGAGAGAGAGAGAGAGAGAGAGAGCGCGCTCAGTGGATCTCTAAAAATGTTTTTACTTGCAGAAGTACATTTTGAGGGGGAAACATACTTTTCAGCAGCAAAACTGATGTATTCCCAAGACTGATTTTTTTAATAATATGATATTGAAGGGTCTTTTTGATATATTTATATATTGAAGACATTTTCAAAAGAGCTTTCACTAGTTCTATGCATATGTGAATGTTCTAGATGTGGTACAGATGATAGAAGAAACCTATTCTAACACTGCAGTCCTTATCACACTTACTAGAGAGTAAGCCCCATTGAACTCAGCAGAGTAATGCTTATGTTATGAGTGATGTAAGATGGTCTAGATCTAGAATCACATGATGAATGTAAAACCTATATTGGCCAGAATGCTCATTTGTCTTGCAAATGTTTCCTTTCCATTTTATTTTTTCCTTTTAACAGTGGAACACCAAGAAGCACATATGATCCTTTCTCTCACTGTTGGTGACTTGTGGGTGTGTGAAAAATAATTTGCATGCTAAACTGTATTTTTATTTATTGTTACATTTGTATACCACCTTTCATTAAAACAATCCCAAGGCGGTTTACACAAAAATTAAAAACAAGACTATAAAAATAACAGAATTAAAATAATAAGCTAAAATATAAAACAAATCTGACTAAAAGATTTAAAATGCAAGCATAAAAACTGTACAAAATACAAAGAAGCAGTGGTAGAGACAATCATATAAAAGCCTGGATAAAAAGCTAAGATTTAACACGCTTTCCAAAATCAGTGACAGAGACCAAGAAGTGAATAGCCACTGGGAGAGCATTCCAGAGTCTGGGGGCAGCAACAGAGAAGGCCCTATCCTGCGTGCATGACAACCAAGCTTCCCTCATTGTCAGCACCCGGAGCAGAGCCCCCTCAGATGACCTTGTCAAGCGGGCAGCAACCCTTGGGAGCAGGCGGTCCCTCAGGAATCCCAGGCCCAAACCATTAAGGGCTTTAAAGGTCAAGACCAGCACCTTGAATTGGAGAGGAGAGCTGGTCTTGTGGAAGCAAGCATTACTTGTCCCCTTAGCTAAGCAGGGTCTGCCCTGGTTGCATATGAAAGGGAGACTTGATGTGTGAGCACTGTAAGATATTCCCCTCAGGGGATGGAGCTGCTCTGGGAAGAGCAGAAGGTTTCAAGTTCCCTCCCTGGTTTCTCCAAGATAGGGCTGAGAGAGATTCCTGCCTGCAACCTTGGAGAAGCCGCTGCCAGTCTGCGAAGACAACACTGAGCTAGATAGATCAATGGTCTGACTCGGTATATGGCAGCTTCCTATGTTCCTATGACCAGCGAAACAAACCTGTAGCCAGCGCAGCTCTTTCAAAATGGGTGTGATGTGCTCCCACCAGGCAGCTCCAGATAAAACCCTAGCTGCCGCATTTTGCACTAGCTGCAGTTTCTGGATATTCTTCAAGGGCAGCCCCATCTAGGTGCATTACAGTAATCCAACTGAGGTGTGACTAAGGCATGGGTAACTGTGGCCAGATCTGCCTTCTTGAGAAAGAGACTCAGCTGGTGCAGTAGCCGAAGCCATGCAAAGGCACTCCTGGCTACCGCCTCCATCCTTCAAGGGGAGTGCAACCCCATCCAGAACTGGTAAAATCTCCTCATCCCGATTGGCTCTCCTACTGACCAACATTACCTCTGTCTTGTCCGGATTCAGTCTCAGTTTATTAGCCCACATCCAACCCATCACTGCCTCCAGCCCCCAATTCAGGACATCCACTGTCTCCCTACGATCAGGTGATAAGGAGAGATAGAGCTGAGTGTCATCAGCATATTGCTGATCTCAGTCCAAGTCCCCGGATGACCTCTCCCAGCAGTTTCATGTAGATGTTAAATAGCATGGGTGACAAAACCAAACCCTGCGGGACTCCACAGGCCAATAGCCACGGAGCAGAGCAATTGTCCCCCAGCACCACTTTCTGGACCCTCTCCTCAAGAAAGGACCAGAGCCACTTCAATGCAGTATCTCCGGTTCCCCTACTCAAGAGGCGATCCAGAAAGATACCATGGTTGATGGTATCGAATGCCATGGAGAAGTCCAGCAGAACCAACAAGGATGCACTCCCCCATCTAGTTCCTGACGTAGGTCATCCACTGGAGCGACCAAGGCAGTTTCAGTCCCATATCCGGGGAAGAAGCCAGATTGAGAAGGGTCCAGATAATCTGTATCACCCAAGACCCTCTGTAGCTGGGATGCCACCACACGCTCTATCACCCTGCCCCAAAAGGGAAGGTTAGAGACAGGTTTATAGTTGTCCGGGTTGGAGGGATCAAGGGAGGGCTTTTTTAATAAAGGTCTTACCATCGCCTCCTTGAGGCACGATGGCATCCTGCTCTCCCTTAATGAAGCATTAATAATAACCTCCATCTATCTGCCTGTACCCTCCCTGGCAGCTTTTATTAGCCATGAAGGGCAAGAGTCAAGAGCACACGCTGTATCTCAGTCAATTTACATATTAAATACAAGCTTTACATATTCTCTTAGGTAAAAACCACTTTACAACAAAGCTGATCTAAACCTTATGTGTTAAACCACTATTAGCCTAGGGCTGCACAACTTTGACCTTCCAGCTGTTTTTGGACTAGAGCTCCCATCATCCCCAGCCACAGTGGCCGATAGTCAGAGATTATGGGAGCTGAAGGCCAACATCTGCATGAGGGTCAGAGTTGTGCAGCTCTGGAAGGCTTTATATTTGTATGACAAGCATGCAGGAGCAATCATTAGGGGGAGGTTACTAGAAGGGCAGGATTTGACCTGGAAGTTATTCACATATGGCTTTATGCCTCGGGGTATCTGAAGAGTGAATCTGCCTTGCAGCAGATTCACAAGATGTTTAATTTGGGGCATTAAACAGACAGTTCACATAGTGTTGGCTCCCCTCAGCAATCCTGGGCAGATCTTTTTCTTGTGTGTTCCCACCAGATGGTTCTGGGTTTTTCCTCCAACCAATCCTCGCAGAGGAGGAGGTGAGAGTGCTTTTTTTGGTTTTGTTAGTTTGACAGCCTTGCAGAAGAACAGCATGACAAGTTGCCAAGGGATCAAACAGCAGAACGCTTAACTCGAACCTGCCGAATCTGACCCAAATCTTTGCTTTTTTTTTTTTTGAATGAACTTGCCTTTGTGAGTGAATGCCTTCATCACCTCATGTTCCCCACTCCACCCCAGAGGCAGGGAAGTTTAAAGTAGAAAACATTGCTTTCTCTGTCATTAAGAAACAGGCAGGAAAATCAGCTAAATAAAAAAAGGTGGGGGCTCAGATTACATCAGGCTGTAGTCTCCATTCTGCATATCGAAAGCCTATGTTTGTGCTTGCATTTAACTCAGGAATTTCCCCCTCCCCCTCCCCTGGGTTCCCTCCACAGAATTTCACCAATCTGCTAAAAATCCTCCCTGGCCCCCAGCACTTGCAATTGCAAATACTCAGAGCAGACCATACCCAACAGCTGTCAAACTCCCCTTCACTGAGTTTTTGAAAAACTTCACTCCACACACCATTGAAGTTTTTGAAAAACTTCACTCCACACATCAAGAGAAAGCAGTGGGGCATAACAGGCTTTTTTCAAAAGCCACTGGAAATAGAGGATTAGTTTAAATCAGACATAAATTGGGCTAAGCCAGAATGTGCAACCTCGATTTGGTGGGAAACAGGGTCCTGTCTGTACTGGTCCCTGATAGCTTCGAAGTAAAGACAGCTGATATGTGGACTTGCTCTCTCCATCCCGAAGGACATTTGAACCAAAATCCATGTGTGTAAAGCCTCCTGGTGTGTAAGCTGGGTGTGTTCCAGCAGTGGTGGACTTGCCATTCTGCATAAAAACTCAGGCTGCTTCTCAGGGTCAAGAGTTGTTTCTGCTGCTTGGGTCCTTTTGGAGTGCTCTGTAATCATGAATGGTTGTTTTTGTTGCTGGTGCTCTGCATTTTATGGTCACATTGTGATGTTTTTTTAAACATGTAATTAGATTTGTATTTTTATAGTCCAATTTAATATTTTTATTGTGTAACTATTTTATAGTTTTATATTGGGGTTTTTTGGTAAACTGCCTTGAGATTGTTTTAATGAAAGGCGGTATAAAATCTGAATGAATGAATGAACTAAGGACAAGGCGGCAGTGATGTCTCTTGTGCAGTTGTTATATCCGCTCAAGATCCACCATAATGTGCTTATCCCTGTGTGTCTCCAAAACATATTAGCATAGCAGCTTTTACTGGTACCTGTCATAATTTAGTAATGCATACCGCTGAGTCTGCTCTGAAGCAGCAACTGAAGGCATATACCCCTTGGTTGCTCATATTTGGATTAGAGCATCCTATACAAAATGTGGACACGTCTTCATTAGATCTAAACCATAGCAGAGAGTGTGTAATGTAGGATATGACTGGAAGTCGCTGATGTGCCTGCGTGCGCCAGCACAGGCATGCACGCATGACACATGCACACGCGTGACATGCGTGCGCCCGTGCCAGCACGTGCAGACGCATTGGCGTGTTCCAGTCATATGCAGAAAACGAGGGCAACGGGGCAGCAAGGAGGTATACTGCCACCCTGATCGGCTTTGCAAAGTATGGATGCCGGCGGGGGGAATGCAGTGAGAGGGGTAAGTGCACCCTCTCCTGCTCTTAAAGAGAGACACACACACCCCGCCTTTGAGCCTCCTCGCTGTGGTTCTGTGAACATCCCTATTGCCTAAAACCGATATAAAAGACACACTGCAGGAGCACATGTGCAAGTGACTCAATCTCCGCAGTTACAGAGGCAATATCTCTGCTCAGTTGGAATTCTGCTATATCTGCCAGCCAGTAGTTCCGAGGGGAGGGCAGTCATACAGGCCCTCGAGAAGGCCCATCTATGTTTAGGGAAGGTGAGGAGATATAGATAATCTGCTGGGCAAGTTCTCATCCCACCACTGAGCAGGTGGAATGACCTAGATGTCATCGACAAGTCATTCTGAAACTCGATTAATAAGTTATTTGGCCCTCACCAATCCTACAGAGAGGATTGTCTCAGGTGAAAGACCCTAGGTACGGAGTTTCCTAACACTGTTCGCCCACCAACTCAAGCAGTGACTATCCAATAATAATAAGGGAAGGAGACCTGAGGGCATTAAGTTAATTCTTGCCCAGTTTATTAGTATTAGGATACCAAGCTCTGGCCTCTATAGAGATAACATCCACTTCCAGTCTCAGAGTGGCATTAGAAATATATTTGGGGGTCAGAAATAATGTTCTTAAGAACCTGGCTTGTACCCGCTGCAGGAGGGAATAGTTAACATAGGGTCCCAGTTGTGCCCCATATAACATCTGAGCCATCGACTTCGTACATTAGGATAGCATAATGGGGACAATTATCTCCTTACTCTGAAGACACATGTGGCTTCAATGTGAATTTTTCAAGATTGTCAAAGGGAAATGTAAAACCTCTCTATAGATACCTTATTAAAGTGAAGGTTAAGTTTTTATGTTTTTATGCTTGTGTTTTAATTTTTTTTAAATCAGATTTGTTTTTATACTTTTTAGCTCAATATTTCAATGTGTCTTTTTTATAATCACGTTTTAAAATTTTGTGAGCTGCCTTGGGATTTTCTTAATGACAGGTGGGGTATAAATTTAACAATTAAAAAAATAAAAATAAAAAGTTGTGCTGTCGAGTCAGTGTTGACTCCTGGCTACCACAGAGCCCTGTGGTTGTCCTTAGTAGAATACAGGAGGGGTTTGCCATTGCCTTCTCCCATGCAGTATGATATGGGCTCTATATTCTACGTTAAACTAATATTTGGAGCATGTGTAGAGCTGTCAAACAGATGAACAGGGGCCCCACACAATAAAGTAGGTTTGCCAACATTCCACTGCCTGAATAAGGGACACGAGGTAGGGATTATGTGGGAGTAATTGGGAGCTCTATGTGAGTGCTCTATGTGTTTTCAACTTAAAATACAGTATAAATTACAACTTAGATTGCTTCTCCTCTGCTTATTGATATAACCATGGCAAGCCAAACTGGGTGTGATGTAATTTTGTTTTCTAGAAAGAGAAGCCTTGTTAGCCTGTAAAACCAGGTTCCACACACAAGCTCTGTAGTCATCACTTGCATGATTTTCATGATCCTGATAACTGGCTAATGCTACCTTAGCCAATCATTGATGGTTGTTAACGTTAATGTTGTTGTTGGGGACACTGTTAGCAACCCTAAGCCTACAGCTTACCAGAACCACAGAGTACTCTGGTAGGGAGGGAGAAGTGAAAGGAGTTGGAGCTCATTAATTATTTATTTGCTAGTGAAAATAACTGGTGTGATCTGAGCAAGGGCGTAGCTAGGGGAGAGGAGGCCCATGTTTGCCCCTCTCCCCGGCACAGCGGCCCCTTGGAGTGAGGGAGATAATGAAGAGAACAAGGAGGGGTGGAGCTGGAGGCCCCTCAGGAAATGGAAGGTCCGGGTTCTTTGTACCCATCTGCTCAGTTATAGCCACACCCCTGGATCTGAGCCATAGGTTCTTCCCATTAGCTGAAAATAAGGGACAAATGGCATCTCATAAGGGACAGACAATTTGGGGCTGAAATAAGGGACGTCCCTGCTAACCCTACAATAAAGGGACAGGCTGGTACCTCAGGAAAGATGTAATGAGGGGTATGCACTCCACCTGTCCTCTTTTTAATCACGGGGCGGGAAAGTATCTTCTGAACCCTGTTCCTTCTCTTATCTCAAAGTCTGGGATGGGTGCAATACTGTCTTGAACTTAATAGATTTTCCCCCAAGGCTGCAAACACCAAGTACTTTTCTAGACAAGCACTTGTATGGGGAGATAGGTTTTCATTGTGGTTTGGCATTTTTGGAGAGGACACTCTTTCTCCTGCTGAGGTCCTTAGGTACAAAAGGCTCAATGCAATTCAATATCAGACTCAGAAAGCCCTAGAGATGGCATGTGCAGGGCTGCACAACTTTCACCCTCCAACTGGTTTTGGACTACAATTCCCATCATCCCCACTGCAGAGGCTAATTGGGATGATGAGGGTTTATTTTATTTATTTAAAATATTTCTATACTGCCCAAAACTTGCGTCTCTGGGTGGTTTACAATTAAAATAATTTAAAACATTAAACCAATTAATTAAAACTAGTGGGCCCGGGCACACAGCATCTGTGCCTCTAGTTGGGCCCAGCTCACCTTCGCCACTGTCGTCCTGGGTCAGGCCCCTGCCCCTGCCCTCGCGGCTGGGCCCCCCGCCGCCTTGCTGGGCCCGCCGCCGTGGCCCGCCGCCTCGCCCTGCCGCCCCGCCCCGCGGCCAGGCCCGCCGCTTCGCCCTGCCGCCCCGCCCCACGGCCAGGCCCGCCGCCGCCTCTCTGGGCCCGCCGTCGCGGCCCGCTGCCTCGCTGGGCCCCGCCGCCGCCTCACTGGGCCCCGCCGCTTGCTAGGCCTGCCGCCGCGGCCTGGCCCGCCGCCTTGCATCTGCAGCCGCCCAGCCAGCGAATTCTCCTGGGTGTGCGCCAGGACCAATCAGGCGCCCCCGCAGCCCAGCCAATCAGCTGGGCTGCCAGGACGCATTTTTCCTGGGCACAGATTTAAAACCTTTAAAAACTCAGAATTACAATTATTTAAAACAATAAATTTAATTAAAAGCCTGAGTGCATAAGTGTGTCTTCAGTGCCTTTTAAAAAGTTGCCAGAGATGGGGAGGCTCTTATTTCAACGGGGAGCGCATTCCAGAGTCCAGGGGCTGCAAGGCAGAAGGCCCATTTCCGACAGCCAGACGAGTTGGCGGCAGCTGCAGGCAAACCTCTCCAGATGATCTTAGCAGGCAGTGGGGCTCATGGCGAAGAAGAGGTTCTCTTAAACTCTCAAAATAAGAGTTTGTTGGTGTCGTAGTCCAACATCTGCAGGAGGGCCGAAATTGCGAAGCGCTGCTGTAGGGTGATCCCTAGCGGCATCTGACATTTGTGAAAAGAACACAAGGTGGCCCGCGGTTCAGCTGAGTGAAAGAACGAATTGCCAGGGGGGGAAACAAACGGCGGCATTGTAAAGACGTAACCGATTTATTGTGGCATAAGCTCTCCTAGGCTTGAGTCCATCTCAACAGATGATGTTATCCTCGCCTGAAAAGTGCGCGCGCGCGCTTAAACACACCTACATGGTAGAGAAAAAAGGGCAAGGAAGATGATACAAGAGGTTTAGACTGTGCGTGACGATTCTATGCAAAAGCTCCAGCACACACTCTCTGTATGCGTGGCGATGATCTTCACAACATATGCAGTAATTAATTGAGGCAGGCTCGCTGTTTTGCCTTCTGTGAATATGCAGACCAGCGCGAGGAAGGGGCTAAGAAGGGGAGAGCTCGAGCGCTTATTGTCGGGGGCGGGGGAGGGACAGGGAATGTCCGAAAGGAATGAGGACTGGACTGGAGGCGGGGAGGACCCACGCCCAGGGGAGCTTGTTGGGGTCGCCGCTGGAGGCAGTCAATGAGCAGTTCAAGCATCTTTGCGTTTTAGACAGGCGGGCCCCCTTCATTACGAGCTCAGCCTTAAGATAGTCTGCCCCCTAGCTGCTCTTTTGCAGCAGGAAGCAAAGAAGCTTGGGCTACAGCAGCAGCCCGTGTGTCTCCCTCCTCCCATCATCCTCTTCGGGAAGCTGCGCTGCTGCTCCTCCTCAAGATGGCGGCCGACAGTGAGGTGAGTGGCCCCTTGGAGGGTCCCTTATCCTGGGGTCAGGTGCCCCCATTGTGCATCTTCCTGGTCCCATCGGCCGCAGCACACACTCCTCCGTGCCTCATCCGCCGCTTTCCCCTCTTCTCTTTCCACAGCCCGAGTCCGAAGTCTTTGAAATAACAGACTTCACTACTGCCTCCGAGTGGGAGAGGTAGGTGTCTTTTCTCCTGTCGGTGGGGTGGTGGGTTTTGCCTCTTGATGGATGTGCCCGCCCCCACACACACACACCGGCTTTCCCTTCCAAAGCCGCCCCTTTCTGCTGTCCGCTTGATCGGATTGTTTCCTCTCCCCACACCCCTCTTGCGTCTGTGTTTTCCTCCGTGCTTTTCCTGTTCTTTCGCCTCAGCCTAGACTCTGCTTCTCGTTTGTTAGAATTGGATTAGGGTTTTGTGTGTAGGACGAAAGGGTTTTCGTCTCCTGCCCTGTCCTACTTGCAAAAGCTGCCTAGTACTGCCATGATTGTCAACAATATCTGGGAAATTGTGCGTGTGTGAGTGAGTGAAGGAGGCATGAGGTTCCTAATTGCAAAACTTCTAATAAGTCTCTCCTGCTCCTTGAAAGGGACGTAATTCTAGTCACAGAGAGAGAGAACTTAGTATGTGGCTGCATAAGCCAAAAGGTTGGTGAGCCCCCAGATTGTCAGATCAACTAAAATGCTGAGCCAGCGTTGTGTAGTGGTTAGAGTGCTGGACTAGGACAGGGGAGATCCGAGTTCAAGTCCCCATTCAGCCATGAAACTAGCTGGGTGACTCTGGGCCAGTCACTTCTCTCTCAGCCTAACTTACTTCACAGGGTTGTTGTGAAAGAGAAACTTAAGTATGTAGAACACCACTCTGGGCTCCTTGGAGGAAGAGTGGGATATAAATGTTTTTTTTAAAAAAATTGTACATAGCTGGTGAGCTTTTATCAGCTACCATGTCCTTTGGGAATGTTGTTAAATCAGCTGTGTAAACAGGTAGAATAGTTTACATGTGTCAATGATGAGACGTCCCTATCTGGCTGTTACTTTTGCATTTGGTGAACCAGCTGCACCAGAGCAGTGGTGGTTTTTGCTGTGCCTGAATGTTGAGATGCAAGGCTGACAACAAAAAGGAAAGGTGGACAACCTCCAAACTAAAAAGCAAAAAGGTCTACTCTAAAATGTATCAAAAGCATACCAGTTGCCTTTGAACACTATATTTGAAAATAAATATGTTGTAGAATATTCTATATTTGCCATAAAACTATTCTGTGGAAGGTTTTGTGTGTGTGAATTTTAAGTGCCGCTTAGTATTCATACAGAGCGGCTTGGTAATATTAAATGTTATACAAATGTTGGATGACTGTAACTAGCTGCAAACAATGGGCAGCATCCAAGCAAAGATTTTGAATGCTTCTGCTTGTGCATGGAGGTGGGAAGGTGATTTTTACCAATTCTCCCTTTTCCTCTGCAGCTTTCTGTGCCTGCCAGAAATATGTTTGTGAGAGTTGAGGGACCTTCTGGGATATTTTTTAGTTGTAGTCTGAGTGTCCAGTACTTTCTGTATACTGTACAATTAGATGTGCATAAATGTCTATGGTGTTTAATTAGAGAACACTAGAAAGAACAGAGTTCAGACATGCAGTGCAATTTGAGTGCTGAATTTGTGATTAACAGTGTTTGTACTTGTCAGTTTAGAGAGAAAGATGTGAATTAAATCCAACAGGTTGGCTTCTCAAGGATATTTTGTCCCCTGTTGCCAGGGTTGGTATAGTGGTAGGCAGTTGGTGTAGTGGTGTAGTGGCTAGAGTGCTGGACTAGGACTGGGGAGACCCAAGTTCAAATCCCCATTCAGCCATGAAACTAGCTGGGTGGCTCTGGGCCAGCCGCTTTTCTCTCAGCCTAACCTACTTCACAGGTTTTTTGTGAGGAGAAACATAAGTATGTAGTACACCGCTCTGGGCTTCTTGGAGGAAGAGCGGGATATAAATGTTAATTAATAATAATCATCATCATCATCATCTCATAGAAATGTTGTCTGGGCCAAAGGTAGACTCAAAGACTTCAACTTAAAGCTGTCTTAGGGATGTGCATGGACTGGTGACTGACAATTTGAAGGTTGGGGGGATGCCTTTGAGGACTGGGGAGGGTGCTCTTACCCCGCTGCTGTGTTTCCCCCGCTGGCGCAGCATTTTAAAATGGTTTCGCGGAATGGCAGCATACCTCCTCACCGCCCCAATGCTCGTTGGACAGAAGTTCCTGGTGTGCGTATGCACGTTGCAACTAGGAAGGAGGTACGCTGCTGCCCCGCAGGACTGTTTTGAAACATAGCGCCAGTGGGGGAGACGCGGTGGGGGCAGTAAGAGCACTCTCCCCTGTCCTTAGAGGTATCTCCCTCATCTTCAAACTGGTCTGTAAAAGGGCCTCTGAACCGGTTCTGTGAACATCCCTAGTCTTAGTAGACAGAAAAAGTTATGCATTTACTGATCTTTAGGTATTACAAAGCTGATTAAAACATATTCTGATAATACTAGATACACTGTGTTACTTAAACATCAGCAAGAAAATAACTTTTTCATTCACGAAGTTATTTAAAAACAGATATAAATTGAAGTGTGGTTTATTAGCACTAATTTGCCAAGGTCTAAAGTACATCTGAAATTAGCTTTTCCGGCTCAAGATACCTGTAGCTCTATTGATATCCTGCTTCTGGATATCTAGATTTGTACGAATGTGAATTTAGATCTGGTTTGGAAACAGCCTTGATCCTCCTGATGATGATTTGCATTCAAAGCAGTGCAAGGGAATTATCCCGGCTAATTCTCCTTAATCTCTCAGCAGCTTTCCATACTGTCAGTCATGATAGCCTTCTGGTTCATCTAGGTGGGTTGAGAACTCTGTCCTAGTGGTTCTTTTCCTACCTGATTGGTAGATTCAGATGGTGCTGCTGGGAGACTACTGTTTCTCTCTGTAGAAATATCCTGTTGTTAAGTTATTCAGGGCTTAATATTGTCATAACATGACCAAATTGTGAAATTGTCCTGGATACTTTTTGTGTTAGGTTACTGGTCTCAGACTGAGGTATTGGTAGAAATTTTACTTAGCTTCAGAAATTGTATGTTTTAGGCCTCTGTGCTCAATTATTATCTTCATTTTTCAGGAGATGCATATCTATCTATCTATCTGACTGCAATATCTGTATTATAATTCAGTTATATAACATAATTCTTTATCAGATTTATTTCCAGAGTAGAAGAGGTTTTGAATGACTGGAAGCTTATTGGTATTTCTTCAGGAAAACCTTTGGGAAAGGTAAGAGATTTGTTTTTGAATTACTTAGGGGTTAGGACAGTCATAACACTCCCAATCCCTTATCCACTTATAGAAAATGCAAGGTGAGTCACTTGATGGACACTTACATTGTTTATGGGAATTAATCTATGGGCTGAAAAGAATGAGCAAGTCTTAATAAGGAGATGAAAGGGTATTCCTGTATCAGTCTGACAAGATTGCCTTATTAGGGATGTAAAGATAGTTTAATACATTAAATGTTTAAAATTATTGATCTTTTTGTTTACAACGTGGACACCTCTGATTAAAACAAACAACATCCCCCTTAGGAAACAAGCCAGCCTGCATCCTCCAATTATCAATAATAATAACATCCATGTATTATTTCTAATGTCCACAGTAAAAATGCCTCTACTGAACATGTTAAAAAGGTATGGAGTACTAGGTTCCATAAGTTCCATTCCTGTGCCGTTGCTGTGGAAGTTGCATCATGTTTTGATAGTGCTAGCAACATCATGCAAGTTATTGTGATTTTTGGAAACTAACCACCAGAGTCTACAGGCAATAAGTAGGATGACAGAGCAATAGATGGAGTTATTATTGTTCTGGGTCGAAACATTCACTGAAATTGCTAAGTGTTAAGACTTTTCTTAGCAGTTAAAACATTTAACTGTTCAGTGTTTGTCATCCTTTCTCCTTTTATATAAATGTTGAAAATACTTTTGTTTATTGTAATAGTAGAACTGCATTATAGCTATTTATGTGAGATGTGCAGGTACATTGCAGACGATTTTGCATCTTCCTAGTTAGTGTCTTCCCTGTTCAATTTGCAGGGTGTGTATACCAGTGAAACATGGGAGGAGATATCGGATGAGATTGTGTTCGCGGATTTCCGATTTTCAGTCACACATCATTATCTTGTACAAGAATCCAGTGATGATGCAAAAGAGAAAGTAGTAGAAGGTAACTTAGTTTTCTAACACCCAAATATGTGTGGATGGCTTTAATTTTGTGTTTGTTATGAAGCAGTATTATATGAATTTACTGTTGACCTTGAAATATTAATCTGATACTGAATAACAAATTATGCAGTTTGTTGCTCCGCCTTTGTTTAAGAGCATATCGGTATCAGTTGTCTTATTTTCGCTATTTTTAAAGCAACATAGTAGGTATATGGGATTACAGTTTGAGACAATAATGCCCAGTTCCAATGTATTGAAGTCTGTGAAAGAATTTACTTTCAATATTAGTCCTTGTAATATATTCTGCTCTTTATTAAAAATATCTCTAGGATCTCTCCTTCTGCAAACAACTCTTTGAGAAAGCAGTTCAAATAGGCTTGACTGACTGTAAATATTGAATAGTTCCTGTTACTCAAGTCTCATAAGTATGATGAAATATTCCCCCACTCAAGGAATATTACATTGTATGACTCACTCATGGTGAAGCAGAACTTGGGTGTATATAGACTTTAAACATACTAGAGCAGGGATGTCAGACTCAGATAAGGTGGTGGGCTGGATTTGATTCCAATGCAACTTTGGGGACCTGCATACTGCCTTGCATCACCTTCTGTCTGTCTTTCTCCTTCTCCACTCTCTTTCTCTCACTTTCTTCTCCCCTCTCCCTCCTTCCCTTGCTGCTTAAATTAGCTGAATGTACTATTTTTTTCTATCAGTATATGCTCGGAGAAAGTAATGTAAATGTAAATTAAGATTAATTTTAACTACTGTTGTTCTCAACATATTTTTAACACTCAGTAATCGGATCAGAAAAGCAGAAGCCCTCCCCCCCCCTCCCCCCCCCCGTTTACAGAAACATGTGTCTTGGTGTACATTACTTAAGAAGTAACTGCTGTGGACTTGATCTGCCCATTTTGTGTTTTCCTAGTGCTATTAGATCTTCTGGTAACTCTGCAGTCTGATTTAGACTTTTTAATAATATTTTGTTTGCCAGTTCTTCTGCTTCACTATTTATATTATTTCTCAATAATATATGTTCATAGCTGTGCTGGTCATCGACCATAATAAAGATTATTATTTATTATTATGTTCATAGGTCCCAACACAAATCTCCTGTCTTGCTGATCTGTTTTTGTTTTCCCAAATAGCGTTGTCAGAATGGGTTACAATGGCTCAAAAAATCTGGACCAGTTAATGTGCCTAACTTAAAATATGTAATTTTTTGTTTAATTTTGACTGCATTATATAACTGTCTGTTTTAGGAAGCTATCATGTTTGCTTTGTCTGCATTTTGTAAGTTTACCATCATTTAAGAAATGCCATTCTGAGGATAGTTCTTCTCCTACTATAGGCTTTGCCTCTCTTGTAGCACCTGTAATCTCACATCATTGTCCATCCAGCTTATTAGCTGTTAGTGAGAAACTAAAGTGTATGTGTTTGTATGTGTATTAGCTTTTGATGAAGCTGACATACTTTCTTCTTCTTGCATGTAAATGTTTTCTGTGAATTGCAAACTTGGAGACCTAATGAACCTTTCTAAATGGTTTAACAGATGCTCTTCCAGTTGCGATGCAAGATCTTCTGTGTATGAACAATGACTTCCCTCCTCGGGCTCATTGTCTAGTGAGATGGTATGTGTATTTACAATATTACATTGTGTCCCATATAATAATAATAATTATTATTTATTTTTACATTTATATCCCGCTCTTCCTCCAAGGAGCCCAGAGCGGTGTACTACATACTTGAGTTTCTCTTTCACAACAACCCTGTGAAGGTTAGGCTGAGAGAGAAGTGACTGGCCCAGAGTCACCCAGCTAGTTTCATGGCTGAATGGGGACTTGAACTCGGGTCTCCCCGGGCCTAGTCCAGCACTCTAACCACTACACCACGCTGGCTCACATTACATTAGATTAGATTACATTAGAGCTATAGCACACATACATTTGGTCATCCAGTAGACTATCTGGATGAGCATACTGACGGTGTGTATCATGGAGACCTACTTGGAGGGATGATATGGTGTGACCTTCTCTCAGTTGTGTCCACTAGGCTTCTGTGTTCAGCATTAGCCAAGGCAGGTTGGGTGGGAAGGCAGGTCACCCTGTTTCATTGGGAGACCATCCCCCTCACCAGATGTGCTATACATCATTCTGATCATTTTGTGTGTCTGCATGTGGTGTTGGGATCTTGAAACAAAGTTGGGATTTTTTTTTTTTTTTGGTGTACTGTCTACCCTGCTGGCCAACAAGCTGTGTGGTCCAAGCTGCTTGAGTCTCGGATGTGGTATTGAAAACCACAAGCCTGTTTACCTTGGGGGACTTCAACATCCATGCTGGGACTTGCCTTGTCTGGTTCGGCTCAGAATTTCATGTCATGACAACCATGGACTTGTCCTGATTGATCTCTAGTCACACACACATTGCTGGACATTTCTACTGCAATAGTATTATTTATATACTAGTAATCTATGTACTATATATTATATACTGGTAATTTATATACTGTACTGGTAAGTTGTAAACTGCCCAGAGACATGAGTTTTGGGTGGTATAGAAGTGTGCTAAATAAATAAAATAAATCGAGCAGTGAAATAAATCTTAGATAGGGGTCACACTCCCCTTGAAACACCAAGTTTGACTCTTGGGTGTCCTCCTAGACTTGACACTGACCCTGGAGAACCAGGTGGCAGCAGTGTCCAGAAGTGCCTTTTACTGGTTTACACCAGCTGTGACCCAACCTGGAGAAACAGATTCTAACCATTGTTATCCTGCATTTGTTATCTCCAGCTTGGATTATTGCAATGCACTCTGTGTCGGACTACCTTCAAAATGCTGCCTCAAGGATGCTTGTGGATGCTAGTTGTACACAAGTGTTGCAATTACCTTGTGGCAGCTTCACTGGCTGCCAGTTTGCTTCTGGGCCAGATTTAAAGTTCTGGTCTTGACCTTGAAAGACATCCATGGCTTGGGACTCGGATGTTTTTCAGACCACATTTGCTCATATTGAATCTGCCAGGGTCCTCAGACCATCATCTCAGGCCCTGCTCGTGGACCTGCTACAGATCCAAAGCTAGAGGCGGAGACAGGGACTTCTCAACAGTAGCCTTCTTTGGAATGCCCTTTAGAGGCACTTCATCAGTCTCCGTGCTTGATTAGTTTTTAAAAGAATCTGAGAACCCTCCATTTTAAAGAGACTTCTTAAAGCTAGTTTTTATTATATTTCCAGTTTATTTATTTATTTATTTACATTTTCTATCCTGCTCTTCTTCCAAGGAGCCCAGACTGATGTACTACATACTTAAGTTTCTCCTCACAACAACCCTGTGAAGTAGGTTAGGCTGAGAGAGAAATGACTTGGGTCTCCCCGGTCTTAGTCCAGCACTCTAACCACTATACGACACTGGCTCCATTTTAATCAGTTTTATTTTGCTGCTTTTCATTTTATGCTTATTTCATTATTATTATTATCATATGGTGTGTGTATTTTAAGCTGCCTTGAGTATCACTGTGCTGGAGGGACAGGATAGAAATATTTAAATGTATGGTTGTTTATTATTACTATTATTATTATTTACATTTGATATCCTGCTCTTCCTCCAAGGAGCCCTGAGCGGTGTACTACATGCTTAAGTTTCTCTTTCACAACAACCCTGTGAAGTAGGCTAGGCTGAGAGAGAAGTGATTGGCCCAGAGTCACCCAGCAAGTATTATGGCTGAATGGGGATTTGAACTCGGGTCTCTCCAGTCCTAGTCCAGCACTCTAACCACTACAGCACGCTGGAACATCACTGTTAAGATAAAGCACATGGATATGCTCATCACTTGATTATTATCCTAATTATAGATTTTTGTCATATTGGTTTCTGTTGGAATTATCTTAGCAATGTGGGGGGTGGAGGAAAGAGATGCTTCAGATTTCTTTCATGTTTGAATATTAGTGACTTTCAATAGAGCACAGCAAGGGAGCTGCTCTGCTACATATGAAACCCTGACCCAGAATCAGGTTGTCTAAAAATGATTTAGCACCTGGTTCCCCATGAACGTGTAGAATGCTATGGGTGAGAAGTGGCTCCTTTCTGGCCTGGACATTGTTGCCAGAACCTAAGGGGTATACTCGTGGATCAAACGGGCCGTAACCCAAAATTTGGCTTTTAAAAAGCCAAATCTGGCAGAATAGCAGTGAAAGAGAAAGATGTACTGAATACTCTAATTGATGGATAGTTAATTTAAAATATTGCTGCTTTTTTCAGGTATGGTTTGCGTGAATTTGTAGTCATTGCGCCAGCAGCAAATAATGATGCAGTTCTTAGTGAATCCAAATGTAATCTCCTTCTGAGTTCAGTATCTATTGCACTGGGGAACACCGGCTGGTAAGTAAAGTTCTACATTCTTTAATATAACTAACTGTTGTAACACAAAAAGTTGTCTTGCTGAGGAAAAAAATAGTTCAGTGGATAGCATTAAGTTGAATTGCTACTGTATGGTTTCAGATTTTAAAGAACTTCAAAAATCATAGAAAAGCAGACAATCATATACGGATATATATTTGCTTAATTCTTCATACTTTTGCTTAGTGTAGTCTGTCTTGACCAAAGAATTGCATTCTTCCTGTATTTAAAATATTTGAAAACATCTCTCTGTTTCACAAGGTGACTTCCAAATGACCAAAGATACAATGAATTAAAATGTAAAATACAGTAAACCAGTATACAGGAGGACCTCTCTATTCGCAGGTCCAGCACTCACGGTTTTGCGTATCTGCGGCTGTGTAATTAGCACTCGACCGTGGTATACGTGGGAGAAAAAAGGGTAAAGCCTATGTAGACACAGGTCAGGGGTGGCTGGAAATGACATCAGAGGTAATTTCTAGCCACCATTTTGACTGGTGGAGAGATCGGGAGCCACTTTATGGCTCAAAATTGAGGCAAAAAACACAATCTTTGGCACACGATTTTTAGCTGATTTTTGGCCCCATGGGTGACGGTGCAACACAGTAGGGTACAGTAGGACACCTTGAGTTGCCATTTGGAGGTGATGGGGGAAAATCGGGGCTAAAACCACATTTTTTGCTGATTTTCGGCATCCGGGAACATACCCTCCCCAATTCCAATTGCCTTAATGCCCCATTATTTGCGGATTTACTATCCGCCCCCCGTGGAATGGAAGCCCCGCAAATAACGAGGTTCTCCTGTACCTAAACGTTGGAAAAACAGGAATAGGATCAAAATGGCAGCCATCACAGAACTCATTAAAACCATCAGTTAAAGTCCTTGCAAAATAAGGCTTTATGACCTTCTGAAAAGCGCAAATAGGCTCTTATGCTGTTCTTTTAAAGTACTTTGGTCCCAGGCCATATAGGGCTTCAAAGGTTAGCACCAGCACTTGAAATTGGACTCAGAAGTGAATTGGTAACTAGTACAGCTGAACCACAGTAGGTGTTATACTAGCATGCCACTGTGCTCCTACTAGCATTTGAGCAGCTGCATTTTGCATCAGCTTCAGCTTTACTGAAGTTAGATCCACTTTCTCTTGGTAGGATCATAGCTGGCACACCAAATTGCAGTTGCAATCCCATTTCCTTCCACCCTCCCCAGCAGGCTTTTGTACACATAGTATAGAAGAGTTAATGATTCTTACCTTTTCTCAGATTATTTGTTTAGAAAACAGTGGGAAGCATCCAGAATAAGGTATGCACATGTGAAATGCATCTCTGCTTTCATATGGGCCTGCAGTCCTTAGAGGAGTCCTTTCTGTGGCATGGAGACTGCAGAAAGAAGAGGCGTTGTGTGAAAATCACTCCTCGCCCCACATTCCCACTGCAGGAGTGCAAGTGTTCACTTGCGCGTTTCTGTCTTGGGATGCTGCCTATTGATTTTACCAAATGATAAAATCAATGTTTTACTAAAAAATGTTTTTAAAGTCTCTGCAAAAGTCATGGCCAGAAGCCAAAGAATTATTTTATGTGTGAACAACAGACCTCCATACTACAATGCAGGTTGCTTTTTATATTATTATGGTGGGGCCATCTTTGTGCATGGTGCCTTACAAAGAAGCAGAAGACTGGTCTCTGCTCTAGGAGCCTCCCTGTCTAACAATTGACATGAAACCCAGCATGGGAAGGAAGAATATGCAATTATTTCCTCTCTATGTATTTAGGCTAAGTTGCTGCAGTGCCTCTTGGCAACCTCCTATATGCCTTGCACAAACTTTTCCTTAAGCATTTGGTCTGGAAATTGGGCTCCGTTCAACTCATAAATCTCTTCAAGTCCAAAACATTAAACCCGTAAACTCTCTGTAGGCCACTTAATTCTGGTATAAAATTACTGCTTCAGTACTGACACATATTCAGATGCAAATTCATATGTGTTTTGGGGGACTGCCAAATATTGCTTGGGGGTGTAACATGAGTTAGCTGACCCACGTAATTCAAGTTTGCTTCCATTCTTATCAGAAATGCTGACTTTTAAATATAGTCCTCCCTCACCAACCGCGAGGGTTCTGTCTGGCAAAACCTCGCCGTTGTCAAATTCATGGTTGGTGAGGCATTCAAGTCTATGGGAAACGGGATTAGGGGGATCGCAAGTGCAAAAAGACCTAAAAATAAAGGGGAAATACAAAATATTTTTGCTAAAAATTATCCCAAATCCTGTAATATTGCCATGAGTCACCAAGAGGAATAAGCAGATCAAACCTCTGAACTTCCCCCAAATAACTGAAACTACCCTCCACCCCACCAGATCACTAAAAAAACCACCTTGGGTTGTGGTTGGCAAGATCTGTCACAATTTCCCATTCACATATACTCAGAACTGTGGTTGGAGAGGGATGACAGTAGATCATCATCAGGTTAAAATAATATATCACTACCTTTTGGGGGGCGGTCATTGAGCTCCACTTGCACAACAGCTTTTTTCCCACTCTGCCCTTCCTATTGCTGCTCCAGTGCCTCCTGAAAATCTGCTCTTGAAGGTCGAGCGAGTATCCACAGCAGTGTTCTCTCTAATTTTTTCCATCTGTGTGCGGAATGAATTTTGCTCTGGGTGGCAGTATCAAGGCAGTGTGCGCGCACCTGCATTCAGAGTGGAGCTTTCCTGATTAAACCTGAGCGGGATCTAAAATTAACTGAGCGGACATCAAAAAGCATGTGAGCGTGAGTTCATGTGCACGCCTTAGAGGGAACACTGATCCACAGCAATTTCAAATGTGGATTAGGAGCTCATGGGTGGGGGGAATAAATAGAAACATAGGGGCACTTTTTGCTAGCAGAGCTGTGTTGGAGTTTTTTAATTCCTAATTTACCCTAGTAGCTAGATCTTAATGATAAGGTTATTGAGGTCTGACCAGCTGTTTGCCTACTGCCCAGAAAGTGAAATACACACTCCAGAAATCATATTAAAATTTTATTTAGCTTACATTAAATATAGGTTAGAAAAGCTGATCTTAAAGAATTCAGTAGGCATCTCACCACTCTTGCTGAATCAGTCTGCAAATCAGTCTCGGCAAAGCAGTTTCAGCAATACAAAAGATAAAATTTAAAACAGGAGACCCAATGAAGAAGAATTAAAAGAAAAACCACACAGACTGTAGCTAGAGCTCCAAGCCAAGGGTTAAAAATCAAAAGTTTAAAAAAGGAAAACTTTCTAAATTTTTGTTGGTCTTGTTGGGCCCATTCTCCTTCAAGGGTACTGTTTGGATACAACCCACTGTATAATTAGGGCTGCTTCAAATGGAAGCCCTTCCTTTAAATGGAAGCAGCCCTTTCTATAGAGGAAATATTTGTTCTGCTGGGATGGGAGGATGCTTGGTTGTGGCACTCTCTTGACTGTTTAGAACAGGTACATATTCTAGGAAGCCACAATTGGATGCTGCTTTCTAGCACATGTATGTTTGCTGTACATGGAGTGAAATAGATACATGTGTGATGATTGTCATGTGCGGCAATCTGTGTGTGGTTCTTGTACTAGTTGACATGGATCGTGGTTCTGAAGTAATAATACTCTTCAAGCACAGCTTGGGCTCTTTGCTATGTTGTGTGGACCAGCTTGATTCCTGCCATGGCAAATAGTGGAGTTTGATTGCACTCTTAATTTCTTGGATCATGGGCACACTTCTATAATAATACTGTCTGAATATTTTGCAGCCAGGTGCCAGTATTTGTGCAAATTCATCACAAATGGCGAAGAATGTATGTTGGAGAATGTCAGGGTCCTGGAATCAGAACAGACTTTGAAATGGTTCATCTGCGCAAAGTGCCCAATCAGTATACTCATTTGTCAGGGCTGCTAGACATCTTCAAATCCAAGATTGTAAGTAAAGTGCAAGTGTGTGTGCTAAGAATTTTCCCCCTCACAAAAGTAGGGGAGTACTGTGAGACTGTGCAAACCTATATGTAGAGCAGAGCAAGGAAGAGAGAGTGCATAGCTTAATTCATATGTATCTGATGCTCTGGGGAGCTCTGCAAATCTACAGGTGCTGCCATAGAAAAATCTCAAGGTTAAGTTGCATCACGTGAGCACACTGAAGCTTCTTTGTCTTAAGAATTATTGTACACCTGATTTTTCCAGATGAATTGGAGGTTATCCTTATCTTATATATGAAACTCTTCTCTTGCCTGTCCCTGAATAATAGTGCTATTCCTAATGGAGTGATCTTTATAGTAAATTCTATTGGTACTGATCTTAACTTCTTTCACTTGTGTCCCCCCCCCCCCATCTGCATATTATGCTTGTGTAATATTACATCTTTCAGTGCTTTTTTCTGATTCATTTAGAACTCTGTCTTTTCTCTGTGCTAGATGCGTAGAACAGTTAAGGCTGTTTCCCGCCTGTGCAGTCAGCCATGGTGTGACTGAAAATCTGTTGTTGACTTGCATGAGTAAGCTGTTACAGCTCTAACATCACAGTTAGTTCTTTAATATCAGAGACTGCCTGATATTTTTTCAAATATGACACTGTTCAGTTAAGTCAGTTCACATAATCTGGATAGTGGTTCCAACATCCATAAGGACTGGGTTCTGCGCCTGCGCAGACCATACTTCGGATAAGATTCTCTAGCTCCTCGCGACACCCAACCACCGGCAGCGCATGGCTGCAGTACTGTTAATCGGTGGTTAGGCGTCTCCTTTCCTCAGTTTCTTGTTGACTGCCTAAGCGATCCCATCTTCAGGAAACTTTTGCTCCTCAGATGATTATTAGATATCTACGACTGGCACAGATTTGACTAACCTTTTCGGACAACCCTTGGACTACAATGAACTGATAGTAAAACAGAACAAAACAAAAAAAGACTCGGAACGGATTACGGGCTTCTCTGGCAAACAACTCAGAACGGACGATGGGCTTATCTAGCGAATGACTCGGAACGATCACGGACATCTCTGTGGTGAACTTCCCAAACCTTTAATTTGACTTATTTTGCTTTCCTTTGAGTTCAAGCAAGGAAAAGCCTAGAGAGAAAACCACCTTCAAAAGATGCCGCGACTGCCACGGAAAAATCCTGTCCACAGATGGGCATGAACTTTGCCTATTCTGTTTAGGAGAGGCCCATAATCTTTGAAGTTGCTCCGTCTGCTCTACCTTCAATAAGCAGACTCTAAAAAACTGAGCTGCCCACCTTAAAGTGGCTTTAATGGAACAGGCGTTGCAGCCTAAGCACCAGGGGACCCCGGACTCGAGACCTGCTACGGTGCACTCTAAAGTCTCGGAGGCAGCGTCATCAAAAGATGCCGTGTTAACTCCCTCGGCTCCGACACATGCCTCGACGTCGAAGAAGAAATCGGCTAAAAGCCCCTCGGCACCAGGCACCTCGGCCTCGAAGGTGTCGGCTCCGACTACAGCCCAGACCTTTAAGAAACCAGAGGGCACCCTACCGGCCTTAAAACGAAAGGGCATGGCATCGGTGTCGGGACACCAAGAGAAGAGGCTTAAAAAACACAAGACAAAGGAGGTTGGGACTGGCTCCGAACACACACCTTCCCTGACATGTCTACAGACCTATCGGAGTCCTCGATGCCGAGCAGCCTCACTTTCCCCTGCTCCAACACTGAATCAATCCCCATTGGCATCGAAAACAGCGTCAACATCGAGGCGCATGTCAGCAGAACAGTCGACGACAAAAACAGCTTCGACGCCCAGGGAAACTACGGCTTCCATGATTACTACAGAGGCTTCGACACCAACAGCTGAGTCGGCACCAAAGATAACTAAGACTTCTATGGCTGCAGCTGAGACTTCGAGTTCGAAGTCGACATTGACATCGAGAGTAACCATGGAACTTTATGTGATGGACCAGTATAGAGAGGAGAGAGAGTTTGAACCTGACCTCGACACTGATGTGGCACAGTATGATACAGTGGCGATAATTCATGATTCAGAACTCGAACCTGTACTGGACCACGATATTGACTATGAAGTACAACCTACAACAGCACATGACATCAGCATGGGTAACACTCTTCACCACATGCTACAGTCGGGGGAGACTACTCCCTCCTCCAACACTTTTCAGGGATTCAGGGACACAACACCAATCCCAAAGACCCCATCCTTTACGTGTCCCACTACTCCTACGATGGGCCTTCTTCCCCAGGGAGGATGGCACAACACTTTCACCATCTCTCCAGAAGAGTACACTCTCTTCCAGCTGTGGCTGAGCTAGAGAGAATGTCCGAATTAACCAAAATAATTAAAGGAATCAGTGGTGCAGACTTCCGCACCCTCAACTTTGCAAAGGACAGTGTCCCTACAAGCCGATTGGCCATCAGAACCAGCATGTTCAAGAGTGATGATGATGTCTGTCTCTCTACAGACTGCACAACTCCCTCAGAAGGAGGCTCCATCAAGAAGGACTGTTTCACTTCAGGCAGATCTGCTGAACCACCCAGTCCCCACACTTAGGGTGGGTGTCTCTTCACAGTTCTGTGGAGAAATTCCACCAACTTCACCGCTGCCTCCCTCTTCAGAAGATGATGATGATGTTGATCCTGATGGCAACTCGTCAGACACAACTGAGCTGGAAGCTCCGCCTGATCCAAGTGACGATGTTGCTGCCATCCCTTCTATTTCTCCAAATGAGGAGATGAAGGGATATCACCAGCAGATAGCAGAAATAGCTCGTATCCTTGGCCTGGATGTAAAACCGAAGACGCTGGATTTAGATGACCCAGTGTATAATATGATGAACAAAGCACTGGGGTTACAACCTGTGTATCTGCCAATGTTACCTCATATCTCATGGGCAGCGAAGTCTGTTTGGGAGGTGCTCCAGACATCGACGCCTACCTCCAAATGGTTGGAAGTCTTATACCGTGTTCAGGAGGAGGAAAACAAGTATTTGATTAGACACCCCACCTCAAACTCTTTGGTGATTGACTGTGCTACAACAAATAGGAGGTTAGCAAAAGGGGGTAAGCGTCATTCGACTCCAGCGGACAAAGAAGGGCGCAAGCTAGATGTGTTGGGAAGGTGAATCTACTCAACTGCTTGCCTCTCAATAAAGATTGCGAACTATATTGCATGTTAAGCTACACCCACTCACTGTGGGAACTTCTGTATGATCAGTGAGCTTCTTTAGACCATGAAACGTTTCTGAAGAAGTTTGAGGCTACCTTCCTACATACCACTACTACAACGAGACAACAACTGGCTAACACAAAACACTTAGTGGAGTCCAAATCACGTACTCTGACATCCGCAATAATTTTGAGACGACTTGCTTGGTTGAGGGCCACTCAACTTCAGCAAGGCATGAAGGACCGTATTGAAACTTTTGGAGGAAAAGGCTTATTCTCGGATGATATGGATACGACCATGGAACAGTGGGAAAAGTTCAAATTAACAGCACGATCCTTCATGAACCAGAAATTTAATGCCACTCGGTATCAGTCATATCAAAGATATCAACCTTATCAAAAGAGACAGAGCTATTATCGTCAGCCTGATCGATAGGATTACAGACGGCAATACAATCGCTACAATCGATGACAATTCCAACCTCGAAACAGAAACGACCAACAAGGCTGCAGTAAGGTGGCCCAGCAACCTGCTTCTGAGCCCACTAGCCAACAACATCTCAGTCTCATTTCCCCGTGAGACACTCAACACCAACACAAGCACAAGGAAAAAGATCACCTTGATGCCTGCCAGGAATGCCATCAAACTGGCCAGTCATGCTCAAGCATGGCACCGTATAACATCAGACCAGTGGGTCTTAAGGGTAGTTTCTACAGGCTATGCTATAGAATTCAAGGAGATCCCTCCTTTCCAAGGGATGAAGT
Source organism: Hemicordylus capensis (assembly GCF_027244095.1). Taxonomy (NCBI): domain Eukaryota; kingdom Metazoa; phylum Chordata; class Lepidosauria; order Squamata; family Cordylidae; genus Hemicordylus; species Hemicordylus capensis. The sequence continues at coordinate 169,760,917 of NC_069657.1, forward strand.
TCACACCAGAAACACCTGTTTTGAGGGAAGAAGTACAAGAATTACTGCAGTAAGAGGCCATATCACCAGTGCAGTGGGCTGAGAGTCAAATGGGATTCTATTTCTGATACTTTCAGATACCAAAGAAGGACGGGGGAATTCGTCCGATAATGGACTTACGCTGGCTCAATCAATACATCGAAGTACAAAAATTCCGTATGACAATGTTGCAAAGCATCCTACGTCTGCTCCATGAGGATCAATGGATTGCAATGCTCGACCTCAAGGATGCGTACTTCCATGTGGGCATACAACAAAACCATCGGAAGTACCTACGCTTCACCTTAGGGACACAGATTTATCAGTACAATGTTCTACCCTCTGGGCTAGTGATGGCACCAAGGGTATTTACAAAATGCATGGCAGTCATTGTGGCTCACCTGAGAGTACTTGGACTATTGGTTTACCCGTATCTCGACAACTGGCTTATTACGGCCAGAACCAGGGAGCGATTACTCTCCGACATAGAGGTTGTGAAGTCCTTGCTAAGCGATTTAAGGATCCAGATCAACTGGAAGAAATCTGATCTAACTCCAGTGCGAGGCCTGCAGTACATTGGAGCACGACTCGATATGCTTCAACAGATGGCGTATCTATCAGAAGAGCAGTACGTTCGCATATGTGCCCTGGTGTGACAGTTCCAGGCGGCACCACAACAGAAGGCGAGTACATTATAGGTTCTTCTGGGCCTGATGGCCTCATGCAGCACCACAGTGCCTTATGCGAAGTTAAGGATGCGCAGTTTGCAACTTTGGTTCCTCTGTCTTTTCAATCCAAGACGCGATCCACAGACCAAGCAACTTCTACTACCATGGAAGGTCCAGTCATCATTACATTGGTGGACAAAGGAGGTTCATCTCTTAAAAGGGGTACTGTTCAAGACACCGTTACCGTCTTGTACCCTGACAACGGACGCATCCATGCGGGGCTGGGGCCCCCACATGGAGAACAGAAGAGCCCAAGGCCTGTGTAGTCAGAGGGGGGCTCTCATGCATATCAACTTCCTGGAACTACTGGCTGCATACAGGGCTTTGCTCACCTTTCAAAACTGCCTAAGAGACACAGTAGTCCAGCTGCAGATGGACAACACCACAGCAATTTTCTATGTGAACAAACAAGGGGGCACCGTGTCACGTGCACTGTGCAACCTCAGCTTGCAGATATGGAATTGGTGTATTCCTAGAGGTCTTCACTTGCAAGCGATACATATCAAAGGCACCCTAAACTGCTTGGCAGATTCGTTGAGCAGAGAAGTTGTGTTGCATCAACACGAGTGAGAACTGCACACGAAGATCCTTCAGGATCTGGTTATGGCCTGGGGGCAGCCAGAGGTAGATCTATTTGCGACAGAAAACAACAAGAAGTGCAAAGTATGGGTCTAGGCAGATGGGTCTAGGCAGGCAATCCAAGGGTGATGCCTTTAAATATCAATGGGTAAGGAGCTTCTTCTACATATATCCACCAACTCCTCTCCTTCTCAGAATTGTGGCCAAACTCCTCCAGGAACGAACGTGGGCAATCATGATAGCTCCGTGGTGGCCTCTCCAGCCCTGGTTCACACAGCTACTCAAACTTTCAGGGGGGACATACATATGTCTCCCCAAGTGGAAAGATCAGCTGTCACAAAGTCAAGGCCAGATCCTCCACCCCAGCCTGTCAGTACTCAATCTAACAGCTTGGAGGATAGGCTTCTGAAGAGGATCCTTTTGAACACTCGTAGGATATCGATGAGGAAGAACTACAAGGCAAAGTGGCATAGATTTTGCACCTATGCTCGGGGGCATTATTTTCAACCGAAAGAAGCTGGACTAAAGGAGGTACTCCTTTATTTCACCTCATTGAAGAGAGCGGGATTGGCTAATGTATCTATAAAGGTCCACATGGCTGCTCTGTCATCGCGGCACACAGGCTGGGATGGCAAGACTGTTTTCACACACCCTAAATGTAAGGACTTCCTCAGGGAGATAAATAATCTATACCCGCCTGTTCGACAACCTGCTGAGAAATGGAGCCTTTCACTAGTTCTAGGGGCTCTTACTGAGGGCCCTTTTGAACCCATGGCTTCAGCATCATTAAAATTGACAACCTTGAAGACCCTGTTCTTAGTGGCAATAACCACGGCAAGGAGAGTGAGTGAACTCATCTACCTCCGAGTAGATGAGCCATATACCATGATTTACCCAGACCGTGTGGTAATGCGCTTGGATCCGGACTTCAGACCGATGGTCATCTCCGATTTGCACCTTAATACGAATATAGTCTTACCAACCTCCTTTAAAGATCCAGAAACGCAACTGGACAGGGCAATGCATTCTTTGGATGTGAGAAGGGCTCCGCTTTACTTTCTAAAGGCCACATGTCGGATCCATAGGACAAGTCTCCTATTTGTCTGTGAGAAGGGCCGACACAGGGGCCAACCTCCGTCATGCCAGTAATTGGCATATTGGTTAGTAGAGCTAATTAGGATGGCTAATGATTTGCAGAAGGTCACTCCACCAGGGCATACGCAGCCTCCGCAGTTCACCTGTCGGGCATCAGATTTCAGGACATCTGTTTGGAAGCCACGTGGGCATCACACCAAACATTTATCAAACATTATGCCTTGGACATTAGATTGGCATCTGCGGCTGAATTTGGACGGGCGGTTTTAAAAAGGGTCCTACCATAGCTTCATGCACCCACTGCCATACTCTATAGCTTGTGATTCACCCAGTCCTTATGGATGTTGGAACCATTATAGAGATAAACAGGTTGCTTACCTGTAACAGGTGATCTGGTAGTGGTTCCATACATTCATAAGACCCGCCCGTTCATCCCCGCTGCATATATGGGTGAACTAAAGGAATAAGCTATGGTACTAATCTGTGAGACATCATTGCTGCTACATTTACTCTACATCATAAAACCAGTCGTCCTCAGTCAAACTGAATGGCTTATCACCAAGAAACTGAGGAAAGGAGACGCCTAACCACCAATTAATGGTACTTCAGCCATGCGCTGCTGGTGGTTGGGCATCACGAGAAGCTAGAGAATTCTATCCGAAGTATAGTCTGCGCAGGTGCAGAACCCAGTCCTTATGAATGTATGGAACCACTACCAGATCACCTGTTACAGGTAAGCAACCTGTTTTTCCCCTGCCAGCCTTCAAATAATATGCATCCATACTAGGGGTGTGCAATTCGGGATTTTGGGTGATTCGGCTCGGACTTGAACCGAATCACCCCTGTTCTGTTTTGTGCCCGAATCTGGGTCACCCGAATCACCCTTGATTCGGTTCGGATTTGGATTTAATCTGAATCCGAATCCGAATCGATTCGGGGGGGTAAAAAGGGGCCCAGGGGCAAAATTTTGGGGTGGGGTGGTAGTGCCCAATGGGTAGAGTCTACCACCCCAATTTCAGGGGGATTGGGCAAAATCCTGATTTTTGGTAAATTTTTAAAGTTTTAGTGACTTTGGGGCAGTTCGGGGGCATAGCATGGGACCTGGGCAAAAGTAGTGGGGTGGGGTGGTAGTGCCTAATGGGTGCAGGCTACCACCCCAATTTCAGGGGGATTGGGCAAAGGGCTGATTTTTGGTAAATTTCTGAAAATTTCATGTCTTTGGGGCAGATTGGGGCATATTGGGGCAGAAAGTGGGGGCTGGGGCAGAATAGTGGGGTGGGGTGGTAGTGCCTAATGGGTGGAGGCTACCACCCCAATTTCAGGGGGTTTGGACAAAGGGCTGATTTTTTGAGAATTTTTGAAGCTTTATTGACTTTGGGGCAGTTTGGGGGCAGAAAGTGGATCTGCCCCAAAATAGTGGGGTGGGTGGTAGTGCCTAATGGGTGGAGGCTACCACCCCAATTTCAGGGGGATTGGGCAGAGGGCTGATTTTTTGAGAATTTTTGAAGTTTGGGTGCCTTTGGGGCAGATTGGGGGCAGAATTCACACCTGAATTCTCATTCTATCATAGCAAATGAGATATTTTTCAATTAAACAACTCTCATGACCCCACTTTCACTTTTTCACACTTTCCTTTACTATGAATAATATGAGGAAGTAATCAATTTAGCACACTTCACCTTATGAAGACAAACCTCATACAAATAAATTCACCATAATTCACCCCTCTGCCCAATCACTCTTAAATTGGGGATGGGTGGTAGCCTCCACCCATTAGGCACTATCTACCAGCCCACCCCACTCCTTTGGGGCAGATCCACTTTCTGCCCCCAATCTGCCCCAAAGACACCCAAACTTCAAAAATTCTCAAAAAATCAGCCCTCTGCCCAATCCCCCTGAAATTGGGGTGGTAGCCTCCACCCATTAGGCACTACCACCCCACCCCACTATTTTGGGGCAGATCCACTTTCTGCCCCCAAACTGCCCCAAAGTCAATAAAACTTCAAAAATTCTCAAAAAATCAGCCCTTTGTCCAAACCCCCTGAAATTGGGGTGGTACCCTCCACCCATTAGGCACTACCACCCCACCCCACTATTCTGCCCCAGCCCCCACTTTCTGCCCCAAAGACATGAAATTTTCAGAAATTTACCAAAAATCAGCCCTTTGCCCAATCCCCCTGAAATTGGGGTGGTAGCCTGCACCCATTAGGCACTACCACCCCACCCCATTACTTTTGCCCAGATCCCATGCTATGCCCCCGAACTGCCCCAAAGTCACTAAAACTTTAAAAAATCACCAAAAATCAACCGTGAACCGAATCACCCAAATTTTTCGTGCCCGAAATTCGGGTGATTCGGCTCGTGCCCGAAACATATCGGGGGACATCGGGGGTGATTCGGTTTGGCCCCGAATCACCCGAAATTGTTCGTTTCGGGCACAGATCGTTCTGTGCCCGAAATTTTTTGCACATCCCTAATCCATACATGTATGAATCAGTCTTTGAATTGTAACACATCTCGCCTGTGAACCTGATGAATGTGAGTTAGTATGTATGTGTGGTGAGGCATTTCTTTCTTCTTCTGAACAGAGCTCTCTTTCCTTTCCTCCCTCTCCATATTTGCAAACTGCTTCTGGGACTCAGGTGAGCTTCAAAAATAGGTTGTAGTAGTACTGCAGCATTGGGAGGGAGCTATTGATAGCATTTGTGTGTCCTCACTACCATAGCTAGCAGTACTTAAGGAGGCAAAACGTTTGGGGTTTCCAGTTACAATTGATAGATCAGCCTTTTGTTTCAGTTTTGTTATATCTGGCCTTCTTTAAAAGCAACCATTTATTTTTAACTTTAGAGTGGTTCAGAGGGGCAATGATGAATGATCTACCTGACATTTATCTGGTGGGAACAGTATTCACACAATGCTGTTGAAGGTTGCATTTTTCATAGGCATTTTTTGAAGCACGTCTAAATTTTTGCTGTAGTCACAGTCAAAAGTTATAGTTGTCTCAGTCCTAACACTTTTGATTCTTTTCTTTATATTTATCTTCTAGGGCTGTCAATTAACTCTGTTACCCCCAATCAGTATAAGTATTCGATTCACGTATGTACTTCAGGACTGGCAGCAATATTTCTGGCCTCAGCAACCACCAGGTAGGATACTTATTTCATATTGTAATTTCATTCTGTAGAATTTAATACAGAAAATAATTTGGATCTAAAGAGCCATGCTACTAATACCATAGTTGTTTTGGGCAGTAGCCCCTGTGCTGCCCAGAGGTGCTCTTACCCCTGGACTTTGGGGCTGAAGTCCAGGGCCTCCACATCCTGGGGGCCCCCAAATTTTCTTTAGTCTGTCCTGGGTGGTGTGGTTTGGTTTGTGTCCTCAAGAACCTACGTGTTAAAAAATGGTGCTTAACTTGTAGTGGGGGAGCCTCCAAAGGTCTTTAGGTCCAGGCTCCATAAATACCAGGAGATATGATTTGATACTCAGACAGTTGTTGGGGGTGGGGAGAAAATGAATTCACTGGACACGCACAGATCACTGGAAGTGTCTTATCTTTTGCTTCACTGGTCAGTGTATTTATCATTCAGTAGAGCTTTTAGTCTATGAGGTGATTTTGCTAATCATGATCTCTAATGAGGCAAACTCAAATATGATGATTAATTGTTTTCAATCAAACTTTGCTGATTGTAAAAATAATAATTCATATATTGTGAATATGAAGTATTCAAATTTGATCTTCATCTAAGAAAAGGTTCTTGGATAGGGGTGCCAGAAATACTTAAAACTGTTTCTTGGGTTTAGGACAATAAAGCTGATCTTTACAGCTAATTTTAAATGGTGCGAGGTTTTGAATGTTATCTCTTATTTGTTAGTGATTATTATAGTTGCTCAATGCTGATGTTATGCACAAACATTGCTTGTTCATAGATATAGATGCTTTAGTTGGTGGAGAAGTTGGAGGCCTAGAATTTGGAAAGCTACCATTTGGTGCTTGTGAGGATCCTATCAGGTAAGATTTGGTGTAATCAAATCATTGCTTCAAAGAGTTCAGTGAAGTGGTTTTTATTGGGTTGGGAAGGAATAAATCAAACACATTTCCCCCCCTTACAGTGTACTTGCTTAAGTAACCTGGTGTGACATATGTGCCATACTGCTGATAAGGCTTTGCAGTTTTAATTGTTTCCCATGAATGCAAAGGCTGGTCTTGTGACTTTGCATGCTATCTGCATTGCCATTTCTTCAGTTTGTATATTACACTTGTATACAAATACGCAGTTACAAAACACACAAGTATAGCATGTCTTATGGGTGGTGCACATGTGTATAAATAGCTGTTTTTCTTTAAAATGCAGGTTGAGAGCAACTAGGAAAGGAACTTTATATCACTTGCATGGATTTTAAAGGAAAAATATGACACTTGTAGCATATCAGTTATGAATGTCACATGTGTTATGTGTGTTGTATTTGCATGCCATATATAAGTACAAAATGTAAGTAGTAGATCTGGATCGTGATCCATTGGCCATCCATAAGAATGAGTTATGCGCCTGGGCAGGAACCTCATGAATGGAATGCCGTAGCTCCTTTGGTGCCCGCACTTCACCTCATGCAGCCGACGTGACTGTTATTTAAGGCAGGCAGGGTGCCAATCTCTCCAGTTCCTTTCCGACGGCCATAGCGATACTACCTCGTCGCTTTAGCTCCTTGGCTTGGTGCGCTTCCTTTGTAGACTTCTCCTATAAGCAAAATTGAAAATTGTTTGTTTTTTATCCTGAACTGACTTGGACTGACTGTTCTGATTATCTGGAAGTGATCCATTGACATCCATAAGTCCCTCCCAATCCTCCCTGCTGCAGTAGTTAGAAGGTATATTATATAGAAGTTTAAAATTCCATGAGGAGAACTCTACTTACCTATACCAGCTATGGATGATCGTCACTTCTGGTGGTCATCCAGGAGCTGGAGAGATTGGTGTCAAGCCTGTCTTAAATAACAGTCATGCCAGGAGGCAGAGCGCATGAGGTGAAGAGTGGGTGCCAAAGGGAGCTATAGTGTTCCACCCATGAGGTTCCCGTAGGGTGCAGAACCCATTTTTATTTATTTATTTTATTGTTAAATTTATATACCACCTTTCATTAAAACAATCCCAAGGCGGTTTACAGCAAAATTTAAAAACAAGATTATAAAAATGACACAGTTAAAATATTAAGCTAAAAATATAAGACAAATCTGATTTAAAAATTTAAAACACTAGTATAAAAACAATATAAAATACAAAGTGCAAAGAGCAGCAGCAGAGACAATCATATAAAAGCCTGGGTAAAAAGCCAGGATTTAACACGCTTTCTAAAAACAGTGACGGAGACCGAGGAGTGAATAGCCACCGGGAGAGCATTCCAGAGTCTGGGGGCAGCAACAGAGAAGGCCCTGTCCCGCGTGCACGACAACTGAGCCTCCCTCATTGTCGGCACCTGGAACAGAGCCCCCTCAGATGACCTCGTCAAGTGGGCAGCAACCCTTGGGATCAGGCAATCCATCAGATATCTAGGGCCCAAATCATTAAGGGCTTTAAAGGTCAAAACTAGCACCTTGAATTGGACCTGGAAACAAACTGGTAGCCAGTGCAGCTCTTTCAAAATGGATGTGATGTGCTCCCATCGGGCACCTCCAGATAAAACCCTAGCTGCCACATTTTTCACTAGCAGTTTGCATAAGTGACATCTTATGGATGTCAACGGATTGCTTCCAGATAATCAATTACAAGTAAGCAACCTGTTCTTATAGTTTGTGGTTATATGATAGTTTTCAGAACTCTGTTTACTACTTGTGCTTACAGTGAACTCCATTTAGCAACTACATGGCCTCATTTGACAGAGGGTATAATTGTCGACAATGATGTTTATTCGTAAGTATATAAGTTTGTTGTTGAATGTTTCATGTAGCCCAGATTGTTACATCAGAGTTCATTTTAGTTGGTTGGGGGTTTGTTTTTGTTTAATATTGCAGTAATTACTCGAGCAGTGTTGTAAAAGTCTATTTTACTCTAGTAGTTTGTTTGCTCTACAGTAGAAAATGCTTTCATTTCTTGCTTGTGGGCTTCCCAGAGGGATCTAGTGGGCCACTGTGGGAAACAGGATGTTGGACTAGATGGGCCCTGAGCCCTGCTGGATCAGGCCATATTTATGCTCATAAGTATGACAAAGGCTATACTTGAAATTCTTGGTTGATATAAATTAAGCAACAGCTATCTAGAACAAATTTCTCATAGAGGCATTGGGTAGCATCCATAGTAAACATTGCCAGAATGGAATGCCTCCTCTCATACAACAGTGGAAGACAAGGGGAAATGATTTCAGCTGCTCTTGCTTCCCCTTGCAGTCCCCTGCCTTCATGAAAAATCTGCTCATGAGACTCTCCCAACCCTTAGGAATGTATTTTTGGGGCACAGGTGACTGCCGAAGGCAGGATGAATAGTTGAAAATTATTCCCCCGCCCCCATTGCTTGAGTGTTCTGCTGATGAAGCTTCTATTGGCTCTGCTTATCAAGGCATCATACATTTGATATGATTTTTGAGAAAGAAGTGTTTTTTGATGTCTTGGATCTGTGTAAGGACACAAAATGACCTTGAATTTTGTTTCACTCATAATGAAATTAACTGGACATGTGGTGGTAAATTATGTTAGACCTATTCTAAGGAACTGTGTTAAGGATTGGCATGGATGTTCTGTACACTACTTATGACTTGGTGGTGGAATGTTAACAGTAACTGCATTTTAAAACTTTTTTTTTAAAGAGACCTGGATCCTATTCAAGCTCCTCAGTGGTCTGTGAGAGTTAGAAAAGCAGATAATCCACAGTGTTTATTGAGTGAGTAAACTAGAGCATAATGTATTTTGACAAGTTTGCTTTTTTCTTTTTCTTTCTGAAATTACTTTGGTAAGAGATGAATTAGATTTGGTGAAGTACCTGTAGAAAGCATTGTGCTAAAATTAAAAATCCACATGAATCTTGCAGAAAGGACTGGAGTAAGAACAATAATAATGTTTAGGTCATTTTTGTGAAGACTATGAATTTAATCTCAAGTTTTGCCCTCCTGCTGTTTGCACAGCAGCCTCCTGCTCTACCTGTCAAATCTCTCCTGAGAATTGGGGAACCTTGGAAATTGGGTGGGGTTGGACATAGGGAGCCAATTTTGGGAAGTTGCCCAAAATTGGACAGAGGCAACCGGGAGCTTCATTCATGCAAGGTGGCTCTGCTTGGGAGATTTCCCCTGTGCCCCACATGTTCCTGATGGTTCCCTGCCCCTCAGGAAGGGCTTTTCAGGTGATGTAGGGAACTGTGGTGGAGAGGATAGGTGGGCAAATGAACTACATGAACTTCCTTCTGCAAGTGATACTTGAGATCCAACCCTATGTGGATTGCCCATTCTGCTGTAATGTATTGGACTATATATTTTACCTGAGAATTGTTTCAAAACATTCCTGCCCTGGAAAAGATCAAATTGAAGAAAACCTTCTTGCCCATGGCACCACGTCTGTGAAATTCTTTTTGTTATGGCTACAGCTAAACAAATAAACTGATCGATCGATCGATTGAAATTCTTTCCCTGATGAGGTTCACCTTTAAATTGTGTTAAATCATTTTAACTGCTGCTGCTAATCTCTTTCCTTGTGCTGTGTATTTTTGTCTTTTTGTAAACTGCTCTAGAAACATTGTTGAAGAATGGTACAGAAATCCATAATTAAATACCAAAAGTATTATGGAGGGAGAGGGTTGCCTCCTGTGCTACAATTATTCATATTAATTGTTCTGTGGCTTGTGTATGGGGATTAAGCCCCTATGAAACTCCGCCTTAGGACTCTAACTGAATGTTTGGACAACGGTTTTCTTTTGTAGGTGATTTTGTTACTGAATTTTTCAAACTGTGTCGTCGGAAAGAATCTACTGATGAGATTCTTGGAAGATCAGCATTTGAAGAAGAAGGAAAAGGTAGAATCTAGTAAATATGATTTTAAAAGAACTGAAAGTTTAATTTTCCTGGCCCTTGTGCTTCTGAGAGCAGCTACGTCTTTATTTGCTGCTGAAGCAAGAGGCATTTGGGATAAAACGTTTCAGTGTAATTTCCTCCTCCTTTCCTTGACATTTTTATCTGTAGTCTATCATCTTCTTTCCTGCTTCCTTCAGTATCACTCATTTGTAGGTTCCCCCCCCCCCTTTCAAGTGCATCTGCAATAGGGATGAGCCTGAGGCGTTCCGGCACCTCTTTGAGAGGTGCTGAAATGCTTCATCTCCCTGGCGCCAAAATGTTTCGGTGCAGGGCACGGGGTGCTCTTAAGAGTCGGTGGGCAGGTCCTACCTGCCCGTTGTCCAAGCCCCCACCAGCCTGCCATGGTGCTATTGTTAGGGAAAGACTTCTGTGCAAGAGGCAGCTTGTGCCGCTTGCCCCTCTAAAATGCCACACCGACTCCATTTACGTGTCGATGCTGCACAAGGGATGCCAGAGATGCATCCCATCTCTATGGCGCAGCAATTTAGAGGGGCAAGCGGCACAAGCTACCTCTTGCATGGAAGTCTTTCCCTAACAATAGCGCCATGGTGTGCCCGTGGGGCTTGGAAGATGGGCAGGTAGGACCTGCCCACCGCCTCTTAAGGGAACCCTGCGCCACTCTTGGATGTGCACTGAAGCAATTCGGTTCACATCCCTAATCTTCACGGTCTTGGATTGGGAATGGGTTTAAGACATTTTAATGCATCCTCCCCCCCGTCCCCATAGCTTGTTTCATTATTGTAAAGCAATTTGTTTGAGGGTATCTTATTCACTTCTTATGTCAGTGTAGGCTTGCTCTGGATTAGGCAGTAGGTGGCACACTTGAATTTAGCAAAGCAGCTTTGTGGTTTTATCATTTGTATTTGTTTTTCTAAAAATGACTTAAGGGTAGATCCAAGTGGATACTGTTGACATACATAGATCACATGTCAGTTGAACTGTGGCTTTGTTCTGTAACACCTTATGTTTTACAGAGGCTGCTGATATAAGCCATGCTTTGTCAAAACTCACAGAACCAGCACCAGTCCCGATTCACAAATTGTCAGTAACGAATATGGTTCACACTGCAAAGAAAAAGATTCGCAAACACAGAGGTGTAGATGAATCACCTCTAAATAATGAAGTCCTCAATACTATTCTCTTTGTAAGTAAGCTCCATTGTTTCATTTCATAATGTTGGTTTATAATGCTTGAATTTAAATTCTCCTTGAAGCCCAAGAAATGTTGGCTGTTAACTGTCGTGAACAGCATCAGTTCTAGTAAAACAAAGTGGTCCTGTCTGGAGACAACCTTTGCAATTAGCCAGCAGCTGTGCCTGCATTCTCACTCTTACTGTAATGGAGACTTCTGAAAGTTTCTGATGGGGCGATCTGGTGTAGTTCAACTTAGTTTAGCAGCACTGAGAATGGATCCAGCTACTAGGACTGATGCATCTGGTCTGTGTACTGAATAGATAGAATCCTCCGTGCTCTGTCTTGCTTTTATTGCCTTGTATCTGTTCTAGGTAGACATCATTTGTATATGTTATTGCTCCAGAGGAAAAAGATGGCTTCTTTCCTAGTAGAAAGGCTTAATAGATTACACAGGAAGGGTAAGAATATTATGATAGGGAGGCAAGGAATTTTTGTAGTAAGGTGAGATGGACAGGACAGCTCAGGACTGGAACAGAGTGGACAACTGTGACATTAAGGGAGAGGGGTTGCTTAAGACTAGACTGGAAACAGAAGCAGTGTTTGCAGAAGATGGAGCGAGTGAGATGAAAAAAAGATTGGACTTGGATCAGGGCTGTGATGATTATGCGAAGACACAAAGGCTTCGCTTAGCCCCAGGGAGAAAAGAGGAAGTGGGTTAGGGCCTGTCCAGAGGTTAGTAGGGAAGTGATGATTGCAGGAAAGAGAGGAAAGAACCTGGTGTGGATTGACAGGAAATGGGGCTTGAAGCAAGCGTACTGATAAATGGCCTCAGCAACTGCAACCTATTTCATTGTCCTTGAATTACTTGGTCACTTACAAAACAAAGCCAGGCCTCAACATTCCTGCTGTAATAGACAGCAATTATAGCATCTAATTACTGGGAATTCAGATGGAAAAGAGAAAAAAACATATAAAAGCTGATAATACGTATTTTCCCCCTAAGTACTTATTCCCTGATGCTGCTGACAAGTCGACAGATGGATCTGAAGCCCGAACAAGTACTTCAATAGGAAGTGTTCCTCCTCCTCCAGACAATGAAGAATATGTAAGTGTAAACAGTGTATGTGAGAAACATGTAACAGATTGTAATGATTTTGATCAGAAGGAGAAAAAAACCCCAGTGGTATACTTGGAATAATTTTGTGGCTTAATGCGTTTTAAATAAAAGACATCAACTTTGTAGCTTTGTTCCTAAATGTATAGGTTTTTTTCAGTAAAACCTGGGCTGTATGTGCTCTGTGATCTGGGTCGAGATCCATAAGAATGGGTAATGTGCCTTCACAGGACCCTTGCCGGTAGAATGCCACAGCTCGTCAAGGCGACTAAGCCCTGCCCACACACCATCAGCATGCTATTTAAAGGGGGGCCGGGCACCTGTTCTTCAGTTCTTTTTCCGACCGCCGTTGCATTCAGTCCTTGGACTGTTGCTCCCCATCGGTTAAGTTCTTCTTTCTGAGTTTATCTGTAAGATTAAAAATATCAGACTGAATTTATTGGTTTTGACTTAGAAATGGCTTCCGAACTTCGCTGATGTTTTTTTCCAAATTTGGACCGGACTTTGATTACGAGTTGAAATATCCTTAAAATGGCTGAGGAGAAATTGACCTTCAAGAGATGCACTGGCTGTAATACCAAGCTTTCCTAAAAAGATCTCCATGACTTGTGTTTAATCTGCCTGGGAGAAGGGCACAATGTCTCTTCATGCAAGATATGTCTATCTTTCTCAAAGCAGACGATTAAAAATTGGGCCTTGCAGCTTCTCAGTGCCATTTATTATGAGGTGCAAAGCCCTTGTACATCAGGAGAACCCCACCATACAACCTCAACGTTGACTTCGACGTTGATGTCTAAGCATCCTTCTACAAAACCACAGCCATCAACATCGAGCTCAGCATTGGCATTATATTGAATCCCAAAAATCTCTTTGGGGTCCACTCCCCTTGCAACACCAGAGCGTTCAAAGTCAAAATGAAAGTATCTGGGATTGGAGGACCCTCCCTCTTCCCCGAGACTAAAGAAATCCAAAGCAGTGGATTTAACTAAGGAAAGGACACAGTCTCCTTCTGGTCTTCAGAACCTGCCCTTGAAATCCTTGTCCTCTGATATCAGAATCAATAAACATTGTTCAATAGATATTGAGAATTTCAACTTTGAAGGAAAAGGAGCAATCAACATCAGAAACATTGAGAGTCCTTGACATTGACCATGCATCGACGCTGAGATGTTGACATTGAGAGCCTGCTCTCTATCTCCAGCTTCTACTCTGTTAAACTCTTCGCCTCCGTCAACACCTGCAAATCGATGTCAAGAGACCCTTTCGGTATCAACCCAGGTTCTTATGACTCCAGAAGTGCGAGTTACTTGTTCAACTTTAAACACACCAGTTCTATCAGCATTGAGGTTGGCAACTCCTTGATGTCAAACTGTGAGACTGACTTTCAATGTCGAGGAGGACAGGGAAGCATTATTGGACTCTACCACTGCCCATACCTTGCTTTCAATTTTCAATTCCAGCTCTAGCACTTCCTCGGCATCGACATTCAAAGGCTCCCCCTCACAATAATCAGAAGCGGGAACTTTTGGGGAATCAGTTACAACACATTCCTTGGTCCACAAAACACCAAGTACACTAACTGCTGTTCATTTGACAGACCCCTCACCATGGCATATGTGTGGCTTCGTACATTCATTGGCTGCGGGCACAATGCTGGCATTGACATCTATGAGGACTAGATCTCTCAGTTTCCCCTACGACTTTCAAGAAGCTCAGTCCTAGAAGTCTTCACAAACAAGACCGTATCCACGGCTAGCTACAGTGGCAGTTCCCATTCGTACTGTACACACCCTGGCTGGAGATGATAATTTAACCATGCCATTACAACCTACAGTTAAGACTGTTTTGGTGGCCACACAAACAGCTTCTCACAAACTCTGTTCTCTTGCCAGCGGCCAACATCAAGCTAGCACGCCATGCCCCTGCATGGCACCATATAACATCAGACCACTGAGTCCTAAAGATCATATCTTCAGGCTACACCATAGCGTTTAGAACAACCCCGAAATATACACTGATGAGGTTCACTCAACCCTCCTAGGTGTTACTGGAATAAGTGAAAGAGCTATTAGCCAAAGGAGCCATTGCCCTGGTACAGTGGGTGCACAGATGAGAGGGGTTTTACTCTGGATACTTCTTGATTTCAAAGAGAGATGGTGACATACAATCTATCATTGAAGTCTTTGTGCACTCAGCCTACAATTATGGCACTGGTGCGTCCTACATCAAGTCTATGGATGGCCACACACATAAAGGGCCTAGACAACATCCTGGCAGACAACCTGAGTCGAATTTTCCCTCAGCAACAACTCCACGAATGAGAAATCAAGACAGAGTACATTACACCTCTCTTCACAATTTGGATATGGCTGACTATAGACCTCCTTGCCACCTCAGAGAACACAAAGTGCACTCGTTTCTGCTCCAGAGCCGGTCATGACCCACGATCACTTCTATCCAGCTGGATTGGCAGCTGGGGATCCCGTATATGTTTCCTCGGTGACCACTGATCAGCCGAGTGGTTGCCTGCCTTCTGACTGCTCCAACAACAGATATCTTGGTGACTCCATGGTGGCCAAGACAACTATGGTACTCAGGGAGCCACTACCAGAGGCTACCACAGGAGCTAGATCTCTTAACACGAGACAACGGCAGCATATTGCACCCAGGCGTTCTCACACTCCACCTAACAGCATGGCGAATCGACTCTTAAATAGGATCCTTCTAAACCAGAGGAAGCCATCCACCAGGCGTAATTATAAAAACAAAGAGCTCCAATTCACTCCTATGCAAGGATGCGTGGTTTTTGCCCTTCCCAGGCCACAATCAAGGATGTACTCTTCTACTTGACTGATTTAAAATCACAAGGGCTGGCAAATGTATCTTTGAAGGTGCACCAAGCAGCGCTTTCTTCAAAACATCCAGGCTATGATGGAAGGACTCTTTTCATACCCAGAGAGTAAAGTTTTCCTGAAAGGCCTTATGAATTTGTATCTATCTGTTTGCACACCTATCAAACGACAGAGCATATCCTTGGTCCTTTCAACTTTGAAAGAGGATCCATTTGAACCTATGGGTTCTCTCTCCATCAAACGAGTGACTTTGAAAACTGCCTTCTTACTGGCCATAACTACAACTAAATGTGTAAGTGAACTGACAGCTTTGTGGATAGATTCACCATACACCAGAATTTATTTGGATAAAGTGCTAATGTGTATAGATCCAGACCTTTTACCCAAGGTAGTATCCGACCTCCACCTCAGCCAGGACATTGTTCTCCCTATGTTCTTCAAGAATCTATCTACCCTTTTAGTATGTGCAATGCTAAATACTAAAATGTGTAGAGGGTGCTTTTCTATTACCTGGATTGCACCAAGGACTTCAGGTCCACCAAGCGTATGTTTGTAGCACTCAAGGGCTCTGTGAGAGGCGCCTATGTTTTCAGACAAAGAATGTCCAGATGGCTAGTTGAGTTCATCCTACTAGCATACAAGACACAGAATGTTCAACCACCTGAAGTAATCAAGGGCCACTCTACCCATGCCTATGCTTCTTCAGCTGCACACTTATCGGGAGTAACCTTCACAGACATCTGTAAAGCAGCAACTTGGTCCACTGAGTTACCTTTCGTCAAGCATTACACCATAGATGTGTGCAGTGCTGCTGAGGTGAGCTTCGAGAGAAGTGTTTTGAAGCAGTAGCTACGACTGCACCCTCCTCCTTGGAGAGCGAACTAAACACCCATTCTTATGGATCTCAACAGATCTTGATCCAGATAAACAGGTTGCTCACCTGTAACAATTGATCTGGTAGAGATCCATCGATATCCATGAGACTCTCCCGAACCACCCCTCTGCAGTAGGGCTACGTTATGTGTGTATTAACTGTGCAAGCTATTCTTCTTTGATGATAAACTCACCTGGTTCCGGATTATCATCCTCCACAGTGATCATCCAAGAACTGAAGAACAGGCACCCCGCCTGCCTTTAAATAGCATGCTGAAGGCGTGTGGGCAGGGCTTGGTTGCCTCGATGAGCTGTGGCATTCTACCATGAGGGTCCTGTGTAGACGCATTACCCATTCTTATGGATATTGACAAATCTCTACCAGATCAATAGTTACAAGTGAGCAACCTGTTTTTTAATAAAACAAACAAGCAACCGCCCCGCGCCCCCCCCCCCCCCCCCCCGAAAAAACTAAAAAGGAAAAAACCTGTCAAAGAGCTGGTTCACACTATGAGCTGGCTCACTGTGCGATCAGGGCAGGTATGTGCCTGGAGCCCACCTGCCCTGACATCATTGTAGGATGTCCTGTAATCATATGTGAGGGATGATCTTCCAAATCACTCTTCTACATGCTGCAAAACCGTATTTTGCAGTGTGTGTAGGAGAGATTTGGATTATCACCACTCACATGCGTTTAGTGGATGTCTTACAATGATATCAGAGTGGGTGTACTTTAGGCACATCCATGCCCTGATTGCACGTTTAACTGGCTCATAGTGTGAACTGGCTCAAAGTGATGCATTCTGGGTCAAGTAAAGCTGAACTTGCAACCTGTCTAAACTAAGTATGCTTGCTTGTTTTGAGTAGTTTTGAATAGTATTTTGAATAATACTTGCTTGTCTTGAAACAAATATTGTGATTTTTCTTCACAAAATCACTGTTCATGCATTCTTGTTTGTCTTCAACTCCTTCCCTCCCCGCCTGTGTACAGAATCTCTACATCCAGTTCAAATCTGCTCCTTCAGATAGTTTAACTTACAAACTGGCCCTCTGTCTTTGTATGATAAACTTCTACCATGGTGGGGTCAAAGGAGTTGCACATCTCTGGCAGGAATTTGTCCTGGAAATGCGTTACAGATGGGAGAACAACTTTTTTATCCCAGGGTGAGTTCTGTTAGTTTCATTTAGTAGGCTGCAGTTGGCAAAATGCTCAGTGTTGGGATAGAGGAGAGCTGTATTTAGCTACTATCTAATGGCCTTCTTGTTTGCAGCCCATCAGCCAGTCATTGAGCCCCATTTCTTTGCTAATTTAGTACACGTGCCTTTCTCCAAGGGTTTCAGAATGACACATTAGACTTTAATCATGTGAAAGAGGGTTAGGCTGGCTGTTTGAAGTGGGAGTAGGGGAAGACTTCTGTATATTTCCAAGTAGATGCTGAAGGATTTGTTGGATTATGGCCTGAGACTGTTCATTGAACTGTCTCTCTCCCTTATTTACCCAGATGGTTCTCCTTCTGTTAGCTGCATTGGGCCTATAAGTCCTGCAGAAAGTACTAGCTTGAAACATTCTTACTCTGTAGTAATAAATATAAATGTAACCTTTTGTTAGGTTAGCTGGTGGTGCTCCAGATCTGAGATGTTGTTTACTGCACCAGAAACTGCAGGTAAATATTGCAAAATAAGTAATATATAAAATAATTGTGTCTGTGCTTTAACATTTTAGAAAATAAGCTCTTACCTCTTATGTCACAGCAGAAGTTATGAGCAGTAATGTTTGTCTAACCACTGCTATAGTGCATCAACTTGCTAGAGAGAGAATTGGTGTTAAAAATATCTGTATATTGATGTTTGAAAAACAAACATCTTGTCTACAATGGTATTGCTTTCAGTAATAACAATTTAAGTACTAGAGAAATTTTTCGTGAAACTTAGTCTCCTGGTTGCTGTTCTTACATAAGCTGTGTTATACAGTGTAATGGAAATGTCGCCCGTGTAAAAGTATGTATTAATAAGATTAACGTATTAGGTGTTTGTTGTATTTTCCTTTCCAGATGTTAAATTGCTGCATTGAAAGGAAGAAAGCAAGAGATGAGGGGAAAAAAGGAAATAGTTCTGATCGCTCCTCTGGTGATACTGGAAAAGCAACGGACTTGCTGGGTAGAGACTATCAGAAAGAGAGTGATAAGGAAAAAGGAGAAACAGGAAAATCATGGGAGTCATGGAGTGACAGTGAAGAAGAATTTTTTGAATGCCTAAGTGATACAGAGGAGCTTAAAGGAAATGGACAAGAGAGTGGGAAAAGAGGGATTGCAAAAGAAGGCAGCAAAGAGACTCTAGCTTTAAAGCCGGAAGGCCGTCTGCATCAGCATGGCAACTTGACTTTGCTGCATCCTGGAGACCCCCTCTATGTTCCAGTAACACAGGTTAGACAGTAAGAACTTGAAAATATTCCTGGTTCTCTTTTATCTTGCGTCACTTTATTATTTCTTTCATAAAGGGTTTCTAAGGAGTGATTTCAGTTGAATAATCTTGACATAAAGGTGAGTTTGACTTTTCCACAAATGTAAGCTTGTCTCTTAGACTTTTTTTTTTTTTAACATATATTGAGATAGTGGCTCATGACTTGAAATGTGAATAGACCCAGGAGGTGATGAAGTTGTTTTTGTTGGTTAAAATGTGTGTGTCACTTTTCAGTTAATAAAGTTCACATAAACTTTTCAATAAAAAAGAGGTTTACGTAGCAAAAGGAATGAGAGAGATTCCCTTTTCCAAAAGGGCTCACAATCGAAAAGAGAAATAAAAGTAGACCTTAGCAGCAGCCTTTGAAGGAATGGTATGCTGGGGTAAGTGGGGGCAGTTGCTCTCCCTCTCTTAAATCTGAGTGCCATCACTATAAAAGCTGCCTCTTTGCCCAGTTACAGTGAAATGATTGTGTTGCTTGACTTTAGTCTTGCATTCAGGGACACAGACTGCTCTGAACTCTTCCTTCGCATTTACATACTTTAGACAGGCATCACTAGACACTACATGTCTGGAAAGGCAGGTTTAAAAGTTACTTTTTAAATTATTTTCATGAGGGGAAATGTAGTACATGCTTAAATCTGTTCTGTTGAAATCAGTGGGACTTAGAAATGCTTTTGTAGGGGTCTGGTGTGTGCTCATAGTTGTTAACTTGATGCTTGAGACAAACTGCTGTATGCCAATACTTGGGTTACTGCTGTGTACTTACTGTCCTGAGGGGTTTTTTTGGTGGGGCACACCCAACTGTGTTCTGATTGCTGATCTAAATGAGAGCTTTCCTGCTGGTTTGAATGGCATGTGCATTCTGCTGCTAGTCATCAACTTGTTTGTTCTTAAATTAAGAGGCGCTGCCGCAAAATAAGTGGCAGCAGAACAGTTTCTTGTCATCTTCTTGATCAAAGACCTTTATTTTGAATAAACACTTTAAGTAATTTGATTTAGAATTTTGACATGGCTTTAGATGTCATCATTGTACAGGTCCATCGAGGGTACCATTGCTTACATGGCCCTTAGGTTCTTCCAGTTTGCCAGTCCTATCTGTGATGTTTCAGGCAGCACCAGCAGCTAGTGGCCACAGATCCTCTCAAGCAGTGCTCATCATAAACTTATATCACAGGCTGTATATACTCACACAGTGGTTTCTGCACACTTCCAGAAGTAGGGAGGTATGGCCTTTATTTTGGGGCAACATATTTGTTAAATCGGTTTACTTGGTACCTGAGGCACATGAACAGAACTCCACTCCCACAAGGAGACTTCCCCACCCCCCTCCTTTCCACTGCAGTCCCTGCATTCCTCTGAAATGATGCTCTTGAGTGTTAGAGGACTGTATGAGGTGTGGCTGCAGTAGGATGGCAGAAATCTGTGTAAATTGATAAGGCAGCTTGTGAGGATGGAAGTGCTTTCTGCTCATGAATCATTTACGTCTTGGATACAGGCCAGTATGACCGTAGTCTTCCTTAGATCAAGAGTACATGAAGGAAGCTTCTCCATGATATTGCATTCTTGAACCCTATGACTTAATTTTGCCATGGTAACTACTGCCTTATGTACTTTCAAATCTTCAGTTGTCCCGTAGCTTCAATATGTGCTAGAGTGTGCAATTGCCATGCATTTGTTCATTTTGGGGATACATGCTTCTGTGCTGATTAGAGCTAAACTGCGATAAAAGTATGCATTGGGAAATGAATGTGAACATTTTTCTTTTTCTGAACTGGATTGTGAAAGGCCGTTCCTGGGACTCAACTGGTCATTGTTTTTGTTGAATGATATATGGTCTTAGTTTTATCCTGGTGAAAATGACTAAGGATGAAGGACCTTCTTTGTATAAATTCCTGTTCCTTGTATTTTTCAGGAACCAGCTCCTATGACTGAAGATCTGCTAGAAGAGCAATCTGAGGTATTGGCTAAACTGGGGACATCGGCAGAAGGAGCTCATCTTCGCGCTCGCATGCAGAGTGCCTGTTTGCTCTCAGATATGGAATCTTTCAAGGTAGCTGGAGGTTTCCAATCTACTTACAAGCCAAATGGCACAATTAGCAAGATCTGTCTTTCCTTCCATTTGACTTGACTTTCTCTCTAGCAAATGACAGAAACCATTTCATGAAGTGCATCAGTAGTTACAAATGTTCGGTTCAGAATGCTCTCATTTTCCTGGTTAGTCTCTTTCTGTGCTCACTGACTTATTGCCAATAATTTCATGCAAAATAGACTCTTATTTTTTCCTTTTTTGAAATAGAAAGTTGTTCTGTAGATGTGTTAGATTTTTTAGAATTGTTTTTAAACTAAAATGATTGGTTTCCCCCGGGTCATTTATACCTATTACTTAAGCTTAAGACAATTTAGTGCTCTTGAAGACAGGCCAGTGTAGATTTTAGAGGATTCAGTATGGCGATGGTCAGAGGATAGCTATTGTAAATCATTTTCATTTTGGTTTTTCAAAGTGTCTGTACAGATGGCCCACAGTACCTTCTGAGTTATTTAAATAGCTTCTTGAGTGGGGTTGTGGGGAGGGGGGAAATACCCTAAATGTTAGAAGGTTCCAGATGTTCCACATATGCAAAGCTTTTCATCTATATTTTATACTTGGGTAAATGAACCAGGTTTAAAAAAAAACATGCTTATCACATTTGGTATAAAAAGCATACAATTAATCCATCTCCCCCTGCCCCCACGGCCAGTGAAACAATCAGCTCCCTCAGAAATAGAAACTTGATTTCCCCCTGGACACAGCTTTTATGTGTTTTGAAGGGAAAAGTGGTTCTGATGCATTTTGTACATGTTTCTACACCTGATTGACAGATGTAGTATGAGAAGCTGCCCTTAGATTTGTGATCTAGCAATGTGACATGTCTAGTTTCTAGAGCATGTACAGCAAAAGATTTATGTATTCACACACTAAAAATAATAGAATTATCTATGAGACTGCCAGTTACTGGAATCATCCTATTGCTGGAATAGTCAGACGAAAGTCTGACTTGTTAATTTTATGGAGGTGTTTGCAGATTCTTAGCAGTGAAAACTCATGTCTGACTCCCATGACAAATTAATAATTTTAATATGAGGCAGTCTTTTATCTAAATCCTATGTATGCCTCTTTAAAGATGCAGATACTGAAATGTAATGTAGTAAGCAGCCCTAAGCCACCTATGCTTCATTTGTTCTGCTAAACTGGTTTTGCTTCAAAAGGTATATGCTGAAATGAATGTTTGTGTGTTCCCCCCACTCTCTCCTAGGCTGCCAATCCTGGTTGCTGTCTGGAGGATTTTGTGAGATGGTATTCACCACGGGATTATATTGAAGAGGAAGTTGTGGATGAGAAAGGGGCTGTAGTAATCAAGGGTGAACTGAGTGCCCGAATGAAAATTCCAAGTAATATGTGGGTTGAAGTGTGGGAGACGGCAAAGCCGATTCCAGCAAGGAGGCAGAGACGACTCTTTGATGACACTCGTGAGGCAGAGAAGGTAAAAACAAAACAAACAAGTTCTAGTAAGAACTAATCTGCCTACTTTCCTTTAACTATCGCTACAAGTGGACTAAATTTGGTCCAGACTGGTTAGGCAGTTCACAAGTTGGCCCACTTGCACCTTAAACATTCATGCGTTTGCCATCTTGAATCAGGGTGGATGACATCACAAGCCATGCTGTTGAGCCATCCCTATGTACACCAACACCTGTAGCAAATTTGGTTCAAATTGGTTAGGCGGTGCACAAGTTAGCTCTCTTGCGTCTCAGACCTTTATGTGTCTGCCATCTTGAATTGGGGTGGATGACATCTTCACAAACTACACCATTGATGTGTCCCTACAACTGTACCCGATTTGGTTCATATTGGTCCAGGCATTGTGAAGTTGATGCAGGAGGCGTACACATAAGGACACATACACAGAATGTTAGGTGATCTCATGAGCCTACTAGAAAGTAGGCTAAAAATGGGGGCCGGATGCATGTACTGTGTGATCTTCAAAATGTGTTACAGTAAGAATGAGGTAACCCACTTCCTAGGGTATTTGGCCTGTTTTGTTTGTATGAAATAGCTGTGGCATTATATTAACAAACCATGCATGTAATTTTTGGTGTTGGACTGCAAAGCAGTTTTCTTCTGGAATCTTCTCTGGATTTCGTTGACACAGATAAAATCAAAGACATGGATCAATAATACTTCAGTAACACTACAGCTGCTTTAAGGCTTAATTCTTTCATACCCCCATTTGTTAGTAATGTGAGAGTTCTCCCTTCCAATCCCACACCCATCTGCCAAGCTTCACTTACCTGGCCCAGGCAGGTTCCCTATTTGCTATTAGCTTGTCCTTGTTTTCACTAAACACCCCTCTTCATCGAGATCCAGGCTAACTAGTTACAGAACCCTAGTTCATAGTCCTGTATCACTTATTTGGGATTGTTCTTGCAGCAATTTACAGAGACTGTTGAGTGATACAAAGACTGAGTCCCAGGGATAGACTGGGACTTTTGTTGGTGTACTGATCGCCCCACTGCCTGATGGAGTCTCTAACCGAGCTGACGGACTTGGGCTTGGCTTTGGAGACTCCCAGGCTTGTGGTGCTGGACGACTTCAATGTTCACTTTGAAACCAATTTTTCCAGGGCAGCTTGGGAGTTCATAGTGGCCATGACAACTATGGGCCTATCCCAAGTGGTCTCGGGATCGACACATATTGCTGGTCACACGCTTGATCTGGTCTTTCACTCTGAGTAGGATGGTGTTACGTGGGTGGGGACTCCTGTGATTTCTCCATTGTCATGGATGGACCACCATCCGGTTAAGATTGGACTCACAGACACTTCCCACTTTCGCAGGGGTGAAGGGCCTATTAGGATGGTCCGCCCGAGAAGTTTATTGGATTCAACAGGAATCCAAGAAGCCTTGGAGGGATTTAGTGTTGGTTCTGCTGGTGATCCTGTCAATACTCTGGTAGAGAATTGGAATAATCAACTCACCAGGGCAGTGGACACGATCGCTCCTAAGCATACTCTCCGACCTGCTATGAAACTGGCCCCTTGGTATACGGAAGAACTACAGGATCTGAAACGGCAAGGTAGACGACTAGAGCACAAGTGGAGAAAGACTCTACTCTAATCCAACAGATTACTACCTAGAGTGCATTTGAAGATCTGTGCTCAGGTGATATGTGCGGCAAAGAAGCAATTCCTTTCCTCTTGTATTGCGTCTGCAAGTTCATGTCTGGTGGAGTTGTCCAGGGTTGTGATGGGGCTAATGTGTGCCCCTTTCCCCTTGTTGGTATTTGGAACCAACAATTACTTGATGTGATGTTTTTAATGAGTGTTTTGTGGACAAAATCTCTTGTATTTGGGCCGTCTTAAATGCAAACTCCACAATTGTTACAGAGTCGGATGCTGAGGTGTCCAGCAGCTCCTCTTATGTGATGGCCCTGGATCAGTTTCAGTTTGTGACTCCTGAGGATGTGGACTGGTTGCTTGGAATGGTGCGGTTACCACCTGTCCTCTTGATCCTTGCCCAGCATGGCTTATACTATCTGGCAGGGAGGCTGTTGTAAAGGGCCTGGTAGAGATTATAAATGCTTCTCTGAAGGAGGGCAGGATGCCCCCTTGTCTGAAGGAGGCAATCATTAGACCGCTTCTGAAGAAGCTTGCCTCAGAGTTATGCAACTACAGGCCTGTTTCCAACCTTCCATGGCTGGGCAAAGTAATTGAGAAGGTGGTGGCCTCCCAGCTCCAGGCGGTCTTGGAGGAAACTGATTATCTAGACCCATTTCACACTGGCTTTTGGGCAGGCTATGGGGTGGAGACTGCCTTTGTTGGCCTGATGGGTGATCTCCAATTGAGAATTGACAGAGGGAGAGTGACTTGGTTGGTCCTTTTGGACCTCTCGGTGGCTTTTGATATTATCAACCATAGTATCCTTCTGGAATGTCTGGGGGAATTGGGGGGTGGGAGGTACTGCTTTGCAGTGGTTCCTCTCCTACCTCACAGGCAGATTCCAGACAGTGTCCCTTGGAGACTGTTCTTCCAAATCTGAACTCTTCTATGGTGTCCCTCAGGGCTCCATATTGTTTTTGATTTTGTTTAACATCTACATGAAATGGCTAGGAGAGATAATCAGGAGATTTGCAGGGTGTTATCAGTATGCTGATGACACCCAAATCTACTTCTCCATGTCAACCTCATCAGGAGAAGGCATAACCTTTCCTAAATGCCTGCCTGGAGGCAGTAATGGGCTGGATGAGGGATAACAAACTGAAGCTGAATCCAGATAAGATGGAGGTACTTATTGTGCGAGGTTGGAACTCGGGAGATGATATTGATCTGCCAGTTCTGGATGGGGTCACACTCCCCCAAAAGGAACAGGTTTGCAGTCTGGGGGTACTTCTGGATCTGAACCTCTCCCAGGTGTCCCAGGTTGAGGTGTTGGCCAGAGGTGCTTTTAATCAGCTTCAGTTTA
This sequence comes from Hemicordylus capensis, assembly GCF_027244095.1. Taxonomy (NCBI): domain Eukaryota; kingdom Metazoa; phylum Chordata; class Lepidosauria; order Squamata; family Cordylidae; genus Hemicordylus; species Hemicordylus capensis. The sequence continues at coordinate 169,786,318 of NC_069657.1, forward strand.
TACGCCAGCTGCATCCATTTCTTGAGATGAATGACCTCAAAACGGTGATATGTATGCCAGTAACGTCTAGGCTGGATTTCTGCAATGCGCTCTATGTGGGGCTGCCTTTGTATGTAGTCCGGAAACTGCAGTTGGTCCAGAATGTTTGTCTCTGGATCATCTAGGAGAGACCATATCACTCCTGTGTTGAAAGAATTACACTGGCTACCGATACATTTACGGGCAAAATACAAGGTGCTGGTTATTACCTATAAAGCCCTAAACAGCTTAGGCCCTGTCTTCTTCCCCATGAGCTCCACCACCTGTTGAGATCATCTAGAGAGGTTCGCCAACTTGTTTGGCAGCTACTTGGGAATGGGCCTTCTCCATTGCTGCCCCTGGGCTTTAGAATGCGGTCCTTGTTGAAATTAGAGCTTCCCCATCTCTGGCAACTTTTAAAAAGGCACTGAAGACATACTTATTCACCCGGGCTTTTAATTAGATTTATGGTTTAAAATTCTCAATGCTGGTTTTAAATGATTTTAATGTTAAAATGTTTTTAATGTTTAAATGATTATTTTAATTGTTTAATTGATTTAGTTTTAATTTTAACTTTTAATTGATTTTAATTTTTATTTGTTTTGAACAGCCCTGAACCATTTTTGGAGGGGCGGTATATAAATGAATGAATGAATGAATGAATGAATGCACAAATTCTAGAGCTAAAAATGTATCTACAGTCAGTTGCAAATTCAGAAGTGACAACCCCCATAGGCACGGCCACATCCCCATGGTTACCACCACCCCTCTTGGATAGATGCAATAATTCTGGGGGTCTCTTACAAGAAGAGTGTTGATAAAATACAAACACACTCTTTAAATAAACATATGGGCTTGGGTAAGGCTAAGGCCCTGCTCTACACTCCCCCATATGTATACCAAAGTTGCCCAGGGGTGTGTGTATGTCCTTAGGAGACAAAATGTTGTGAAGAGTCCCCATAAAAGCACTCCCTGTCTTTCAAAACAGGCATGTTAAATTGTCAAAATAAAAGAGTGCTTTCTGTGTGTCTAACACATAACTCAGCAAGAAGAAATAGAGACAGTAGATAAACCCTCTTTTCAGTCATCATCATACACTATCATTTTAAATTTAGAATCTTTGGCTGCAACCTATACCAACTCATCTGGCTGGGAGTAAGCTTTATTGAACTCAGTGGGACCTATTTCTGAGTAGCCATGAGAAGGACTGCACTGCAGTGTCATGCATATAACATGAATAATAGAAATTAAGGTTCAGGAGGGCTCTTGGAGGTCAAAGATTAAACATTATTTTGTTTTGACACGTGAAGGCATGTAGTAGAAGAACACTCTGCGATTCATTCTTTTGAATACCAGATTTTTAATTTTATTTTCAACAAAATACAGCACATGTGTAAAAACTGTGCAACAATGGAAAAGAGCAAATAAGAAAAACTCAAATATAAGCCAGAAATTGAGAACCATTTGGGTTAGTTTTTTGGATAATGCAATCTTCCATTCCAGAACCCATTGAACCTACTTTCAGTAGATTAGACCCTCTGCTAGCAGCAGAGTTATTAGATCTTTATGAGATATATCTTTGTAAGTACTTGTGTAAATTGATAGAAGTGCTAACACTGAATCAGGCTGAAGATTGAGTTGGACTATTTCAGAGATTATACGGAGAATTTGCTGCCAGTATCCTTTCCTCTATGGGCAACAGCATAAATGAAGGAGGGTACCTCTGTTTTTACATCCCCGCCAACAAAACGGGGAAGACTTTTTAATGACAGAGTGCATCTATGTACAGCCTTTAATGTTGCCTCCATTATCTGGGCAGATGTGGTTCTAAGCAGTTGCTTCAGCCAAATTACTTCTCATTCAGTATCTTCAAGAGAAGTTCCTACATCAGTTTCCCATGTTGCTTTTAGTCCTTCTGAGGGACCAAAGGATTTGGAAATGAGGGTCTTGTATATAAGCAAGGCTACCCCTCTTGTTTTGTAAGTTGATGAGACACATGTTTTCATAGAGAGTAAAAGATCTAGTAGCTTCTCCTTTCTGTAGCAACTTGGATGCAAAGGACCAGATTTGAATTTTCTGCATCTGGGTAGTTTGGTTGCCAATCAGAATAGTATCAAGTTTAGCCTCTGATATTGGCTTTCCTCTTTCAATAATGTCCCTCAGTATGTAAATCCCTTTTGACTCCTACTTTTCATTTTGTTGATATTTGCTTAGGTCTGCAAACACAGGATGATCTAAAATAGGAAAGAGTGGTGAAGTGGGTGGTGCTAACTTCTTAGCCCAGGGATACCAGAATCTCAGTGTGGTGACCAAGAAGGGGTTACTCAAAACAGCTAATTTAGCTTCAGTGACGTGTTTAAAGGGGAAAGCTCTAATTGTTTGAGCTTCGGAGGAAAGTTCAATCCCATGGGATCACCTGGTTATTTTGAATCATATGAATGAGTTGCTTCAGTTGAAAGGCACCAAAATAAAGCTTATATTTGGGGTCCCTGAACCTGCCCTTATTTGTGTGCCTGTATAGAGAGCTTTTGTTTACACTTGCTTTCTTGTTATTGCAAAAAGCTTTGAGTGTTCCCTGCCACCTTTTAATGTATTTGGGATTCATCCAAATTTGTAATGTTTGAAAAAGACATTTGGGCAGAGTTACCATTTTAATGGCAGATAATTCTCCCTAACCAGGAGAGATTCAGCCAAGTCCGATTTTTAATATCCCTTTTTATCTGTTGGAAAAGAGAGTCTATGTCTCCCCCCCCCTTAATTGCTTTAGATCCTTTGGAATAATCACCCCTAGATATTTGAAGTTTGAATATTGTAAGCGTAAATGAGACATCTGCTGCAATTTCCTTTGTTCTTCTATACAAATGTTGATGCGTATAAGTTCTGATTTCTGATCATTTATTTCTAGACCAGCTGTTTGTTTTAAAGGGTTAATATTTCCTTGACTACTGGTATTGTTTCCCATGGATTAGATAAAAATGATATGATGTCATCTGATGCCAGCCGGGGTTCCCTCCAAGGGCAAGAGGGGAAAGGAGTGGTTTGCCAGCCAATGCCCTTTCCTCCCCGCCTCACCTTTTGTTCCTACTGCTCTGCATACGGGCTGAGCACTGGGAAGGAAGGGAGTTCTGAAGTGGCATTCTGCTCCATCCCGGCAGGATGACACCCCTGTCTACAGGAGACATACAGTTAGTAGCTACTGCTTTTGTTAGAATTGAGTCATTTTCAGATTTAAAAAAAAAAAAAACTTCTGTCATGCTAAATATTTTAATGCTGAATTAAAGGATTCAGCATTAAAATATTTAAAATCCTGAAATGTTCCTTAAAGTATAAACATCTCTTTAGTCCAAAGTCTCTGTAGAATCCTGCCAGAGTACTCTCCTACATTTATGAAGACCACAAAGTACAAATATAGAAGACCAGTTACTGAGGCTCATTGTGACAATTTAGTGACTGTAATACTTTCTGTGATCTGCCTGAAACGTTGCAGAGAAGTGGAGTCTATTGTACAAAGGAGAGGATATTAATGACAGAATTGTGGTGGTGAAGTCATCCTTTTATCTTTGCACAGGTCCTGCACTATTTGGCCGTTCAGAAACCAGCTGATCTTGCAAGGCATCTTCTGCCTTGTGTCATCCATGCCGCTGTACTCAAGGTAAAGGAAGAAGGTAAATAACACCTTATATATGCAGTGCTGTATGTTTCTGGCAAAGATGAAACTAGGACTACAATACATTCCATTCATGTTTTCCCAACAGAATCGGTGGAAGGCATCTCTTCAGTAGAAAAGATAATTAAGCAGATCATCACCCATTCCAGTAAAGTTCTCCGGTTTCCAAACCCCGAAGACAAAAAATTAGAAGTAAGATATTTCCCTTCCTAATTTTAAGAGGGAAATAAACTTTCCAAAAATGTGGCCTGTGGCAACATGGAAAATGTCTGTGTTTCTTCCCCACTCTTCATTCACAGGAAATCGTTGGCCAGATTATGAGCGTAGAAGCCACTATTGCCCAAGCAAGGTCACTGAAAGCAAAATTTGGGACAGAGAAATGTGATCAAGAGGAGGAACGCAAAGATCTAGAAAGGTGAATGATCTTGGGACTTTTTACTGATTACACACTTATGGGCATCACATTCTTTCACTCCTTTCCTTGTTCCAGTTTGTTGCCTGAACTTATTTATTTTTTAAAAATATTTATACCATGCTCCTCCAGTACACTACTGCTTGGGGCAGCTCACAACATTAATAAAAAGATACAGTGTAAAATAAGACTAATAAAATGAACCAAATTTTAAGTTAAAACCACATTTAATATTACATTTTTTAAAAAAGTTTCAAATTAAAAATTATGTTAAAAGCGGGTGAGTGCAAGGCCACTTCAAACCTCATAAATTCTTTCAGGCTTATGTTAACCTGCATTTGGGGCAGCTATTGATGTGTGTTAGCATGCGTCTGCACACCTCTGTGAAATAAGGTGACCTATCATGAATTGAATTTAAATTCTATTTGTGAATTCTCAGGCTGGTTTCAAATTCTGGTTAAGAACAATCCCTGGTTAGCATTATCCATGGCTAATCTTGGTGTTGTGAGGCTATTAATCATGGATAAGCCGGCAGGGAGAATTTGAACATGAGAAGAGGACTAATGGGAGGAAGCAGGGATGTGCAGAAATGGGCTGTTTCGAGCTCGAAACAGAATACCCTTTTAATAAATGGCCTTTTTTGAGCTTGAAATGAAACAACCTCTTTTGGAATCTTTCAAGCACCATTTTGGAGGCCTGTTTTCCCCTTGCTGACTGGTGTTCTGGCACTGGCTTCTGATTGGCTTGCAGCCTCCTTGCTTCTTCGTTGGCTTCTTAACATACAAATCAAGTGTTGTCATGGGCAACTATGCTCCCATTGGCTGGGGGGGGGGAGGGGGGAACCCAAAAGGTGGGAGTTTCACCCCAGCAGCTTTGACTGACACCAGTGCTTTCATCATCTGGGTGATGGATAAAGACTTTTTAAAGAAAATTCTCCAAGGCACTTGGAAGCTTCCAATTTGTATTGTTCCATTTTGCATTGCATTCTAGGCTGCTTTTGCTACTGTAGATCTCCCCCCCTCACCCAACCTGACCTTTTAAAATGTTGAATTTTATAAAACCTTTTGGATGATATTTTATAGTAGAAAGTATGTATACATATTTCAGAAAAATAAAAATATGTCAATTAATTGCTGTAGTCACAGCATGGTAAAACCTTTCCTTTTTCTTCACTTTTCAAGCTTGTATCTGTTTCTCCAGGACTGTTTCTCAATATGTGTTTCCTTTGCTCTCTTTCTTCACCCACCTTGCCTCTGGCCTCTGATTCCTAGCTTTCCTATTTCCTGTTATTCCCCCCCTTCCCCGCACCCACCTACAGCTTCTCAGGGCTTACCTTCCTGTTTCTATATCATCTGTGGAGCAATCAAAATATGAAAATGTGGTTTATTTTGCCTGAAATTTAGATATACTGTATAGAATTATGTGACCATCATTCCAATACCATGAGTATCTATATTCTCTTGAAAAGGTTTTGAAGATTTGATCCTGGTTTCAAAAAGAAAAATGGCATATGTTTTGCTGACTTTTCCCCTTTCTCCTCTCCCTCCCCCCCCCCTTTTAAAATTGTCAGATTTGTGAACTCTTTTCTGGAACAGCCAGAGGTATCTGTCATTGGTGCTGGAAGAAGCCCTGCTGGTACTATAATTCACAGACTCTTTGTGAATGCACAGAGGGTAAGTTGGATGTTTTTTTTAGCATGTCTCAGGTCAACAGTGGAAGAAATTTTGTTAAGAAAGGTGCTTAAATGACAGGAAACTTGAAAGTGCTTTCCTGTGTGAGACTACTTGGGCTGTATTCAGCAAAATGAAAAAAAAATGGCTCTGCTTGACAAAGCACATGCTGTGAATCAGTCTCTCCCTTCTAGGGCAGTTCTATGAAATGGCTATAGAAATTCAGGCATGGTGCTGGACAATAATGTTATGTAGGATGTCTTTTGTATTAAATGATTCCGAGGAATGGTACAATTCATAGGCTGCCAGAACAAAATCAAGTTGTTGTTGTTTTTAATCCTAGCTAACAATAAATGACTTTTAGATTTAATGCTTCAACACATGAGATAATAGCAGCTTCTGGAGTATTATAGTGTATGCATTCATCTCAGAATCTTTTGCCATTGATATAGCAGCTTAAAATCCTAGGTGGTGTCTAGTTTGGCAGAATAGCTCTAGGGAGGAGTAATGGAAGGGCCTAGGAAATGACAGGTAGAAGCTCAAGGAAGGTAAAAGCCCAGGGGCCTCTAAGAAAGGAAGGTTTGGAGAGAAATAAGTGCTCATGAGGGGAAGGATACCAGTGTGAGAATGGGCAGAGTTGGGCCATTTCCATGTATGTACTCCAGAGGAAAGGAATGTTGAAGCTCACCAATGATTTGAAATAACCAGCCAAATCTCTGGCTGAAGGGCTTTAGCATGTACATGTGAATGACTTCTATTCTGGCCTGGATTCCAAGCAATCCCAATATGAGCTGATGGCACTTCTGCTTGTACAAGGAAGCAGGCTGTGTATTCTTTTCCTTCTCCCATCTCTCAGCTTCACCCTCCTGTGACAGTACGGGGAGGTTCTTAATCTTACATGTCCTGGCTCTTAGCACCCGGGAGCTCTTTCCATGAATGGAAAGGAAATTGCATTGTTAGAAAAGGTCTTTCTGAGAGCGCAACTCTCTTCAGGTGCTGAAAGGAGCTCCTGGCTATGGAGTGCCAGAGTGCAAAAAGTTAGGAACCGGCCCCTAATGTACCCATTCCAGAGGGTCCCCTGAAGCTGTATCGGGGGTCTCTGAAGCCCTTAGGTTTTTGGAGTGAGAAACACTTTTTTCATATGGATTCTTTCAGAGGAAGACTCCCCCTGCCCTTGAAAGGGATACCTCTTAGGTATCTTGAAAGGGAAAGCTCTTAGGTTAGAGCAGGTTGAAGACCATTACACAGAGGACAAATATCCCCACTGCAGGCAAACTTCTCCATTCCCCTTTTGGTGAAGACAAGCTCATTCACTTCCTTATAGGAGTGGGAAGAATGAAGTGAATGAATGGTCTGGTCCCCACCCCCAAAAACAATTTTGCTCAAGGAAAAGAGAGAGGAAGATGGCTGCTCTCATCTCTCCTGCTACAGTGAGGGAAATAAGTATTTGATCCCCTGCTGATTTTGTCCGTTTGCCCTCTAACACAGAAATGACCAGGCTATAATTGGAATGGTAGGTTTATTGTAGCTGTGAGAGACAGAATAACAACAAACAAACCCTCAAAAGCCCAGTGCCCAAAAGTCAGCGATGGATTTGCATTATAGTGAGGGAAATAAGTATTCGATCCCTTCACAAAAGATGTCTTAGTACTTGGTGGCAAAACCCTTGTTGGCAATCACAGAGGTCAGACGTTTCTTGTAGTTGGCCACCAGGTTTGCACACAACCCAGGAGGGATGTTGTCCCACTCCTCCTCCTCTCCAAGTCAGAAAGGTTTTGAGGCTGATGTTTGGCAACCTGAACCTTCAGCTCCCTCCACAGATTTTCTATGGGATTAAGGTCTGGAGACTGGCTGGGCCACTCCAGGACCTTCATGTGCTTCTTCTTGAGCCACTCCTTTGTTGCCTTGGCTGTGTGTTTTGCGTCATTGTCATGCTGGAATACCCATCCACGACCCATTCTCAATGCCCTGGCTGAGGGAAGGAGGTGCTCACCCAAGATCTGATGGTACATGGTCCCGTCCATCGTCCCTTCAATGCAGTGAAGGTGTCCTGTCCCCTTAGCAGAAAAGCCCCCCCAAAGCATAATGTGTCCACCTCCATGTTTGACGGTGGGGATGGTGTTCTTGGGCTCATAGGCAGCATTCCTTCTCCTCCACACACGGCGAGTTGAGTTGATGCCAAAGAGCTCGGTTTTGGTTTCATCTGACCACAACACTTTCGCCCAGTTCTCCTCTGGATCATTCAGATGTGCATTGGCAAACTGCAGATGGGCCTGTACATGTGCTGCCTTGAGCAGGGGGACCTTGCGGGCACTGCAAGATTTCAGTCCTTCACGGCGTAGTGTGTTACCAATTGTTTTCTTGGTGACTGTGGTTCCAGCTGCCCTGAGATCATTGACAAGTTCCCCCCGTGTAGTTCTGGGCTGCTTTGTCACCGTTCTCATGATCATTGCAACTCCACGAGGTGAGATCTTGCATGGAGCCCCAGACTGAGGGAGATTGACAGTTATTTTGTGTTTCTTCCATTTGCGAGTTATCATGCCAACTGTAGTCACCTTCTCACCAAGCTGCTTAGCAATAGTCTTGTAGCCCAGTCCAGCCTTGTGCAGGTCTACAACCTTGTCCCTGACATCCTTCAACAGCTCTTTGGTCTTGGGCATGGTGGTGAGTTTGGAAGCTGAGTGATTGCTTGCTTCTATGGACAGGTGTCTTTTATACAGGTACTGTAACAAGCTGGGAGTAGGAGCACTCCCTTACAGAGGGTGTTCCTCATCTCAGCTCGTTACCTGCATATAGTGAAAAGACAACTGGGAGCCTGAAATCTTGCTGGTTGATAGGGGATCGAATACTTATTTCCCTCACTACAATGCAAATCCATCGCTGACTTTTGGGCACTGGGCTTTTGAGGGTTTGTTTATTGTTGTTCTGTCTCTCACAGCTACAATAAACCTACCATTCCAATTATAGCCTGGTCATTTCTGTGTCAGAGGGCAAACGGACAAAATCAGCAGGGGATCAAATACTTATTTCCCTCAGTGTACTAGCCAGGGCTGTGTACATCCTTTTGCTTCCCTCTGGACTGCTAACCTAACCTATCTTTGAACCAGACTGCCCTTTTTCTGTCTGCTTCTCCTCTTGCCCTATGGAACATGTGAGATGCACAGCAGCAGGGCCAAAAGTAGCACTTGTCATGTGCACAAAGAAGTAGCTGTGGGTGGGGGGCATTGGCTCCAAGGAGGCAAGGGAAGGCTGGCGGCAGGCCAGGCAGGATCCAAGTCCCATTACCGTACCAGCAGACACTGGCATTCTCAGTGTCTCTGAGTTAGGAGAAAGCAGCTCTGCTTTCTGAATTGGAGGTGGCAACATTGTGTCCTTGTCGTGGCAAATTTCCAGCAGGTTGGGCGATCAAGTGATCTATTTATGTCCACCTTTGTTTCCCCACAGCATCTTCCTTTCAGTGTTACTTGTCATACCAAAACCCTGTTGGAAATATTCTTCCACGAAACTTGGTTGTAAAACATAAGTTGTTCTTGTTGGCTAGCTTGTTGACACTTTGCACAAGTATGTCACTGATCTTGCTTATGCAGTTGACTCCCTTTGCAACCACCACAAAGCAAACAGCATCTTTGTCCTTCATGTTAAAATAGCTTTGGGGGAAAGTGTTCTTGGGAAATTAACCTTCCATTAGAGAGAACTCCTCCAGTGAAAGGAAACAGTTCCCACTGATGAAGGGTCAGTCTGGCTGCCACCCACCAGAGTGCATTAGCTGCCTCTATTTAAATGGAGCAGATGGAGGTCCTGTGCATATTGGAAGTTGCTGAATCAGGGCATGTATAGAAAATTACACTGGTTGAATGGGTAAAAATCAGATGGATCATTTGACTGGTGTCTTCATTAAACCAACTTTGGCTTCTCTGTACTAACTGTATCAGTGTGTTTTCGTTTGGTGTGTTCTGAGTGTTTGCCACAATAGCTTCCTTGACAGCAACATCTTCCTAAATGCAGGGCATGCGGCCTTTGAAGCAGATAGTTCTGAAACCTCTTGTCTAACCCCATGTGAGTCATCTCTGACTTGCCTTTCTTTCTATCTTTTATCACTGGTTCTCTCCCTTATCCAGCTGACTGAATCTTCTGAGGAGGTAACTAGATTTTTCCCTCATTTTCTAGTCATCTGCCTAACTTCATGTAGGTGCATAGAAATTATGCTGTAGCAGCATAGTGCAATGGCTTGGTTTGACTACTACTGTTCGTTTGCATATTAAAACAATTTCATCTTTTCAGCTTGCAACAATTAATTTTTTAAGTCACGAGTTTTTAGAAGACTAAGTTGTGGAGAAACTTGTGACTGAAAAATGTAAGCTTTAAGTGGCCACCTAGTGGTTAGCAACTGTGAGCTGCTTTTTTGAAGTTGGAACAGCAACTCGTAGGCTTACTTTGTTCAGAAACATAGTTGATGCCTATGACCTCTTCAGATGAGAGGGGTGTGTGTATGTATATATATATATATATATCCTGGCTAGTAAGGAACAAGCATATTGAAAAGACATTTCATAACCATGTACAAGATTGTGAAGCAGGTTGTTCTGACGTAATGTTTTAACAGTTAGAGAAACTGAGTTAGATCCAGAGAAATGTGAATAGAGTTTGTGTGATGGCAGGTTTCCTGCTTCCTCCTCCTCCTCCTCTCCCCAGAGCCCCCAGCAAACTTGCTCTTGAGGGCCGAGGGACCCTTTGTGATGAGCTGCAGAGGGAGGGAAGTTGTAGAAGTTGGGGGCACAAGGTTTCCACTTGCATGAGGCACTCTTTAGATCAATGCTCTGTCTCTTGATAAAATGCTTGTACAGATTCACCTTGCTCAGTTGTGAAATGGTTGTAAACGAATTATCCAATCATATTTTAAGACAGTTGACTCTTTTGCTCTGGAGCGACAACCTAGATGCTGGGGAAAAGACAAAGGGTATTGCTTTTAATGTGGTCTAAGACAGCAATTCTGGACCATATCAAGTGGTGGGACTATTAATTTAAAGTGGAGAGTCATAGCTCAGTGATGGAGCACATGGTTTGTGTGTGTGATGTCCCAGGCTGAGTCCAGAGTATTTGTGTTTCAATAACTCAGGTGGCAGGACTGAGTGGAGAGGGGATTGATGCTAAATCCTTGAACTGGTGCCAAATCATTCATAGCGAAGGACCACTTGGAGTAGATGGTACTAGATTTGATGAATGAATAATCTGATTTCTTAGAAGGTGGTTGTTGTGTTGAAAAGATTATACACCAAGCCCTGGTTAAAGTTTCATTTGCTTCCACACAGACCAAAATATTGAGAATTTTAAACACAACTCTGGTAGTCTAACTCTGTCATTTGCTGAAATCGTATTTCAGGAGATTTGGTACTTCAGAACTGTCAAGTGGGTCAAGGCCTACATCTGGCACGGGGTTGAGAAACAGTGGTCTGTGCTGCGCTCCAGTATGTAGCCTCAGGACTGTGTGTGGATGCTTTTATACTAGCAGTAGTTTATGTTGTACAAATGGCGTAAGCTCCGGGTGATATACAAACATCTGTGACTAGAAGATGCTCATGCAAGGAACAACTCCCCCCCCCCCCCCCCCACTTAGAGCTGTTCCTAGAGAATGCAGAAGGGAAAATGTCTGAAAATTGGGTGGAGGCACCCTCCATAAGTTGGAGATCTGCTCAGTGCTCTCCATTTGCTTTCCATAAATCTTCCCCTCCCAAACCACATTGCATGTTCTGACAATGCTTTGACAGCCAGAAGCAGCTTATCAGCGGGGCTGCAGTGGTTGGGAAAGTAGTTCACAAGTGCTGTTCTGCTCATGCAAGCATAGATACAACCTTCTACAAAAAAAGAAGTGTGTGCTCTTCCCCTCCCACCCTGTTTAGAAACTCAAACATTGTGCTTTCATTGTCCTCATGATCCTCATCCTCCATTTGTTGGTCTCTTGCATTCTGTGGATAGTGCTACTTATAAACAGCAGAATTGTGGTTTACATACATAGTCCTCGTATTTCAATTACTGTCTTGTTTGCCTGTGTAAAAAGATAAATAAAGCAAGAAAAACGTCTCTAAGAGAAGTTGCTTCTTGTTTTCTTTTAGACTGCCGCAATGATGCCACTTGATGAACTAAAGAGGTCTGGCTCTTTGGATGAGAGACATTTACATTCAGGAGCAGTTGCAGACTTTCCACCTCCAGCAGGGCGCGAGGTTATCTTGCGCACAACTATCCCTCGGCCTGCCCCTTACTCTAAACCTCTGCCTCAGCGGATGTATAGTGTGTTTACAAAAGAGGATTTCCGACTTGCTGGTGCCTTCTCATCTGATACGACATTCTTTTGATGTTGTCATCTAGTCCATTAACCATGCACCTTATCCTGCTGGAATTAGAGCATCCTTGTGTCTCAAGTGTGCACAGCAAGAGGTGCTCCTTGGGGGAGATGAGGATAATCCTGTTATCATTAGTGATCAAGACTTTTGTTTTCAAAAAGTGACTAGTCACTTGCACAATGCTATGCCAAATGCTAATAGTTGGGAGTTGGAGTGATCCTTTGCGTGTTAGTCTTTATTTAACCTGTAGTCATTACAGAAGGCTTTGTGGAACTTTTTTTGTGGGATGTTTGGCATAGGATTCCTGATTTTGAGTTTGCAGGCTCTTCTTGTGGGTCAAGCACTCAGCTTTCAGTGATGAAAATACAGAATGGTATGTTACTATCCAGTGTAAATACTGAGTGAAGCTGTGACTTGTAGAACTTCGCTGCCTGGGTGAAAGCTTATGCTGTTGCTTTATGTACAAAACACTATATTATATATAATGCCACACCATAAGTGAGTTAAAGCTGAATTATTAAACCTGGAATACATATAGCTTTAAACTACAACTCATTCCTGTGTATCTTAGAAAATAGCTGGACCAAGATAGACAATCCTTCTCTCTAATTGTGTTCAAGAAAACTACAGGTGGCCCTCATTATCCAGAGGATCCATTCTGGCCTACAACTGTGGCTATTGAAACTATGGATAACAGTTCCTTGAGTCAATGGGACTGGGGGTGGGGCTTTAGGTTTCTTGAGGCTAAAAAAGCAGGGAGGCGGCAGAAATAAGAGCAATAAAGTATTGTACCATGCTCTCCAGCAATGCCCTCCGTGCTGCAAAATGGTGGCCAGAAATGACATTGCAAGTTGTTTCTGCCCACCCAGGAACAACAGATAGGTGAATTGTGCCTGCTTCTTGAACCGTGGATAATGTGGTTGGGTCTATAGAGCCTGACCATGGATATGCAAAACTGTAGGTGCTCGGACTGTAGATAATGAGGGCCATCTGCATGTACACAATACCACAAGCATTTCTGGAATGGGATGACATGTACAAAAATCCTGTGGCCTACCTTTTACTTGTCACTGTTATCGTGCAAAGCCACCTCTGTACTTTCTCCATCAGGCAATATATAAAGGATTATTTTAACACACTGGTTCTATTTGCTGTTTCTAGTGTTTATATCTATCTGCTGAATGCTCAAGTGTAAGTCTGCAGTATAGCAACTCTTGTGCTTGTTAAAGAAAGTGCTGTTCTTCACAGTAGCCGGGTTGGTCCTCTATATTTAGATTCTAATTGTTAGCTAGGATTATGTATTAGGAATAATGCTGTTCACTGGTTTCCAATTTCTCATTCTAATAATTTAAGTGTGACATGTAAAACCAAGCTTTATTCTGACATCAAGTATGGAGAAACAACATACGGTAGAATCAAACCATTTGCTTCTAGAGTCAACTGGGATCCTGCTGGAAGTGCTTGTCTGACTATTGGCTTAGTCCAGGCAACAGCTGTGCTGCTGATACTTGCTCTTCCTACGGTGTTTGGGACCTGAACTCCATTCGCTACAGCAGGGCTGGTTATCGGAACAAGTGAAACTTGTCAATAAATGATCCACAAAGAGCCCAAGGAAACACTGGTGGTAGCAGCATGGCTGGTGCCCCATTGCCAGCGTTGCCCTGTGCTGGCTGTGGGCCAGTGTGCTGGTGTTACTCTGGCTTAAGTACTAACTGCTGCAAATAAAGATGAAAGCTTGTACTTCATCTTTACTTTTTGACTGTTTTTCAGTCTCACAATTCTATACCTGTTGTATGAAAAGGCCCCCCTCCTACAGATGAATGTTAAGAAAGCTGTATCAGCCAACAATATGGTTCAAGCAGAGATGTCCACAGAATGTCAGTTTAAGGTAACAGCCAAGTGTTTTGTCTTTGCTTCACTCCATCATAACTTGGCAGTTCAATCCAAAATGCCTATTCTGTCCTAGTATTGTTACATGATATTTCTATATCCAAGTAAAAGCTGTAAGGGTTTTACTTGGATATCAGAAAGACCTGACCATGGGAGTCTTTCTACATCATTAACAGCCTTAATGCATGATTTATCAATCTGTTCAAAATATGTACATAACCATTGGCGTAACAGTCCAGCTTGGCAATTTCATAACTTCACAAAAAATTTAGTAATGTCAGAGCCATATTTTGAAGCTATGCCTTGTCTCTTCAGTTGACTTCTTTCCTTAGCTTGCTTTGCTGTTCTCTGAAAAAGAACAGATACAAATCAGTTTTCTGTCTCATTCCTGTCTAAATTCAGGAAAATAGTGGAAGCAGGTGATAAGAGAACAGCTTAAGCTACCACCTAACAGAGTGCAACTACAAGAAGAAGAGGGATTCTGACCTAAGTCATGCAACATGCAGTTAGTTAGTGGGCAGATAATTAGAGAAGCTCTTCTCATGAACAGCAAAAACTGAGCTAGGGCAGCCCAGCCCAGATTTTGCTACACATGAGCACTGTTGGGAGCTGTGTGTCAGCAAGACCTCTTCAGTAGCTCGCCGCTCATCGGGGCAGGCGATCTGCCCACCCAGGGAAATGTAAGAGAGTTGGGAAAACCCGCTCTTGCCACAGACCTACCCGAAGCTCTTCACAAAGATTGCGTGAAAAGCTTCAAAGAATCCTTTGTCCACTGACCCAAAGTTGTTTATGCTCTCATTTTCTTTGCCCTATATTAAGACTATGCCTCTTAAGAGATCTCAGATTTACAATTAAGAGTAACTACTAGATATATCTGACTGCTATGAGGAGGTGGGCTTGCAGTGAATTTTCTGTTCCATTGTGGTGTTCAATTTGTACTTACCTCCTTGTGACAAACTGTACAGAGTGTTTGAAGGTTTTCTAGAGAACACTGTCCTCCTCCACTGTAAACTGGCTTGATATGATCCACTTGCCAGAAGTGACCTTCAGTTGGGTTCAGTATAATTTCATTTAACTGCAATTAGAAAATGGTAAGAGCTACGCAAGCTTTGCTGGGCAACACCAAGATTTATCTTAACAGCTTGATTATCAAAGTGCTTTGGAGAGTCAGAGTCCAAAGCTTAACTTCTAAACAAAAAAGGAAACCGATGACCCCAATCATCTGCAGTGTTCAGGCACAAGAATGTCCTAGAGCAGGCCACCTGTTCCATGAGACAAGTGAACAGAGTATTTCTCTATCATTCCAAAAACCTAAGGCAGGCCACAGGTGAACACACTTTCCCTCTCTTGGGTGATCAAGTTTAAAGTGTGGCAAGCTTTCAGATACAGATGCTAGGAGCAAAACTAAACCTAAATTTAATGTCTGTTGGACAGGGTCTACTGTTTTTAGATTGGCTAGGAGGTAACTAATGGAAGAATCTATAAAGCTGGGACATACAGACACACACTCTAGGTAATGCTATTTCACTACTATTAGAAATTAGGGGAGATTTAGTCTTTCCTTGCTCTGCCTTCCCAGGGTTTTCAGGCTTCATTTTGATTTGTTAGGTAGTCTTAGAGGCTTAAAACATAAGCCTTCACCCATCATTCCACAGAGAACACAATTTTATAATACAGCACTCTCCCCTGCTTTCTTCTGAGAGCAGCTAATGTATCCAGGGTAACCAGTAACAGCTTTTATTTTTACTCTAAACCTTAGGCCTATAAGAATGTGCATGTTTGAAAGTTCACAATATTTGGGCCAACGTGGTACCACCTGATTGGTTAGGCTGGTTCAGGCATCTTACAGAACCTTGGTGAAAGGCAGGCTCCATGCTATATCCCTGAGCCTCAAGAACATGTGATCCCTGCCCCATCTCCACAGGAACATCTACTTCCCACATAGGCTAACATAAGGTGAGATTGGTAGATTCATATGACACATCCACTCTGCTTATTCTAACCTACTTGCTTCAAATGACCCAAGATCTGCAAGTTGCACATCTTGGATTAATGGAAGCAAGAGGATCAGAACAAATCGATTGGTCATGTCATCCAAACTCACCAATCTTGGCTTATTTTAACCTAGATAGTGCTTGTGTGGGGATGGGACGGGGGGAGCACAAGTTTCTGATCTCCGGGACAGTATTGGAGCCTGATTCTAATCAATGTTTTGTGTGATGCCTGACCCAGCTCACTGTCTCATTCTGTAATACTACTTGTGGCTTTCATTATGAACTGTATTTTGAAACAGGTTACTGAATATTTTTTGTAGCTGAAGACTTTTAATTTCTAACAAGGTACAATCAAAATACAGGAATGCTAATAGCAAGATGAGAATTTTATTCAATGTCAGGAGTGGTACTAAAAAGTTTATCAGTTGTTCAGATAAGAGTTAATCAAGTTTAGCACAGTGGCCTATAGTAATGACTGGAGTTCAATGCGTACTTCAGTGATTTGGGCAAGATAAGTGGCTGATATTCTTAAGGCTGGACTGATCAATACAACAGAGAACCAGGAAGACATATAGGCCAAGTCAATGGGAAAGGCATTTTGAGAAAGCTCCAACTTGGACCAGAAAACAACAAAATGGGCCTGTCTTTCTGAATGAATTGAAATCACTGCATGAGTTCTGCTACATATTACTCAGCGCTAGGAGGTAAGGGAATCCTTCACCCTGTTGCAACCAGTGCTATTTTCCCCTCTGGTATGTGTGATAAACAATGATTTGACAGAACCAATGCTTAGGCATTTGCTTCTGTAGGACCCTGCCGGGCTGTTTCAATCTTCAGGGGAGCCTCTGCTCCATGGACCACTGATTACAGAGGTTAAGCCAGCAAGCGTGCAGGACAAGGCTTCCTCTGTGGTTGTGTTGAAGTTTGGGGATTTCATCCGCTGGAAGATCTGTGTAGCACACAGGAAGCTGCCATATACCAAGACAGACCACAGTCCATCTAGCTCAGTATTGTCTACACTGACTAGCAGCAGCTCTCCAAGATTTCAGGCAGGGGTGTTTCCAAACCCTACCTGGAGATGCCAGTGAGTGAACCTGAGATGACCTTCACGCAGAGCAGAGCACCTAGGAGCCGATTTTATTTTGACTGGTGATTATGTGTAGGTTGATATGATTTCTTCAATACATTTTTAAATTACGTTTAGCTCTTGAAGCATTCATGTGAAAAGTGGCATACAAATCTAACAAACCAACCTGAAATTCTGAATTCTCATTTTAGATTCATTAAAAATAGCAAATTATAAGATTTTTTTAGCAAGCTAAAGTATATCTCTTCAAAATAATTAAGCACTTTTCTAAAAACATAGTCCTAGATGAAAGCAGAATTATTGAGATTCTCTAAAATAAGCTTCCTCAGTACACAAAAAGAATGATAAATACTGTCTGTGCTCAATAATGGCATTTACCTGCATTAAAGGCAGCTTGGACATCCAAGAACTCTCCAGAAGACTTTTACGCTGATTCTTTGGGGCATCTCTGACACAGAGATAGAGTTCCTGAGCATTGAGACTACACATCTGACAAACCCCATGTTCTATTTCAAATACTTTGGTTCTCAAGTAACTTTGGCTAGAACGGATTAGAAAATCATCCTGACATTTATGAGAACAAAACCGTGTGTCCCAGGCTGTAGAGGTGGACATTTGGTCGAGCTGGACAATTGGTTTTTGGCATTGGAGGCAAAGTGGATTCCCTTCATTATCTACAGCCTGCAAGTAGCCTTTGCCCAAAGAAGCCGCCTCAGTAGCGTCTATCTGACTGGTGTTTGAATCAAAGATTGGGTAATCTCCATCTTCTGAAGCCAACCTATGATAAACACAAACAGGCAGCAGTTGCTTGACAATTCCTTGGGAATAAGAATACTATTTCACTCATTGTCTCAAAGGGAAATCCAAGACCTTTTGAATACTTGAATGAGAAAACACTAAAGTTCACGTTTCCACACATGCAGACCTTTACAAGGGGGAAGACCAACCTGGCCCAAATTCAGAACAGCTTCAGGAAGCATGCTTTGTTCTTCCTTGACAGGAAGGCTACTCTGCTCCATCAACTGCGAGTTGCCTGACAGGCTGTGGCACTGAAAGGAAGCACACTCTGGCCTTTGCCACAGGACTAAGATCTGCTAGGTTTGGGGCATGGGTGGTTCAGTTTTGGCATTTCATTTTGTATTTTTAACCTACTTTCCTTAGGGTAAGCAAGCCTATGAGATCACCTGGCATTGTGTGTGTCCACTTCGCAATGCTTGAACCAAATTAGATACAACTGTAGGGAAACCTCAGTGGCAGAGTTTGTAGTTATGTTATACACTCCAATTCAAGATGGCAGATGCATGAACGTTTGAGGCCCAAGTGGGTAGACTTGTGAAGATGGTAATTATAAATTAAGATTATGGTGAAAGGAAAGTAGGCAGATTAGTTCTTACCAGAATGACTTGTTGCAATTTGTTGTAAGACACTTTGATATGTGATAGAAAGGGAGATTATACAGTTTCCGAACTGCACTTTTTGAAGTCTGTCTTCTATAATTTGACATTTTTCTTTAAGATATGATGCACTTCAAATTTTACTTTAAGTTGTCAGTTGCTGGATTTGTCTTTGCAGAGTTTAGAGCTGAATTGCTTCCTTTCAGTAAAATCTTACGCTACAAAAAGGGCTTCCCCTGCTTCATCATAAAATTGTAAAGTGATAGTTTAAATGAAAGTGGGCATTACTGCATTTTTGCTTGTACCGTTCAACCCACTAAGAAAAATATCCAATGGTCAAATGCTGTCAACAGTTTGCAAGTAAGGGGCTTTGAATGTAGTGGTACAATTGATTTGTTTAAGATTTCAACAAATAGATCATTGACATCTGAAGAAATAAGTTATGTAACTTGTCATAAATATACTCTGCTTCCACATGAATTGCTCAACTTACTTTATAGAAGGCTCGACCTGTTCTCCAGCAGAGGCAGCTTGGGTTAAGACAACTGTAGGATTTTTTGTGACCATACGAACACTTCCTCCACTGTTGTCAACTTTCCTTAGTGAAGCTTTGGCAACGTCTTCTTTTGTCACATACCTAGAATCAAATTCATGTTCCTTTTTAGGCTGCAGTTCACCAGGCAACTGACACATAGAACTCTCTAGCAGATGCCTTCCCTGAAGTATTCGCTACCTTCCCCATTCATCCATCCATCCAAATAAAAGCCTAAGGACATACGTAGCATATCTCACAAGAGTTCTGATGACACTCAGCGAGAGAGAGAAGGCACGGAGGACGGCTGAGCGATGGACCGAGGGGCAGCTGCTGCCGAGGAGGAGCAGAAGTGCGGCAGCCGAGAAGAGAGGGCCAAAGAAAGAAGCAGAGACATTAAGAAGTGGTATTGCAGCAGCAGCAGCAGACTAAGTTGGCTCCAACTGCTGGCCTCCGTCATGCTGCTGAGTCTCCTTGCAAGGAGGATGGCCAAGGTGGGGCAGGAGAGAACACTGAGGGTGGTTCGGGAAGCCTCAGCTTGGCTGTCGTCCTTGCGAGGAGACTCTGTGTGGCTTCAGAGGCCGGCGGTTGGAGGTGAGGGAGTGAGCAGTGGTTGGGTGAGGTGAGTGAAGGGAAGGGGGTGGCTGACACTGAGCAATAAAGCAGGGGCTGCAGTGGGGGGCTAGGAGAGCAATGAAGTCTGTACACACTTAGAGCTGGTAAAGCAGGTTGGAAATCCCGCCCCCATCATATCAGTTACTGTTGCGTCAGGGCTCTTCACGCTTACGGCATTTTTTGGAAGAGGTGAACACCCCGAAGTGTGATTGCTGGCATTGGTGTGATCAGCAGGCTGGGGTGCCCTTATACTGAGTCAGTCCATTAATTCTACTTGTAGATGCCAGGGATTGAACCTGGGACCTCCTGCATGCAAACAGATGCTCTACCACTGAGCTACATTTCCACCCCCGCAAAATTGCCATACATGGGTTTCCCATCCAGGCACTGGCCACACCAAGACCTGATTAGCTTCAGCCAGGGGGCTGTATTGTGTGCCCTTATACCATGCTCTACTTTTTACATCTTTATAAAATCCACAGGAGACTTGCTGGAATCCAAAGTGCAACCTCATTTATATAACATAGGGCTCAAGTTAGCTGGTTTCTATTGTCCCGGTAGGCTTCTATATATGGGGCACTACTATTCTGTAGGTCAGCACATTGAAGACAGTCCTTTAGGACAGAGAACACCACCAGACTATCTTCTGACTTTCAAACTTTGCAATTTGGAGTACTTTAAGAGCACAGAATTTGTCACAGTGATTACTTAATAAATAACCATAATGATGTTAGCAGGAGTTAGCAACTTTTGAAAGATGATATCCAGATCCCTTGAACCCAGTGGGCAATAAATAGAGACAGAAGGAACATACCGCTTGGTACTGCAGAGTTTGGCTTGTTGTTTAGACAACATCTCTTCAGCAGCAAGAATGGGACTAGAAAATCTCTGGCCACTTTTCCTGATAATTCTCTGCTTCATGGCTGTCAGACTATCCCATTCTCTTATAAACCTAAGTATCTTGAGGAAAGTCCAAAAATATTTATCAGGAAATGGCATAGAATTTTATATTGATGCTTACCTGTAACTGATGATATGGTAGAGATCCGTTGATATCCATAAGAATGGGTTCTACGCCTGCGCAGGAGCCACATAGTAGCCATGCCTGAGCTAGTCGAAGCACCTAGGCCACACCCCCATGCAAAGCGTGCTATTTAAGGCATGCCCGTACTGCAAAGTCCCTCAGTTCTTGGACGACCGCCGTGGAGGACTACCATCCAGGTAAGCGGGTGAGTTCATCCATGGTGATTGATAGACCCAATGGCGCGGGCTTGCACACCTGTACACACAGAGGCAGCACTACTGCAGAGGGGAGGTCGGGAGGGTCTTATGGATATTGACGGGTCTCTACCAGATCATCAGTTACAGGTAAGCAACCTGTTTATCTGGTTTGAGATCCGTCGATAACCATAAGAATGGGTGTTTAGCAAGCTCCATTAGGAGGATGGGAGCAGTAGTAGCTATTGCAACACATGTTTCAAAACACTTCTCCTGAAGATAGCCTCTGCAGCAGAGCGTATATCTATGGCGTAGTGCTTTACAAAGGGAAACTGAGGACCAGGTGGCAGCTTTACAGATGTCCTCAAAAGACATCCCAGAAAGGTGTGCAGCTGAGGAAGCACGTGCCCTAACAGAATGGGCTTTTATTGCTTCCAGTGGCGTTTTGTTCTGCATTTTGTAACAGGACAGTATGAGTTCAACCAGTCATCTCGATAACCACTGATGGGAGATGGGGGTACCCTTGGTAGGGACTTTGTAAGATATAAACAATCATGTAGAGGAACAAAAGTCCTTCGTCCGTGACATGTAGTATAGTGTAGTTGTGTCAACGTGGAAAGGACAGGGGTATGCAAGGTAGAAGGTTTGGCCGCAGTCAGCGTTGATGGAGCGGAGGAAGCGAGGGGCGTCAGCACCAGTAAGAGCGAGCATGCTATCGGCATCAAAACTGGTATCGATGCTGTTAGGGGGGTCGACTCAATATCTATCCTCGTCAATGTCGAAGCACCCTGACCCGCAGCACTTGGCACTGATGTCAGCATCGAGGTCAATTGGGTCGATGTTGATGGTGGCTGATCAACTGAGGTCTGTACAGCAGTCGGGGATGGGGACCGTTCCACCATTGAGGTGGACAAACATTGCTGCTTGCTAGGAGGCGAACCGGTGAGGTTGACTGTGAGACGCTTTGCCGATTTCCGATGCTCCGGTGGGAAAGCCGATTTCTTGGAAGCCGACGTCAACACCGCTAGACCTGCAGTCAATGTCGAAGATGTTTTTGACGACAACACAGCCTTTGACATTGACAGGATGGATTTTGTCGATCTCGAAGAATCATGTCTCGAGGCAGAGGATGATTTCAAGTGATGTTTGCTCAATGTCGAAGAAGGAGCCAAAGATGGTCTCGACATCACCTTCTGAGCCGCAACCAACGTCGATCAGCGAGGAGTGCCTGGTGTCGATGGGCTCAATCAACATCACAGATAGTGGGCTCTATCATAATCATAGATAGTGGCCCGAAGGTGAAGCACTCGATTTTTACGGGTCTGCTTTGAAAAAGACAGACAAATTTTGCACACGGAGGCGTTATGCTCCTCACCCAGGCACAACAAGCAGAGGTCTTGAAGATCTTTTGAGGGGAGTTTCGCCTTACAGCCCTCACACCATATAAAAGATTTCTTCTTTTTAGCCAATATTGCGTCCATAGAATATATCAAGTCTGTGCCCAGGTCAAAGTCCTCAGAATCATCGCTGGCCAGTCCAAGTCAAAAAGCCGAAGGGATAATCGTCAGCCATTCCGTGTCACACAAACAAATGTAATTCGTTAGCCAGTCCAAGTCAAAATCCAGTAAAACAGTCAACTTGAAGAAAGGATGAACTCTTCTCCAGAAAGAAAAGAACTGAGGGACTTCACGCCACAGTCACGCCTTAAATAGTAAGCTCGGGGGGGGGGGGCGTGACCTAGGCACTTCTACTAGCTCAGGCATGGCTACCGCGTGGCTCCTGTGCAGGTGCAGAACCCATTCTTATGGGCATCAATGGATCTCGAACCAGATCTAGGGAGTTCCTGATTCATAGTTCAGTCTCTTAGGTACTAGGCTGTACCAGTTCTAAGAGGGCTACCGTTGTGCTGCCTTGATATACAGCATCATTTGTCCTCAGAAGTTTCAAAGCCATAAAGATCAAGAAATTTGTTCTAAATTTCACTCTGAATTCCACCATTTCTATATTTTGTCCGTCCATCGTATTGAACTACTGAAGCAAAACTTTTCTAAAAAATGATTTCAACAACAGAATTCAGTTCCTAATTTTTCAGATGGGAAGTTAAATTATACATTTGAGTGTATGTACAGACAAGAGAGGTGTGATCCCCCGCCGTCCAAAGAAACAGATTCCATTTTTTTTAAAGCAATTAAAGTCTGTATGTGCCTAGACAATAATTAAAAACCTGACACCAAAGCAGAACATTTTGTTACTTAAAGTACAAGCACCTATCAAATCTGGGAATTATTTATAGCTGCAGTAAGAATTGCTAAACTGATCTTACCAATGAACGATTCTGTTTTTGTTGAAGGCACTCTGGTAAATCTTCCCAGTTATCTAATTTTATATCCAGTGGAATGAAGTTACAATTCAGGGGCTCGCCATCCTGTATAGATTAAAGAATAGCTCTGTTAATGTCCTAAATCAGGCAAGTACTCAGTTCTATGAAGGTTTCAAGGAAGCTGGTGTTTCTTCCGTGACTCAGTACTGCTGCTTAACAACATGTTCTCTAGTTGCGTTTAGATACCCAACTACAAAATACACAAACTTTGTGTCAGCTGAGAATAATGCACAGACATTTAAATTACAACTTTTCTTTGGGAAAAACCAGCAGCAGGGTAGTTACTCCAAGAATACACCCCAGCACAGCTGGTATTCTACACAATTGTTACTGTCGGTTGGAGCCTAAGGTTTCCTTCCTTTGGAGAAAGAGGTCTTCCTGTAGAGCAAAGAATCCTTCCTCCAGGAGAAAAGAAAGCTGGGGATCCAATTCAACAACTGTAATTTCCACACTGATTGGCTAGGGACTTACTGCATAATTCCAGTGTGCAATTTCCACACTGAGTACTTAGGGACCTGGTACACAATTTAACCAAACCAAATGGAAAGCCCAGTACAGTTATTGTGGCAGAACTGTAGAACATTTTAGCTGCAGCTTCCCCATTATCCTAATGTTTGAATTAAGCCTAACAGATAAATGCATATGATTAGCTAATATGCAAAGACCCTATAGTAAACAAGAATAAAGATCAAATTTTACGATGATGCCCATGGTATCTTTACCCAATTCTGCTGCTACTGCAGCAGCAGCAGCAGCATGTGGGCAAGACTTGTACTCCAATCCTAAACACACCTACATACCTCTTATTAGTAAATATTAAAAGTGGTTTAATACTGCAGTGGTGTAATCAGCAGTTATTCTTCTGGTACAGAGCAAGTAATACATTTTAGAGCATTGGCCAAACTCAATGGCGGGAACACCATACAAGCCATAAACACCTGGGCTATACCTGTTATCAGATACACTGCAGGAATAATAGACTGGACCCAGGCAGAGCTAGAGACGCTAGATCGTAAGACCAGGAAAATCATGACCATCAATCATGCTCTGCACCCCCACAGAGATGTCGATAGGCTATACCTCCCTTGCAGCTCAGGTGGAAGAGGAATGCTGCAAGTCCATCAAACAGTAGAGGAGGAGAAAAGAGGCCTTGAAGAATATATCAAGGACAGTGAAGAAGATGCACTTCAAATGGTCAATAACGCAAAACTATTCAACACCAATGAAACAAAGCAGGCCTACAAGAAAGAACAAGTCAAGAACCGAGCAGAAAAATGGAGAAATAAGCCACTGCATGGAAAATATTTGCACAATATAACTGCAAATCAAACATCACCAAGACCTGGCAATGGCTTAAGAAAGGCAACTTGAAGAAAGAAACAGAGGATTTAATACTGGCGGCACAAGAACAGGCACTAAGAACAAATGCAAAGTAGAGAAATCAGCAACAAACAGCAAGTGCCACCTATGTAAAGAAGCAGATGAAACAGTGGACCACCTAATCAGCTGTTGTAAAAAGATCTCACAGACTGACTACAAACAAAAGCATGACAAGGTAGCAGGGATGAGACACTGGAACATCTGCAAAAAATACAAGCTACCTGTAGCCAAAAACTGGTGGGACCATAAAATTGAAAAAGTGGTAGAAAATGAAGATGTAAAAATATTATGGGACTTCCGACTACAAACAGACAAACATCTGCCACACAATACACCAGATACAACTGTAGTCGAGAAGAAAGAAAAACAAGTTAAAATAATTGACATAGCAATACCAGGGGATAGCAGAACAGAAGAAAAAGAAATAGAGAAAACAACAAAATACAAAGATCTACACATTGAAATTGAAAGGCTGTGGTGTTAAGGGGCACCCAACATATTAGAACCAGAGGTACCAGCCCAGAAGTATATGGTATTCAGGCCTGTGTCTAGTTCCATTTTATTAAAAAATGAATTATTGCCTGAACTCAGGGTGAATTGACACCCCAGATCTCAACTGGTTTGTGAGGGAAGAGGCGATCCAGCATTGTATTGTGAAATGGATACTCAAGGAAGCACAAAAGCCAGGCCCAAACAATCCAAATGCTAATATGTGACTCACTACCAGATAATGTCTGAGGAAGAGGGCAGAGGCTGATCTCCCCTCTCCTGTTGCAAGAAGTCAGCGTTAATCCTTGTCAATGATTAACTCAATTGCTCTCTATAGAAATTCAACATAGGTAGATGCATACAAAGAAAACACCTATAGACTTTAATTCATACCTTACTAACACTTTAACACCTTTTGGGGTCAGGCTGGCAAATCTGGGAAGATGCCCATTTGCAGCTCAGAGATGCAGATTTGCTTTGGGGCAATTCCCCCCGCCGCCCTTCTAAGCGCACAGTTTACAGAAGATGAGATTCAGATCTCTCTGGACTGGCCAATATCCTGAATAATTAAAAGACATTGTCCAGAAGGTAACAGCATTGTCACCCCTTTTTGGGGACCCAGAAAAAGATGAAATTTGAATAGACTCTATGAGAGATCAAAGGAAAATACAACTATAAAGAATGAGGCTACTGGACAGAGAGCTAGCAATCTTGTGCCTACATGCAAGACCTGCTCACAAGCAATCCCAGAGTTTGCTGCTAAGATGCGGGGCAACAAGCAGGAACTCTGTCCATGGACAGGAGCTGTCTGTGACTTCTACTGCGCAGTGAGAAGTCAAGACTTCCCCAGCCATGGTGCTCTGACTCTCAGCCGTGCTCTGAGCAAACTGTATGCTTGATCCAAGAGCTCCTGTCTCCAGCCAAAAGCCTCGCTCCTTCAGCTGAAGAGATCCACCGCTCTCAAGTCTCTGATCCTGGTAATATGCTGCCCCTACAAGCCTTGGATCCCTCCATCTTTTCCCCTCCTTCTCCCCCACCCTTTCCTCTACTAATTCCTGATCTCCCCAAAGCATGCCAGCCCTCAACCTTCCTTACCCCCCCCCCTTTTTCTGTCTATATCTGAATTATATTAGGCTTTAGGAAGATGTAATACACACACATATGTTAGTTGGCTAGGTTGGTGCTGGCTAGGATGTTCTGTTTAAATACTGTTAGTAATATTGATAGACTGTTCTGCTTTCTGCTCTGCTAGATTGATGTTGTTATTCTTTTATACTCAATAAAGCCCATTGAATCCTTTTAGGATTGGTTTGATCTCCTTTCTTCCTTGCGCCCAGATCCTACATGGTCACTATATAAAAGAACTTGGTCACTTGGTGACACTATGAGACAGGCCTAATTTTGTATGCTAGCTAATAAGCATATTTAGTATATAAATCAGGCCTGTACTGTAACAGTGGCAGAAAAAGACCAAAGTAATCCCAGTGGTAATTGGCGCCCTGGGTGCAGTTCCAAAAGACCTTGAAGAGCACCTCAACACCATAGGGGCCACAGAAATCACCATCAGCCAATTACAAAAAGCAACTTTACTGGGAACAGCCTATATTCTGCAACGATATCAATAATAATAACAGCAACAATATTGATAATAAAACTCAGCCATCCCAGGTCCTTGGGAAGGACTCGATGTCTGGATAAAACAAACCAGTTAATAACACCTGTCTGAGTGTGTAAACAACAACAACATATCACAGATAGTAAGCTGACAACAATGGGGGCTAGCAGAAATAAGACCGTGGCATTTTTACTTCTAAAAGATGTACTTGCACTTCTATGGAGAAGCAGCTTTCTACTTCAATCTCATAAATATACAGAACTGAATAAATAATCCAGAAACAGACAGCAACCCCAAAGAATACAAGACAGGGTGACAAGCCATGAATATATAGCAGTTTGCGGTGTATTTTTCACACAAAAATAACCACAGCAGATTGCTTTAGTAGGCTCTTTAATAAGTTATTCAGTTTACTTGCCAAGTTAAAGGCAAGTCTCAAACTCCTTCCCATGCCACAAACCTGCAAGAGAACATAGGTCTTAGGGAATTTTGGGAGTTTTACCCATTTCAGAGGTCTTGCAGATATTTTAGAGGCAGAGGCTATACAAACATGTTTCAAGAATGTTGGTTCATAGATTTCATAATGATAAAGCAATTACGTCCAACCTTCCCAGATTCATGCTCCAGATTACTTTGTATAAAGTTTAGCACCAGCTCTAAGCCCATGGATATCTTGACTGCTTCCAGATTCAGAAAACAAATGAGGTCACAAACGGACTGCAATTTAAACAGATGGCATGGAGAAATTCATGGCAGTCCAAGATCGGAGCCTATCAAGCAGGATATGCAAACCAGGGGAGCTGCGGAAGGAATCACTAGCATATGACAACTAAGCCCAGGACATTCATTGGTCTGGGAGCAGATGGGAGCTCTTGAGATAATGATGCACCCAGTGATTACTTACCTTGGTATAGACATGAATTCGGTCTGTGTTCCTACTTGCACAGAACACCAGGCCTCTATACACTGGAAAGGATTCTGAAGCCTCTAAATGCTCTGGAAAGAAAAATGAAAGGAACGTTCAGGTCCACTTCAAACCATTTCACTTCCATTCCCTCACAGCAAATACACATCCTGCAACATTGGGCCAGAAGTGCACATTTGTGGCATTCTTATCGTTTTTATAGGCTGTCCCCCACTCCGAGCAGCTGTCCTCTCCCCAGGATGGCTATGCCAAGCAGTGTCTAATGTAAACAGTGCCAGGTCCAAGTCTCAGCAACGGCTTTTGAAAACAGCATCTGCACTGCCATGATGAGCCTTCTATGCTGGGTCTCTGAAGCCACACCCTCAGTTAATGGCATAAGGCTGCAAATAGTCAGTTCGGTTTCAAGACTTATTATTCCTAGTGCAAATAAACCACCTACAGTGGTCCAGTGAATATTGGAAACCACCAAAAACCCAGGAAGCATCCACTGGAATGTCAGCAGTGAATATTGGACCAAAAGACCTGGATTCAAGCTTCTGTTCAACCAGGATTCTTTGGGACCTTTGTTAATCCACAGTCTCAGGTTCAGTTTCCCATCCGTACAACAAAACCGAAATGTTACTAACCTAACTTGTAAAGTTGTTGTGAAGATGAATGAGGTAATTAGTGGAAGCTAAAAAGTGCCATAGAAATTTATATTATTACTAGCCGACCCCACACAGAGCATCTGTGAGCTCTTTGGGGCCGGCAGTTACCTCTCCCTCCCCCATTCTGCCCCAGTCTCTGCTTCTGGGCCCAGCCACCTCTCCTCCCCACTGCCACTTCTGCCCCACCCTTTCTTCCCCCTCTCCTAGGCCTTACCTCCGTGGCTGGGCTGGGCCCACCACCTCTGGCCTCCATGGATGGGCCGCAGCGGCAGCAACCAATCCTTCTGGGTGCGCCTCAGCCAATCAGGCGCGTCCACCACCCAGCCAATCAGCTGGGCTCTGGGACACACATTCCAAGGCATACCCAAGAGAATTAATATAATAGATATGTTTATATGCTTTGTTCTTTTATAATCAAATTTGTGCAACAAAGGATTTCCAGTATTTTCTTTGTATCTTGCTTTGAACACTCAGCAGGGCAGAGAGAGAGAACAACTCCATTATCAAAGTTAATTTTGCAGACCACCAGCCAAATTTTCCAAGAGAAGTGTGTGCTTGAGAATGCCCAAATCGCAATGTGCAATACAAGTCACAGCCCTGCCGTGATCTCCGGGACAGGCCTAAGAGGACACTCTTAGTTAATCATCTAAGTTCAAATCCTGAGAGCACTAGGAGTGTGCACGGAACTGCCAAACTGCGGTCCAGCACTGGGGTGGGGGGTGGCTTTAAGAGCGGGTGGAGGGTTTACTTACCCCTCCCGCCTCTTTCCCGTTCTGGCGCCGTAAGTTTAGTAGTAATTGGGGCGGCAGGATACCTCCCTGCCGCCCCTTCCCCGCTGCTGCTCTGCAAAACTCCCAGAAGTCCTTTGCATGTGCAAAGGACTTCTGGGAGTTTTGCAGAGCAGCAGCAGGGAAGGGGCGGCAGGGAGGTATCCTGCCACCCCAATTACTACTAAACTTACGGCGCCAGAACGGGAAAGAGGCGGGAGGGTAAGTAAACCCTCCACCCGCTCTTAAGGCCCCCCACCCACCCGAACCGGACCACCCAGGTCTGGACAGCTCCGGAGGCCTTTAGAATGGCCTCCGGACCGGTCCGGGCCCATCCCTAGAGAGCACCAGGACTTATTTTGGGCAACTCTCTCTCTCTTAAAGTCTTGATCTTTCAAAACAGACGCAAATGTTCATCTAGGCTGTAGATAACAAGAGCTTAATTGGGTCTTGGTTTTCTTTTTAAAACCTGTATGTAAATGTCTTATCTTTAAAAATATAGCTGCACTCCTCTCAAAGATAGGGATACACTATACAAAGTTAGTTCATACACAGAAATCTTCAGCTATCTACATGCTTACAATAGGGTTACTAGTCAATAACTGCAAAAAGGAAATCAGTGTTACTTACTTTCTCCAAGCTCTTGCTTGCAACAGTCAGGATGCTTATTAGAGACAATGGTGGTTTCTTCCTTGTTTTCGCCAGACATTCCAGTTAGCTGTTGTCCAAAGCTTCTCCTCTGCCCAACTTTTTTGGTTGGGTCTGCATCATTAAGATTTATAGTAGCTTGAGCCACATTTTCTTTATCACTTTGGGTAGCAATAGAGTCGCTCATTTGACTTTTTTCCTGTTTAACTATGGACATTTTTAAAAAGAAGCGGTGAAGAGCAGTTGTACCTCTGTTGTGTACTAGTAAACCCAATAGTACTACTAAAAACTGTTGGTTGTATCCTAGGGGTTTTGGACAGGACAATCCCATTAAGTACAAAATGTTATGCTTAGCTATTGGTGCAGGACTGGCACATTTGAAGAGCGACATTACACAGGCTGTACAAAAACAAGTTTTGTTCCGAGCATAAAATAGGTCTGGGGGACAAAATTCTGGAACAGTAAAGGTAAAGGTAAAGTGTGCTGTCAAGCTGATTTCGACTCCTGGTGCCCACAGAGTGCTGTGGTTTTCTTTGGTAGAGTACAGGAGGGGTTTATCATTGCCTCCTCCTGCACACTATGAGATGATGCCTTTCAGCATCTTCCTATGTCACTGCTGCCCAATATAGTAACAGCAGGGATTTGAACCAGCAACCTTCTGCTTGTTAGTCAAACATTTCCCTGATGCACCATTTAAGGTGACAAAAAGACAGTACATGACTATTTTGTCTTGGAGGTCCTTGTCTTGGAGATGCTAGGAGAGTTTTCTGCACAAGCTATTGAGACATATGGCAAATGCATGTTGCATATACAGACAAAACCAAAATTTAGAAACTTTGAATGCGTTAAGAGGTAATGAGATGTAAAATCAGGTTGTTCACTTGTAATGTATGATCTGTACGTGATCCGTAGACTTTCATAATTCTGGGTTCTCCACCTGTGCAGGACCTCGCAGGTGGAATATCAGCAAAAGGTACGTCAATTGCATAATGTCTCACAAAAGGCAGTTTCCACTTTGCAGATATCCTCTGCCTGTATTCCAGACAGATGTGCAGCCAAAGTTGCAAAAGCGCTAGTAGAGTGTGCTTTGATAGTATGTGGAGGCTCTACTTTTTGTATCTTACAAGTTAGAAATATAAGTTCCATCAACCAATGGGAGAGCCATTGGTGCGAGATTGGACTAAAGGTAATTTAGTTCTGCCTTTGTATGCGACAAAACGTTGTTTGCTGAGCTGAAAACATGTCCATATAGAATAATGGTGCCACACGCACATCTAAGGCATGTGATGCTTTTTTGAACGCCGTGGATGTGTTTCTGAAAAACATAGGTAAAACAATATCTTGGTTAAGGTGAAAATTGGACATAATTTTTGGCTAGAAGGCAGGGTCCATACTTGTTAGGGCCTTAGGTATGGAGAGTCCAGCCTCAAGGCTGCTAATTCACTCTCTTTACCATAATTATGTTGACTAAAGAGACAGTCTAAAGTGACCAACTTCAAAGACACGATCGCCATTGGCTCAAATGGCTTTTCTGTCAATGTCGATAGAACTAGTGAAAGACTCCATTGCTCTATGGGCTGCCTAATTGGCAGGTACACATTATTCAAACGCTTTAAGAACCTTTTGCAATTGGGATGAGAAAATGCAGTACAGCCATTTCATCCTTTACATCTACAAGATATTGCTGCTAAATGTACCTTGAAGGATACATTAGCTAAGCCACTGGTTTTTAGGGTAGTCAGGTATAAAAAAAGTACTTTTCTTATGGTTGCCAATTCTGGTATGAAGTTGTGGTGTTCTGCATAGGAAGCAAATATTTCCCATTTGTAGGCATAATTGCAGTAAATGGATGTCTTTCGCTCATTCAGATATATTTCATCTAGAAGCCTAGAAGCCATGTTATCAGATTCAGGATCTTCAGATTGGGATGTAGCACCTGACCCCTGTCCTGTGACAGTAGGTCTGGAAACCGAGGGAGATGCCAGTACCTTCTGGCTGACAGATATAGCAGAACGGGCAGCCATGCTTGGCACAGCCACCAGGGGATCAGCCAAATGCGCTTTGTATTTCCTGAAGCATTCTGGCCCCTACTCTGCTTGAGACAGAATGGGGGAGGAGGGGTCCGTTCCCCCAGCCCTTGAGCAGTATCTTGGATATTTCTGGGGTTTTGTTGTTGCTGTTGCAAATAGGTCTAAAGCAGGATATCCCCAACTTTGGAAGATCCTGTCTAAATAATCCATTTTTATTTCCCATTTGTGATGTTGTAGGCTCAACACCACTCTGCTTAAACTGTCTGCTAGGACATTTTCTGCCCCTTTTATGGGTAGACCGCAGTGTTGGCCCAAATTTTTCTCATCTGTGTGTGGGATAAGTTTTGTTCTGCGCAGCAGAATCAAGGCAGTGTGTGCACATGTATCTTCACTGGGGCCTTCCCAATTCAATCTGAGCAGGCATTAACTGAGCAGACATTTTAAAACTTGTGTGCGCACACCTTGGAGGAAACACTGGTAGAGTGGTTAGGAATACTTGATGGACTTTGTCCTAAGTCCCAAATTTGTACACTGAGATTGCAAAGAGACCTTCTCCGCCCTGCCTGTTTAGGTAAGCTATGGTGGCCATATTGTCTACTTCCACTTGTACCGCCTTCCCTTTTGATATTAGAGGAAGCATAGGCAGCGCAACCAGTTGAGCAGCATGCAGACCTAAAATCGCACACCAGATACGTTATTTCCTATGACTGTTTGATTTCCAAACCTAAAGCTTCTGCCATCTCCTCCACCTGTGCATGATAGGTCTTCATTTCCTCTGTTTGGGAAATGGATGGTCTTCCTGGAACCTTTTCATTGGGCAATGGATCAGATGGTTGCTCTGTGACTGCTGAACCAGCATCAGATTCTAAAGATGTATCATAACCCTCCACTGAAGATATTACATCCTCTCTCTGATACAG
Source organism: Hemicordylus capensis (assembly GCF_027244095.1). Classification (NCBI taxonomy): domain Eukaryota; kingdom Metazoa; phylum Chordata; class Lepidosauria; order Squamata; family Cordylidae; genus Hemicordylus; species Hemicordylus capensis. The sequence continues at coordinate 169,818,954 of NC_069657.1, forward strand.
TTTCTGATTATGCAGTGTATGACTAATTGGTTTGTCTGATAATACGTACTAGCAGTAGCTAGTGGTCTTGGGAGGTTATATTGAGGTTGCTACTGGTGTCTTAAATGCAGACCTTTCAAACAAAACTCTAGTGGAAGAGGGGGCCACCTTTTGTGTAGAGTCTTCCAAACAAGATCCAAGCTTTCTTCTCAACCCCTGCTAACTTGGCAAAGAGGCACTTTTTAACATGGTGTTTCTCTTTATTTAGCGGGGGAGAGTAACTGGCCCTATCCACCCCCAGCACAGTATCTCCAGTGACTGTTGCTGGTGTCTATCTTACGTTTATTTTTAGATTGTGAGCCCTTTGGGGACAGGGATCCATCTTATTTATTTATTATTTCTCTATGTAAACCGCCCTGAGCCATTTTTGGAAGGGTGGTATAGAAATTGAATGAATAATAATATGTTCTATAGAGGTAGCTTGCTGTGCTTCCCACAAATGATATCCATCATAAATCGCATAGTAGTCTAGGGGACATAATGCAGCAATACTCCCTGTGAGCTTTAAAATCTTTGGTGGTGGGAGCACATCAGAACAGCAGGAAAGCCCCAGTCCTCAACACATCTGCAGTGGTGGCTGTAATGGGTATATTCCTTTCACGCACCCTCACTTGGAGGGTCTGGTCTTGGTGATGAATTGGCCTTGATGAATAAGATTTTCTTGGAGACATGGATGGAGTTTTAGGAATGGCAATAACCTCATCCAAGTCCTCATCCACATCCAGTCCCTGACTAAGGAATCTCTTAAATGTGGAAGCAGAAGGAGCGCTTTCTATAGAATCTAATAAAGAAAGCAACAAACATGTAGTAGCCTGATCCAAGTCTCCTTCCATAACATCCAAAGGATTGTCCTCCTCGACACTAACATCAAGGGCAACAGCACTCTCTGAGAATGTGGACTCTCCAGTGCCGATGTAGCTGTTGACATTGACTCCCCCTGTCTAGCATGTTGCTGATGTTGACACTGCTACCGGTGCATGAGCACATGGGGATTCCCCTCAACTTCAGTGTCTGTGTATGGGCTGATGAAGCATATGCATGTGGAGACTCCATCAGATTCAATGTCAATGGCTGGGATGATGTTGATGTCGATGGAGGGTGAGCAGGCGATCTCAGCACTTGCACCTCTGAAGGCGAGGGTATGTGGAGATCCTTCATTGAAGTCAAGGCTCCAAGAAGAATTGTCAGTAGCCCGTCCAGAAGTACAAAACCAGAAGTTTCTCAATGTTTTAATTTCTTTTCTACAGAACCAAATCCAACTGAGGAGCAGAGTCCAATGAGGCAAACACTTTGGTGGTCAGAACGGAACTAAGGGAGAAGCACTCCAACTGCCAAAATAAACCATCACGCTGAGTGCAAGGGGTGGGTTGTGAGTGCCACAAGGAGCTTGGATATTCTGCCCTTGAGGTCCTGCGCAGGCACAGAACCCAGGATTATCAATGTCCTATGGATCACACTACAGATCATGAACTTATTTTCAGGCCTAGGAAATGAGGCATCCTTTCTAAATATAAGTAGCCGACACGCCTCAGCAATGAGTTTCCAGAACAATTTTAACAATCACATACGTTGGTAATTAAGTGAAGTATCTACAGTGCATCATCTGTTCAAGAATAGCAACGGGAGACATATGTATTTCTCAAGTTGGTGAAAAGCAATACATTTTCTAATGAGAACCAGAACAAGAGGACTGACAGCAAGCTACCATGGAAACTGATATTTTTATTCTGACCCACTGAATTTACTTCCTAGTGACATCAGGAACATTCATTGGCAACAAATTAACAGCACGTAGTGCACACAATCTGGCCAACAAAGATCAAGATGAATGTCTACCAGATTTCCTCTCAAGTTCTTGTCATATTTTAAAGTGCTCTTTTGTAACATCACAGAAAAAATGATGGTGCTCTTTTTAAAAAAGCAAGATTTTAACAGCAGCACAGGAGTATACTTACTGTTTCTTCCCCTAGGAGAGTCACATATTTCACAATAAGGCAGCAATGGATTATTACTGTAAGTGCAAAGACTGCAATGCCAGACTGCTTCAGAAGAAGTATCTTTGCTTGAGTGAGATAACAGAGTGCCAAAGTCCCCCTGGGTACTTTCTTCTGTACATGAATGGTTTGTTTTCCCAAACAAAGCTTTTCTCCCTTTGTTAGAAGAACTCCTCTTTGGAGTAGATGTTTCTAGAGCTCTTGGTCTCTTTGCTTCACTGCAAAGTACATCCATATCATTTTGTTCTCCAAAGTCCAAATATCCACCATTCTCCATATCTTTTCCCTCAGAAACTTGAGAAGAATCTGACGTGAAGCTTGAAGGTTTATCACAAGAAACCATTTTTCGCTTTTTCTCAGTATTTGGTTTTGGTGAAAAAAAGGCACGAATATCATGCTGCTTTTCCTTTTCAAACTAGGGGTAAGGGCAAATGAATATTACTTAACACAGAGGCACACCTTTCATTATATCCAATAGAGCTGGTCAAAGTTTTCCAACGACTAGGTTGTATCACTTGATTGAAATTAATGGGACTGAAGTTAGTCCCTACTCAATGGGACCTAACAGCCTTTCTTTGGATACAACCCAATAATTTCATATCCTTTCCAAGTGCAAAATTGTGGTAGGAGGTGCTTGGATAAACGAAGAAAATGTAAATTACAGCTAATGTTCTAGACTGCAGAAATAAGAACAGCTGTAAGGCGACTACTATAGATGTTTTATGACAAATTAAATTCAAAAAGTCTATAGCACTGTAGTCCAAAACCTTTACATTTTTTCTTGTAACACCTTCCCCTAAGACATTGTGTGTTATCTGGCATTTCTAACTTAAAATAACAAGTCAGATGTTACAATGAGATAAGCAAGTCTGTACAGCATTATCTGATGGGATGACACTACACCAATAAAGCCAATGTCATCTACTCTTCCAAAGCATGGTTACCTTTGCAAATAAATATTTACCACTTGAATCAGAGGCTAAAGAACTCTTCATAGCAAATGCAGAATAAAATATTAATATTGCTGCCCTGGTCAAAGGAACTATGTAGGTAACACCAGCAGCCCAGTGTGAGAAATTGTGTCAAATGCTGTAGATTTGTTTGTCGTTTGGGGCCTAAGCACCTGAAAACGAGACTAGTTTTCCTGATCTACTGCTACATTAACATAATTGCAAAGCCATGGGGTTTTTTTTGGGGGGGGGATGCTCTGCACCTGCACTAAGAAGTGGTACATTAGGCTGTTTAGAGAATGAATAAAGTACCAGTACTGCAAAACCAAGAGAAGGAATTTATTCTGATATGACACTCTGCGAGCATGCTGTTTGTATTTAAAAACAACCCAGCTGCCATCTGAAATCACAGGCTACTAGGTGGAGAATCCAGAAGACATACTGAGTGCTTGAATTCATTTAGCCCAGGGCAGTGAACTCTTCTACATTTATTTCAAGGATATGGATCCATATTACCATGAGGCCAATGTTTTTTCAAGAGTCAAACCAGACCAAGACTCATTAGTCTGCTAGGATACACTTGTAAAGCATGCTAAAACTCCCAACGCAGTGGAAACCAGTGAAGTGACCAAATTCCAACTTAACTGATAGGCTTTCAAAGCCTATTTGCACCAAAATGTATAATAAACTATGCTCCTGTGAGACTGTGAGTCCTCCCTCTACTTGTTCAACCAACAGTGATCCCACACTGGGGTGCTCTCCTCCCTGCCCACCAAGAGGTAGCTCTTTGAAAAGGATGGTTGGAGGATGGGCTAGAAGGCACCTCTCAGAGACCAGTCCCTACAGATGCAGCAATGATTCACACCTCTTACGAGGTTAGAAACTTTACATTGGAACTTTAAGAGCCCAAGTGGGAGTGGACCATTGTCAGGCAAAGAAGCAGAAAGACAATTCTCAAGCAAACAACCTCTATGTTCTCCCTATTTGTTGCCCACCAGTGGTCTAACACGGAGATGTACCACAGTGGTTCCCCCAACAGGTTTGGACAGGAGGAACTGACTGATACAATATTGTTCGTAGCACACACTGAAACAGCTTGTGAAGCAGTCTGACCACTTTCTTTAATGAGATGTTCAGCAGACCAAAGATGTTCTGAATGCCAAGGAAAACGTTAATGCCATTTTGGTGACAACAGTATGCTATTCAGTGGCCCTTATAAACACACTCTCTAGGATGCATGTTCCTGGATGGAGGCAGGAGCCTTTGGCGAGATTCTACTGCTTCACACTCAGAGGAGTTTTTGTAAGGTTTACAGATCAATTAAAGCTATAAATCTTGCCCAATGGCATCTTATCTGGCCTTCAAGGATGAGATTCAAATGTTCCCAAACACTGGTAGGAGAGGAACACTTTTGTGTAGCCTAGGTAAGAACTTGCAGCTAAAGGCGGGGATAAACGTCTCTCTCTGAGGATTCGTTTTGAGTACTTCCAGCATTCTGGTTGGAAGCTTAGAAAATAATGATGTGGAGGAGGGTCTTTGTGGCAAGTCCTTGCTGTTATACTTTGACAAATCAAATAGCTCCCCTGACTCAAAGTGTCTCTCCAAGTCCAAACCAGGTTATGGAAAATGCTGTCTCAGCTGCATCTCACAATGGGGCTGGTTGCTGAACAATATATCACAAGGCCTCTATCACAGCTCCTCTCCATGCGGCCAAGGAGCCACCAGGGCTCTCTCCAGCCTTCTCAATCTCATCGGAGCTGAAGACAAGGGCCTCAGCTGTTTGTCAGCTACTGTTCTCATGTGAGACAGGTGGCCAGTGCGTGGTTAGGTATTAGAGGTACCTCCAACCACTCACAAGAGAACAATATTTGACAGAAACAGATGAAGCCCTTGATCAGAGCTAATAGGGCTCTTCCCTGTGACCTTGCATATAGTTAAAGACTGGTGAGGTACAACGGAGTTGTGAAAGATTGAAGCTAGACCTAAGGCAGGATGAGGTGGACAGGGAAAGAGACACAACACAGGAACTGCCTTGGGATTCTCTGTGCTCAGCTGAATTACTATTTCTCTCTCCCCCACTCCCCGTTTTTTAGCCTCTTAGTCAGGGAGGAAAGTCTAAGCCACTTCTAACGGGCTCCAATGATCAGGTTGATTCTATTCACCTTGGAGGCAGGAGAAGACTGGTCTCTGAAAGGAAACACAAGGGGCCTCCTCAGCCTCGCCTCCAGCAAGATTTTGCCTCTCAGTGGATGAAGAGCAGAGCATCCCAGTGTTGAGCCACTGTCGGGTGAATAAGTAGGGAGAACTTAAAAAAAATTTTTTTAAGAGTACAATAATAAATGAATTCACCACAAAAACTGGAAAAAACTATCTGAGGGAGTCTATAAGGAATTGAAATATAATTATAGTAGCTGATTTGAGTTGAAGAAACAACACTCAAGCACTCACTCCCACTTATGCATACAACCTTTCCCTCATGCATTTTGATAGTTCTAGCATCTGGGAGGAAAGAGAGAGCTGAAAGAACCTTTCCCAATTGTCACGAGCCAAACTCATTCAAGCGACAAATATACAACTGAACAAGACCCTGCCAGAGAACAGGAGCTTGTTAGTCAAGAAGAGATTTAAATGGAGAACATTCAGAGGCAAAAATAGGCACTTTAAAAGCTGCAGTGCAGCTGAGGAGACATTTATCAGCTGCGCAAAACAAATACCCTTATCTTCTTGCTGGCAGAGGAAACCTTGTGTGGGTTTAAGGCTCTAGACCACAGGAGTGGTATTTAAAAACAGATGCAACATTTGACTGCAACCGATAACCAAATGTTTTGATTGTCTAATGTCTTTTTAGCAGTTTTCATCATATACTAAAATGACAGAGACTTAAACTAACTGCAGATAGCTATATGATGCTTTGTCAATTTCAGGTTGTATCATACTTGCATGTCAAAACAGAAAGCATGAGGATAACACAGAAATATAGCAAAGGAAAGTTGAACTATGGCTTAGATTACTGTTCAACCATTTTTTAAAAAATGCATGAAACACAAGACCTACAGCTGGCCAATCTTACATGTGTGAATAAAACCTCATTCTTTAGCTCATCCAGACTTTCATTAGGGGTCCAGGCTTCAGCAAAATTCAGAAAACTCCATTGTTCTCTGTCTCCTTCTTTTGCATGCATTTTCTCTTTCTTGCCATTTAGTGTGGCACCCGTAACTGTGGCCTGCAGGAGAATAAGAAGGCATTATGTCTTGCTTTGGGATACATTTAAAAAGAGCAGTATTGCTTACATCCAGAAGTTCACTTCAGCCACTTTAGTTTGGGATGGAGCTTCTGCCAAACATTCTCCTTGTTCTTGGGTTTTGTAGCATTACCTTGTAGGACAAGTGTCCAGTAACCAATTCATTCCTGTCTCTAAATACCAAAACTGTGGCTGGTGAGTTGCTAAAGTTCTATTGCCACATGGGGCGGGACCAGAGTAGGAAGTGTTTGAGGCCTGAGCAATAGGCCTTGGGCATCAGATCAGTTTCACTTCTGACTAAAGACTGCAAAGAATATTCCTAGAAGGATGGAGACCACAGCAAAGCTGTAAGGTCTGACTCATGTAAAGGAATGTCTCCTCTCATTGCACCTCTGCCTTCATGCTACTGAGGAGACCCTTTTAGGGGTGCCTTTGTCATTTGGAGTATGGTGGGGGCTAACAAGTCCAAGACCTCCTCAGCAGTGGTAACCTTTGTATGAATCTTTGCCCAGAGATGCCTATCCAGCAGCAAACCAAACCAGGGCTTTCACTCTTTCACAAATGGATCCAATAGACCAGGGCTGTCAAACCCCTGGCCTAGGGACCAGATCCAGCCCACACAGCTCCTTCCTCCAGCCCTTCCTTCCTTTCCCACGTCATGTTGCACAGTCCCTTCCTTTCCCTTCCTTCCGCCGCCCCTGCTCCACATTGCCTCACTCCTTCCTTCCCCCACTCCATCAAAGCGGCAGCATCCAAAGTGCCGGCCGCTTTCCTTCTTCCCCTGGAGCCACTCCTTCCTTTTCCCTCACCTCATGTCATGCTGAAATGCCAGCCAGCTTTCTTCTCCCCGCCCCCCGCTGCTGCCAGTATTTCTCTCCCCCTCTTCCACCCCCTTCCCCCTCCCTCTCTTGTTAAGCTTCCCCACCCCCTTTCCCTCTCTTTCTCTCACCAAGGCTCCTCCCTGCCTTTGGGAAGTATGATATTCAGAAATTCTTCCAAGAACAATTAAAAAAAATTACATTTTTCCTGAGCATATTCCAGTGTAATAGTGCATTCAGCTAATTTAAGTGGCAGGGCAAGATTGGGTGAAGAAAAGGAGTGAGAGAAAGTGCAAGGAGGAGGGCACGAGGCGACAGAAGAATGGACATTCATAGGATTTTTTGTGTTACATGCAATGGAAGATTTCATTTAAATCTGATGGGCTGCATCCTAAGATTTTGCTCTGTTTGTGGAAGACCCCTTCTATGAGCAGAACTCATTACTCACAATATATGCCTATTCTGCCTCCTTTACAAGTCAGATATTAAGCTACTCATACATTTTATGCTCTAATGTTTCAGTTTCTCTTCTGCTTTAAATTGACTTCATAGACACCACAGCAGGCTTTTTACTTTATTTTCCGGCATGCAATTCAAATGCCTATAGTCCTAAAATTGTAGCAGGATCTTCATTTTTTTGTATTGCTAAACCTTTTCCAAAATGTACCTAAGGTTTACTAAAATGTCAAGTCCAACTGTCTTGCACCACCTGTTGACAGACAGCCCAATTTTGGGGTATCCCAGAAAGCACTCCTCTATGTGACTGTGCAAACTATATGGGACTGTGGGATCACAGTCTCCATTTTAGATGCTGTAGTTCATAGACTCATGAACATTTCACCTGCCTGGGGTTTAGCAAGATCCACAGCTGGTCACTCAGCATGAGCAAAGTGTGGGGCAATATACACCAAGGTCAGAATAGCTAAGACTGAATGGGATGCCCCCAGCCCTCTCTTTCAGGGAGAAGGCAATAGCCAGCAAGCAGAACCCATTTCAAAAGGAAAAGAATTCTCCCTTAACAGTGAAGCACTCCTCAAGAAGTTCACAGATAATCGGTGAATTTCCTAACCCATTCTAAATTAACAACTTAGCTGGCAAAGACTCAAGGAAATGAGTGTGTCAAAATTGGAGATGTGTAATCTATACACCTGTGCTACGCTGATGACATCACTCTGATAGCTGAGAATGCAGATGATCTGCAAGCTCTAGTAATGGAAGTCAAGGAGCACAGTAAAAAAATTGGACTACAACTAAATGTAAAGAAGACTAAACTGATGACAGCAGGTACAAAAACCAGCCTCAGAAATTATCGTGAAGACATTGAAGTGGTGGATAGCTTCTGCCTTTTAGGATCGATCATCAACAGTAAAGGATCTAGCAGTCAAGAAATACACCGCAGACTAGCACTTGGTAGGGTTGCAATGAAGGCCTTGGAAAGGATACTTGGATGCCGTGATGTGTCCATACCTACAAAGATTAAAATTGTTCAGACAATGGATGTGAAAGCTGGACTTTGAAGAAGCAAGATAGAAAAAGCTTTTGAAACTGACGCTTTTGAACTTTGGTGCTGGAGAAGACCTTTGAAGATAACATGGACAGCCAAGAAAACAAACAAATGGGTCATAGAACAAATCAATCCAGAATTTTCACTCGAGGCACAAATGACCAGGCTCAAACTATCATACTTTGGACACTTTATGTGAAAATCCAGCTCCTTTGAGAAGTCCATAATGCTGGGAAAAGTTGAAGGAAAGAGAAGAGGATGATCAGCAGCAAGGTGTATGGACTTGATTATGACAGCAATGAATGCACCACTGAGACCTTAAAAGACAAGCTGAAGACAGATCATCCTGAAGAGAACCTATCTATGTGGTCGCTAAGAGTCAATACCGACTTGACAGCACTCAATCAATCAATCACTCAATCAAATCTATACATCTGGGAGGCATCCTGGTCTTCTGATAGTCAGTCCAGCAGTACTATTCAACATGTCCAATACACTTACAAAACTTTACCCTTGCCTTTGTTGGGCAAGATGCACTCAGTGAGATTACATTTTCTTATTTCAGCTCAGTCAATTTTAGATCCCACTCAGGTTGAATCTGTAAGGTCCCATTCTGAATGCATGTGCGCACACACTGCCTTGATACTGCTGACCAGAACAAAACTCATTCCGCACACAGATGAAAAAAATTAGAGAGAACACTGACTTTCAGGATGGGTAACATGTCTTGGAAACTGCCTCAGGCCATATTTTGAGGTATATACCTCTAGCCAAAGCATATGTTTTTGGAATCTGCTTGGATCACTAGCCTATGGACTCTCATAGTGGCAAGTGGTAGCCCTTCACTCCTCGCCTCTCTTCCCTGTGAGAACAGGCCAACCAACATGCATGCAACCAAGCCAACCAACCGATAGGTAAACTAACCTTTTGCCCTTTTAAGCCTCCTTGCCCCCTCTGTCTTTCCAGCCTCCCTGCTTTCAAGCACTTTCCACAGCAAGCCTTAAGCCAGACTCTGGTCAAGTAGTTTAGCCATCTGTAATTAGGACCTCAAGCTAAACTGCTGCTAGCCTTTCTCTTGCTGAGAATATCAGCTAAGATTTATTACCTTGCCTAGCTGAACTTTTGCATTCTGTACCCCCATATGCCCCTAATAAAACTGTTGTACTGTATTTCTGCCTCCTCATCTTTTCCAAAACACCAAACTTGCTCAAATTTGATGCAGGAAACAAAATGCTTCATCTAGCCAATTCCCCATTCTAAGCCAAAAGCATAATCCAGGTTTCTAGGGGCAGTTCTGGTAACACACCCTTTGGATATCCCTGTCTACCATGAACACAGTCACTCCAATTCTGCAGCCAACAGAATTCTGTAAGCTAATTTTTCTCAACCTTTTCTTCAGATACACAACACATCTCTTCCTGAGAATCAAAGGTAAGTGCTTAGAGGGGTGGGGGAAGAGTTAACTGGGAAAGGAGGAATAGAAACAGAGAATGAGGTTTTTAGGCATATGCCTGCAAAGTGCAAGATGACACTATGGCAGGCATCCTAAGCTAAGTCTTGGACAATGGAGATTGCCGATATTCAAGCATGTCTTCCTACCTTGCGGTTCAACATTGCCCACATGAGAGGATCCAGAGTTCCATTTGCGATAAGGTAATGGATGTTCACAGAACTGCACTGTCCAATCCGATGTGCTCTGTCCTCTGCTTGTTTTATATGTCCCGGGTCCCAGTATAGCTCGGCAAAAACAACATGAGTGGCAGCAGTAAAGGTTAAGCCCTAAACATAGTGCAGGAATAAAGATTTCTCTGATTGTTTTCCGGCAAGGCATACAGCAAACGGCCACACACTTTGGCATAATGAAGTTCCCAGGAACTTTTGCAGGTTTTTACAGAAAGTCTTAGAAAGATTCATTAACTAGGCCAGTGTTCTTCATCGTAAGGCCCAGGAGCCAGTGGCGGCTCCCATCAACCCTATGTGCAACTTTCTGACTGTGCGAATCTTGAGTCAAGATTCTGCACAGCCCCCTTGGCACTGTGCTGAGGTGACCATTCCCAGTTTACACTTTGCCCAGTGCTGGTGGGGCTCCTTTAAAAGAAACAGCGTACTGTTGAGTCCCAATGCCATCTTGGACAGAGCTCTGGGAAATGTTGTCCTTTCCCAAGCTTTTCCTATAGAGCTCTGTAAGGAAAGCACTGGGAAGGACCACACTTCCCATAGCTCCATGCATATCTTCCAAGATGACAATGGAGCTCCAGGGCTTCATTTGGCTTAAAGGCCACTCCCCACACTGGGGAAGGTGCAGCACTGGAGGTCAGTGTGATGGGAAATGGTTCTCACTTTGAATGGTTGGGTTTTGTTTTTTTTGGCCAAAGTGGCGCTCACTTGAAAAATAGTGAAGATCACTGAACTAGGCAATTGGCCTCAGCTTGAAAGGACATCTCAGCTGAAGAAAAGGGTACTGAAAGTGCAGGGACATAACAGAAGTGACCAAGAGATAACAAAAAATTGTTTCCCTTGGTCACTTCTGCTATATGTTTCTATGTAAGGGAAGAAGATTGAGCTGGGAAGCGTCAAAATTTAAAGCAGCAGCTTGCAAAAGCCTTGCAAGCTGTTGCTGTTGGCATCTACTTTGCCATTTTGCTAAATATAGGCCTGAAAGCTCAAAGTAGCTTAGAGGAAGTGGAATAAGAAGAAATAAATGTTAAATGGGAGAAAGCTTAACATGAACCATAAAACACCTGCGTGGCTTTAATGTATCTCCCATATTGGAGTTTAAATGATTTATGTAGAGGTATGTGCTGGGAAGCAAATCAAGGGATACATTTAAAAGTAAAGTGTGCCGCTGAGTCGGTGCAGACTCCTGGAGCCCACAGAGCCCTGTGGTTGTCTTTGGTAGAATACAGGAGGAATTTACCATTGCCATCTCCCACGCTGTATGAGATGATGTCTTTCAGCATCTTCTGTATTGCTGCTGCCTCATATAGTATCAGCGGGGATTCAAACTGGCAACCTCTGGCTTGCTAGTCAAGTCATTTCCCACTGTAAAATATGTGTGTATGTGTATGTATGTATGTATACACACACACACACACACACACACACACCTAGCTGACATTTTTTCTTCTTAGAGCTGCTCAGCTGCTGCATCAATTTCTGCACAATTAGATTTCCAAACCACTGAATACCAGCATGAAATAATGACCAGGGTGCTACCACCCTCTAGCTTTTCACCATGGTTAATTCAGCTTCTGCAAGTAGTTTTAACTGGTTCCTTTCATGTATGAAATGGCCTAGCAGATCATAGAACCCTAGTGTGTCCCATAAAATAATAAATCAATACATACATACACATAAATGGCAACAGAGTGAACAGGCTCAAGTGTCACGAACAGCAAGGTTTTTTTGTTTTTTTAAAAAAGAAAATTAAACCTCAAAGCTGAGAATGTTGCACTTACCTGACCAGCAGCCTGAATGCTCAGAACGGCCACTCTAGTATCTGGGTCCTTCTGAAACTGATTTACAAGGTTTATTCTTTCTGCAGAAGGTACACTTCCATCTATTCGAATATAGCAAGCCTGTGACATAAGAAACATGGACCGACATTACAAGGCATCCTTGGTTTTAGGCAAGGAAACATTACATTACTAGGGAACAAGAAGTGCAGGTGTGATTTCTGGTTTTGCCATCCAGAGGCCCACCTGGATCCAAGACCAGATTTTAGGGCAGTTTCAAGAGTACCTCTTGGAAGACTTGGAGCAGACGTTGGCCTCCCGTCTTTGCTCCTCTCACTTGAGGCAGAAAATCAGAGATAATATGTGAAGTCAAGGCCTGCTCCCAACCTTCTTTAATAAAAAAAAGTCCAGGGATTTAATCAGGGCAAAGCATGAAATTGCCCACAAAACTATAGCTGCTCACAAGCAGGCAAGTGAAAAAGATGTGGCTTTTCATTTCCTACTATTGTAGACCTGGCTCTAAATAAGTGGCAGTAAGCATACGCCCCAAGGGAAAAACAATTAATTATGTTGTATTTGTTTGCGATATATTTTTTTATACCTTGTAGATGGAAAGTGGGATACAAATATTTTGAATAAATACATTCGCAAAAGATTGCCACACCAAAGCTCTAATTGATGCAAGTGTTCTTAATCAGTAAGAGTTTATTTTTACAACATTTACAACTTAAATATATGCAAAAATAAGAGACCAAGCTGCAGAAAGATTCATTAACATCAATATAAACATTTTAGTAATTATTTTGCAGTTTTTCTCCTGTCTATAAACATTCCTGGTGACAACCACAACAATACAAAAATGTGTATACTGTACATATTTACTGATTTTAGCTAAGAATTGCTGCCTAAGTTAATCAAACACTTGTTTAAACAAAACAAGCTTCAGCATATTCTGAATTTCTAAGGATGGTTCAAGGAGGAGGGAATACAAACGGTGGAAGTTGTCATACAGTTGGCCTCCTATGCTAGGAAAGAGCCTGAATAAGAGCCTGAATGCTACACACTATGCTAGAAAAGAGCCTGAATAAAGGTCCCACCTCTTCATTTTAAAGTATGAGTAAGCTCATGGAGAAGTAGTCACACTATCAGAGGAATTACAGCTAAATAAGAACATAAGAACATAAGAACAGCCCTGCTTTAATATAGTCCTTTACAGCGCCTGCCCAAGGCCCAATGTTAAGTTCTAAATTTGTGTGGTGCATGTACTCCTAATTTCTGATTCAGGTCAGCACCAGGCCAACCCAACCTTTAACCGGGATCAACAATTCTAGCTTAAGTCCTAGATTAACCATCCCAGTTGGGTCGGCACCGTGCCAACCTAAAAATCACTGGAAATTTTCCTGTTCACAGAATCAGAAATTGGGAATGAACTCATCATGCAAATCCAGGATTTAACTTTTAACAGAAATTGCAATCATCATGTGAACCAGCCCACAGTTGTATCTTTCCCCCATAAGTAAGTTTTGAATATATTGGGTTGGCTCCTAAGAATGACTTGTGTGAACAGAAGGCATTCTATTGAGCAAGGGGGGAGGAGGAACAGTTTTCACCGATTTCCTTTCTCCCCTGCAGCCTTTTGCACCTCCCAACAATCTACTCCTGAGGGTCCCCTAATCCCCAGAAGAACTGCAGGGAATGTAGTCCAGAAACAGAAACTGTAGTACATGTACTATTAACACAGTGGTCAAGATGCAAACAAGAGAGAGACTGTCACCAAGTTGTTTTTAGTAGCAATACAAAGACAATATACACAGACTTGAGAGCAAGAGTCTTAAATAGCAGTCTAACCAAATAAGGTGCACTTACCTTACTTTCTATTACTGCCTCTGTGCATGCCTGAAGCATGGTTAAGTGATGTGCAAAGATGAGAAATTTCAATTGGTCATTTTCAAGCAGCATCTTGATATAATCCTTTACAGCGCCTGCCTAAAATATACAGGGAAAGTTGGAATTTTGATGCAATAAATTGAAAAGGAAGAGGTTAAGGGATAATACAAAGCAATGAGAGTGTTGCTGCTCAAAACAGAACTACATTACTACAAAATGTTAGTTTTCGTTTTACCTTTTCTACAAAATATCAATTTTCTAAAGTACATCAAACTTATAAAAAGCAATCAGTTAGCTCTGATGCAGCAATTCCTTTAAAGCACTTTCTGTTCCTTAAGAGTCAAAGCAACAAGCAGGAATTAAGCACAGTGTTTTTATGAAAAATGTGCACCAATACAAAGGATCAAAGCTGCTACTTAAAATGAAAATAATTTGGTTGAAACATGAATACTGTCTACTCAGATAATGTATTCTACAGACTAGGAGTCATGTGTAGCCTCCTTTGGTCAAAGACTTTAATCTTGTATTCTAAAGTTAGGACAAGAGTTTTAACTATTATATCAGATATTATTCTTCAGTAATCCAGTGAAACTAAAAGACAGCTTTCAAACTGATAACTATTCAACACTTTAACATTAAAATTTGGGAGAATATAATCACAGAAAATCAAGTTACATTACAGCTACAGTTCTCAGGCAATGTGAAGAGAGAATCTGAAACAACTCTGAACTGGCAAACTATAGGAAGAAACAGTATAATGGTTTAAATAAATTGTCAAGTTCCAAGATGTTGGAAGATTACCTTGGCAATGGCAGTCTGTTTAAACATGCGTGTAATTAGACCCATCACCTGCACAAAGTCATTTTCTGTAGAATCTAAATTTGAAGCCCTCATTAATTTCTCCCACTCTTCAAAACTAGCATTTAATTCCTGCAGGGGAAGAAACAACATTATTTAGAGGCAAAAATGTGAAAGGGCAAAACAATTACTGTTTCTCTTAATCATGCCCTACTTCTGCAGAAACAGAAGAAAAGAGACAATAGTCCCTAAAGATACCATCTCCTTCCACAGAGGAATCCGAGTGCAGAGGTTGGCCGGTCACATGTTCCTACCAAATATAGAGACTCAAAGCAAGCTAGAGGCAAAGGGGGAAATGCTTGTTGTGCTTTGATCATAAATCAACAGCTAAAAAGCATACTTTCTGAAAGCTTAAAGAGCCCAAAAGACAGCTTAAGAAATCTTAACTCCAATGCAGTTTCATATCAGTGCTGTATTTTTCACAATCCTGTTTGACTTCTTCTACACATACAGTAACCAAAGACTACACTTTGATGTTAGGCCACAGTTCAGAGTGCAGTTATAGATGTGCTTATGGGCTTGCACATCTCCAGTTGAAAGATCATATTGTATCCCACCCTGCACTGTATCACAAGGTCCCTTCCAATTCAACCGCCTCAGTATTGGCACTGGAGTGGGCTGGTGGCAGGGTTCTTGTTCCAGAACATGGGTAAAAAATCCACTGGGCATGAAACACTAGCTGGGTGATTATCTGAATTGTTGCCATTGTTACTGAATCTTGCACACAAAAGGCTGATTCTGGAATTCAGTTGGAAATAGTATTTCCTCTCTTACAAAAAGCCAAAATCCCAGAGAGGAAGTGATAACATGGCAGTCAACACCTTGGTATTCTATTTCTGTGAATAACTGAAGTTTGTGAGGAAAGTGTTATTATTTATAGGACAGACAGGTTAACAACAATAAAAACATTTGTATGGACACCACCCCATAATAATTAGTAATTCCTCACCAATCGCAGTTTTAAGTGTAAACAACTGAAATCTTGTGACTGGTCTTGCCAGCCGTGACCCAAGTATCCCTGGTTGACAACAAGGCATTTTAGTGTTTGGGGGCAGGGGGATGGTTTAGTGAATTGAGGGGGTTCAGAGATTTAATCTAATCATTCCTCTTGGTGACCCTTGCTGATTTAAAGTGCATTTGAGTGTTGTTGTTTTTCTTGGGGGGGGGGGGGTTCAAAAAATGTCCAGAGGCTCAATCTGCTCATTCCTCTTGATGATATTAAGGGATTTGGGGTGATTTAAGGCATTTTTTCCTTTACCTTTTGGTGTTTTTGTGGTCACGTTTCCCATAGACTTTAATGACTCACCAACCATGGGGTTTTGCCAGACTGGAACCCTCACAGTTGGTGAGAAATGACTGTATTCTCTGAGCAGCTTACAGAACAGTAGAACAAAACAAATAAAATTGGAAATGCTTCCAATCAGACTTAAAGGTCAAATAACCACAGCTAACCAAAAAGATTAAGGCTACACCTAAAAGAGGCTCAAGTTCCTGAAGAGTTCGGCCATACCAAGTACTGTATTATTCAAGATGTAAAGTGAATCAAAAGTGCTTCCAATGGGGTATGTGGGGAAGAAGAGGAAGAGAGAAGAGCTAGGCTTTCGTTAGTACTTAGTATAAGCAACTGCAGTCTTAACAAAATTTGTACAGCTCTACTGCAAATTCTTCACCACTCTCTTAAAGTAGAAGTTACTAACCTTGGGTCACCAGAAATCGTTGAACTACAACTCCCATAATCCCCAGCTACAATAGCCTTTTGTCATTAGGACTGGAGAGGAAGGGAGCTGTAGTCCACCACCTAGAGCCTTTGGAATCTGGCAGTATATACATTTAATTAATAAATAAAACTTCATCTGGGACCCTTGGCCTAAATTACGCGCCAATGATCCAAGCAGAGTTAGAGATGAAAATGTAGACAGAGCGAGCTATGTCTTCTGAGGCAACTGGGTAAACGGCTTTTGTTGAAAAACAGTATACCATGTAAATACTCTTAATAATGGTGGTTGTAGTAATCCATAAGTAAACAAAACTAGCACTAAATGTGATGTGCAGCCATTCCAAATCCTTGCATTTAGTCACAACTTGGTTCTTCATGTGCAAGATTCTCAACCACCATAAGTAGGTGTTTTACAAAAGGAAAAAGCTTAAAGACTAATAAGATTAGATTAGACTCCACCTCAGTGTCAGCAATCCACATGCAAATGGATATTGTGTAAGTGTTGTGCAACAGATTTGCAATACACGGGATGTCCAGTAATGGCTAGATATGTAAACCACATGGAACACCTTGCATTCTGCCTTTTGGGCTCCTATGTGGTGGCCAACAGTGGATTTAAGGAGAGGCAAAGTAGGCACTTGCCTACGGCAGCAACATTTGAATTGACTTCGGCGGAGGTGAGAAAAAAATCCCCCTTTTTATCTTTAAAGTAATGCTGTGGCGGGGCGGTGAGGGAGAGCGCCTTCCAGCTCCCCTCCTCCCTCCCAAATGACTGCAGGCCCCCTTTGCAGCCCGTTTTGGACCTTTCTCCATGAAAGAAAGAGCTCTGTTGAAAGGAGCTCTACCTTGCCACCCTGCCATGCAGCAGCATTGCTTTAAAGGTAAAAGGGGGCATTTTCCCCTTGCCTCACCACCACCACCACTCCTGCTGCTGCTGTTGCTCCACCCTGCTGCACAGCGGCGCTTTAAAGTATAAGGGGGAACCTTCCCCTCACCACCCCCCTGCAGCCGCCATTGTGCAGCCTTCGCTGCCCCCATCCCACTGCGCAGCCACAGTTTTTAGAAGAAAAAAGGGGAGACTTTCCTCTCGCCACCCCCACCCTCACTGCAGCAGTAGAGGCAGCAAATCCTTGGCTGCCTATGGGTGGCAAAAGGCTTAGTCTGCCCCTAGTGGTGACCTATTCCAAGTAGCTGTGTGTGCATGCAACTGTGTGCACATGGTTCTCTTTGTATTTGCATTTCCACTTCTTGGGACACTTGACTGCAAACTAGAGTTCTACTCACAGAGGAACCTTGCTTACCGTTCTGAGAGAAGGACAATACTTCAGACACATCGGTGCATTTCCCATTGCATGCATAGAGCTTTGCCTCCCACAGAAAAGAGCAGAATCAACTTTTTTTAAAAAACACCTCAGAATCACATTCTTCAAAATCATACAGATTGCACATCTGCTTCATGTCTTCTTCATGACATGGACAACACTAAAGAGCATTGTTACAGATGTGTGGCCTGGTGACACGATGAGACCCCGTGGAGATACATACCGTACCAGCCAACAGATCCATGAGAATGAATCATCTCCACATTAGAGAATCTTTCTATACCAGAAAAAACAGAACTGTTAATAGCTCATTAGTTTACCATAGCTGCAGCTTTGGGAAGGTCGAAAGCAATGCGCTGCCTGATTTTAGGTGGCAGTTGAGTTAGAACTTGATTCTTTAGACGCCTGATCATTACATTACTTAGTAACTGGTGCAGTTCATCTAAATTGGAAGCTCCTCTGCAGTCCCACTGTCGTCTTTTGCCAAAAAACCTGGAAAAATCAATTAAAATTGATTTTAATTGTTTTTATTTGTTGGAAACTGCCCTGAGACATTTTTGGAGGGATAATATATAAATCAAATAAATAAAGTAAGTAAGTAAAAAATCAGAGTGGTCAGAACAGGACAGCTTGTTAATCAAAGATCTTAAATAAAAATTATATGTTAACCAAAGAGGAAGACAGAAGTACACTGAATTAGTATTCAATACCTCTACAAAAAGAGATGGATATAAAAAGGAAGATTTCAGTGGTCTAACGCACAGGTTAACCATGGTTAAGAGAATGGAACTGGAAGTGGGCTATGGACTCATGTACCCCTTTGCATTCTTAGCATTAACCATGTTTACATAAGCACCATGCAAAACATGGTTAAAGCTAGCCATAGTTCCCTCAAACAAAAAACTGAAACCATTACTTCAAGTGGCAGAAAGAAGGTGGTCTTTTTCTCCCGTCTGCCTTGGATTTTCTTCCAGTAACAAAGCTCAAACAAATTCAGGAAGAAAAACCAGTTCCGGTGACATTGAAGTCTATGACCCTAGGCAAAGGCACTGCTACCAAAAACAAAAAACCAGGATTCAACAACTCCAAGCATGCATGTATTTCAATGTGTGGGCTAGAAAGTACTTCCTTGAATGCCTCTTCAAGAAGCCCTGCCACAGGAGAAGGAGATGGAGGTGGTGTGGAAATTGAAAGTTAAAGTACTGGGAAATCCTTGGTGTGCAAGAAGAAGCACTTGGGCTCTTGAGTGAGCCTTTTTGGATCCCAACCTAGAAAGTTATGCCATCAAAGTAATAGAAATATGCTTCTATAGGCTGAACCTTCAAAAACATAACTCTTGTAGACTGAACAGCAAGAAGAATGTCTAGTGTTATCAAAGCCTACTACAAAATTACACTTCTCTTTCATTTACTACACATAGCTACTAAATTAGTTGCTGTTTGTAAGATTGAGTCCATTAATGGGGAGGGGGAGGAATAAGAACAAACAATGGTCACACCTGACACGTGCATCACAGTACTTGTTTGCATATTCAGTCCATGTCCCAAACTTCCCTGGGTAAAGTGCTTCGAGCTGCATGAAAAGCTGAACACAAAGTAATAAATGCAATTTATTAAGATTGCCCATAAATTCAAGAGGGCAAACTGAAGCACATGCCCCACCTTCTTTGGGAAATACAACCAGCATTATTCTAATAAATGTGTTTATATATTTGAGTGGCTGTCAAGGCCACCTGCTGAATAATGGCTGCAATTTTACACCCCACCCCTCCAGTACACTACCACTTGCGGGCGGCTCACAACTTCAACAGATACAATGCAAAGTTAAAGATTAATCAAGTTAAACTAGTTAAAAGACCAGGCTAATACCACATTTAAAAATTACAAGTTTTAAAAGTTTTGAATCAAAAGTAAAGAAAAATTCAGAAGGAAAGGGGCATGTTGCTTTACTGCAATAGCACTTGTGCAACCTTTTAGAAGAGGCAGCAAAACACAGTTCAAGGCTATTCCTTCTACCATAGCAATGCCCCACCATTTCTCGAATAACTTTCCTTTCATGAGGAGAGGGAAAGAAAAATATGCTTCCCTCATTCCAGAAGCAGTATAGACATCGCCCCACAATACTATTCCAGTTCCTGAAAAGAAAAAGACAATCCATACAAACTCATATGCTGAACCGTGTAAGAATTATTCAAAACATATGCAAATTATTATGCCAAGCTCAGATGAGATAGCTGAGTCATGAATGTGCTTTAGGCATGGGTGTTCGATTCTCACCTCACACATTCCGATTCCCTCCCTCACTTTCTGGTTTCTGCTAACCACAATTCACTGCATCCTCTGGATCAGATTATGGTCTGTGATAACCATAGCTTGGAAATCAGAAATGCAAATCATTTGGATTTTCACAACAGCTTATGCTTAACACAAGCCAGGAGGTGAGGGAAGAAATCCAAGCATTCAGCCAGAGGAGTAAGCCTGCACGCTCACATTCCCAACATATGAACTAGTCTTAGAAAGATAAAGATAAATCTGGATAAAGACTTTCAGAACCTCTTCAGGTCTTCCTAAAGCAGGAGTTCCAGTAAGCAGGATGGCCCGAAAAGCTTTCTGTACAATAGGCAACAGAATCTTGCTACGAGCTGCATTTCTGGATTTCATGTAGTGGGATTCATCAACTACCACTACTTTGAAGTTCTGCTTGTATAGAGCATCTATTAACGTCTGTGCATCTGAAGTTAGCAAGCCATAACCTAGCACAGTCACTTTGCTTGTGGGTATTCTCCTAAAAACGGAAAAAACAAACATTCAGTCATCAGGTTACAAATGCAGTCTTCAACTAGCAATCCCTCAAATTAATATTATTTTAGTGTATAGCACACAGAGATTTTTATGGCTCTTATGCTTAAAGCAGTTCAAATTGGGACATTCAAATCTAGAGTAATTTCTAGGGTAGCAACATTTATTCAGCAGATTAAGCAAAGTTTTAGTTTATGTAATCAATCAGGAGGTAGCAACCACCACCACCAGTGTCCATTTTAAATCATGAGGCTCTGAGGTGAAGGTAGTGGCAGCCAGTGCAAACAAGCTGCAGAGGGTGGGTGGAAAACAAGCCACAGGTATGGTGCTTAAGGCTCCTACTGCACCCCACCCACCTCTCTCCCCATCTTGTCTTGCTCTGCTCCGAGTCCAGTGGGCTGGTAATTCACCCGGCTGGGGACTGAACTCCCTATCCAGGAGTATGGGGATTTCCAAATCCTTCCTGGCAATTTACCAGCCCACTGGGCTTGGGGTGGGGTGAGACAAGAGAGGTACCCAGGGTGGGGTGGAACAGGAGCCTCAAGCACTGCCCCTGCAATTCATTTTTCGCTCCTCCAGTTCATTTGCACCAATCACCACTGGGTTAAAGGCCTCTGCAGATGGGACTCTGTTGGCTCTTGGGAATTACTATAATAGGGTAGGAAAGTATTTAAAAGAGTGTCTCTCCTTTTAAACCAAGAGGCGAGTTGGGTGCACTACCAAGCCATGGTTTGGAAATATGCAAATAAGCATATTTTATGCTCCTCCCCTTATGTCTTTCTGCACTTCCTCCTTTACTACAAACCATGGCGTGCTGCTACTTCCAAACATAGACTATGGTAAACTATGACTCACACTTTACAATATTCTGAATAACTTGGGGTGTGGTTTTTTTAACCCCAGAACCAGATTAATACAGTGCATTTGGTGACCACTGGAGGAATAGAGAAAAATAACTTCTCTCATGTACTCTTCAGTATCTCAAAAAAATTCATATACTGATATTTTGTTATTATGAAAACGTTCAAGCACTCTAAAAGGCAGATGAATGATCAGAAAGGTTTTCTTGAAGCCAGAGGCAATCCTTCCATGAGTGGCAGCAAGGCAGTCATCGCAGGTGGAAGATTATAGTGACACAAGTGGGATGGCAAGATGTTCTAACCACCTCACCTCCCTCTGCTGCCCACTGCCATTGGAGCAGCTCTTTGCCAAACACTGGCACAGTCGCCTCCTCCTCCCTTCTACAGAGCATCCCTAGCATGTACAGAGCATCTTCCTACCATCTCCAGTACTCTACTACCCTTCCCATTTCCTCTTCTACTCCCTCTTTTTCATAACCAACCCAGCAGGGAGGGAGGCAGTAGAAGCAGCAATGGACTATACCACATGACCTTGTGTGGCCTTCCTTGCTCACCATGGGCTGGTTATGAAAAAGAGAGGAAGAGTGGAAGAGAAAATATGGAAAGGACAGTAGAGTTCTGAAGATGCTATATAGAGTGTCTCCAGTACCCTGCTCCTTTTCAGCACCAATCTAGCAATGGGCAAGGAGGGTAGTGGATGAAAGGACATACACGCTATGTCAAGTGACATTGGCTGTTGCTGCTGCAATGGAGGAAGGAGACAGATGATGGTCTGTGTGCCCACTAAGTGAAATGGCTACTACTGCCATAAAGGAAAGAAACAGGATGGTGCACATGCAGTGGAGAGGGGGGCAGCATTTGGTGCTCAGGTCTTGGTCCACTGCTGATTTTTCTTTTAATCCATAAAAGAAAACCCCAAACACCCTCATTTCTACATTTGCTGTCTCGGGTACACTATTTCTTTCTTTTAGGTCCTCATAAGACAACTAGCAAAATGTGAAAAAGAATGCAATAGAACTCTGTTCTGCACTTTAGATAACATGTTTTGCTTTTACAGACCTTCAGACAATTTATTTTATATTGAGTCATCAAAACAAACCTCAGGAGAAAGTTAAGAAGCTTCATTCATACAGTTAAAGAGAAGAGCAGGTATTGGGTGAGAATTTTTACTAGTGAGAATTTTACCACTCAGAAACCCAACATAAAGCATTTGCCAACAGAGGCAGATTTGTAAGTAAGAGGATATTACCATTATGAGCCCATTTTGATAGATAATGTTGAGGCCAATATGGCAGAATCACTGCAAATATGCCACTTACCAGATGTCTGTTTTGTTCTGGATGATGATAATATCCTCTGGACAAAGGGCTGGGATCCATTTCTCCAGCTCATCAACCCAAGGGTACCTCAGAGAGGAGGGCACCACTATTAATAGGGGCCATTCATTTTTGTAGTAGTAAGATGCAGCTATTGCTTGAATAGTCTTCCCCAAGCCCATCTGAGAAAAAACAACAACCACTCAGAATTCTATAGGTGAACATGGAAACAATGCATTCTCCATATCAACTGCTTACCTGAAAGTCATAACTACAGTTAGATATACTAATTGTGTGGTACAGTCTAGAACCCAAATAACTGGTTAGTACAAAATAGTGATTACAGTACAGTCTTTCATCGCCACCTCAAAACAAGGGGAGTTGCAATGAAATGATGGTTCTCCAACTTCAAAGTATCAAATCATAAAGGAATATTTAATCCCAAATTACACATTTGCTTTCAATTCTAGAATATCATGTTAAATATGTCATACTTTAAAGTATCTGACATTCCAGGTAAGAATGGTAATGTGGTTATTAATGCCAAATACAAATTTAGAAATATGCTTGAGAAAAGTAGTGTCAACTATATCAAATACCTTAGAAAGCCCTGATAACAACCACGGCAGTGCTGTGTCTTTCAAAGCTAAAGAGGCTGGTGTCATAACCAGTGTTCTCTGTAACAGGGATTCCCAAATGTTGTTGACTACAACTTCCATCATCCCCAGCTGATATGGCCTGCATGGAAACCTGGTCGTGCATCCTAGTGCCCTCCAAGATCAGAGGGCCTTCTCTGTAGCCACTCCTGGACTACGGAATACGCTCCCTGCAAAAATCCATAATTTGAACTCTTTATTGGCTTTTAGGAGAGCCCTTAAAACCTATCTGGCCTCCCAGGGTTTTTAAACTGTTGTAAAGGGTTTCTAATGTTGTAACCTGGTTTTGCAGGGGTTTTAAATTATTTTCATTGTTGAATTGTTGTTTTGTGGTATTTCTATATTCTCTGTTTTAATTGTTAATTGATTTTAACTGCTTTGTTTTAATTGTAAACTGCCCTAAGCCATTTTGGAATGGCAGTATAGAAACTGAATAAACTAACTAATCATAACCATAATAAAACTTTGTTAGCCACCCCATAGCAAATTGTTCTCTGGATGGCTTCTCCCTAACAGCAGCAGCATCCTTGTGTCTCCTGTGTAAGACCAGGCTAAGAGAGAGCTTTGGTTTGCACAATATAACTGGTTTATTTAGCATATTTGTATACCACCCACTACCAAAGTCTCTAGGTGGTTTACAACATTAAACAACGTAAAAAACAACAACAATTTAACACGTAAAATATGTGTAACCTACAGTCTAACCTACTTCACAGGGTTGTTGTGAAAGAGAAACTTAAGTATATAGTACACCGCTCTGAGCTCCGTGGAGGAGGAGCGGGATATAAATATAATAATAATAATAATAATAATAATAATGAAAGTCCTAGTCAGAAATCGAATCACTGCTAAACACTGTCCGTATATTCAGTAGCGATATAGCAATGGAGTTTGGACTAGACAAGTGTGCTGCATTAATAATGAACAGAGGAAAAACAACAAAAACAGAAGGAATAGAACTACCCAATGGAAGCAACATCAAGAACCTGGAAGAGAAAGAACATTACAAATACTTGGGCATTCTCCAGGCTGATAACATTGCACACACTGAAGTAAAAGAAAAATTGGAAGTGAATACATCAGGAGAGTTCGAAAAATCCTCAAGTCCAAACTCAGTGGTGGGAATACCATACAAGCCATAAACACCTGGGCTATACCTGTTATCAGATACACTGCAGGAATAATAGACTGGACCCAGGCAGAGCTAGAGACGCTAGATCGTAAGACCAGGAAAATCATGACCAATCATGCTCTGCACCCCCGCAGTGATGTCGATAGGCTCTACCTCCCTTGCAGCTCAGGTAGAAGAGGAATGCTGCAAGTCCATCAAACAGTAGAGGAGGAGAAAAGAGGCCTTGAAGAATATATCAAGGACAGTGAAGAAGATGCACTTCAAATGGTCAATAACGCGAAACTATTCAACACCAATGAAACAAAGCAGGCCTACAAGAAACAACAAGTCAAGAACTGAGCAGAAAAATGGAGAAATAAGCCCCTGCATGGTCAATATTTGCACAATATAAGTGGAAAATCAGACATCTCCAAGACCTGGCAATAGCTTAAGAATGGCAACTTGAAGAAAGAAACAGAGGGTTTAATATTGGCTGCACAAGAACAGGCACTAAGAACAAATGCAATAAGAGCAAAAGTAGAAAAATCCACAACAAACAGCAAGTGCCGCCTTTGTAAAGAATCAGATGAAACAGTGGACCACCTAATCAGCTGTTGTAAAAAGATCGCACAGACTGACTACAAACAAAGGCATGACAAGGTAGCAGGGATGATACACTGGAACATCTGCAAAAAATACAAGCTACCTGTAGCCAAAAACTGGTGGGACCATAAAACTGAAAAAGTGGTAGAAAATGAAGATGTAAAAATATTATGGGACTTGCGACTACAAACAGACAAACATCTGCCACACAATACACCAGATATAACTGTAGTCGAGAAGAAAGAAAAACAAGTCAAAATAATCGACATAGCAATACCAGGGGATAGCAGAATAGGAGAAAAAGAAATAGAAAAAATCACAAAATACAAAGATCTACAAATTGAAATGGAAAGGCTGTGGCAGAAAAAGACCCAAATAATCCCAGTGGTAATTGGCGCCCTGGGTGCAGTTCCAAAAGACCTTGAAGAGCACCTCAACACCATAGGGGCCACAGAAATCACCATCAGCCAATTACAAAAAGCAACTTTACTGGGAACAGCCTATATTCTGCGACGATATCTATAACAGCAACAACATTGACAATAAAATTCAGCCATCCCAGGTCCTTGGGAAGGACTCAATGTCTTGATAAAACAAACCAGTCAATAACACCTGTCTGACTGTGTAAACAAGAAATAATATAGCTAAATAGCTAAAAAGCAAGAATGTATTGCTACTCACTCTGAGCTTCGCTAGACATTTACCTGAAAAGCATAATTAGCTTTTAAATGCACTAATCTTCTAATATATTTCATTGCACTAGAACATAATGGTCTTCCTACTGGCTACTGTATAAAGACCATTCCAGAAAGGCCACGTGGATCTTGTAATCCTATTGGCAGACCTTTGAAGTAGAACTGTAGGTACAGTGGTCCCTCGACTTACGAACTACTCGACATAAGTATTTTTCGAGTTACAAATGGCAGTTTTAGATGCGGTTTTTTCGACTTACAAATTTTTAGATGGGGTTTCCTCGACTTACGAATTTTACATGCGGTTTCCTTGACTTGCCTGCCTGTTTACTGCCTGTTTATTCTTGAAAAGAAATGTTCCTGTGCAGTTTGCAAGCCTTACTGGGGGTCTGGGTCTTTTTTCTAGGCTCCGGAACGCATTAATCCGTTCCCAATGCATTCCTATGGGAAACCGCTTTTCGACTTACGAACTTTTCGACTTACAAATGTGCATTCAGAATGGATTAATTTCGTAAGTAGAGGGACCACTGTACCTTTGAGACATGGAATAAGAAGTGGGAACTGAAGGAGTACCAGAACCCTAGATGTAATTTAGAGATCTGCACACATCATATATATATAGAGAGAGAGAGAGAACTATAGTACATGAGATGTTGGAAGCAGAGTAGTCTGCAATATTTCTGCAAAAAAAGATAAAAAAAGAAAAAGAAAAAAAGATAGTACCATGATAAGCTTATTTCCCAAATGTAATTTCCCCGCCTGGAGTTCCATGACCATTGGAAGTTTATCAGGTCAAGCTTTTCTCTGCTGCAGGCATGTTCTTGGGAAGAGCTTCCTTTGTTACATATCTGCGTGTCAAGCAGTAATTTCTGTTCTTTTTATTTAAAAAGCAATTCAAGGCAATTAGCAAACATCCTTGCTACTAACTGGAAAAGTTGTAAACACATATGGAAACACACACTATGGCTTTCGATACTATCAACCATAGTATCCCTCTGGAGTGTCTGAGTGGGTTGGGAGTGGGATGCACTGCTTTGCAGTGGTTCTGTTCCTCCCTCTCAGGCAAATACCAGATGGTGTTGCTTGGAAACCTTTTTTCAAAATCTGAACTTTAATATGGTGTCCCCCAGGGCTCCATATTATCTCCAATGCTTTTTAACATCTAAATGAAACAGCTGGGAGAGATCATCAGGGGATCTGGTGCAGAGTGTTATCAAAATGCTGACAACACCCAAATCTATTTCTTCATGCCAATCTCACAGAAAATGGCCTAACTTCCCTAAATGCCTGCCTGAAGTTGTTAATGGGCTGGACGAGCAAGAACAAACTGAAGCTGAATCCAAGCCCGACGGAGGTACTGATTGTGTAGGATTGTAACTCAGGCGACAATTTCGATCAGTCAGTTCTGGATGGGGGTCACATTTCCCCAGAAGAAACAGGTACACAGTCTGGCAGTGCTACTGGATCTAAACCTCTCCCTGGTATCTCAGGTTGAGGCAATGGCCAGAGGTGCTTTCTATCAGCTTCGCCAATATGCCAGCTGCATCCATTTCTTGAGATAAACAACCTCAGAACAGTAGTACATATGCTGGTAACCTCAAGATCTGACTACTGCAATGCGCTCTTCGTGGGGCTGCCTT
Organism: Hemicordylus capensis; assembly: GCF_027244095.1. Lineage (NCBI taxonomy): Eukaryota > Metazoa > Chordata > Lepidosauria > Squamata > Cordylidae > Hemicordylus > Hemicordylus capensis. The sequence goes on from NC_069657.1 coordinate 169,846,415, forward strand.
TGTACATAGTCCGGAAACTGCAGTTGGTACAGAATGAGGCAGCCAGCTTGGTCTCTGGGTCACCTTAAAGATAACATATCAATATAACAACACTGGTTACCAATAAGTTCCCAGGCAAAATGCAAGGTGCTGGTTATAACCAATAAATCCCTAAACAGTTTGGGCCCAGGATATTGAAGAGAATGTTGTCTTCACTATGGGCCCCATCACCCATTGAGATCATCTGGAGAGGTTCGTCTTCAGTTGCCACCAGATCCTTTGGTGGCTATACAGTGACGAGTCTTCTCTGTTGCCGCCCCGAGACTCTGGAATGCGCTCCTGGCTGAAATAAGAGCCTCCTCGTCTCTGACAACTTTAAAGAAGTCTCTAAAGACACAGTTTTTCACTCAAGCTTTTTACGTAGACTTGTGGTTTTAAATTGTTTTAAGGTTTTCACTTCTTTTTTTAGCTTGTTTTACGTTGTAATCTGCCAAGGAACGGAAGTTTGTGGTGGTGCATAATTAAATAATTAGAGAAAAATTAGACTTAAAATTGCTGGCTGCAGTTTCTCTGATATTTGAACATGTTTTGCTACATACAAGACTGCCACAGTTTTCTATACGGGTTCTGTGGCTCAGTTTGGAAGCCATCCATCTGAAGCCTGAAGATTCACAGTTCTCAACTTCAGTTATCAGAGATAATCCTATTCCATCCCAAGATAAGGCCATAGCTAGGTGGTAGAGCATCTGTTTTGCATGCAGAAGGTTCCAGGTTCAACCCCCAGCATCTCCAGTTGAGAGGGACTCCTGCCTGAAACCTTGTAGAGTTACTGACAATCAGTGTAGATAAAAATACTGAGCTAGATGGACCAATGGTCTGATTCTATATAAGGCAGCTCCCTATGTTCGTATGAGAATGCTACCATGACAAGCCTTTTGCCTCCACTTACTGGAAACCAACAGTTGAAAACAAGTATTTAAACCATGTGATCAAGCCTCACAGGTAAACGAAAACTAACAGGACTGAAGAGCTAACTACTTGACACTTTGAATGCTATTTCTCTTCTTAAATTCCTTCTTGTGTCAGAAAAACAAACTAAGATGATGACCCATACAAATGTGTTAGTGCAATTAAGAGAGGAAGACATGGTAGATTTAAGTCTGATGGGTTATCAACACCAAATCTCAGCTTACTTCCAAACACTGGCACCTTGAATTCAAAGTAGAATATTCCTCCCTGCGACACACTCATGACTGAAATTAAGAAAAATGTGTAGACTTCCAGGACATAGAAGACTGGGTTTTCTCTGTGCCTCTCTCTTTTCTATTGGCTGCTTTTCCTCTTCTTGGAAGTTCTTATGGTTTTGTAAACAGAATCATTTTGACCTCATATTTATCAGCCCCATCTTAAAGCTTCTGTTCTTGAAAACCAAAGGGCTCTTTGAGTGAAGAGCAGCAGATCTGGAATTCTTTCAATCCAACAGTGCTTATCATGGTCTGAACAAGCATAATGGCTAATCTTTCAAGCAAACTAGTAAATTATATTAATTCATCTTGTATGTGCTTGTGCATGACCTTCCTCATGATAAACCTACTTTCTGCAGCAACTCATTTCATAATAAGCCTATTCATTTCTGGGATCCTTACCCTAAATACATTTACAGCCTGATCCTATGAATGTTTACTCAGAAGCAACCTCTGCATCCAGGTAAGCTTGAATAGGATTGCAGTCTTACCTACACATATATATCTCATTGATTTTAAGGAAACTAATTTTTCTAAAATGGGCTCAAGGTTGTCATCTTGAATATCATCCCCTGTACCATCTTGCTACTTCACACCAACACTGCTTCTTCTCCAGAATTCAATTTCTATGTAATCATAAAGATAATTGACTACTTATGAATATTTTCCTGAGCATTTCTGCATTCATTTGGAGCTTTCAGTAAGTGACAGCTAACTTGAATAAGATGTGTCACTAATTAAAATCTAGAGATGAAATTAGTGTGCATCCAAGTTGACAAGTACACAATTACTTACTATTGTAATACACTCACAGTTTGAGGGGTTACAATTCAAGTAATATGGCTCTTTACAGCACAGTCTAGGAACAATGTTACTAGACAGCCTCTCCTTTATTCTGAATGTTGGTATTCAGCAGCTACCAGACTGTTGCAAACACACAAGCCTGATAGAGAGTTTCCTTTTACATTCAGAAGGCCTTGACACCTTGACCCCAGATGTGGGACTGTGGGGATAAGCTTGGCCCAGCTGAGTTCCCCTGGGCATCAACACCTCCTCCACCCGGCCCTAAAACTCATGTGAAGTCAGAAGCTATGTCCTCTCCCCTTGGCAAAATTACTGAAGTTAAAGCTGAACCACTACCTGGGACATTTCCTTGTGTGGGTTGGTTGGTAGGTCCCCCTGCACAAGACTGCCTTAACTCTCCCTTGACCCTGAGTTGAATCACTGAATAGAAAACCTAGAAATGGGCTTGCTCACAGAATGCTCTGTAGAAGACTGCCCGGGGAATACCTCCCTCCCCGTGGCTGGCTCTTTCCTCACAGTTACTTAAGCCCCTGTTCCCGACTACCCTGGAATCTTGTTATCAGCACAGGGCACACTCTAACTCCTTGGGATCCCAGTGTGGCCTGGCAACTAGCCACTTTGTGCCTCTTAAGGAAAGCGCCTGCCTGGCAATTGCCTTGCTTTTCTCACAGCGAAGGACATAGCCACAGTGAAGACCCCTTTATCCCACAGTCAAGGGCCTAGTGGTGGTGAGGAAATCTTCGACTTCTTGGAAGAAGTCCTCCCCTTTGGCAGACAGCTGGTTTCAAGATATGGTTGTGCTGGTGTCATGGACACCCAGCAAAAATGCACACATGTGTAGAGGAGATGTGCTTGAGCAAGCATGGCAATAGCGGGAAGGAGCCAGATCAATGTCCCACACAAGACAAGGCAGCTTTTCCTCTATAAATTAGGTTGCTGAAAGCTTGAGGGGAAAGAAAAAGAAGAAAAACCAGGAGTGGATCTTGCTGTGAAAGGACTAAGTTTCTGATACCAAAAACAGTGCCTGGGAAGACTGTGTGTTCAGAGGCACCTTTCCCCCTAAGTGCATGCCTGCCCCCCGCCCCGCCGCCACAAGCCACTATTTTGCATCAGGCTCTGGATGGTGTGCCTTGAGGTTCTAGTAAAAACCCAAAGTATATCTCCCAAGCTTGAAGTCTGCCCACCTCTGGTTTAGGACATATAGTATGCAAAGGTTTTGAGTTTAAGCACACATATGGAATTCAGCTTTCCCAACAAAACCAAGCAGCAATTCAGCCTCTGAAAATATCTATTGCTTAGTAGTTAAATTTCCTGTTCAACATTTTCAAGGTTGATTTGTTTAATAGTTGCCTTTAGATATGTGCCTATACCAAGTTTTTTTTCTTAAAGACTTTACTATCATAAACATAAATATGTTTTAGAATCAAAGATATTAATGCCTATGTGTCCAAAATAAACACTTGTAGCAAAACAGGTGAAAATGTACAGAAAGGAACTTACCTCATCTGCAATCATACACCTAGGGCGAAGAAAAGCACAAAATTAACAAAAAAACAAGATAATCAAAACTGCAATTAAATAGCACATGTATTTTTACAGCACTAATTTTAAAAAAACCTGCATGACTATTCCTCAGCAGACAGGCTGAGAACTCCAATAGCTTTTCTGCAATACTACTGAACCATGTTGAACAGAGTGAATTGACTTAAATCACTTATTTAAAATAAGTTCTCCACTGTTAATTCTTCACCAGCTTCTTAAATAACAGTGCACATTTGATCACTAAAACTGAATTTACAACTCAATAGAGTATTTACAGCATCTAGGATGGTATACAGCAATTTTTTTACACAATCTGATTTTTATTTATTTGGAAAATACCACCTTTATAAATGCAATACCTTTACACATTACAAAAACCCCACAAAACCCCTGCTAACTTGGCAAAGAGGCACCTTTTAACATGGTGATTCTCTTTTATTTAGCAGGGGGAGAGTAACTGACCCTATCCACTCCGAGCACAGTACCTCCAGTGACTGTTGCTTGTGTCTATCTGATGTTTCTTTTTGGATTGTGAGCCCTTTGGAGACAGGGAACCATCTTATTTATTTATTATTTCTCTGTGTAATCCACCCTGAGCCATTTTTGGAAGGGTGGTATAGAAATTGAATGAATGAATGAATACTTATGTCAAGCTGCCCTGCATCTGCTTGTTGCACTGCTTACACTCAACACATTTTCCTTTTTACCCAGCGATGGCACTTCTTCGAAATATTCCCAGGTAGGGTATCTCTTATGCCCAGAAGCTGCGACACCTTTTCTGTGGCAAAATGTGAGGCAATAGGAAAACCACCTGTGTACTGCGTGGTGCCTTCCCTTTCTCCCCCGCCACTGCTCCACCTCCTTGCGCTCCAGTCGCCTACCAAGCCACTTCATCCCCTGCAACTCCTCCGTGTACCAGGGGGCCATCTTAGAAGCAGGCCTGGAGGAACACTTAGGAGCAATAATATCTACTGCCCTGGTGAGTTCGCTATTCCATGTTCCCACCAGGGCATTGACAGAATCACCGGCCGCACCAACATCAAAACCCTCCAAGGCCTTTTGGAAACCTACTGGGTCCAGCAGCCTTTTTGGGCAGACCATCCTAATAGGTCCATCACCCCTGCAGAGGTGGATTGTGACCGTGATACCAACCTTAACCAGGTAGTGATCCGTCCATGACAATGGGGTAACCACCGGATTCCCCACCCACGGAACACCCCCCTGATCCGAACAGAAGACCAAATCCAGTGTGTGGCCGGCAACATGAGTTGGTTCAAAAATTAACTGGGATAGGCCCATAGTTGTCATGGCCGCTATGAACTCCTGAGCCACACCAGACAAGCCAGTCCGAAAGTGGATATTGAAGTCCCCCAGCACCAAGATCCTGGGAGACTCCAACACCAACTCCGCGACCAGCTCCATCAGCTCATTTAGGGAGTCAGTTGGGCAGCGGGGTGAACGGTACACCAACAGAATCCCCAATCTATCCCTAGTTCCCAGCCTCAAAAATACACACTCAATATAGGTCAACTGTCTCACAGGGGCCCTGGTAAGGGAGATAGTATTTTTATGGACCACAGCCACCCCACCCCCCGCCCACTTCCTCTAACCTGCTCCACAACAGAGTAACCTGGAGGATGAAGCTGAGCCCACACTGGGCCACTCGCTTCCCCCAACCAGGTCAGCTCCCTCATCCATGATCAAATCATGAACAATTTTGGTCTTATTTTGAACTGACCTAGCATTACAAAGGAGCAAGGTCAGGCTCTGTGGGTAGTTGGTGCTGCTCCCCAAGGCCTGAGAGTTGACAGATATGAGTGTATATGTTCAAATCATGCAGGCACTTTTCCCCTTTACTAATTCTTTTTTTTTTTGTATGCACTATTGAATGCACAAGAGCAGACTGAAGGAACAATTATAGGTGGGCCCTCAGACTTGCAAGAAGTGGTAACTCTAACTGAAGGCATACATATTTTTAGGCTAAGAATTCCTGTCCTTAGCTTTGTAAGTCGAACACTGTTGAATAAGAGCTATGCAGTGATGACACACCAGGCTATGTCATGGACCCAGGTTTGAACCTAGTGCACCTTTTGGGGCAAACAGAAAATCTGCTTTCAATTATTCCCATGGGTTCAAATAAACATCTTATATCTCTACAATCTGGTTCACATGATATTAAGTTCTAACACTATCAGTACATTAGAAACTTTCAAGGTGGAGAGAGAGAAAAAGAGTCAGTGTTCCCATGCTGTGAACTTGACATCTATAAAGAAAGCTACAAGTACTTGGAACAGCAACACCTAATTACCACAACTAGATCCAATACTGTCAAGTATAACTATCCCATCTGCCACAAGGGCCAGAATGAAAAGGTTATATGGGTCACATAAGAAGCCTCTTATGGTTTAAAAGTACTGTTAAAATACAGTAATTCAGTGTTCCTTATTCCATTAAGAAAATCCAAAGCCCACTTTCCAACCCAAAGACCTGCTAGCTACGTACAAGATCTTCTTTGCTGCTTCCTCTATTAGTGATATCAGAGAAAGCTGCCCACGCCACCAGAAAGGTTATGTGCTGTTGAAGCAGAAGAAACAGATCTTCAGAGAAAATTTTCTGAGGCAGAATTCTGTTGCATATTTTGACTGCTATAAGCAGGACATCTTGTTCTTTGAAGTTCAATTAGTCATTTCCTTTCAACTGATAGCTACCCAATTGAGACTAGATAATTCACATACCATCTGCTCACAACTACGGCAACTATATCCAAGAATGCTAATTCAGGTTATGAGGTATTCCATTTCATCTCAAGCTAGAAACTATTCTTACATAGCCAAATGTGTCAGAAAAGAAATAAGAATTATTCTAAATGTGCAACATTCTTGCCCTCTTGACTGCAACTTCTCAGAGAACACCATGGTCAGTAATGAATGTATTTTTTTAAAATAAAAAAAATACTATCCTTATTCCATGCAGATTCCACAAACAAGTGTAAAATGTTTAATTTAAGAAATCAACCGTCTACACACCAAGTACAAGAATCTCACTTTAACCTAAAAGTGTATGATGAGCTATTTGTTCTTTGTGAACACCATTATACTGATAGCAATTAGCAAAAGCAATTGCTCCCATTCAGTAGGAAAGCTGAAATCAAAATGGGTTATTTTAATTCATTTTAAGCCATCTAATGTTTATACAAACAAGGAGAGAATAAATCATTCACATACATAAAATAAAAAAGCAGCATGACGTTAAACACATTGAAAGCTGCATTTTTAAAGCCAATTTTAAAATAAAATTAAGATGGAAAAAAACATTCAATATTCCTTGCTATTCCCTCTCTTTTGTGTTCTTACTTATAGAGTTGGAGGAGGATCTTGCACATCAGCTAGTCCAAACCCCGGCTTGATGCAGGAAATTCAGAGCTAAAGCTGAATTTATCCCCAGCAAATGGTTAGTGAGCTTTTTCTTCCTCCGGCAACACCCCTCTCCAATAACTGGTTCCACAGTTGAACTGCCCTTACCATTAAGAAGTTCCTCCTAATATTTCACAAAATCTATCCTCCTGTAACTTAAGTACTTTAAATATATAGTCCTGTCCTATGGGGATGTTCGATATTAAGCCTGAAGGCAGTACTAGTGCTTTTAACTTTGTTTCATATACAGTTAAGTCTATTTAGGCACGAAAAATAAATACTAAATACACTTATAAATAAGACTAAGACAGGTGGGGAGATAAAGGACCACACAGACCTTTTCTCATGGAAATTAAAGATTATTTCAGACATCAGAACAAAATACCAGTCTAGAAATACACTGGTGGTACACCACAGAACAATATATCAGGGGAATGAACCTCTGTGGTAAAGAGACTCACATTAAAACTGAAAAAGAAATATCTTCAGTAGGCAAGGTGAACTGATGGTGGAGACCTGATTCAAATCCCCACCCAGCCATGAAGCTCACAGGGCCTAGTCTCTGTGGATAGGCATGTTGCTAAAACAGATTTATTTTGGGGTAGCAGAGAGTATCCCACCACATGCTTGGAACTGTGGGACCACAGCTTCCATTCTGGGATGCCTGAGTTCATGGGATCGAGAGCTCTGCTCATATTTGGCAAGACTTGCAACTGGTTGCTTAGATAAGCAAAACATGGGGCAACGCTACCCTGAAGTGGTGGTAATAATAATAATCATCATCATCATCATCATCATCATCCCCCAGTGAGGTACTACCTTGGCGTGGTTGTGGGGCTTGTGTGCTCTGAGGAAGGTGAGAGCTATGCCAGAGGTCCAACCATACTGGACAGGTCTCACCGAAGGAGCCAGACAAAGAGTGCCTCTCCCATCAACAATATGGTGAGATGTAACTTTAATAAATCTATACCGGATCGGTCGTCGCCCAGGTCAACAAGGACCGCACCAGGTCCTATACTTCCTGGACATCTGGTGGCAAGTGGGCAACAGGACTCAGGATCTTCAGTTGAGCAGCCAGGGCTGAAGACGGCAAAGTTACTGGAAGAAACGTCGCTTAACCAAAAAATATATACAAAAAATGCCAACAAGGAAATAATGATCTGCTATTACAAGTCTAGTCCAACTAGAAGAGGTTATTTAAAAAGAATGTACCAAATTTGGAAAGAGAAGCATCCAGATACAGAAATAACAGAACAAAGGCTAGCAGACCAGAGAAGATACATAATAAGAAATAAAGTATTCACAGGAGTTGAGCTGGAAGAACTGCAAAGAGCAACACAGGCTCAAGATATGGAAGAAGAATTACCACCAACTGAAGCAGTTGCTCAAGCGCAGGTGGAGGTGGTGTTGGAAATCGAGGATGCCACTGTTACTGAACTGTTTCAAAATCAAAACCAGGCAACCACCCCTTTGCCTTCACCTCAAAAACCCAAATGCCATTTAACAGAAAAGCAACAAGAACTAAAGAAAAAATATCTGAGCACATGAACCAAACAACCACCAGGGTTCGACTTCCAGCTCTAAAAACAGTTGCCAAAAAACAACTCGCTCAGGCATTAAAAGATGTCAATGCTGCACTTGCAGAGATAACAACCAATAATTTGCAAGAAACAAACCAACTAATGTACAGTGCAGCAACAATAACAACACAAGAGCTTGGATATAAGATCAGTGGAACTGTCAAAAAAGAAAGCAGTACATCACCTAAATGGAAGATTAGATTAGAAAATAAAATCTCCAGGCTTAGATTAGATGCTAGTAAACTGAAAGATATGAAAGACAAGAAGCTGAAGAATGAAAACACCAAACAGTATCTGATCCAAAAATACCACCTAGATTTAAGGAAAATTAGAGAAGTCCTGGAAATAATAAAGCAGCAAATAACAGCAGTGTCAAAGAAGATTAGCAGGTATGAAGCCAGAATTACACAACACAGGCAGAATCTCTAATTCCAGTCAAATCAGAGACGTTTCTACCAAAGCATAGAAGGAGAAACTGCAAGAAACCTAGAAACACCAAATAAAGAAGAAACAGTGCAGTTCTGGCGGAAATTATGGGACAACCCAATAGATTATAATAAAAAAAGCAGGCTGGATGAAAGAGGTCAAAAAATGTAACCAACAAATGCAAGATCTAATAATAACACCAGAATTAATAAGTGAAAGAGCAAAGAAAATTAAAAATTGGACTGCTCCAGGTGACGATGAACTGCATGGCTTTTGGCTTAAACACCTAACAAGCCTTCATAAACAACTATCAAAACAGTTCAATCGCATTTTGCAAGGCGGTGATATTGAACAATGGCTAACAACTGGGAAAACTCATCTCATCATGAAAGACCCAGCAAAAGGTGCAGTTCCAAGTAATTATAGACCGATAACCTGCCTGCCAACCATGTTCAAATTATTAACTGGAATAGTAGCAGATGAAGTGATGCAACAAACAGCTTCCAGTTGAACAGAAAGGAAATTGCCCGAACACCAGAGGCACAAAAGACCAGCTGCTGATTGACAAAATGATTTTAGAAAATTGCAAGAGAAGAAAAACAAATCTAAGTATTGCATGGATTGACTACAAGAAAGCCTTCGATTCATTGCCTCACACATGGATACTAAAATATTTAGAAACAACTCGTGTCAGCAAAAACATTCAGATATTTATAAAAAAAGCAATGAGCATGTGGAGTACACAGTTAACAATCAATGGCGAGACACTTGGACAGGTTAGCATTAGAAGAGTCATTTTCCAAGGGGACTCACTATCCCCTCTGTTGTTTGTAATCGCCATGACCCCACTTTCACAAATACTAAACAAAACAGGCCTCGGATACCAAACATCTAAAACATCAAGTCAAATCAACCATCTGCTGTACATGGACAATCTGAAGTTGTATGGAAACCAGGGTGGTTAAAAATCAATGATTTTTTTTTTAAAAATCAAAAAAATCAGATTTTTTTAAATTTAAACCGGATTTTTTTGATTTAAATTGGATTTTTTAAAATAAAATGCTTTTTGAGGAAAATATATTACCATCCAAAGGTTATTCCATCATGAAATAAAGATTAGTTTTTTAATTATGTAGAATAAGGCTGTATATGTTTGATTTTTTTGGTAAATAAATTCCATTAATCCATTCACAATGTCATGCTCTTCAAGAGGTTTTTGTAAGATTATTGGGCAGTTTCTCTGCCTACAAGATATTATCACAGATGCTTGGTTTACTTTTGCAGTTCTCAAAACTGAATTTGACTCAGCAGAGATCACATGCCTCTTTTTCACAGCAAAAATGTTATGACATGAACAGAGTTGAGAAAAAGACCTTAATCCTATTGTCCTACAAACCTATGAATACAGAATCAACCCCTTCAGTGCTAAGTTTCAAGAAGTTCAGTGAAATAGAATAGAAACAATATTTTTCTGATTGTTTGGAGTGGAATAGATCTGCACAAGAAGAAAGTGAAACTAAGTGTGAGGAGGGAGGGGCAAGCAGACAAGCAGCACAAAATGAAAGTGAAACTTTCTGAGCACAATACTGCATAGCCACAGACAGACAAGTCTTTGGCTCTTTTTGTGTGTATGACCTGAGGTTTATCACATTCTTTCCTTGGAGGAAAAAACCTATAATGGCAGCAGGCCGTAAAAGAGACCCAGTTTGGCAATATTTTAATGAAGTTCCTTTACCTATCGGTAAGGCAGGCATGCATGCAAAATGCAAACACTGCAACAAAGAAATGTAAGGCCTGGTGGCCCGAATGAGGCAACATCATGAGAAGTGCTGTGATGAAGATGACCAAAGAAACACATCTGAACAGGCAGGATCTTCAGGTTGGTAAACATTTTTATTGAATCATATAATATTTCTAAAGACTGCCTTGAACTGTCATGTTTGAGCAAAATTATATTTCTTATTATTACTGCATGTTACTGTCATTTGGTACAGTTATGAAGAAAAGCAAATATTCCTTTTGGGGCAGTGCTGTGTACAATAAGCAGAAATTATATAAACAATAAAATAACAGCATTGACTTTTTTGTTTAGGGGAATTCATGGATTCTGGAAACTATCCACCTTCAAGATCACCATCCTCCTTTTCTACAGTTTCAGAGTTATCCATCCAGGATAGTACTTCATTAGCATCATCATCAGACACCCACAGGCACATATCACTATCACCTAAAAGAAAGAAAAAATCCTTCCCTCCTGGAACCACCATAGATAAGTTTGTGATAAAAACTAGCAGATTAGAAAAAGAGTTAATTGATGAAAAAAATGCCCAGTTTGTTTATGCAATGAACTCTTCTTTCTGTCTGACTGAGAACCCACATTTCATTAATATGGTTCAGTCACTGAGACCAGGATACAGTCCACCCAGCAGAGCAGATGTTGCAGGGAAACTGCTGGATAAAGTGTATGACAGAGAAATGGAGCAATGTGCAACAGCTCTGGAGGATAGAATTGTTAACCTAAGTATTGATGGGTGGAGTAATGTCCACAATGATTCTATTGTATGTGCTTGTATAACAACAGAAGAAGGGAAAGTCTTCCTTGCACAAACAATTGATACGTCAGGAAATGCACACACAGCAGAATACTTACAAGAAGTGGCAGTAAAAGCTATAACAACATGTGAACAAAAATTCAAATGTCTAGTACGCAGTTTGGTCACAGACAATGCTGCAAATGTATCCAAGATGAGAAGAAATTTAGAAGAGCAGGAAGGGAATACAAAGCTAATAACATATAGTTGCAGTGCTCATTTGCTGCACCTCTTAGCCAAAGACTTAAGTGTTCCAGAAATAAAGACTAATGTTGTTGAAATTGCTAAATACTTCCGTAACAATCACTTTGCTGCAGCAGCTCTGAAAAGGATGGGTGGAACCAAGCTAATGCTCCCACAAGATGTTAGATGGAACTCTGTGGTGGACTGTTTTGAGCAGTATATCAAGAACTGGCCTATTCTGATGACAGTTTGTGAACAAAATCGAGATAAAATAGATGGCACTGTCACGGCCAAAATCCTCAACATTGGGCTTAAGAGAAATGTTGAACATATGCTGAGCATCCTGAAACCCATCTCTGAATCTTTAAACAAAATACAGAAAAATAGCTGTTTTATTGCTGATGCTGTTGAAATTTGGAAGGAACTAAGTGAACACTTAAACACAGAACTACACATGGACAGAATTAAATTACAAGCATTAAAAAAACGAATGGGACAAGTACTGTATCCAGCTCATTTTTTGGCAAATATTGTCAATATCCAGTACCAGGGTCAAAACTTAAGTGCTGAGGAAGAGGAGTTAGCTATGACATGGGTATCCAGCAATCATCCATCTGTAATGCCAACTATAATAAACTTCAAAGCTAAGGGGGAACCATTCAAGAAATATATGTTTGCTGAAGAAAGTCACACCAGTGAACTGGTGGAAGTCACTTAAGCACTTGGATTTAGAGACTGTTCAAGTAATGATTTCACTTTTAACAGCAGTAGCTTCTTCTGCAGGCGTTGAAAGAATATTCTCTTCCTTTGGACTCATTCATTCTAAATTGAGAAATCGTTTGGGACCCGATAAAGCAAGAAAGCTTGTTTTTCTTTTCCAGATTATGAACAAAGAAGAAGATGAAGATGACGAGTGAGCTACAGAGGACAGTATTTAAGTTTTTCATGTGTAGGCTGGGCTGACAGTCTAAGTTTCTTAAAATATATATATTTTGTTTAGCCAAATTAGTTAACAAACATGGATGTTTGTTTAAGCAAATAACATATGCTGTAATGTTATTGTTTCAGTTGAATAAATCTATTTAAATTGTTATTATTAAGGTAATGATTATTTTTCTCCTTCCTAAGTACAACAGAAAGTTGTCCAAATATGAATGATTAACCTATTAAACTGGGGATAAAAAAACTAATATGAAAAGTTGTTATTCTAAAAATCTTCATCTACTTGCATATTAAAGTTATACCAGCAAGAATTAGTATTTATGTAGAAAACTATGATTTAAATCAAGCCTTACTGACTAGTGATTTAAATCGTGATTTTAATCGTGAATTAAATCAATTTGATTTAAATCAAATCCACCCTGATGGAAAGTCCCAGTGAGAAATCGAATCACTGCTAAACACTGTCCGTATATTCAGTAGCGATATAGCAATGGAGTTTGGACTAGACAAGTGTGCTGCATTAATAATGAACAGAGGGAAAATAAGAAAAACAGAAGGAACAGAACTGCCCAATGGAAGCAAGATCAAGAACCTGGAAGAGAAAGAACGTTACAAATACTTGGGCATTCTCCAGGCTGATAACATTGCACACACTGAAGTTAAAAGAAAAATTGGAAGTGAATACATCAGGAGAGTTCGAAAAATCCTCAAGTCCAAACTCAATGGCGGGAACACCATACAAGCACCATGTTCCCATTATGGGAACACCATAAACACCTGGGCTATACCTGTTATCAGATACACTACAGGGATAATAGACTGGACCCAGGCAGAGCTAGAGACGCTAGATCGTAAGACCAGGAAAATCATGGCCATCAATCATGTTCTGCATCCCCGCAGTGATGTCGATAGGCTATACCTCCCTCGCAGCTCAGGTGGAAGAGGAATGCTGCAAGTCCATCAAACAGTAGAGGAGGAGAAAAGAGGCCTTGAAGAATATATCAAGGACAGTGAAGAAGATGCACTTCAAATGGTCAATAACGCGAAACTATTCAACACCAATGAAACAAAGCAGGCCTACAAGAAAGAACAAGTCAAGAACCGAGCAGAAAAATGGAGAAATAAGCCCCTGCATGGTCAATATTTGCACAATATAAGTGGAAAATCAGACATCACCAAGACCTGGCAATGGCTTAAGAATGGCAACTTGAAGAAAGAAACAGAGGGTTTAATATTGGCTGCACAAGAACAGGCACTAAGAACAAATGCAATAAGTGCAAAAGTAGAAAAGTCAACAACAAACAGCAAGTGCCGCCTTTGTAAAGAATCAGATGAAACAGTGGACCACCTAATCAGCTGTTGTAAAAAGATCGCACAGACTGACTACAAACAAAGGCATGACAAGGTAGCAGGGATGATACACTGGAACATCTGCAAAAAATACAAGCTACCTGTAGCCAAAAATTGGTGGGACCATAACAATGAAAAAGTGGTAGAAAATGAAGATGTAAAAATATTATGGGACTTCCGACTACAAACAGACAAACATCTGCCACACAATACACCAGATATAACTGTAGTCGAGAAGAAAGAAAAACAAGTCAAAATAATCGACATAGTAATACCAGGGGATAGCAGAATAGAAGAAAAAGAAATAGAAAAAATCACCAAATACAAAGATCTACAAATTGAAATTGAAAGGCTGTTGCAGAAGAAGACCCAAATAATCCCAGTGGTAATTGGCGCCCTGGGTGCAGTTCCAAAAGACCTTGAAGAGCACCTCGACACCATAGGGGCCACAGAAATCACCACCAGCCAATTACAAAAAGCAGCTTTACTGGGAATAGCCTATATTCTGCGACGATATCTATAACAACTGACAATAGAATTCAGCCATCTCAGGTCCTTGGGAAGGACTCGATGTCTGGATAAAACAAACCAGTCAATAACACCTGTCTGACTGTGTAAACAAGAAATAATAATAATAATAGAGACTGGAAGGGAGCCATCCCCAAAACCTCTCTGTATCTCTCTGTCAAAGAGAAGGAAGCTGAAAAACTAGACCACAAAGTCAAAAACATTCTCTAGGAATGGAACAAACTCCCTTTTCTCCACAGTAACTCAAGATAAGCGCAACAACTCCCCTCCCCATTGTCAACAGCTAATGAGCTGGCAAACAACTAGAAGGAGGTAAACTCCTTAAAACTTAGGAAATTTATCTTTCCACCTGGAGAGACATCTCCTGCCCAGATAAAGCATTTAAGGTCAGCCATTCAACCGTCCTATCCATATCAACCTTCCTTCCATATCTTTATTTTAGAAAGATATGTTAATAAATAAATAAAGGTGCAGGAAGCTGTCATGTGTACCAGTGAAGTCTGGAATGTCAAGGAGGAACCATGCTGTCTTGAGTATCTTGCTATAGTCCTTGCAATCTCTGGGATGTCTTGCCCCTAGGGACATTTGTCAAGTGGTACACAAATTATCAAGTATTTCGAAATACACAGCCACATAATAGCACATCAGGAAAATGACTTGACTAGCAAGCCAGAGGTTGCCAGTTAGAATCCCCACTGGTATGTTTAAACACCTACATCAGGCAACAGTGATATAGGAAGATGCTGAAAGGCATCGTCTCATACTGCACAAGAGGAGGTAATGGTAAACCCCTCCTGTATTCTACACCAAAGACAACCACAGAGCTCTGTGGGCGCCAGGAGTCAACACCGACTCGATCGCACACTTCACCTTTTGAAATACACAGCTTGAGCATCAGATGAAGTTCAACAGCAGTGTGCCCCTACAAGCAGATTACACCCGATCCCTAGAAGTAGCACCCTAAGGTGTTTCAGCCTCTCCAAAACAGTCCGTCCCAATGTCTCTTGCTCAGCCATGCCTGTAGTATTTTTAATTCACGCAGCAGTCCTTCCCATTATGGATAAGTGCAACCTTGCACTTAAAACCTTAGATAACTTTAACAAACTCACCCCCCCAAGACAAATTCACACACACCCAAGTCCTGCTATGCTGCCTTAACGTGGCGGGGGTGGGTGGGTCCTGGGAGAGATGAGTGAAGTATGCCGGGAGGTATACCCCCAGTAGGGTCACCCAAAGCACGAAGGTCATCCCAGCTGCCCAGCTAAAGCAAGCAGGAACCCATATTGGGCAGCAGCAATAGAGGAAGGTGCTGGAGGCAGACCATCACTCCAGTGATAACGACAAAAGCATCATTTCATATGGCATTAGAGAAGGCAATGGTAAACCACTCCTGTATTTTACCAAGGAAACCACATGCTTAGACGTAAACCGCAGTCCGTGTGCACCTGAGCCTCCTAGCAAATCCCGGAGCGAGCGAGCAAAACCCAACTGGATGGATTCTCAAGATTGTCCCTGCATGATTGGTGGTGTATGCACCTGTGGCAACAACTGCCAATGTAAAAACTGCACGTGCAAGTGCTGCAAAAAGAGCTGCTGCTCCTGTTGCCCAGTGGGCTGCGCTAAGTGTGCCCAGGGCTGTTTCTGCAAAGGGCCCCTTTCCACCAAACACAGCTGTTGAAAGTGAACCTCTGCCTGCTCCCTGAGCTTTGATCTGTATATTTCACTACCTGCAAGAATGTAACCTTATTCTCCATTTATATATTTGTCTGCCAATTTTCTAGCATTAGATGTGAAAGAAATAAAACTAAACATACTTAGACAAAATAGAATGATTGCTGATGTAGGGCCAGATGATGGGCCCCTCAGGTCAGATGTTACTCAACATGCTACTGAGGAAGAGCTGAGGATCTCTCAGAGTACCGATGGTGTTTATGATGTGGTTAGATTAAAGCCTTTTGGACATCTAGTGGCTGATGTTGCCATGCGGGAAAAGAAAACGTGAAGCTGCAAAGACAGAACTACAATGGGAACATGGAATGTAAGAAGCATGAATATGGGAAAGCATGACACAGTGAAAGATGAAATGAATCGACTACTGATTGACATCTTGGGCATCAGTAAATTAAAATGGACTACTTTGAGCAAGAACATCATACCATTTACTACTCAGGACACAAAAAACAAAGAAGGAACAGTGTTGCTTTCAGTCAGGAAGCTTTCAGTTGCTTTCAGTTCAGTCAGGAACTTGGCAAAGAGGCACCTTTTAACGTGTTGATTCTCTTTATTTAGCAGGGAGAGAGTAACTGGCCCTATCCACCCCTAGCACAGTACCTCCAGTGACTGTTGCTGGTGTCTATCTTATGTTTCTTTTTAGATTGTGTGCCCTTTCAGGGACAGGGATCCATCTTATTTATTTATTATTTCTCTGTGTAAACCGCTCTGAGCCATTTTTGGAAGGGCGGTATAGAAATTAAATTAATGAATGAATATAGCAACGACAGTACTTGGGTACAATGCAGTCAGTGACAGACTAATAGGGAATTAGACTTCATGGACAACCACGGAAAACATAACCATTTTTCAAGTCCCCAACAACTGATGTAGAAGAAGAAGAAGCTGATGAGTTTTATGCTTAAGTTCAGTCTAAAATTGACAGAACATGCAAACAAGATGTGTTGCTGGTGGATGGAGACTGAAATGCCGAAGTTGGAAATGGTAAGGAGGAAAACACAGTCGTACTGTATGGCCTAGGAAACAGAAATGAAGCAGGAGAACGACTTATTGATTTTTGCCAAGCCAATGATTTCTTCATTGCTAACACATTCTTCAACAACCAAAGCAGCGCCTAGACACATGGACATCACCAGATGGAGTACAAAGAAATCAAACTGAGTACATTATTGGTGCAAGGAAGTGGAAGAGCTCAATTATAACAGCAAAGACATGGCCAGGGGTCGATTGTGGAACACATCATTAACTGCTCATGTGCAAGATCCAAGTCAAGTTAAAGCAGAACAACAAAGCTAGCCATTTTCCACGATTTGATCTTGAGCATGTACCCACCATTTTCAAGGAGAACATCAGGAACCTCTTTGATTTCTGAACCTCATTAATAGGGAACCTGAGGAACTATGGAATGAAATTAAAGAAGTTGTTAAGGACGAATGTGAAAAGAGACCACCAAAGACTAAGAAACAGAAGAAAGCAAAATGTATGTCAGAACTAACAGTGGAAATTGCTAAGAAGAGGAGAGAAGCCAAAGTCAAGAAAGATAAAGACCTCACAAAGGAACTTAATAGGGAATTTCAGAAAGTTGTCAGAAGAGACAAAGAGTAGTACTACAATGAAATCTGTAAAGACCTTGAGGATGGAAATAGACATGGAAAAACAAGGAAAGATTTCCAAAAGATCTCTGAACTAAGAAGGAGGTTCCAACCCCCAATTGGTATGCTAAGGGATGCCAAAGGACAGATTCAGAGAAGATCAAACAGAGATGGAAGGACTATACAGCAGGGACGCCAACATCCAAGATACCCTAGAAGATATTCCCTACTTGCACGGACATCTAGTACAGGAAGATGAAGTTAGGGCAGCACTCCAGTCATTACCAAGTAGGAAGGCTACAGGAATTGATGGAATAGCTACAACAATATGGCAGGCAACAGAAGAAGAATCAGTCAAGGCTCTAACCAAACTATGCCAGCATATTTGGAGAACGATACAATGGCCAACAGATTGGAAGAGGTCCGTCTACATACCCATACCAAAGAAAGGAGACATAACAGATTGCGCAAACCATTGCACAATATCCTTAATTTCACATGCTAGCAAAATAATGCTCAGGACCATCCAACGTAGATTAGAGCCCTACATGGAAAGGGAAATGCCAGATGGTCAAGCTGGTTTCAGAAAAGGTCGAGGAACAAGAGACATCATTGCTGACACATGCTGGATAACTGAGAAAGCCAAAGAATACCAAAAAGAAGTCAATATGTGCTTTATTGACTACAGAAAAGCCTTTGATTGCGTCGACCATGTCAAGTTGCGGAATATCCTTAGGAAAATGGGCATCCCAGAACATCTCATTGTTCTCATGAGAGACCTATACACAGGACAGGAAGCTACAGTACAGATGGAACATGGTGAAACAGGCTGGTTCCGGATCAGCAAAGGAGTAAGACAAGGTTGTATACTTTTTCCTTATTTGTTCAACATATGCTGAACATATACTGAGAGAAGCTGCATTGGAAGAAGATGAGCGTGGTTTTAAAGCTGGAGGCAGAAACATCAGTAACCTGCACTATGCTGATGACACCACTCTGATAGCTGAGAATGCGGATGATCTGCAAGCTCTAGTAATTGAAGTCAAGGAGCATAGTGAAAAAATGGGACTATGACTAAATCTAAAGAAGACTAAATTAATGACATCGGGTACAGCAACCAGCCTCAAAATTGATAATGAATATATTGAAGAGGTGGATAGCTTCTGCCTTTTAGGATCGACCATCAACAGTAAAGGATCCAGCAGTCAAGAAATATGCCGCAGACTAGCATTTGGTAGGGTTGCAATGAAGGCCTTGGAAAGGATATTTAGATGCTATGATGTGTCTATACCTACAAAGATTAGAATCATTTGGACAATGGCTTTTCCCGTGACACACTATGGATGTGAAAGCTGGACTTTGAAGAAGCAAGATAGAAAAAGTATTGATGCATTTGAACTTTGGTCATGGAGAAGACTTTTGAGGATACCATGGACAGCCAGGAAAACAAACAAATAGATAATAGAACAAATCAATCCAGAATTTTCACTCAAGGCACAAATGACAAGGCTCAAACTATCAAACTTTGGACACATTATGCGAAGACCTAGCTCCTTTGAGAAGTCCATAACGCTGGGGCAAGTCGAAGGAAAGAGAAGACAAGGATGACCAGCAGCAAGATGGATGGACTTGATTACGACAGCAATGGATGTACCACTGAGAGACCTTAAAGACAAGTTGAAGACAGATCATCCTGGAGAGAATCTATCTACTGTATGTGGTCGCTAAGAGTCGACACCAACTTGATGGCACTTAGTCAATCAACCATTCAACCTACACATACAGTCACACAGTCTCAGTCTTTATTAGTACAGCCAATGGCCAGAATCACAAAAATAAAATCATTTAGAATTAACTTCATTCCGAATACCACCACAAATAACAGAATTTAGCAACACTGAGTAAATTCTCCTCTTTACAATCCTTTAAAATTAAATTTAAATAGTCCATTTCAGTTAATTCTGGAAACAGGATAAGTTGAGGAGAAATATATTTCTTCCTAATGTCACTGTAAAATTGGCAATACAAAAGGACATGAGCCATCGTCTCAACTTCTCCCGATCCACATGGACAAACATGACAATGATAAGGAAAATTTTGGAATCTCCCCTGCAGCACAGCTGTATTCATGCAGCACAGCTGTATTCATACCCTATGAAATTTAGGTACTGTAAGAAGAGATAACTATCTAGCTGGAGAATAGCTTACATTTTCAACATTCAGGAAAACACCCCTAGGAATTAGACTCCTGTCAATCTGAGGTTCCACATCCAGAATCCTTTCCTTAAGTCTCCCCCTAGCCTCCTCATAAGGCAAACTAAGAATGGCTGCAGGCGAAAATCCGTAATACTGCAATCTCCCTTCAATAGCTTCCAACCAGGCTGAACGATAAGTATCTTGAAAAATCAATGAGACAATACCAATAAGCCTAAACATCAATTTGAGCCAATAACTCAAAATGAAAAACCATGCCCAAGGTTCAACTTTAAACAATTCTGCCTCAAGGTGCAGCACTACTCTGGGCACACAACCAGGTACTTGGAAGATGTTTTTCAGAAAGGTCGATTGTATTGCTTCAACTTTCTCAAAATTGGGGTATAGCCCCAATTGAACACCATACAGTAGCTGAGCCCTTACCTTTGCATTAAATATACACATCACCCAAGCCATTTCAGCCTTTTGTTCAGTGCATTTACACCCAAGTTGATCAGTTCATGAAACCATAAGTTTCTTTGTTCAACCCTCCAGCAAGCGTGTGTGACTTGTGCATGGCCCCAGGGCGTGAATCTACCTAACTGTACCTCTGATCAAAACACATGCCTTCAGAACCTGTATTGGAACCTGCTTTGGGACCTGCACAATGGTCTGCCTGGATTGACACCATACTGGTTCTCAAGCTTGAAAGTGGTAGCTCTACGCCACTTGCCCTTTCTCCTTCCTGCTCTTCTGCTGCCTTCCCCCTGTGAGAAGACCTGCTCGGTTGCCCATCTACAAGCACATCTGAAGCACATCTTAAGTGCCAATGGGTCAGGATTGGTAATAATAACCTCCTGCCCCTCCTCGCCTCCTTCTCTTTCCTCTACATTTCTGCATCTAAGCTTTTCTATGGCAAGCCTTAAGCTGATTTATTCACAATTTGGTTCTTAAGCTAAAATTCCTCTTTGTGAAATTCTTGTTGATACTATGAGCTAAGATTTATTGCCTGCCTAATCAATCTTTTTCCATTTCCTGTACCCCCATTTATCCTTAAACAAATCCTTGAACTGCATTTCTGCCTCTATTTCCAAACCAAATCTCTGCTCAAATTAAAACTGTGATTCTGCTCCCCGATAGTCAAGCTAATTTCCCTATGTAAGCCAAAAGTACAGGTGAAACTCAAAAAATTAGAATATCGTGCAAAAGTTCATTAATTTCAGTAATGCAAATTAAAAGGTTAAACTGATATATGAGATAGACGCATTACATGCAAAGCGAGATAAGTCAAGCCTTAATTTGTTATAATTGTGATGATCATGGCGTACAGCTCATGAGAGCCCCAAATCCACAATCCCAGAAAATTAGAATATTACATGAAACCAATAAAACAAGGATTGTAAATAGAACAATATCGGACCTCTGAAAAGTATAAGCATGCATATGTATTCAGTACTTGGTTTGGGCCCCTTTTGCAGCAATTACTGCCTCAATGCGGCATGGCATGGATGCTATCAGCCTGTGGCACTGCTGAGGTGTTATGGAAGACCAGGATGCTTCAAGCTCTTCTGCATTGTTTGGTCTCATGTCTCTCATCCTTCTCTTGGCAATGCCCCATAGATTCTCTATGGGGTTCAGGTCAGGCGAGTTTGCTGGCCAATCAAGCACAGTAATCCCATGGTCATTGAACCAGGTTTGGGTACTTTTGGCAGTGTGGGCAGGTGCCAAGTCCTGCTGGAAAATGAAGTCAGCATCCCCATACAGCTCGTCTGCGGAAGGAAGCATGAAGTGCTCCAAAATCTCCTGATAGACGGCTGCGTTGACCCTGGACTTAATGAAGCACAGTGGACCAACACCAGCAGATGACATGGCTCCCCAAATCAACACAGACTGTGGAAACTTCACACTGGACTTCAAGCATCTTGCATTGTGTGCCTCTCCATTCTTCCTCCAGACTCTGGGTCCTTGGTTTCCAAATGAGATGCAAAAGTTGCTCTCATCAGAAAAGAGGACTTTGGACCACTGAGCAACAGACCAGTTCTTTTTTTCTTGAGCCCAGGTAAGACGCTTCTGGCGTTGTTTGTTGTTCAGGAGCGGCTTGACAAGAGGAATATGACATTTGAAGCCCATGTTCAGGATCTGTCTGTGTGTGGTGGCTCTTGATGCACTAACTCCAGCCTCAGTCCACTCCTTGTGAAAGTCCCCAACACTTTTGAATGGCCTTTTCCTGACAATCCTCTCCAGGCTGCGGTCATCCCTGCTGCTTGTGCACCTTTTTCTTCCACACTTTCCCCTTCCACATAACTTTCTATTAATGTGCTTTGATACAGCACTTTGGGAACATCCAACTTCTTTTGCAATTACCTTTTGAGGCTTTCCCTCCTTATGGAGGGTGTCAATGATGGTTTTCTGCACAACTGTCAAGTCAGCAGTCTTTCCCATGATTGTGATTCCTAATGAACCACACTGAGAGACCATTTAAAGGCTCAGGAACCCTTTGCAGGTGTTATGGATTGATTAGCTGATTGGAGTGGGACACCTGGAGCCTAGACTGTTGAAACTTTTCACAATATTCTAATTTTCTGGGATTGTGGATTTGGGGTTCTCATGAGCTGTACGCCACGATCATCACAATTATAACAAATTAAGGCTTGACTTCTCTCGCTTTGCATGTAATGCATCTATCTCATATCAGTTTCACCTTTTAATTTGCATTACTGAAATTAATGAACTTTTGCACAATATTCTAATTTTTCGAGTTTCACCTGTATAGTTTGAGTGTCCTAGCCAAACACTCCAGAGAAGATCTATTAACAGGCAAGATACAAATCTATAAATAAGTCAGTCCCAGCTGTTTCAGGCCAGGCTTATTGCAGAACAAGAGATACATGAGTGGTAACCAGTGTTATTTCTAATTTTTCTCATCTGTGTGAGGAATGAATTTTGTTCTGGGAAGCAGTATCAAGGCAGTGTGCGCACACATGCATTCAGTGGGGCATTCCTGATTCAACCTGAGCAGGATCTAAAATTAACTGAATAGACATCAAAAAAACTTGTGAGCGCGCGCACGTGCACATGTCTTAGAGGGAACACTGGTGGGAACATTTCATCATGGTCTCACTTTATTTTACTTTTTTCCCTGCGTGTGCGAGCGCTCATCTCTTGTCAGCCTAATACAAACAACGACGGGGGGGGGGGGCGGCAGGGGGAACTCTGCCGCCCCAAGAAGATTTTTCAACGGACGAGTGCCGGAGGGGGAAGAGCGGCGGGGGGGGGGGGGAGGTAAGTACTACCACCCACCCCCCCGCTTAAAATCACAGTGTGTCCCCCTGCCAGACCACCGGACCTCCAGACCGGTCCGGCGGTCTTTCCAATGGCGCCGGACCAAAACCAAGCACACCACTACTGGTGGGCCACTGTGTGAAGCAGGATGCTGGACTAGATGGGCCTTGGGCTTGATCCAGCAGGGCTGTTGTTATGTTCTTATTATGAAGACAAAAAGGCATTCACTTGAATGCATCATGGGAAGAGGCCTTGCTCAATCAAGAAATAGGGATAGAGCAGGACAGTGGTCAAGTAAAGATGGTGCATTCAAATGAAGCTGTGATAAAAATAAGGTCTAGCGTGCTCCTTGCCCTCTCCCCTCAGAACACAGTAGATAGAGAAATACCGATATACTTTTAGAGCCAAGGAACATCAACGTTTTTGGCTGTCTTTCTCTATGTCAAAGATGTGTGAAAGGCAAATGGATCTTAAGTATAAGAGGGCAAAATGTTAAACTATCTGTGCAAGGGATTAGGAAGAAAGCGGGTGAACTTGTCTACACAAAAAGAGGACAGTCATGCAAATATATGGACACATTAAAAACAGAGGATTAGGCAATACACCTGCTTTCCACTTGTACTGACTGATGTGAAAGAGAAAAATCAAGCCCCACAAAGTTTATTAAAAGTTTGGTTTGATTGAAAAAAGTGAGCCAGCACAGTCATCTGGATTTCTTGTTCTTGCTTGAATTCTTATTCATTCACATACTGGGCTGCTGTTTCAGTCCATCCATAGGAATACAGGCATCTGTGTATAAGGATACCAAATCCGCTGGGGTACTGAAATATATGACTTTATGAGCTTTTTCTTAGTTGCTTTGTTTTAAGTCTTATTACATTTATCTTTCTAAACTAAAAATGAGGTATTTTCCTGCCTAATACCACTCAATGAATCTGGCTACACAGATTTCAAATAAAATCTCCATGATTTAAACTGATTATTCTATCCTATAGATATATTTTTGCTTAGTAACGTATTTACAGTGGAAATTTACCCCTTCCCTCCTCAAACCCCAAATACCATAATCTTGTGCACTAGTTTAAAAGCCAGATTGCAATGCAACACGGAAAAGACACACAATAGCTGTTTTGGGAAAGTAATAAGGCCTTATAAATAAGTTGTGAAGAGAGTAAGTAAGTTGCACTCAAATGCACCTAAAGTGGGTTTCTGAACTGTAATCGTAGTTATAATGTGCTGAGCTGGGCTTCCAATTGTAGCTTGGAGGCAAATTATGATCTGTGGTAACCATACAGTGTGCATGATTTGGAAGTCATGGTGAACTACAGTTATTGGGAAGCAGGAAATAGGGGTTTGGAACGGAAGCACATGGGCCCAAGGCACAAACTCCACAATCGAGCCATAGTTGGGCTCCTGAACATGGCCCATGAATCCAGCCAGCCTTTCTGTGTGTAGGTCCTCATATAAAACATTGAGGCGAGTCTCACAATCATGTGAGACTCACCTTTAGGCTGTTTGCAGGGAGTATGGCTTAGCCCATTCTCCCTGCAGACAATCGCCTCCAGAGCCCTGGGTGGTTCAATCGGCCGCCCACACAACTGCCGGCTCCGTCACAGAGCCAGCAGGGGCTGTGGGGATCGGGGGCCGTGTGGCCCTCAGAAGTTCCAGGAGGCCCCATGCAAGTGCGCAGGACATCCTGGAGAGACCCCCGGGGCCGGGAGGCTGGTTGCGGCAATACACGATCAGGAAGAAGAGGTTAACGGAGCACTCGCTCCATTAACCTCAGCTAAGGGGAGGGGGAATTAGGCGGGTTAGCTGCCAGGAGCTGCATGGCTCCCGTGGCAGTACACAACCTCCAAAAAGCAGGCTAGCCTGCTTTTTGGCGATCGTGAGAATCACCTCATTGTTAAAAGGACAGAAGGGCTTAGTGTATATAGATGGTGAACAGACGTTCAAAGCCACCTGTAGATCTTTAGTTATAATGCCCGTTTTCCAAAATGTGTATCCCAAGGCAGACATATGCAGCTTAACTAGTTTCGGTACCAAAGAAGGGTTTCCTTTACCCCTTCAGCAAGCAAGGCTCACACATTCTAACAGAGTGCCATTTCCCCTCAATGTGGAGTTCCAGATTTTTCCTAGGATATTCACCCACTCATGTGAATCAGTTTTATATAACACTCCAGCATATAATTTGCATCCTACTCACAAGCCAACACTTTAGCATTAACGTCTCTCTCCTGCTGGGGTTATTTAAGGAAGGAGAGCCTAGTACATTTTAAAATGTGCAAGCAGCCATTTCATTTGTATGTCATTAATCACACTATGCAGTCGTAAATCTGTAACAAAGATGACTGTCTTGCAAGAATTAGGGTACTTCACCAAAAATAGTACCTCAAATGACTTGCACATGGGCTATTAAAATGGAATTTGGTGCCAAGAAGAGGTGGCAGATTGACAGCAATATAGAGTACTATACTTCTCTATTCACAGAAAGGTATAAGAATGGCTGCCTCAAACTTCCCTTCAGAGGTAAAAAAAGAAAGTAAAGTCTAATAATGAAAAAGCTCAGCTGAGTCTTCAGAGCCATTCAATTTTTCAGTCTCAGAATTAAAGTTCTATTATTACAGTAAAATGATCCCATGCTAGAACTCTGAGAGCGTGAAGTTATTACCCATAAGCCAGTGGGAATGTTATTAATGATTTATTACTTAAAAGTTAGTGCTAGGGGATCAAGCAGAGTGTGTGTGCATGCGTGCGCGTGCGTGTTAGATAGATAGATATTTGAAAATTCCTGCAATACAAACTTATTATGCCTGAGCTGCACAAGTGAATCTTAAAAGGAAACAAAATAAGCCACTACGGTGTGTAAGGTCAGCACTCTCAACATCATCAGCTATTAGTCAGTGCTAATCCACTACACCAGGAAACTAAATTTACAATATAAGAATTGAAGAGTAGCACCTACAGTTGTCCTTAGCCTGGAAATGGGAGACCTTAGTCCAGCACAAGCACACTTTTTTCAAGGACAATCGCTACCCCAGAACTTGACAAATCCCAGACACCAGGGAGCCATGGCACCTAGAAATTTAACTGCAGTACAAAGACTAGGATATTCAGAAGCAGAGTTATTTAATAAAATCTGTATTTGTCTTAGGCAGCCCTGCTTCTGTTTTAAGTATGTTAAAGTGAATAAAGATAAGTCAATTGGCCCTCCCCACTCCACAATGACCACCACTAAATTCAGAAATTTTGTCAAGTGTCCACTGTCTGGCTCCTAAATGTTTGGGCTGGCTCCTAGATCCAAAGAAAATTTGTCAAGTCCTGTGCTACTCAATATCTGGGCTTTTGTTCAGCCATTTGTTCAGAGTTTTACTGCAAAGTCAGGATTACAAAGAACATTTACATTTTGATTTGGAGATTCTTATATTAGCCAGCTACTGAAACAATGAAAACTTAACTTCTATTAAAAAGGTGAGAACCCTTATTACCAATTCCACATGTGTTTCAAACATACTGTTATATAGTATACTAATAATGGAAGTACACATACTTTATTATTAGCTATAACTAAGTATTATATCATGGTACTGTATAGTTCAGCACCATAATGTGAGACATTATACAAACTACAAAAATAATGCTACTGCTGTTTAGCAGTCTGCAGTCTACATATTATGCCTATATGAAGGACCACCTGCTTTCAGATGATCCAGTCCATCCCTCATGTCTTGACAGAGGCCCTGGTCTTTGTTCTACCACTGTCTGAAGCTGGTAGACATATGGGGAAAAGCATGCTTATGCTGGCATTCAGGAACGATCATTCCATTTCATAGTGCCTTAGTACTGCTTAGAGATCCCCTCTTTATTTGCATCACGTTCTAATGATGTAAATCATTATGGTTATTTCTGTTGCCAACTTTTTTTTCTTTTTAAGCAGCTCAGATTTTCTCTGAGGCTGATCTGGACTAAGTTAGTCATTACTATATCCCATTGAAATTAAAGGGACATAGTCACAGTAATGTCTCCTTCATTTCAATTTTAACTTAATTTGGATCCATTGGTTTTATTTGAATTATTTTATTCCATATTGAACTTGGATTGTATTATATTTTATCTTATTTGCAGTAAGTTGCTGAGGGTGGCCCTTTTCTGGGTGACCTATAAATGTAAATATCAAATGAGAAAAAGTAAACGCTGTGTGGCTCCAACTGAAAAGGACCTGATGAGCTTGAATGTACATTAGAGTTAGGATTTCTAGATTTGATCCTCAGAGCCACACATGTTTTGTTCTCCATTTTATGGACATGTGCATTTAGTTGCACAGTTACTTGCAAATACTACCAACACTTCAATCCTACATAACTAAAATAATTGCCTGATGTATCAACATAATGTTTTTGTGACATCAAGTTAGGCATTCCCAGCACCAGTAATTCCTGGTCTAAGAATTCTACGGACAGTGTAAGCCTTTGGGTCCAGCTACAACTACGGTGCTTCAGTTATAAAATGCATACAGTAGAAGTTCAAAATAAAACAGAAATCCACTGCCACACTCAAAATTCAAAATAAACATTTCGATAATATTTCAGAGTACAGTACTGCATTTAGGGAAGTCATAGATCAGGTTTTTTTTCTTCTCTAGAAACCAACTGTCAGTTTCAGCACACCCTATGTTTAAGGTAATTTACCTGCCATCTCTCTGCAATGCAAACACAACTCCTTTCTTCTGAAAAGGAAGCAGCCTCTCTCTTAGCTTTTCAGGTAAGCATGACAGTTCTTTACCAACATCAGAATCCGAACAAGATGTTTCAAGTGTAGGAGTCTCTTCTGTGGTACTTGCCATGTTCAACCTAAGAAAATTAAATAGAGATATCTTATTTCAGAATTTCATACTCTGTTCTCCAGCATTTTTCAAAATAGCAGGTCATATTTTGAAATCAATGGGTAGCATCCATACATTTTGTTGAGCAGAATTGTTGATTTACTGGTCCAAATTTGTACCCTTCTACAAAAATCACAAGTTGGTTCAACAAAAATACTTTGTATTTAATATGACTAAGATGTAATATGTATGACTATTGGGGGGGGGGGATCCTGTCTATATGTTGTTTACCAGTCTTTGAAACAAAATAACTGTATGCTCTAGAGAAAGTTATCTAAAGCTAAAGAAACATGAAGAAAGCTCAAAATCCACTAAAAAACTGAGCTAAATGTAACTCCTTATAATGGCAACATCATGATTTACTCCATTCTACTCCCCCTCGTTTAGTCCACTTTACCAATCCTGGTTCCATACTCATAAGCCCTGTTCAGACACCAAAAGGGAAAAAGGAATACTGTAACTGTATCCAGCATACCAGAGTGCACCCAAAGGTCCTGCCCTTGATGTGCCCCAAAGCCTCATCCTCCTCATCACTGGGTACTACAGCCTTTCACTTGTGGAAATAAGCACACTTATGGCATTTGCCTCTTTAATGCAATAACTATGATGAGCGCAGGAAAGACAAGTCTTTTTACCCTCAGGGGCGGGACTTCCAGGCACGCTCTGGGACACTCTACACGATTACAGCATCCCTTTTTTCAGTGTCCAAACAGGTCTAGCAGATAAGTGAATTCACCCATAAGAATCTATTTCTGGGAAGGAGTCATTTTTTGTCAACCTGGACTGCAGGTACAATACCGCCATCAAAAAGTTTGTCCAAACTAAATATGTTGGCTATATAGCCAATAGATATGAACTGAAAGTATGGAACAATCTCTTTTTAATCACAGTTCTGTCATTCTGATCACAAGCAATGAATATATTGAGGCATCTGATTACAGATCTGGTACTATAAGACAAAACCACAGGGCTCTGTGGGCACAAAGAGTTGAAATCGATTTGGCAGCACACTTTACTTTTTACCATAAGAACAGGGCAGCTCAAATTCAGGGTAATCAGTCTGCACAAAGGAATCTATATATATAATTCTCCTGGGTGTGCCAGGGAAAAATGTGTCCCGGCAGCCCAGCTGATTGGTCCTGGCGCACCCAGGAGAATTGCCTGGCTGGGCGGTGGCGGCAGGCCGGCCATGGCGGGCCTGGCCGCGGGCCCGGCCGTGGTGGGCCAGCTAGAGGCACAGATGCTCTGTGCCCGGGCCCACTAGTTTTGCATATTTCACTCATCTACCTGGTTAAATTCTAGAATTGAGAGGTACTGCAGTTCATCAGATACTCTGACATGGAAACCTTGTTCCTAATCCCTCATGCTGCATGTGTGGGCAAAACTGTAATTGACAATAAGAACTCACTCTGCTCATGCTCAGGGGCACTTTCCTTACAGTAGCCTCACACAGAACATACTGAGAGCCAGTATGGTATAATGATTAGAGTATAATGACTAGGTCTGGGAATACCATTCAAATCCCCACTCAACCATGAAGCTCCACAGGTTGTTGAGAAGCGGGGGGGGGGGGAGAAAAGGAAGAACCATTTACTATAAGTCATTTGGAGAAAAAGTGGGATATATAAGTCAGATTCCTCAACTGAGCTCATTGCAGAATGACTGATCGAATTTAGAAATAGAATGCACTGCACAACTTCAGTTTGCAATAGGGGCAGAACTCTTATTGGCCAGTTATTCTGCTGGCTGTGCATGAGCATGAGCGCACATAGAGACGGCTTTAAAAACAAAAACAACAACACTGACTTTTCTAATGGGCCATTACAGAATGACTACGCCCCCTCCATGCAGTCTGAAAGGATACAGAGATACAGACTCCACTATCAACTCAGGATTCCACCACCAAATTCAGCTACAAGCGTAGATTAAGCTCAGGCGCGGGCCATAAACATGCATTAAAGAAAACCCCACTTTTAAAAACCGCTCTTGGCTGTGAAAATGGGCGGAGATCGGAGAAAAGAAAAAAGGTTAATTGATCCGTATTAACTACTACAGCCTCAAAACTTCAGCCCCGGACGCGGCGGAGATCCACTGATCACAGAACACCTATGCACACCTCTCACCGCCGTCTTCCAATCCTTCCCCAACAACAGACTTCTTTCTTCTTTAACCGCAGGCCCGCCCGCAGCCAGCTTTTTTCGCGCTCAAACGCAGCGGAAATGACCTACTAAACGAGGGGAGGGCAGGCTTAATGTCGAGGCTTAATGAAGAACTTCCCGCATGGTTTTGGTGACGGTCTTAACTAAGCGGCGGGGGGTTCCCACGCGTGTACACACATTCAGCTCTCACCATTCCCGTGCTTTGCTATAGTCACACAAAAGTGCACATCGACTAGGGCAGAGCCAGGTCGGCAGTTTGTTGGATTAGTATCGTTAGTCCAACTCTATTCCGCACTATTTACTTTTTAAAAAATAAATGTAGTTTTATCACAGCGGTTGACAACATTATTTACGCACCGTCTTCTAGAGAAACCTAACCCACCCTCCGTTTCTATCTCGCCGGTCCAGAGAGGTCTGCTTCTTCGCCAGGACGCAAAGGAATAAAACGCAGACAGTAGAATGAGGGAGAAAGGGACTCTGGAGGCTATGGAACCAGGCAGGTGATGCCAGACTATTCAGGGATATATCACCCATTATAGGGAATACTTGCCCCATAAGGCTGCAAGGGGTTTCTTCGAGCTCTCCATCCCTATGCACACTTACCTTGCAGTCAGCCCCACTGAACACAATGGAAATTACTGCTGCGTACCGGTAAACATATGAATTGAGTGGCAAAGCATCGTACAAATGTCGTAATGTGTAAAGAAGTTTACAGAGCATTTGGTTAGTCTCTAATAGGCAAAGTAAGGGGAGCAGACTCAGGGAAAGCTTGAGGACCAACCCATATAATTTTTTTTTGGGGGGGGGAGAAAAATATGTTTTATTTATTATATTTTATACCGCCTGGTAGGTGCATCTCTAGGTGGTTTTAGGGATTAAAGGTCTTCATTTGCTCGGCGGGGAGAGATGTGTACGACTAAAGTGACGACTCAAGTAGGTAAGAGACTTCCCGTTAGCAAGGGAGAGTGCAGCACCCAGATGCTGGTAATAAATCCGGAATAATCCAGACGATAGAAGCGCAGCTATGATGCCAGCAATAAAGGGAATGGATTGTGGGTGCAGAATTTGCAGTGCATAGCTCGGGATTTAAACGGTAGTGTGGATGATGGGAACAATAATAGGCGGGCGATGCTTGGCACTGTGGAAGTAAAGGAAAAGCTAAGTGACGACGATTGGAATACACACACACACACCCAACTTGTGGCATCTTAAAGACCTGCATACTTATTGTGGAATACACTTTCATGGACTGGTCATAATAAATGTTAAGTGGTAAGCAGTCACAAGACTACTTTTCTTTCCTTCAGCCGTGACTCGTGCAAAGCAGAAATTTTATGCATGCCTTCCATTGTATCCCACGGGACTTACTCTCTAGTTAAGGTGGAGAGTTGTAGCTCCACATGGCTACCCACCAGGGATTAGTAGACTGCACCTTATTATTAAGAATAATAAACTATATTCAGAGGATAAGATATTGGCGACCTGTAGCAGGCACCCTAGTCTGGAGAACTGTACCACAGAAACAGGAGCTACGTGGGCGCAGCTGCATAAGGATTCTTTACAATGGCTGGAAAAAGGGCCACTGCTGAACCACAGCGACAGTATAGGTTCTTTGGGGGCACATAATGGCAGGGCACTGTAGATAGATACCGGCAATCTGCTCTGAAAACAACAAATTCAATTGCCAGATTGACAGGAGGCACCTGTAAAGCGGAAGGAGCGTTCTATAGGCATTTTCTTCTCAAAGGACTACAAGTACCGGCATGCCCGGCGTCATTCACCCTTCAGCAAGATCTCCGGCCTTTTTGAAAAGTACCTTGGGATTTGTGGTTCTTCTCTCCATTAGCTTAAGGTTCATAATTACGGTGTTTGAAGGGAAATTGCTCACAGCATATCCTCTCTAGGCGGGCACAGAGGAAAAACTAAGGGAGAAGAAACCATGCCATTTCCGAATATAGAGAAGAACTTATTTACATTAGCGCTTACATCCGCCAGTCATCGCACTACTGCGCTATCACTGGTCACAATTCTGTCAATAGGAGGAGCTTCCGCATGCCGGTCAGTTAAATCCACCTGAGCCTCCCAATTGGCCGCCCCAAGCCGCCGCTCAGCGAAATTTGGTTTTCCATTGGCTAGCCGTCCCTCACCGGGCCTTTTTTTTTGCGTGGGCCAAACATTAGGCCATTCAGTGGACGGCAGCCGGAGAGGGAAGGGGCGGGAGGACAGTGTACTGAGCGTTGAGCGGCTAGATGGGATGTCCATCACTGGCATGAAGCGCAACGGTTGGCTGACGGTACCCGTAGAAGGCGGGTCTCCATTGCACCCGCGACAGCAGGAGGAGCTGGAGCCGCTGTCGGGGGCTGGTGATGGGGTTAATTCCCCCTCGTGTGTGAAGCCCCCTTAGCGAGCCGGCCTTGCGGTCGCTGACTCCTCCTTCTCCCTCCCCCCCACGTCCGCCCGTTCGTCAGGCTCGCGCCACTGCGGTAAGTCCCCCCCCCTCGCGCGCGCCATATCCCAGTTCATTATAAATAACCCTTTCCTTTCCCCTTTTCCCTCTCCTTCCTTGCTCCGCAAGAGGCTTGGAACCTGCAGCGGCCGTGCCGGGCTCTTGCCCTCTTCCGGGCGAGTGGCAGCGGCTGGCCCATCCTTTGCACCACCAGCCCCGCCAGTCTCCCCGGGCCTGCATTGGACGGAAGTGCGCGCCCGCCTCGTGGATGCCATTGGTGCAGTTACGCCCCCGGGCCTTGCAGGGATGATGGAGGGAAGGGGCCGTCCCTGGGGGCAAGCTGGTAACGCGCTGGGTAGTTCCTGCCACAGGCAAGACCTTTCTGCCCTGCTGGGCGTCAATACAATCTGCAGTGCAATGTGCGTGTGCTTTAAGCAGCATGACTCGTTGCCTGTCATGAGGACAAGTGCTTACACCTCCCAAGCAAGAGTTAATACTCTCGGGGTCTACAGTGGGAGGAAGCCCCTGTCTGTCCCCACGGAGATGGTCCCCTTCCTTTCATTCCTCCGAGGGATGCAGTTCCTTCTCTCTCTCTCTCTGCCCTTTCAAGACTACATGTGCCCCCCCCTTCTTCCTCTAAACTGTCAAAAAGGTGGAGGCACTCTTCCACCGATACAAAGCAATGGATGCGCGTGCATGCTCTTGGCACCTGCAGTGAACCACGAGTCTGCCTTCTCTGCAAAAGGCAGTTACATTAATGTTGCTTCCTCATCCAGTGAGTGAAAGAAACATGTAGGGCAGGATTATGGATGCAATTTCCACCCGAGGTTTAACAATCATGGAGTATCCATCCTTCCTTTCATGACCAGAGAAACTGGTGATATGTCTATGTGACTATGCTAGCAGACTTCTGCCTGTTCCAAAGTACACTGGGTATTGAGGGGCCTCAAGGCCCATTGCTAACCACAAGAGCTACAGGGAGCAATGCATCTGTCTACCCATGATGTGGGAGAGATGCTTGGGTATTATATACTGAGAGGCTGCTGTTGAGGAAGGTTTGTCCATCTTGCAGATTTAGTTGGCCGTGCCTTAAGGATGTTCCCATTTTCAAAGGCTGTATGTGCAGATCATAAAAGCCACCTAATGACACAGTGGGGAAATGACTTGCCTAGCGAGCAAGAGGTTGCTGGTTCGAATCCCTGCTGGTATGTTTCCCAGAATATGGGAAACACCTTTATCAGGCAGCAGCGATATAGGAAGGTTCTGAAAGGCATCATCTCACACTGCACAAGAGGAGGTAATGGTAAACCCCTCCTGTATTCTACCAAAAAAACCCCACATGGCTCTGTGGTCACCAGGAGTCGACACCAACTCGATGGCACACTTTACCTTCATGTGTTAAGCCCAAGAAGGTTGTAATGGTGGCTCATATGCTAATCTGCACATTAGGAAGGCTTTGTGTGCACACATTCCAAGAAATTGCAATGAGGAGAGTATCTGCTTTGTCATTTGTACCCTGAAGGTACATAGGCCTGCTTGGTGTTGCAGTTAGGGAAGTTCCTACGATTCAGCCAAGTGCCACAGACTGAGTTTGTCAGACAGTGTCAAGTTTCCCCTGCTTCACTTGAAGACACTTCCTTCCCATTCTCAAGAACCATAAGTTCTGTGGTGCCACCAAAGCCTGTAATAGTGGTGCTCAGTGCCTGCTTCATACTAAGGACTGTGCATTCACACCTGCAGTGAACAATGTGGTGTATATGCTTTCCTTTATCTGTGAATATCTATAAAGCTGCTCAGTCTCAAAGATCTTATGGCGTATTTTGTGGGTTCTAAACAAGAAATGCAGCCACAAGTGGGGGCTCTACCAATCAATTGAGAAAATCATAGATTTAAAACCAAAGGCTCTGTCTACTTGGTATCTGTTTGATTTTACTTCTATGCCTTTTTCTATACAAGACACTTAAAAAAAATTTTTTTTGGTTGCCTGTATGGCCTAGAGGAAAGTATTGACCAGTGTTCTCTCTAACTTTTTTCATCTATGTGCTCAATGAGTTTTATTCTGGGCGGCAGTATCAAGGCAGTGTGTGCACACACATACCTTCAGAGTGGAGCCTTACTGATTCAACCTGAGCGGGATCTAAAATTAACTGAGCGGACATCAGATAATATGTGAGCGCGCGCACATGTTCACACTTTAGAGGGAACAGTGGTATTGACTTGTGTATCTTGTAGATACAAGAGGAGAGGATACAAGGGAGAGGAGAACTGGTCTTGTGGTAGCAAGCATGACTTGTCCCCATAGCTAAGCAGGGTCTGCCCTGGTTGCATATGAATGGGAGACTTGATGTGTCAGCACTGCAAGTTATTCCCCTCAGGGGATGAAGCCACTCTGGGAAGAGCAGAAGGTTTCAAGTTCCCTCCCTGGCTTCTCCAAGATAGGGCTGAGAGAGATTCCTGCCTGCAACCTTGGAGAAGCCACTGCCAGTCTGTGAAGACAATACTGAGCTAGATAGACCAATGGTCTGACTCAGTATATGGCAGCTTCCTATGTATCTAAATGGTATGAGGCTTTTTTCCTAAGTTCATAACATATGTGTGGGTGTGGGGTTCTTGCCTGAACTGAAGATAACATTACCCTTAAGGCCTGCAAATAGGAAATGTAAAGTTGCTCCATATGTGATATCTGACAGAAAACCTTCCACCACTGTAGGCAGCATCTAGACTATTTAGTCATGGCTAAGCATGGTTTAAAACAATGAGATATGTTAGTCACGGCTAACTTAGTCTGGATGCTGCCCTATGTTTTTTTCTGTGGGAAAACTTCAATGTTTAAAGTTGCACTGTTTTTATGGACTTAATTAAACAACATAATGGGTTTAATACCAATCAGATTAGGAAGTTTCAAAGTTGGAAACTAATTTTTTTTTCTAGACTACTCTCTCTACAAAATGCATGCACACACAATGCACATCTCTCCAGGCTTGCTAAATTTAATGGATTTCAATACCTTAACAGTATTTATAGTTGTGCTACTATTTACAAGCATTGCAACAAAAACAATTTCAAAGTAAAGCTTTGAATATCTTTTAAACCCCATTTTGTGTACCTTACTCTTTGTGGGGTTTTTTTTTAATCCTGATCAAATATTTTAGTTCAATTACTTTTGGCAAATAGAGAGAGAGAGAAAACTTTATACAAAGCATGCAATTCACATGGGGTAAGAGAGAGAGAAAACTTTATACAAAGCATGCAATTCACATGGGGTAAGAGAGAGAGAAAACTTTATACAAAGCATGCAATTCACATGGGGTATGAGTTTTGTTGATTAAATATTGCTAAAACATACTAAGTCAGATATTCAGATTAGGGTATCTGAGAATCTTCCAATACAAATCTTTCAGCAGAACTGCCATTCATTCCAGAGCTAGGCAACGTTGGCTCTGCAGTTGCTGTTGAATGACAACTACCATTATTTGTGGCTGGGGGTGGTGGGAGTTGTCATTCAACTGCATCTGGAGAACCAAGGTTTCTTAAGAACATTATTTCTGACCCCCAAATATATTTCTAATGCCACTCTGAGATTGGATTCGGGTGTTATCTCAATAGAAGCCAGAGCTTGTTATCTAATACTAATAAACTGGGCAATAATCAATTTATTGCCCTCTGGCCTCTTTCCTTGTTATTATTGGATAGGCACTGCTCAAGCTGGTGGGAGAACTGTGTCAGGAAACTGTACCTATGGTCTTCCACCTGAGGCAATCCTCTCCATGGGTTTGGTCAGGGCTAAAGAACTTATTAAACAAAGGATCTGGGATAATGAGTTTCAGAAAGACCTGTTGAGGACATCTAGGTCATTCTACCTGCTCAGTGGGATGAGAACTCGCCCAGCAGAAAATCTATTCCTCCTTACTTTCCCTAAACATAGATGGGCCTTCTCGAGGGCCCGTATGAATGCCCTCCCCTCTGAACTTTTGGCTTGTAGATATAGTAGAATTCCAAGTAAGCAGAGATATTGCCCCTGTGGCTCTAGTGAGATTGAGCTGGTTGTGCATGTGCTCCGGTGTGTCTTTTATATAGATAGATGAAGGTTAATTGACACTCACATAATCTGCCAGGTCGATCGGATGAATTCTACATCAAATATTTGCTAATAGATGTGAATTCGTCTATCAAACACACAGTTGTGAAATTATGTTGTTCTGCAATACAAGTTCGTCACACTCTGCTCACTAATGGTTAGATCCCATGTACAGTTATGTTATTAATATGGCTGTGTTTAAAATTTTATGTTTTAGATGTTGTGATATTGGTCAAAGACTGTAATAAAGACAATGAACCAAGGTTACCTATCCCTGCTAACGTGTAATTAGTGTGCCTCTTTTGCTAGAGACTGCGGTCGAGCTATTCCAAGAGCTGTCAGTGAAGGCCTTTGAATATCACAGGTCTCTTTACTGAGCCATCATAGATACTGGGAAACTTAAGTAGTGGAAGCATATTGGTAGGTAGCTTGTAGTTATGGGTTTGTAAGGAAACTTTAAATATTGACACACTCTGTAATGCCTGGATGGTTGAGGTGTTGGGATGAGGGTGTAGAAATGGAATAACATTTGATTATGCTGTCCACAGATTTTAATCAAAAACATAAGGGGTGGAGAAGAGTGAGAAATGTTCAAATAGCCAAATACAGTGATAAGTGATATATGGTGCCCTGTTTTTGCATTTAAACAAGGACACTTGTAATTCTGCATTTACATTCCATGGATCTTACCTAGGATATTTTTGCAGTGATGTTGACACCTTGGATGAGTTCAGATGTCATGTCAAGATTAACTATAGTTAATCCACACGGTTTTGAGTTTCCAGATGTTCAACAGGGCAGGCATGGTTTAGAGCTGCTTGCCTGCTTTTGATTCCCATCTGCTCAGCTTCATAGCACTACTCCCATCTCCATGGTACAGCAGTCTCGTGAGGTTGAGCAGCTCCTATTTCCGTGGGGCAGCAGAACTCTTGAGGTGGAGCAATGACCCTAACTGTGTTTTATTAATGGTGAACTATTGATGCCACTAAACACTATTGCTAAGTGGGCACCAAACAATGATGCTAGTCAGTAAGGGATGAAAACCTGGTCTATAATTTGAGAATGGCACTCTGTTTTGTTTCCTTTCCCACTGGGCTTTAATTTTTCTTAGGTCAAATGTGGGTTGGTGGGAGACGTTAAATGCTTGGTGGGGGCAAAAAGAAAAAAAAACGGCAGTTGTATTATTCCAAGCAATTGGCCAGTATGGTTTTGGCTGTGCTGGAATGATACTCTTCCTGTCCGTGGTTGTGTCTGGCACCATGTGAGTTGAAGTCCAGATAGAGCAGGACATGAGCTACATCACTGTCTGCTTTTAGCAGCCTTCCCATATGACATTTAATTTTAAAATGGAGCTAAATGTAATGGCTGGCAATGAGGAACTCTTCAGATCTGTTTAGAGAAATACAAGCAGCAAACAACTGCCTAAATGTAATTCAGGACCTTGAGGGGTGGTTTTGTTTGTGTTTCTGTTTTTAAGAAGGGACAGAGAGAGTCATTTGACTTCATTATGATGAAGCTGGTAAGCAATTTCTGCAGGCTTTTCTTATTTGTAGTTCTGATTATTAATGTTTGGCTGTTAGACTCCTGTGATGTGTTCATTCTGCCTGAAATATTTTATAAAGTAGACCTAATTGGTAGAATGAGCACTGAAAGGTATAGTTGAGTTTGAAGTTTGTTTTGCTTTTTTGCTTTGCAGCATATGAAAGGATAAGCAAAGCTGAAAAATATCTAGATGGTTTGTTGTTGGTGAATTCAAAGGAGTGATCTGACTTGCCTTGTCTGTCTCCTTACAACTGCACCAAGTCCTTCCTTTGAGGAAAGTGAAATAGAGAAAGTACCATTGATGATGAGGTACAGATGGGAAATCACTGTGTGTGTGTCGCTTTCTCTTCCACTTGTTCCTCACCTCAGGTCTGTGATGGAGGTGAAGGTGGGCAGGATGTGTCTGCAGCTCTTTGGTGGAGCACGTGCTCTGCAGGCAGGCAGTCCCAGGTTCAATCCCAGGCATCTTCAGGTAGGGGTGGGAAACAGCTGTCTGAAACCCTGGAGGACCGTTGCCCGTCAGTGTAGACATGCCAACTTAGATGGACTGACTTGATATAAGGCAGTTTCTTATGTCACCTCAGCCAGACATAATGTTTTGGCTAGGATGGTGCGGATGATGCCTGCCACTTGTCTTGAGGCAGACCTCCTAGCTCCTTCCTATGTGTTAATATGTAGATTCACTGTTGGAATCTTGCTTGGGGGAATCTTTGGGATGTTTTCAATTCAGTTGTTTGATATAACTGAATGGATAGGAGAGAGCCATACGGTATGCATACTTACTTATGTGCAGAAGGTTCCAAGTTCCTTCCCTGGCTTCTCCAAGATAGGGCTGAGAGATATTCCTGCCTGCAATCTTGGAGAAGCCGCTGCTAATTTGTGTAGACAATTCTGAGCTAGATAGACCAATGGTCTGACTTGGTATATGACAGCTTCCTATGTTCCTATATGCACCTATGATTTTTGCCTTCAGATCTGAGGAAATTTTCCAATAGTTATATGTCCTCTTATTTCAAAACTTGTGAATTAAGAAAATTGTGGTGGGTGGAAAGTGAACTCTTGCTTAGCACATGTTGGTCTCCTAAAATGAGACTAAGCTGCTTTCATATTTGATGCTGCAATATTCGTATGTGTACTTCCTTTGCCACTATGTGCATCTGCCTAGAACTGGTGCCTGCAGTTGGATTCCTAATTACAGTACTGTGCCTTCTGTGGTTTTATTTAGATGTATTAAGCTTATGTTCAAATGAAATATGCATTAAAGGCTCTGGTAGGAGTTTGTTTAGAAGTGTGTACTTTACGTTGATACTTTTCACATATTGTGGGCTCTTAAAAGGACAGTTCTATTCAGCAAAGTCACATGCCGTTATGGGAGTTCTACCCTGCTTTTAGGTAAGATGTCTTGATGTTAAAAACTTGTCTCCTGCTAACTGAGCAAAGAGGCATGTGAACTTGGGATTTTTTGGCAATCGCTAACATACCAAACTGACATTTAGAAGAGCTCCATAATCTAACATCTAAAGTCAGCTTGTCAATCTCGGTTTGGTGTGTTGCTCAGCAGAGATTTCAGAAAAATCCTAAGTTCACATAACACGCTCTGTGGGAGTGCTTGCACCACCAGGATCACCGGTTTTCATTTACCTGACATTAGACTGATCATGAGAAAAAGCCCTAAGGGTTGCGGATGAAGGACCTACACAAGACCATAATATGGATAAAGGCAGAAGAGAATTGATGTGAACAGTACATACCAAACAAAGGATACAATATATTATCTATAGCAGCTCTATATGGGCATATATGAACTGATCTTCAGCCTTTCTATCCATGAAGATAGATGTACAATAAACAGCTGTGAGTTCCTCAGCTACTTTTCAAGCCCAGTTTTGCTGTGGAACTGATGGACAGGCTTGAGCACTGGTTGATGTGTGTTCAATTTCACCTGCTATTATCTCCTCCACTGATTGGGGAAAGTTAAGTGCTCTGCAGCTGGGTGCTTAAGTCAGGAGGTGACAAGGCCATTTCCGTCTCAGGCACCCAACTGCAGAGTGCTTTGATAACTCACCCCAGCCAGTGAAGGAGGAAGTGGTTTCAGGTAGGCAAATGGGATGAGCTAAGGCAGATGAACTTACCAGCAAATTAAGTTCTGCTTCAAGTCATCAGTCAGTTCTGTGGCATAGCTGGCAACAACGTGCTGTGAGTCCTCTTGTTGTTTTTATGTCTCTCTTTACTTTCTCTGTTGCCTGGACTAGAATATCAAAACTTAGATTCAAGTTTTAATCCAGCCAAAACCCTTCATGAGCATCTAACACCACTATAGATGACCTCAGTACTAATTTTAGACATATTAAAAACATGCCTAAAACTTTATAGCTGCCAGTTCCTTGCTTTACAAATCAAGATCTCCATGACAGTCTACCATGTGTGTTTGACACAAGTATTCCTTATTTTCGAAGCAGCTATTGCAAATAGAGCAACATTGTGTTACATACAAATCACTCCCTTTTAATAGATCCAGGCTCTTGTTCTGTACTCATGAATGCAATTTGTGATTTTAAAATAAAGCTTCCACTACATCTTGCCATCCAGAATGCTTGTGAGCAGCTCTTGCCATCCAGTGCACATGAAAGTGGCTCTTATCCCGCTAAGGGTAACTAGCATGCACCCTTTTGAGTTCTTAACATTTCTGCTCTAGGAACACGTCAAGTGTCTTGTGCCCAGAACATAAAATAATGTTGTGGGCCAGAAATCTGTGTTACTCCAGTTCTGTGCTAATTCATAATGGTCCTATACAGACATAACACTCAAATGTGGTTATCTTCTTAATCATGGTCATATCTAACTACCTAAACCAGGGCTTTGCAACTTTGGCCCTCCTACAGATGCTGGACTGCAACTCCCATCATACCTGACTATTGGCCACTGTGGATGGGGATGTGGGAAGTTGTGCAGTCCCTGACCTAAGCCATGTTTAAGGAACCAAATCAAGATCTAAAACGGTAGTTTCAAGTAGCGTTTGTCACGGTTCAGAAATGCAGCTTCACCAAGCAACTCATGATCATCCGCACAATCCTATGCATATGTACTTGAGGTAAGTCCTACTGATTGCTGTGGGACTTGTTCCTTAGTGTGCCTAGGGTTGCAGCCTAAGGCAGTTGGATATCTCTCTGTTTGCAAGGTGATATCATCACTTGGTACCTTTCTTTAATAAATAAAAAGTATTTAAGGCAAGGCTTGACCAATCCCAGGATCCAGGGAGCCATGGTGCTTAGACTAGGATATTCAGAAGCAGAGTTATTTGATAAGATCTTTATTTTTTCTAAGCAAAGGA
The DNA here is from genome assembly GCF_027244095.1 of Hemicordylus capensis. Lineage (NCBI taxonomy): Eukaryota > Metazoa > Chordata > Lepidosauria > Squamata > Cordylidae > Hemicordylus > Hemicordylus capensis. The sequence goes on from NC_069657.1 coordinate 169,888,233, forward strand.
GATAAAGGGGAGCCCCCCACCTGTCTATCACTAAGCCTGGTAATTTTGGCAAATGTTCATTGTTTGGCTCCTAAACGCTTGGGATCAAGACGTTTGATCAAAATTTATCAAGGCCTTATTTAAGGCTCGATTATTTAGTATTCAGTTCTGACAAGATCTTATTAAAGTTGACGCCACACAATTTTTATGAATCTTCCTACAAGAGTCTCAAATTATTTGTCATTGGGATCTATACAGCCAGCTCTTGTGCACATTTGTTTCAAACTAAATCTTAATGAGTTCATAGTTGCATAGTACTGTCCCCTTATTTAGCTTGTGATCTGTGTTATTTTTTCAGATCAGAATCCAGAGACTTGCGTGTGTGTGTGTGTGTGTGTGTGGTGGTGGTGGTGGTGGTGGTGGGGCATTCTGCTAATTTGTTGTTCTAAGTGATATGTGTTGCTAACTAAGCAGCAGTGGCTTTAACGGCAGCCAGTTATATTGCACAGAAAATTTTCTAAAGTATTTTCTCCAGTACTATATTTATTGATTAAGTCATTCATTCAAATTGGTTCATTTTTACAATTTGTAGACCACCCCAAACTTCTGTCTCGGGCCAGTTCACAACAACCTAAAACAGATTAGAAATGAAAAAATTAAAACAATATAAAACCAGTCAAATTAAAAAGCTTGGGTGAAAAATTAAGTCTTGAAAGACTTTTTAAAAGTTGTCAGAGATGGGGAGGATCTTATTTCAGCAGGGAGCACATTCCAGAGCCTTGGGGCAGCAACATAGAACCAGACAAGCTGGTGGCAACTGCAGATGAACCTCTCCAGATGATCTCAATGAGCGTGGGGTTCATGGCGAAGAAGACGTTCCCTTAAATATCCAGGGCCTAAGCTGTTTAGGATTTTATAGGTTGTAACCAACACCTTGTATTTTGCTCAGAAACATCCTGGGAGCCAGTGTAGCTCTTTTAGTATAGAAGTAATATGGTCTCTCCCAGATGACCCCCGAGACCAACCTGGCTGCTGCATTCTGTATCAATTGTAGTTTCCAGACTACGTACAGACAGCCCCATATAGAGCACATTTTAGTAGTCAAGTCTGGACGTTACCAGCATATGTACCATTTTTCTGAGGTCGTTTATTTCAAGAAACGGAGGCAGCTGGTGTATCGGCCTAGGCTGTTGGAGCTGTTGAAAAGCACCTCTCACTACCACTTTAACCTGGGACACCAGGGAAAGGTTTGGATCCAGAAGCACTGCTAGACTTCGTAACTGTTCCTTCTGGGGAAGTGTGACCATATCCAGAACTGGCAGATCAAAATTGTCTCCTGAGCTCTGATCCCGCACAATAAATATCTCCATTTTATCTGAATTCAGTCTTGGTTTGTTATTCATCATCCAGCCCAACACTGCCTACAGCCAGGCATTTAGGAAGGTTTTGTCTTCTCCTGATGATGACATGGAGAAATGAATTTGGGTATCATCAGCATACTGATCACCCTGCACCAAATGTCCTGATGATCTCTCCCAGTGGTTTCATGTAGGTGTTAAAAATGTAGGTGACAGGATGGAGCCCTGGAAAACACCATATAAAAGTTCAGATTTTGAAGAGCAACTGTCTCAAAGGGACAGCATCTGGAATCTGTGTGAGAGGTAGGAGGGGAACCACTGCAAAGCAGTGCCCCATCCCAAGCCCCCTCAGATGCTTCAGAAGGATACTATGGTTGATCATATCAAAAGCTGCTGAGAGATCCCAAAGAGCTAACAGAGTCACGCTCCCTCTGTCAATTTCCTGATGGAGATTATCCATCAGACCGACCAAGGCAGTTTCCACCCTCCAGACCCAGTTTGAAATTGGTCTATATGTTTTGAGAATATGTATGTGAAAAACACCACCATATTGACTTGAATAAACATAACCTAAACCATCGAATCAGGGTTGATTTGATTTAAATCATAATTTAAATTGCTTCACAGAAGGACTTGATTTTAATTATTTAAATCACTAGTCAGGAAGATTCTACTTAATTATTGCTTTCTAGTATAAGTACATTATTGTTGTCTGAGGTATCCATAATACATATTTAGGGGTAGATGTAAGCTTCATTTTTAGAAGGTAGGTACATACTATAATAGGTGAACACATCTCATAATAGGAATGTGCACGGACCGATTCGGAGGCCATTCTATTGGCCTCCGAATTGGTCCGGACATGGGGTGAGGGGGTTCCATTAAGGGCGGGAGGGGGGGGCTTTACTTACCCCTCACGCGCTTTCCACCTTTTGAACTGTAATTACTGAAGAAATCCGGACGGCAGGATTCCTCGCCGCCCGCTTCAATTCAAGACTATGGCACCTACCTTTTAAAGAAATCGGGCGGCAGGATACTTCCCTGCCGCCCCCTTGAAGCCCCCTGCTGCTGCTGCCCCCTTTCGCCCCCTTAAATCTTGCCTGGACCCGACCGCGCTCTCTACAAACGGGCGGGCGGCAGCGGGATGTACTCCCGCTCGCCCACCACCTTCCCTGCCGTCTGCAAATGTGTTTAGGGAGCCTTCTGCGCACGCACGCGCAGAAGGCTTCCCGAAGACTTTTGCAGGACGCCAGACAAGGAGAAGGGGGTGGGCGGGCAAGAGTATACATCGTTATATTTCAAGCCCTGAACAGTTCAGGAGCTGGGTATCTAAAGGACAGCCATTTCCCATATGTACTGTGCTCTGGATGTGTTTGCTATAGTAGGTCTAGTGCACATCTACCAGTAGCAAGGCCTTTGGAATAGTGGCACTGATACATAGAATATCCTTCCCTTAGAGGCTCTTGTGGCCTCCATTGTTTTTGGTAGTCACCATGGCTTTTTAGTTGTGCTTTTGGTGGGTGATTTTGTAATTAAACTGTTTCTCCACTGGTATTTTGATTTGTGTCCGTGTGTATGTGTGCACATGCACAAACCCATTGTTTTTGTTTGCTTGTATTGTCTTTTCCCCTTTTGTTTTATTGGCTTCATTTAAAACTTTGTGCGTAGCCTTGGGCAGCCTTTTGGCAGGAAGGGTGGAATATAAATAGCTTTAAATAGAACGGATTCATACTCAGTGATGTGGATTTTGGGGGGATTTTTTCTAATGACCTAAATCTATTGGGATTTGATTTGACACACATTTGGAAAACCTTTTTAAAAAAAGAAATCATGTGCTATATAAATATCTCAAAAGTTTTTCTAGTAGCTCAGGGTATTTGAACTGAAATGCTTTTTCGGCAAGGGGTGGGAATAAAGCACACTAAATGTGGCTTAAGTTCAAACTAATGGAAGGCTTTACTTGAAAATTATTTTTATTGGGATACTTATAAATATGTTGACATGACAGCTCAGTAGTAGCATACCCTTGCCTTACTTTATTTAAACTCTATGAAGGAGAATGAAGACACTGGAGATTCTAAAAGGACTAGTTTTAGTATGGCCATATAGCTGTGCATTCACTTGCATATTCATGGTGCTGGTGGATGTCACCTGAGAAATGTTAATTACAACTTTGAAATGGTTCATTTTGACTGCTATTGTAGCCATTGGTTATGTTACTAATTACTTTTTATGAAACAACGGATTTTCCCGGGGGGGGGGGGTGGGGAATATAGCAGTGGAAAATGTTTGGCCCCACATCACTACATGTACTTTACTGCAGCAGCCACGTTTGTTGCCTTTACAGCAATGTTTCCTGGAGAGGAAATGTTAAGTTTGGAAGGGAGCTGTGTTTCTCCTGTCTTGCAATAGACATGATGAGGTATCACAGCCAGCTAGTGCTCCTTGGCATAGGTACACTGCATGCCTGCCCATGCTCCCTTCCATGCTTGTGGTAGCTGATGTGAGCAAAAAATGTTATGTTTTGTTTAAGCTGCATATAAGTAGTAGTCCATGATCCAAAAAGCTCCCTTGATGTTTTTGTGTTTACACATTAATTCCTGTACCAAAAAACATGGGCACTTTTAAGTGAAGATGCCCATTTCAGCTTCTGTGACATAGAAGCTGTAAACATGTTCTGTAAGCCTGCCTGTTGTGCTTGCGTACAACTTAGCCCCTATGCATCCTTTCCCTTGGTCTTTTGAGCCCCAGTGCTGCAGGCTGGGGGCAATATTGATGCTCAGGACAATATGATAATATTGTCACTATGACAATCAATATGTTGATTGATAGAATTTAAAGTGGTTGTTAACTTAAATGAGTAACTTTGCATTTTTGTATCTGAATAGTTCTGTATCTGATGAGAACTTGGTGGTTTGAGAGAACATTCTAGACGTGATTGTAAATGAGAAAGATTTGGACACTGAAACATTGAAGCTGAGATCACCGAGTCACCCTTGTGTGGACTTACTGGTTTATGCATCATATCACTCTCCACATCATGGACTTTATTATTCCTCTCACACCATACAATTGTTTCATTGATATCATTTCCCACGGTTTTGTCTTGTCTTATTGAATATATATTCCACTATAGATTTATTGGACCAAGTTGTGCTCTCATTATTTGGTCTGTGGATAGTTTGGTGGGGGAACTTCTTGTTTCTTGTTAGTTAGTTCAAAATACCAGGTTGAGGTTTTGTTAAAAAATCATGGCATTTTTAAAACAAGCTATGCAGGAGGAGGTTGGCTATCAGAATTAAGAGTTTAGAAATTGAAACACTGATACTGCATTGACCTGCACCTCCCCCCTCTTTTAAGGGTTGGGCCCAACCTGAAGAGGATACAGGCCGAAAGACCAAGAGAACATTTGGATGCATGGATATTAAGTTGTAAGCGAGCACAATATGTGAGACTGTAGAATTTGTTGACTGCTTAAATAGTCCAGAAGTTAAGGTGGGCACCTTAACTTAAAATTTCCAGGGGATTTTTTTGGTGCATGAGTGAATTTGTAAGCACCTAATTCTTTGCTTAAACCAAGGATTGTTTTTAATTTATTCTAGGATTTCCTTATTTTTTTGAAAATGAAATTAACTCAGTTATTGTGAATGGAATCTAATTTCACTATGCCTCTATAACACTTAGCATCTGTGCTTACTTACTGAAAGTGCTTCACATGTTCTCTCAGGCCAGAACAGGGCCAACATCCAGACTAATGACATGGTGGCAGAGTGCTCAAGGCAGGAGGGGTGATCTTTATCAATTTCTTTGTGCCTGCCTAAAATATGTCCCTAAGGGTAGGAATGTGCACTAACTTGTTCAGTGCTCCCTTCTGGAGTGGAAAAACCCTGTTCAAATGCTAGCATTCAAGCCAGCTCGACGGGCAGCAGGGGGTGCTTTAAAAAAAAACTGGTAAGGTGCTCCTTACCTGTTTTCCCCTGCCGGTGCTCGATTTTTTGAAAGAGCTACACGGGGATGCAGCATTCCTTCCTGCAGCCCCAATTGGTGCCATGTGCATGCTGACACCAATCAGGGCTGCAGGAAGGAACTCTATGGCCCTGCGCATCTCTTTCAGTATTGAGTGCCGGCAGTGGGGAAGCCACGGGGAGGGGGCAAACAGCTAAGGAGCATCTTACCTGCTCCCTTAAAGGCCCCCCCACACCACCCCAGAGAGTGCACGAACAGTTCATAAGGTTACCCCAAACCTTGGGGACATCTTTTTAGGAGGCTTTTCAGGCAGATGTAGGGGAATTGCCAAAAATAGCCTCTGCCTTCCCTTTGCATGACAGAAAACCCCTTTCCACTGGTGCCTCAGTAGTTTGGACATTGGCTAGTATTACTTGCAAAATATAGTAATCATAAATATACCATATCTGGTCTCCTAATGTGTTAAGCTGCATCCTTCTTGTGCACCTTCATTAATTTTTATGATGTTTGTATAGCCTGTGCCTGATCAGTTAGAGGGATATTGAAGTAATATGAGTGAGTGGAATTAATATAATACAGTATTCTCAAATCTTAATATAGAAGTTATATAGAAGCTTTTGACAGAAGTGCTCAGAATTTTTTTCACTCTGCCAATATAAACCTAGACCACTCTCATTGGGACTTTCTAATGAAGATGTGTACGGACTCGGTCTTGACCCAGAACTTTGGCTCCATATCATTTCTGGGAAACCCTTAAAGTGTTCTTGCAGGCACCTGCTCTGCTTTTTTAAAAAATCTTGGAACTTTATGGCTAGAGCGCAGTCTGAGACCAGGCCTGTTCCCTAATACCTGCTTGCCTGCCTCATTATCCTTGATGCTGTGTGAGTTTAGTGGCCCCATCCTGCATGTAGCTCCCACTTCTCATGGAAGAAAGGGGCAGAAATGCATGCCTAAATTCTCAAGTACTTACATAATAGATCTCTTACATCAGGGAGGTGAGAGGCCCACACATAAATCAATCAAATTCCTGCATCTTTGCTGCCCCCCCAGCCCCACTTTAGTATTTGTTTCAGAAAATTTCACACACACTGCACCCCATTTGAAAGGATTGATAAAAATCCCAGATGTTAGGTTGGGTAGTCTTGAGGCACACAGAATTTGTGCTGGTCCCTGGGACTTGGAAATATTTGTCTTGTCCTGCTACTGGCACAGTCTTACAGAAACTACCATAACAATTTGTCCTTCCTCTGGCAGCAAGCCAAGCTAACTCCTGCCAGCATCTGCATATTAACAAAAAGGAGTAGAAGAAGAAACCTCATAGGCACAGGAAACAAGAAGATTAATCTTGGGTCTAATTAAGTTAATGCATTGCAGTACAGCCCAAATGCATTCAAATGTACACTCGGTGAGGCCACAAGAGCAAATTCTAAACCTGAATCTGTTTTAGTAGATACTACTTGGAGAAAATACAAGTTTGACTTGGATAATGTAGTTTTGTGTTCTTACAGACACATATCCAATATACTCATAAGATGTGGACAAATGTTGCAGTGAGCATGTGATTTGTGCTTGGGGGCAAAAAAAGGTCAGATTATTTTTCTCACACCATGTAGGAGATCATTCCGGTTGTATTGCCACACTTGCTCCTATAGACAGGGCTTGTGCAAGATAGAAAGGTCAGCCGCCTATCGCAGTAGAAGCATGACCCTCCCAGTTCTGGTCCTGTCTTGCTCCTAGCAAGAGGGTTATAAGGGAGCTTGTGTTCCGCTACTTCTGGCCCATGACAGTCTTCTTCCTGCTTTTCTTTCTTCCGCTTCAGGAGTAAGCAATCCATATTTTATCTTCTGTTTCCTCTCCTTGGGTCTTCAGGTGCTCCCCCCATCTATATACACGTGTGTGTACACACACACACACACACACACACACACACACAGAGTTGCGCTCTCCTCCTGCTCCCCCCCCCCAATTGATTTATTGACACTTCCTCAACACTTTGACTATCCTTCTCTCTTCAATGGATATCGTTTAGACCAGGGGCTTTTGGGCCGGCTCTTTCTAAATCAGATTGTCCTTGAACATTCCTTTTATATTTCCCCCAATAATCCATTCGTTTTTTTGGCTGCATCTGGTTCACATGCACTTGAATGCAGACAGTTTGGGCATCATTTGTGAGCTGCTGTGTCCATGTCCATTTGGATCACCCTACTTTTCCAATCCAGAAGACACATTTATCTCAAACTGCAAGGATCTTAAGAGAAAAAACAGTCTTCCAAAATGAAGACAGACTGTTAGCATGCTTGCCATATACCTTTCCTTCTCTCCCACATTTGATTTCCTTAGTCTTCTATCACTGGAGATGAAATACAAAAAAACTTTGTAGCTAGGAGCTTGTTGCAAATCTTAGCCATCTTGATACGTGTACATCAATTTTGTGTTTCCTGATATGAAATCAAAGCTGAAGCTTTGAAGCCTATTATTATCTCGGGAAGGTCCTGTCTGTATGCAAAAGATGCATCGCACTTTGCTGTTTGAGAAACACACACACACTGGCTTATGGCAAATGGTAATGTACAAGAGATCAAATTGATGCAGTTTTGAATAAATAGTTAAGAATTGCCTACTAGCCTAACTCCTGTATGTGAATGTAGATAATTCACATTCCAGTCAGTGCCACTTTCCCAGCTACCAGTTACCTCTATGAACTTTAGTTCTGCCAGGGAGGTAAAGAGGTGGTGGAGATTCTAGGACTGTGATCATATCCACGTGCCCACTTGCAGTTCTTTGTACTTTCTAATTCATTTCCTCTTCCCTAAGATACAGATATGAATATGATGGATAATTATACAGTATCCCACTTTTTAACAAAATTTCCCAAAGTGGTTTACATAGATATTAAGTAAGTAAATAAATAAAATGGCTCCTTGTCCCTAAAGGCTCACAATCTAAAAAAGAAATATAAGATGGGCACCACTGGAGGGATGCTGTTCTGGGGATGGATAGGGCCAGTTGCTCTCCCCTGCTAAATAAATATAATCACCATTTCAAAAAGGTGCCTCTTTGCTCAGTTAGCAGGGGATTTTGCTCCGTTAGCAGGGGATGCTGCCACCTAATGATGCAGTGGGGAATGACTTGATTAGCAAGCCAGAGGTTGCCGGTTCGAATCCCTGCTGGTATGTTCCCCAGACTATGGGAAACACCTATATCAGGCAGCACCAATATAGGAAGATGCTGAAAGGCATCATCTCATACTGTGTGGGAGATGGCTATGTTAAACTTCTCCTGTATTCTACCAAAGAAAAACCACAGGGTTCTGTGGTTGCCAGGAGTTGACACAGACTAGATGGCACAACTTTGCTTAGCAGGGGATGCTAACCTGAATGTTACTTCATCAGTCAAAGAGCCAAACCAAAGCTCAAGGAGGAGCAGCTTGCATAAAGGACTAGAACCTGACAACTAAGCCCCAGAGCTACTAAGCTGAGTCCATTGAAGGGCCAGAGAACTCATTGGGTCCCAAAGACCACATTGTCCCATCAGTACTCTTCAGAAAAGCACAATCCTAGTTTTCTTCAAATAATATATTTGGCAAAGCAAAGGGGAAGAGGAACAAGTTTGGTGGAGTGTATAAAAATGGAAACAATTATTTCCTTCCATTTTCTTGGTAGTTAGTGTGTCCTGCACACAATACATCAGGGCATACAATATTTAGCAAGTTATGGGTATCTGTAATTGAGCTAACATTTAGCACCTTCATTCACTCTGGAGAAGAATCCTCTGTAATGACAGTGTCTGTATTCATTGGGAAAAGCATCTGTTGGCTGATACATATATACTACTGCCAAAAGCAGGGCTGACACAACTGCACAAGTAACACTAGTGTTCACTTTGAACAGTGATGTGCTTAGGATGACCATGAAGGATCATGTGATCATGAAGTGTACTTGGTATCCCCAGAGGCACACCTAGGTGCTTTTGGAGACTGGACCTGAAGGCCTTTGGAGGCCCCCCACTCCCAACAAGTTAAGCATCATCACCTAAAGGCCCTGGAGGGCCCCCCTCCCCCTGCACGGGCACAAACAGCAACTGAACTCACAAGAATGTAAGGATATAAAACAGTTATATTTATGCAAAAATGTTTTTAGCAGAAACATTTCAACATGATTCAACTTAACATATTCCCATCATACATGTTTACTTCCCCACTCCCCGCTCTGCTGCTGTGGTCTGGACTGAACAGAGCGTGCTGGTGCTGCCTGACTGAGCCACTTCTTCCCTATACACTGCATGAATTGCAACAAGGGGATTTACTACTGTTTTGAGAAGGACAGGGTGAGTAAAACTTAGGGGCGAAGTCTGGAGGTGGGTGGTGGTCTCTCTAAGGCAAGTGCATGTGTGCATGCTCACACTTTTTTGTGTGTGTCCGCTCCTGTCAACTTTAGATCCCTGTTCCCATTGAATCAGGAAGGTCCCACTCTGAATGCATGTGCACATGGCCGTGATACTGCCACCCACTGAACAAATCTCATTCCACATACAGATGGGGAAGAAATTCGAACACACACTCTGCTCCCCTCTGTCTCCCCCACCAACACCTCTGAAAGGTGGGAAGGTCCCACTCTGAATGCAGGTTCACACACATTGCCATGATACTGCCACCCACTGAACAAAGCTCATTCCTCACACAGATGGGGGGGATTAGAACACACACACATTGCTCCCCTCTGTCTCCCACCCCACCACCACCTTGCCGTGTAAAAGCCAGCCAGCCTTCCCTGCTGGCTGCTGCTTTGAAAAGGGGCTGGGGCACAGGACAGGCTGCTGTGCTGTGTGTTCTGTACCTTCTGTATTTATAAACCAGCAGGGCAGAGGAGAACAATGAGGCTGGCTGGCACCCTCTGTGTGTCTTTTCGATCCCTCATCGTCTCTCTTGTCTGCAGGATCCTCTCCTGCTGCTTCCTTCCCTCCTCGCGTGCTGCTGCCACCAGCAGGCACTGCGAGTCTGCGACTGCTCTCATGTCACGTGGGTGGTCCTCTCACATCAGGGACCTCCTGATTGCCCCAGTCTGAAGAGAGTGCTGGGGACATGCTCACTTCTGTTCTTCCCCACCCCCTCGAAATACAAAGGGGGAGACGTAGTCCACACACACACACAGTATGCTGCTGGGCTGGGGGCTGCTGCTTGCGCCGCCTACCTCCGAGGCCCATGCACATGGCCGGTGCACTGGGCAGCGTGGGGAGCCTGCTCACTCCAGGAAAAGCACATGGCAGCTGCCGCCAGAGCTAGCGGCAAGGCTGACCAAGTGGCATGCAGTGTGCCCGTGCAGTGTTTTTTCTTCTATTGGGCACTGCGTTTTTTCTTCTGTCGGCATACAGAAACATGGTGGTGGCGTGGCTTTGCCATCCCCCACTGGAGGTCCCCATCCTCCAGCAACCAAGTGCCGGCAGGCGGCCCACAGAGACACTGCCGCCTGGTGGCACAGACACTCTTTGAGGCCCCTGCCCCCCGGGCCAGGCGAGGGCAAATGGCGGCCTGCCTGCCATACCACAGGTGCTACTGCGACAAGGCCAGGCAGATGGGAGAGCCATGGAGGAGTAACTGGGGGAATGTCCTGCGGAGGACTGGACCTGGGCCCTGAGGTCTGGGCCTAAGTGTGCCCCTGAGTATCCCTTTCAGAGCCTTGTTGGAGCAGACTGAGAAACACTTCTGATTATGTAGCCACTCAGGGCAGTAAAATGTGATACTTAAATCCCAAAACATGCCTTAGGGGCTCTTTTCTTGTGGTCATGCACTGCTGAATAGGGGAGTCCAGACAGGCTTTTTTGGAATGCATTGTGTCTGATCGTCCTTCCTGAGTAGGAAGATGTATGAATCGCCTGTTGTATGCAAGGCTGATTGTAATGAAAACTAGAGTATGCAGGTGCATCAAAAGAATATCCTGTGCTGGGACTGACTCTCCCAGTAATTTTATCCAACATTCAATGGGCATCTTTTCAAAGTTAGGTCACTGACTCATCCCTATTGTGAGGGAGCCTGCTGCTGCATTTGTCTTATCTGCTTTCCCTTCCTGGCCTAATTGCTTTGTTAGCATCGGATGCTATCTCTCTTGCGAGAGGATGAGGGGAGTTTTAGTGTTCATCCTAAATCCAAAATGATCTCAGATGACAGATAACACGCAATAGCTAGTTCTGGAATTGGCTTAGCCAGGCCCCCACATAGGGAGAGGGGTTTGTGAAGCTAATCCCCTTTGCAATTTGTGTTAGTTGCAGCCCAGATCTAGGGGTGACCAGTCCACGGCCAACTAAGTGACTTGTCCCCATGTGTAACATAAACTGGGAGCTCACATTGCAGTGCAGCTCCTGAGCATAGCAAAAATGCAATCTGCAAGCCTGGAGATGCAGCTGTAAACAGGGAGGCTTCTGAGCGCTGGGCAGAATAAGCTCAGCTAGTAACAAAGTGTACTGCTGCATGTGCATTGAACATAATGTGTATATGCATACGGAGCTGTATGTGTGTACACTGGATCACATTCTGTAAGAGCAATGTCCAATTTTTGAAAGCTATTCTGTGCTGCTGTGGGGCTTTATAAAGCATATCAGAGCTGCAGCGAAGGTAGGCTCTTCTGTACTCTAACTGGCCAAAGAGGTGCCTTCTTAACATGTTGATTCTCTTTATTTAGCAAGGGGAGAGTAACTGGCCCTATCCACCGCAGCACAGTACCCCTTCCAGTGACTGTCGCTGACGTCTATCTTATGTTTCTTTTTAGATTGTGAGCCCTTTGGGGACAGGGATCCATCTTTATTTATTTATTATTTCTCTATGTAAACAGCTTTGGAAACTTTTGTTGAAAAGTGGTATATAAACATTTGTTGTTGTTGTTCCTACTAAAGGGTGCACAGTCGCCGTTGCGAGACTACTTCTATGGTGAAATAATGGTAAGAGCATCAGAACTACTAATGTGCAGTGCTCAGTAGGAACAGAATAGCCCACCACTGCAGTAGTGCAGATGTCCTCTGGGGAACTCTGCAGCACCACCGATGGCTCTTGAAATGTGATGCAGAATGTGGTCCATGGTGCACAGGTTGCACATGCATTGAACACAATGTGTGGATAGGGCTGCTGTCTCTCAGTAATCCCTATTAGCTCTGAAAGGTAGGCTTGTATTACTAAACTGGCATTACAGTTGAGGGTCTGAGGCCAAGAGAAAGTGGCTTGCCTAAGGCAGGCTAGTGAGCAGGGCTGAGCCCTAATCTCTGTATTACACCAGCTGCCTGTGTGATAGGTGTCTAGACATGGCTTTCACCTGCTTCTCCTCCTCCCCTACCCCATTTTAAAGTTTATATTTCTGAATAGCCCTATTTTTTGACATACCTGAAGTGACCCATCTGCTTCGTAAGAAAATGTATACGATTGCTGGTTTGATTTTTAAAAAGTAAGTGCCAGGACAGACACGTGTATCCTTTGAATGAAAGCTCTCTTCTTGTCCATGATAACTGGTTACTTGGGGTTACTAATGCTGTGTGATGAAAAACACACTCATTTGCAACCTTGACAGACAACCTGCTGTCCTGTAGGAAAGCAGTGCAGAAAAGCAGCTCCAAAGTAAAATGCGTCTCGGATTCCAGTGCTCTTTGCATGTGTTCCAAGAAATGCATGTTCAGAGCTGAGCTTTGGTCCTGATGATTAGCTCTGAGGCAAAAAGAACTAGTTTCACGGTCCTTTGGTTCCTGGCACATGATTTCTCTGGACAGTTTAAACTTGATACATCTATTATGAATTTTCTACAGTATGGAGATAAAGGTAAATTTGTGCTGTCGAGTTGGTGTCGATTCCTGGCGACCACAGAGCCATGTGGTTTCCTTCGGTAGAATGCAGCAGGGGTTTACCATTGCCATCTCCTGGCGATATGGAGGAGAAAGTACTTAAAACATTTAAGGAAAATAAATTTTCCACATCCTGCATATTCTGTAGCTCGGGTAGACAAGAATGTAGAATGCCTAACCACCACTCATAAAACCTTTTCACAGCCCGTTTCATGGGATCATTGTAGCAGCCATTAGCTGATTACTTAGGCTGATTGCTAGACACTTCAGATGGGCTGTGGTATTTTTCAAGGCTCGTGAATTACAGGAGTATAAAATGAATGATGGCATGCCACAAAGGTCGCTGTCTCAGTTAGCGTATCCCAGTAAAGAACATCATCTTAAAATGTTTTTTCCTTTTTGCTCTGGGTCGTTAAGATTAGAGGAGAGAGAAAAACAGTCAGTGCAACAGGGGTGGGAGGAAGGGAAAGAGAGTGGGGGGAAATGAGCAGAACTATATTGGCACCCCTTGCATTTCTACCAGGCCCAAAGTGGTTTCAAGTCTGAACTGTACTCCCCCCCCGTCCCACACCGAGCCTGCTTATGTTTTGTTTAATGTCTTCAGAACACAAGCTGACAAAATCTAGTATGAATGATTGCCTCCTTGCTTTTTAAGCAAGGAGGCAATCTGTCTGTGTGTGTGTGTGTGTGTGTGTGTGTGTGTGTGTGTGTGTGTGTGTGTGTAAGCCATCAAAATACAAAATGTGTTATCTTTTCTGACATAGTTCAGAATGCATTTAATATATATACCAGATAAGCTAGGAAGCTGTTTATGACTGTACATGATTTTAATAATATACTTTTAAAAGGTAGAATAGCATTATTGTTGGAACATAGATGCATTTTTGTGATGTTTTCTCTGTTATTTTGAGGGTAATTAGCAGAAGGATCTTTGTCGTCAAGTGTTTGTTTATATTAACTCTAAAGTGGAGATGGTGACCAAAAATTCCTGCAGCATACCATTTCATAGTATGCTCACAGTTTCACAAGACAGCTTGCTGCTGAATTGCTAATGAAGTGCTCAATATAGCTCCTGATGCATTTCAGTTTTTCCTCTGTGGAGACTGGTTAAGGTGTTGCTGACATCACAACATACAGCTGTTGATTTTCTATTATGGCTGAGGCTTCAGTAAGTGCCTTAACTGACTGCTTCAGCAGTTACCTGCCAAATGCCTGAATAATCAACAGAGCATCTATTTATGAACTAGGCTCTTGTTCAAAAGGGCCCTCTGGAATCTTAGAATACAGATATTATGGAGACAATACCTTCAGCAACTTTTCACAATGAAGCTAAATGTCAGCATGATGCAGGTATGTTAATTTCTTAAACATCTGATTCGTTGTATAGACAGCTCACATCTATTTAGAGAATTGGTTGTTATCTTGACAAATTTCTTAATATTATGACTAACTTAAATCTTGCTGGGAAACGTTGGATATGAGTGTGCATGGTTTCTTTATGCCTATGCGTACGGACTCTGTTCTTTGGAAGCTTGTGAATATTTGGCTAGAATGTGTGTTAAAATTTATTCTTCCCTACTCCTAGAAAAAGGCATAGAATATGACCTTTAGAAAGCTATTCAGTTGAATTATTTGATTTCCAAATTAGTCAGGTTGATGGTTTAACCATTGTTAAGGACAATATTGTGCATTTGTAGATTCCTTCTTGACAGGCTGTGTAAACTACACAAACATTGATTGACTTTGCACAGGTGAGGACATGGGTTTGGCTTTTGTTTTTTAAACTAGTAATGTTGATTTCTTTAAGATAAATTATGCAGTTTCTCACTTTCTAACTAGTAAAATGTTGCACTGTTGCAGTGTTGAGGGAAAGCAGCATAATAGTAGAATGTTGGTAGTACTTGAAACATTTTTAACTGATTAAAATTTTGCCCTGGTATTTTATAAACTTATCAAATGCAGTTCTGAAGGATTTGATTGATGATCTAAGCAAGCTTTGGAACTTTATAGGTCTTGTACATTTGCTAACGGTTTCTATCCTCTGCTACAATTAATAAATGTGCTTAGTAAAATAATGTTATGTAGACCCAAATCCATCACAGTTCTTATGTGTTTGAATGGTCTGTTTAAATATACAGAAACTTGCATTTCCCTTTTGGATTCAACAACTGATATAGATTTAGTAGATGACAGCTAGGAACAGATTAAAGGCTTTAAGTTTAAAATTAGAATTCTGAAGGCATGCTAAAAATTGTGCCATGGGTTTTTTTTAATGCACTCTTATTTTGCTCTAATATAGAAACACTAAATCAGTGTGAGACTCCCAACATCTCAAGTAGGACAATAAGTCTGATTTAAGCTTTGTTTTGTCAAAAAGTTGCATGTAAAGACTGCATCAATTTTCCTCACTAAAAGTTTTGTTTTGGACTGTTGTATGATAGTTAAATATTGTCATGCAGTGAAACAGTGTATTCTTGTATAACAAGCTGCTCATATTTTAAATCAAGTTTTTGTCTTCTGAAGTATCCTTATTTTAAATCACAAAGGTTGTTTTGCTAATAGGTCTCTTCTCTCAGTTTTCATAGATTTTCCCTTTTTTAGGTTTCTTTAAATATTTCAATTAAATACATTTTAATATGTGGTGAGAAAATGTTGACACGTTCCAAACTAAATCTACCTTGACAATGTTTAATGTTTTCTACCTTTTTTGTTTAATTTGATTAATCAGCCTTTAATTATTATTTAATTATATAATTGAAATATTTATACCCCGCCCCTCCAGTGCACTACTGCTGCAGCTTACAACAATAAGATAGACACAATATACAATAAAAGTAATAAAATTAACTAAATTAAACAAACAAAAAAGTGTCAGATAAAAACACTACAGTCATTATTAGGTTCAAATTAAAACTGAAAACTATAAAAAGCTAAAGCACCTACCAGATATAACAAAAAACCCAATAATGGAGCATTAGAAAGCCGCCTTAAAAAGGTATGTTTTAAGATGTTTTTTAAAAACACTGAAGAAGGGGGAGTTATCAATGAATAACTTATGAACTTGTCACAAGGGCAGGGGGGATCTGGTTAATATGATCAACAAATCATATTGCTAACTGTAGCAATACCCTTTTGTTCAAGGGTACCAATACTCACTTTGTCTCAAATGAGAGTGCATTTGCTAAAATAAGAAGACTGATGCAGTAGTTATAGTGGTGTTAGAATAGGTAGAGCAAGGAGATCTGGGCTCAAAGCTGTATTCAGCAATGAAACTCACTGAGTTAGCTTGGGCCAGTCATTCAGCTTAACCTACTTCACAGGCTTGTTATGAGATTAAAATTGGGGTGGGCACCTTGTATGCTGCCTTGATATCCTTGGAAGAGGCAGCCTATAAATATAAGACTAATAGCCATAAGTATGGCAAACCATTTATTCAGATATTCAAAGATATTGCAGCTGCTAAAGCTACTATATATCACTTTGCTCTGTTGGTTTCACTCTTCAAGTTCTGGTAGTAGTGACCTCTGATGGTTGTTGTTGTTGTTGTTGTTGTTTACTACACAGGATAGGTGTTATTGACTGGTTTGTTTTATCCAGACATCGATTCCTTCCCAAGGACCTGGGATGGCTGAATTTTATTATCAATGTTGTTGCTGTTATAGATATTAGATATCTATAGATATAGATATCGTCGCAGAATATAGGCTGTTCCCAGTAAAGTTGCTTTTTGTAATTGGCTGATGGTGATTTCTGTGGCCACAGAGGGGCCACATCAGAGGGGCTCTGATGTTTGTTTATTATTATTATTATTATTATTGTTATCATCATCATTATTATTATTGCTCTTTTGGTTGCTAATGCAATAACTTAGCATCAAATTCTATATTTAAAACTGGTAGTTATTGGACAATATTTTGATATACAGGTTTATACTCAAATAACAAAGAAAAGGTAGAGGTTTGGATTCCACTTTACTTTGTGAAGGTAAATTTTAAACTGACTATTAGGGTATGGTTTTCAGTGTGGAGGGAAAGTGTCAATAATACCTTCATGCATCTGCAGTTCTTTTTGTTAAAGGAGATTTAAGAAGATGCTGTGTGTGCATCTGTAATGGCTCTCATGAATTCCAGTTCAGTGCTGAGAGTTGCAAGAAAATGTATAAATCTAGGTATTCCAAAGCATGGTGCTCTGTTAGTCCATCATCTTCTCCACACCTCTTATAGGGATTAACAATAGGGCGTGGGTGAGTGAGTGAGTGTGGGTTTTACAGATGTGCTAAAGAGTTGTGATGGGATGTGCTGTCCTATTGGTGTTTTTTATAAACTTTCTTCTATTTATTTATCATATTGCTATACCACGTGATATGTACATCTCTAGGTGGTATTCAGTTGAGCTGGGACGATGGAATGTGCTGCTGAATAGCACAGTAGAAAGCAAGAGCAAGGTGGAAATGGTATAAGCCTTTGCCGCTGAGATGTTGAAGATAGATTCCAGTGGCATTGGAATGCTGAGAGTGACCCAGCTCTGCCACATATTTTATACATAGTAGTAGGAGGGAATGAATTGGAACAAGCAAAAGAAAAGGTGAGGAGAGAAAATACCATATGTAGCGGAGCAAACACAAGACTCAGGCTAGGGGATCTGGGATCAAATCCCTTCAGCCATGAAGCTCACTGCATAGCCTTAGAGAAGTCTCTCCTATTAGTCTCTCTCTTAACCTATTCTACAGGATGTTTGGAAGATAAAATGTCAGTCAATCAAGGATGGGAACCTTTATCTTCATGGCTGGTCTGAGACCTTTATTATGATATCAGACCAGCCACAAAAATAAAGAGGGTGGGTGTTGCTGAGGGCAGGGCAGTGGGGGACGGGACTTCCATGTATGCTATCTTCAGCTCCTTGGTGGAAGTGAGAAAGATGATAACTTGTGATAACGAATAAAAATAGAAGTAAGCGACTTGAGTGTGAAAACAAGGTTCAGAATAGGAATGCAGTTACTGATTATGATACGTTATATTCATAAGCCCATTATGAACAAGTGGATTTTACCAATTTAAGAAAACTCCTGGCATCACACTTGTACAGTGGGAGGTGGGAGCTGCTGAGATATGGGTTCCTTGCTCAGCCATGGAGAGAAGCAGCTGGAAGAAAGTTCGGTACTATATAGAGATGAGAAGACATTTTGTGCTTGGTGTTAGAATTGAAGCATTTCTTGCATTAGAGATCAGAAGAGAGATCTCTGCACCTCCATGGGTTGACTGTGAATATTGCTGTTCAAAGAACACTCATCCAGTGGTCTCTGTTAACTTTATTTCCTTTGGTTATCTGATGTTTTCAAATGCCTTCACAACAGAAAACATGCAGTCACCTCTATCTCTGCCACTATGTGTGGAGCAGTCTTGATAGAAGCCAGTTTAGAAGCATACTGCCCTGGAGTCATAATGGAGGCTATGTACACTGCTGTGCAGCTCCTCACTGTACTGTGGTGTTGAAAACCACAGAATATTGTGACATTGCGAGAGCAGTGCAGCTTGGAATAAAATAAGATAATGCCATGCCATGCGTGATTTGTTCAGTTTTTTTCTTCTCACCAAGATCATGAAACAGAGATGCCATAGTGATGTGTAGCTATCAAATTATGGTGTTTAACGCAGATGTAAAAAAAGATCTACCTGCATGACTACAGCTAAAATTTAATATTAAAGAGCATCTTAGCCTCTTTGTTTCTGATCTGCTCTGACTGATGTTCCTTGTAAAGTCTTAATGTCTTGAGTAGTTTATCAGCTAAACCTTCTTGAAGACTGTTGTAGATTGGCCCAACTTATTGATTGATAGTTTGTCTATCAAAGTGCAGCTCCATTAGAACTTACCTTTCAAAAATATCCATCCTGAGTCTGCTCTCTATCAGACCTGGACATAGATAATCCTGGAAAATAAGAGAAACTGGAGGCAATGATGTGAAAGCTGGTGAAAATTCTTCTGTTTAAATAAGGTATTATGGTTTCATCTTTGTGTTGATTTTTTCCCTGTAAAATGTTATTTATAGTGCAATAAATAGTAAGATTTCAACATTTCCTTGTCCCCATTTCCATGGTTACTGCTTTGAACTATGGTAAGGCATTTGGAAGAGCAGCAGGCAATCTTGCCTAAGCTTTGCAGCTAATTAGGGAATAGATTGGCCCTAACAGTACTTAAGGATCTATCAATCAAAGTGTAAGCAAAACTAAAGCATTTCCCCCCTACAGAAATAGAGTGCTGGCTTTATGGTTTGCTTTGAGCCTATATACACATGATTGCGGAAAACTCTCCACCAGTTGTATAATTGTGTTTTCTATGGATAGACATGCAACTGCATTGTTCCAGTTATGCAACAGTATCAAGCTTTCAAGCTGTGTATGAATACAGAAGAGCCAAATAATGGTCCTAGAATACTCACATCTTTACGAAGTTGGTCTTGTTTAATAACAAGCTACTACTGCAGAATAATGACAGGGCAATCTGGGACTGTTTTTGACTACAAGGTCTCTGGAAAAAGGTGATGTGAATTTGCCCCAAGGCCTACTCCCTCAGGAGGGAGGATCCTGCTTTGCAAATGAGACAATATGTCAAGTTATCTGCCTTAAAAAGCGTTTCATGGCCTTTTTTTTTTTTAAAGCCTCAACTGCTGCTAGTGGCACTATAAACACAGCCCCCTGTATGCTATAGAACAATCTTAAAACTGGTTGTATTTAGGTTGCACAGCCTTGCTCCTGTGGCCTATTTTGCTGTTTCAACTCTTTAGATCTGAAGTAGGAATGGAGAAATTGGAGACTAGAAAATCGGCTTTGATCACTTAGTTTCTGAGGTCTCAGTCTCTTGAAGCAAGCGGTGGTGGTGGGATATAGCAGCGTAGTGGTTCTTTATGTGTAAGGAAAGATTCAGGGAACACTCTGCCTTCTATAACTCTTCAAACTTCTGACCTGAGAGAGAGAGGCTGTGTTGGAAAAGAGCAGCTTTCAGAGGTCTCCTAGTACTCTCTGTGCTCAAAGTGCCTCTTCCATTATGGCCAGGGGGCTTATTGGAGGAAGCTGCTGTGCCTTTCTGCCTAATTTGTCTAGACTGTTTAATGTTCCCAGTATAATATATTCTGCTTCTGATGCATTTTAACAATAGTGCAGTTATCTTTCTTGGCATTATGACTCACAGATGCTTGTGCAGCTTTGAAAGATAATTTCTTAAATGCCGTAGTAAACTACAATTAATCAAAATGAAAATAGTATGGCACTTCAGGCAATGGATAGTGATTGAGCCTCTTCCAGGTTATGTAGGGCTGGCTGTAGAAGTGGGAGGGGGGTGGGTGGGAGGTACCTCATGAAATTTTATAGCTTCACATGTAGACACAAAGTTCATCATTCTTTTAAAATATGCCTGCACAACCTGGGACCCCCCAGAATAACTGAAGAAGCCCCCTGCCTGAATTTGCAATACATGAGGGAATGTTAAGTGTGTGTTGGTTTTGGCTCAACCGTTGCTCTGTTGTGCTGCCATCTCTCTAAATTTGGAATCTCAAAGTGTGCCTGTGTCAATCTCTGCCTGCACTTACCTGGCTTTTAAGGACTTATTTAGTACCACCGTTTTGCTAGAATGGCAGCAGAAAGGGACAGAGCAAATGTGGCTACCTGTGGCTTATTAGCATTGCAGGCAGGGCTTGGCCAGGATTCAGGAAACTGAGAGGAGACTGCTTGTTTTGTTTTTAGATGAAAGAGTAGCTCGACATCTCTTTAACTTGAAGACTGACAGTTGCAAACAGGCAAAACCTATTTAAAGGAGAACGGAATTATCTTTTGATAAGTTGAAAGGCCATCTAGAATTAACTGACAGTCTAAAAAGCTTATCATAACATAAATATGAACTTTTTGATTCAGAAGAAAACTTTATTTGCTGACCTTTTTATGTGGCTCAAGCCTTTTCAAGCTGTTCCATTCTAAGCAGCTACCCCTCCCCCCCCAAAAAAAATTATAATCTCTTTTCCTATTATAGCTGCTAATAATAATAATTCCATAGAAGTAGACTTGGTTAGAACTGCTACAAGGCTGCAATTCTAAATACTCTGGATACATTCTTATTTATGTTAACTTGGACATAGGCCCTATTGAACAAAGTGGGACTGGCTTTTGAGTAAGCAGGCATAGGCTCATATCTATGAAGTCTTAGAAATTGCTGCTTAGTAAATGGATGGGGGGGGTTGAAAAGGGAAACTGGTCACACCTAAGTAAACACATTTCTGAAGTTAAGGATCAGGCAGAACTATGTTATGGAGTGTTTTTATCATTTTATGTATGCACTGGCAAACTTGAGTTATTAAAATCTAAAACTGCATGTTAAGTTATGAAACTCCTGGAATCTGTTTTTTGGTCTTTGGAGGAGCAGAAGTAGTGGTCTAACAAGTGAGGAATAGATTTGAGAGAAATTGGTTGCATTTATAGATGCACTTTATTTTGAAATATTTTTAGCTTTTAATAACTTAATTTGTGTTCTGGTTATCTTTGAATTTGCTTACAGGTAAAATGTTTCATCTATCAGAATTCAAATATTCTTTCTTCTGTACAAAAGGCCTGTGTGTTTTTCTATTAGTGAGAACACTACTTCTACCGTCACTGATTTTCTTTTAATATGTTGCATATCTAAAATGTGTCTAAAATTTAGATTTGATTGTTTCAGTCTTGACATGACTCTGCTTTTATTTTAACATCTGATTCACTAGATTAAATATGTTAACAAGGATTTTATTATTGCTTTTAAATATTGTTAGCTGCTCTGGGACCATCTTTTGGGGTTGATGAGCAAGTTAAAGTAGTTCACATTTTATGACAGTTATAATGCCGTTAGGTCAATCAAGTCTGCATCTTTCGTTAGTATGGTCTACGCGGACTATAGAACACATAGTCTGTACATTTGAGAGAAACTATTGTTGCTGATTCAGTGATGCCCCCCCCCTTTTTTTTTACAATGCCATGAATGCCATTATCAGACTTTTGGTTTGTTTTAAAGTTTTATTAATGCTAATTTTAAGTGGTTTTAACATAATTTTTAGGTTTTAGTTATTGTTTGATTAAATTGTAAACCACCCTGACTTTTTATATAGGGCGGTATAAAAATACGATAAATAAATACAATAAATGTTTTTTGTTCTGCAACTTATGAAGGTATATAGTGTATGTACATATATGACTGAGAGCCCAGTGTCCCATGCATATTTACTCAGTCCCACTGTGTTCAATGACTTATTTCCATTCAGTGTGCATAGGATTGTAAACTTAAATACATTTGGGTTAAAATAAGTCTCATGAGGGTTTTTTTTTCCTTCCCCCCTAATGTAGTCCCTTTCAAGTTAATAAAGATGAAAAACTGGTCCTTACCAGAGCTGAGCATGCCTGTTTTGAGAGGAGGAAATAAACACAGAGAAACTGGGTAGCTATTCTGATGGCTTGTAAGGATTCTGACTTTCTGAAGCCTTAGTTGAAAAGGCACCAAAGACAGTATATCTGGTATGCTGAAAGAATCTTGCTGCCCTCTACTGGACTATGGATTTCCATGCTTTCCTCAACTTCTCCTTATCTGGAAACTGTAGCTGTTTCCCTGATCATTCAGTATGCTGGCATTGCATTCTAAAGTTGGTGTATAATACTGGACCTCCAAGTAGAAAGTCTTCTGATTTATGTGTGTGTTAAGTCTTACTGCCGTCTAAAGATCTCCAAATTCCCAATGGTCCTGACCCAGTTGCAAGGCATACAGCTCAGTTCTGTGCATGCATGCAAAGCAGGAAATACATACAATGTGTAATAAAGGTGCAATGTTTTGACACTATGTTTGGTACTGTGCTTAAAGAAACCATGTGAAGTAGTTCTTCAGTCCTAGTCCAAGACTTGAGCTGGATCTACACAGGCAGCAGAATTAAATGTACCATTTCAGACTATAGTGGAGGAATAACCTTCTTTGAATTCTCCCCCACTTGAAAAAAACAAAACCCAAAAACTTCTGCTGCTGTTGGGACAATACAACACCAGGGAGAAAGGTCCTAGCCCTGCCTAACTTTACTTGTTATGCTTTTAATATTTTTTCAGAATTTTTTTTAA
Source organism: Hemicordylus capensis (assembly GCF_027244095.1). Taxonomy (NCBI): domain Eukaryota; kingdom Metazoa; phylum Chordata; class Lepidosauria; order Squamata; family Cordylidae; genus Hemicordylus; species Hemicordylus capensis. The sequence continues at coordinate 169,911,469 of NC_069657.1, forward strand.
CTTAGGGGAGCATTCAAAAACTGGTCCACACCTGCAGTCTGAAGTAGCACAGCCCATTTAGCTACCTTGTTGTGCCGTGTGGGTGGAAGGTGATAGACGGGTGGCAGTTGAGGTGTTGGTCCATGTTGCTGTTCATTAATTTTGGCCTGCATTTATCACAGCCTGCCTATACAAAATGTATGTTTTTTTTTCATTCATCAGAATGTACACTCAGCATCACCAGAATGAGAGCCAGTAGTGTGTTCTCATAAGTACTTAAATATGTGGGAGTAGTACACTGAACCATGTTAGAAGTGCTATATCCACTTGAATACTTCATACTTTTGGAAGAGGGGTCCTCACCCCCACCCCAGAATCCTGTAAGGAAGACATTGGGTACACAGGCCCGAGGCAAGTGGTAAGCATCTTAAGCCTGAATACACATGGATTTAAGCTAGGTTCCATACTGAACCCAAATTAGGTTGGCTCAGCAACAGTTAGTGAGTAGCTTGGGTATCTCAGTAAATGATTGTTAAGGAAAGCTGATTTGGTTTCAACATGGGGCCTAGCTTAAACCTGTACTTAAACCAAAATTATTTGGCGTAATCAGCCCCCCGGAAGAAGAGTCACTTGATTTGAAATGTATTGGCATCTGTGAAATTCTGTCCACTTCTTTCAGGTTATCTTCTATAGTTCCTTGGATGTAGGAAACCAGATTAGAAGCATTAGATCCCCTATGCTTCTACTGAGTGGCCTTAGTTAATCCTGCCAACATTTGAGGGGATTTGAGGGGGGTACATGGTGAGGAAAAGGAGGCAGGAGAACCCCATTGTGCAACTAGTATTCTGCTCACTCCTCTCTAGATCAAAGCCATTGTGCTTGTTCAAACTCACCAATTTAAACATTGCATCTGTTTACCCCATGAACAGTTTAAACTGATGATTTGAGGCCTATAAGAATATGCTGATACATTTTTAAAAAAAAAATAGCTGCTCCTGTTTCGCAATTTACTAGAAATACTAGCATTATTCATGTTTTCTTCTTCTCTATTCAGAATTGAATTCCAAGTCTGAAACTGCTTTATTCTTGTGTAAGCCTAGGCTTATCTTATAATTTCTCAAACATGAGTTATCTGTGTTTTTTATGCTGTGAAGGAAGATGAAATGAGAGAGAAGACAAAATTTGGTTCTGACCAATAAAGGATATACTACAGCATCTAGGAGAGTTTGCAGGACTGAAAGGAACAAGTCTGCTCTCTCTGTTAAGAAATCAAAACAAGTTTATTTATGGAGCCACAGTACTGCCATACTGTATGTTTCCTTCTGTGTATCCGCCAGTCCTGTAGCTAGAACATTGGTATGAGGAAGGGAGACACAGATTGCTTGGCAAGGGGAGGAATTGTGCTTGCCTTAAAAAGTTTTTTTTGACGGAGAGAGGAATGCAGTCTTTGAAGCTGAGAGGAAGCAGTGTCTTAGTTTTTCTTAGAACAGATACACAAGTATGGACCCGCAATAAAATGTTGCAGTATATCTCTGGTGAGCATGTGTTACATGAGCCTGTGTCTGAACAAGGTAGAGTTTTAGGTAGAAGGGGTTGTGACTGTCTTGAGGGACTATTCTTCAAGCCAGGCATGTAGGAAGCCAGTGGTGGTGGGTGCTGGCAGTTGTGTAGGAAGCCGGCGGGCGCGCACCTTAGGCACCCTAGCCATGCTCCCTGCACCTGATGTCAGATGCAGGGAGCAGGGGCGGAGCTATAATTGGGCGAACAGGTTCAAAGAACCCGGGCTGTGCCCATTCAGGAGCCACCATTTGCGGCCCTGACACGCCCCCCGCGTCTGACGTCAGACGCGGGGGTGGTAGTTTAGCTCCCGAGTGGGGGCCGTGCGGCCCCTTCGGGAGCTAAACAAAGCCTGGCACTGCATTCGCAGCACCAGCCAGGAGCAGCTCTTCCCTGCAAAGGCAGGGAAGAGTCGCTCCTGGCTGCCTAAGTAGCTCCTGAAGGGGCTGCGTGGCCCCTTCAGGAGCTAAGACTGGTGCTGCGTTTGCAACGCAGCCCAGAAGTGGCTCTTCTCAGCCTTCGTCTAACTGCCGAAAGGGCCGCACAGCCCCTTCAGCAGTTAAGCTGCTTCTCCCGAACGGAGCCTCAAGGCTCCGTTCGGGAGCCAGAACATGCCCCCCCCCGCATCTGACGTCAGACGCGGGGGCGTGGCTATCCACTGCGTCTGACGTCAGGCGCATGGGGCGGGGCTATCGGGGCACCTGCCGCAGCCACACATGGGCCGCCGGCGGGCTAGCTACACCCCTGACAGGGGGTGTGGCCATATGCAGAAATAGGACCGCGCAGCCCTGTTTGCAAAGTGCTTCAGTCAGCACTGGGTTCCCAGCTTGGCTGGGAGCACATTTCTCGGCCTTTGGAGGCAGGAAAAGGCATTTCCAGCCAGACTGGAAAAGCACCACTGGCTGAAGCACCTTGCAAACGGGGCAGTGTGGCCCCATTTCCGCATATGGCCACACCCCCTGCATCTGATGTCAGACACAGGGGTCGTGGCTTGGTTGGTTATGGTGGTTCCACAGGGAGTGGCCCCAGGTTCTTTGGACCCCTCCACACAAGCTGAGCAACTTCCTGCCTTTTTTGTTCAAGCCTTCCTTTCCTTCCTCCTCACCACAGAGTTCTATTAGTTCTGCCCATCTGGTTGTCTGTTAACTGCCCTCTGAGTTATATTGGGTGCAGTTGGTGGAATTTTGGTCCCCTTAGGTTTTTTTCTTTGTGAAGATGTTTGTGAAACTGCTATATCTGTGGGATATCCCGAGTCTGCTGGTATCTTCCTCTCCACGTGCTCCAGCTACTTATCCTTAAGGATCATAATGTTCCCAGCTCTTTCGGAAATACATTATAGGCAAGGATGCAGTTCTTCAGTACAGCATTTCAAAAAGTCACAGTATTTAAAGATGCACAAAACTAAAGTAGCTGCTGCTAGTTTAAAAAACATATGCAAGAGAAAAAGCTGGAGCATAACTTATTTTTGAACTTGAGTGATTGCCTCTTCCTGATCACTCCAACAATTAAAACCCTTTCTGTTTTGTTTTGATGAAATCATATTTTTGTATCACTGCGTTTCTTCCCTTTCTGTTCTTTCCATTTCTACAGTTCTTACACTTATATCTTGCAAACATATACATGTAAAGTTGCTGAAGAGAAGCACTACCACTTTATTTAATTTTTGTGGATCAAAACAAGAACTGAATGCATACAATTGCAATAGCAGTATTATTATTATTATTATTATTATTATTATTATTATTATTATTTACATTTATATCCCGCTCTTCCTCCAAGGAGCCCAGAGCAGTGTACTATATACTTGAGTTTCTCCTCACAACAACCCTGTGAAGTAGGTTGGGCTGAGAGAGAAGTGACTGGCCCAGAATCACCCAGCTAGTATCATGGCTGAATCGGGATTTGAACTCAGGTCTCCCCGGTCCTAGTCCAGCACTCTAACCTCTACACCATGCTGGCTCTCCTAAAAAAGATAACATGAAAGGGCTATCATATTCAGAAGTCCTCGAATGAGATGATCTCTTAAATCAGGAGCCCTTGGGTTCCCCATCCCAAGGGGGACCCATGGGAAGAGAGCTGGTCTTGTGGTAGCAAGCATGACTTATCCCCTTAGCTAAGCAGGGTCCACCCTGGTTGCATATGAATGGGAGACTAGAAGTGTGAGCACTGTAAGATATTTCCCTTAGGGGATGGAGCTGATCTGGGAAGAGCATCTAGTTTCCAAGTTTCCTCCCTGGCATCTCCAAGATAGGGCTGAGAGAGATTCCTGCCTGCTACCTTGGAGAAGCCACTGCCAGTCTGTGAAGACAGTACTGAGCAAGATAGACCAATGATCTGCCTTTATATGTGTCAGCTTCTTATGTTCCTGTCCCTACCCACAGCAGCTGAAGGGGAGTTGTTTAAATTAAAGATGGTTGACTTACCTGTCATTCCTCTTCTATCGTGTTCCAGAACTATGAAGCCCTTACTACTGAGTCACTGGCTTGACTTCAGAAGTCTGACTACCATGGTGGAGTCAGATTGTGCCATATTATTTATTTATTACTTGTTTATTTAAATCTGTGTACAAAATTAAAACATAAAATATAACATTTAAAATTCATAAAAAGATAAAAATTATAGATAAAATATATAGATAAAAACACATTGAAATCTAAAAATCAAATCTCAGTTGAAGGCCTGAGGAAAACAGGTACATCTTCAGGGTCCTCATAAAAGCAAACACAGAAGGAGATGCTCTTATTTCAGCAGGGAGCACATTCCAAAGCCCTGGGGCAGCCACAGAAAAGGCCTGGTCCCGATTTGCCACCAAATGAGTTTGCAGCACCTATAGTCGGACCTCTCCAGATGACCTTAATAGGCGACATGGTTCACGACAGAGAAGGACCTAAGCTGTTAAGGGCCTTATAGGTAATAACTAGCACTTTGTATTTCGTTCGGAAACCTATTGGCAGCCAGTTCCATTCTTTTAGAATTGGGGTTATATGGTCCCTTCAGGTAAACACAGAGACCAGTCTGGCTGCCATATTTTGTACCAACTGTAGTTTCTGAACTATGTACAAAGGCAGCCCCATGTAGAGTGCATTACAGTAGTCAAGTCTAGAGGTTACCAACATATGTACCACTGTTTTAAGGTCACTAGTTTCCAAGAACAGACGTATCTGGCGTATCAGCTGAAGCTGATAAAGAGCACTCCTGGCCACCGCCTCAGCCTGAGAAACCAGGGAGAGTTTGGGATCCAGAAGCACTCCCAGACTACAAACCTGATCTCTTAGGGGGAGTGTAACCCCATCCAGAACAGGCAAATATATACCATCTCTCTGATCCCGACCCCCTACAGACAATACCTCTGTCTTGTTTGGATTCAACTTCAGTCTAGAGAGACTCAGTCAGAGGAGAGCTGGTCTTGTGGTAGCAAGCATGACTTGTCCCCATAGCTAAGCAGGGTCTGCCCTGGTTGCATCTGAATGGGAGACTTGATGTGTGAGCATTGCAAGATATTCCCCTCAGGGGATGAAGCCACTCTGGGAAGAGCAGAAGGTTTCAAGTTCCACCCCTGGCTTCTCCAAGATAGGGCTGAGAGAGATTCCTGCCTGCAACCTTGGAGAAGCCACTGCCAGTCTGTGAAGACAATACTGAGCTAGATAGACTAATGGTCTGACTCTGTATATGGCAGTTTCCTATGTTCCTATCACTCACCCAGCCCTATATCGCCTCCAGGCAGGCACTTAGGGGGTCATGCCATTTGCTGATGAAGGTGGTATAGAGAAATAGATCTGGGTGTCATCAGCATATTGATAGCATCCCAGACTAAACTTTCTGACTGTCTCTCCCAGCTGTTTCTTGTAGATCTTAACAAGCATTGGAGAGAGTATGGAGCCTTGTGGAACCTCACACTTCAGCTCTCGCTTTTCAGAGCAATAGTCTCTAAGTGACACCATCTGGGATCTGCCAGAGAGGTAGAAGTGGAACCACTGTAAAACAGTGCCACCCAATACCACCTCCTTCAAGCAACCCAGCAGGATACAATGGTCAATGGTATTAAAAGCCACCAAGAGATCCAAAAGGATCAGCAGAGTCATACTCCCTCTGTCGAATGCATTGGAGATCATCCATCAGGCCGACCAAGGCAGTCTCAACCCCATAGCCCACCCGAAAGCCAGTCTGGAAAGGATCTAAATAATCTGTATCATCCAAAACTGCCTGGAGCTGAGAAGCAACCACTCACTCAATCATGTTGCCCAACCAAAGAAGGTTAGAGACAGGCCTGTAATTAGCTAACTCTGAGGGGTCCAAAGCAGGTTTCTTCAAATAAGGTCTAATAATAGCCTCCTTAAGACAAGGAGGCATCCTGCCCTCCCTCAGAGAACAATTTATATTTACCAGACCCTCTCTGATAATGACTATCAGGTGAAATAAGCCAAGTTGGGCAAGGGTCAAGAGAGCAGGTGGTGGGGCGTACAGTCCGAAGCAGTTTGTCCACATCATCAGAAGTAACAAACTGAAAATGGTCCAGTTCAATCCTACAAGAAGAGTTGCGGGGCACCTCTATGATAGACTCTGCCGTAACTGTGGAGTCTAGTTCACCGCGAATATAAAATATTTTATCTGCAAAAAAGTTGTTGAATGCATCACAGTGAGTGACAGATGGTTTCAAATTCAAGGCAGAGGGGGCATGAACTAGCCCCCTCACAACCCTAGACAACTCAGCTGGATGTGAATTTGCAGAAGCAATGCGGGCGGAGAAGAACCGTTTCTTTGCCGTCTGCACTGCCCGAGCATAGATCATCAAATGAGCTCTGTGTTGCATCTGAAGACTTTAAAGCAGGTAGGAGAGGACACTTAGGTGCGATTGTGTCTACTGCTCTAGTAAGTTCATTATTCTATGTTTGCACCAGAGCATCGACAGAATCACTCGCAAAGCCAGCTGGAAACCCTTCCAAGGCTTCTTGGAATTCTATTGGTTCCAATAACCTTCTCGGACAGACCAACCTAATGAGTCCTTCACCTCTACAAAGATGTGTTGTGGCTGCAAGTCTTACCTTAACCAGATGGTGATCCATCCATGACAGTGGGGAGATAATAGGGGCCTCCACCCATGGAACACCACCCTGATCAGAGCAAAAGACCAAGTTGAGTGTGTGACCTGCATCATGCGTCGGTCCAGAAACCACTTGGGATAGGCCGATAGTCATGGCCGCTATGAGCTTTTGAGCCTCCCCTGACGACCTGGTCCCAAAATGGTCATTGAAGTCCCCCACCACCAACAACCTGGTCCACTCCAATGCCAACTCAGCAACCAGGTCTGTTGGCTCAGTTAAGGACTCTGTTGGACAATGGGGTGATCGGTATACCAACAGAAGTCCCAATCTATCCTTGGTCCCTAGACTTAGGAACACACATTCAATATAGGCCAACTCCCTGACTGGGATCCTGGTAAGGAAGATAGTTTTCTTACAGATCATAGACACCCCACCTCCCCGCCCACATCCTCTCACCTGTTTCACCACAGAGTAACCCATTTGGAGGAGGAAACCGTGCCACTAGCCTCTCCTGACCAGGTCTCCGTAATGCACACCAGATCAGCACCTTCATACAAGACCAAATCATGGTTGATCTCAGGCTTGTTTTGGACTGACCTGGCATTACAAATCAATAAGGCGAGGTTCTGTGGGTTGAAGGGACTGCTCTCCAAGGCCAAAGAGGTAGTTGTCCTGACTGTCCTGACCACAGTTAAGTTATTAAGTTCCCTCCCCCTTTTATGACCTGCTGATCTGCCAGCACCAAATATTGGTTGATTCCCCATCACCACTTGAATGGCTGCCCCAGAGATGCCTCCCCACCTCCACATCTCCCGACAACCCAAGCCACATACCAGGCTCAACTAATCACAGGGCAACAACAAAACAGGACTGTCCTTACCAGGAGTCTAAAACAATGCAAAGGCCCACATTATAACCCTTCATGCTCACAGACGATTGTCTAGATCAGGGGTTTACAACCAAAGGCCACTGTGGCTGGCATTATGGAAGCTGTAGTCCTACAACATCTAGAGAGCCGTGTTTTGGAATCTCTAGTTGAGACAATCAAATGGCCCCATATGAACACACAAGTTGGCCATCTTTGTTTTTAAACTATTTCCTCATGTGTTGTAGTGAACCAAGGAAATGTTAAAACACACCTGAACATGTTATTTAACGCCTGTAGCCTACTACTTGTGGGTCTTTTGTGTCCTTGAAGGCATCTTTGTGACCTGTTGGGCTTGCCTCTGAATCAGGTGATGCCTAGCATTTATTATGTCTGTAATGGGGAAGGCATTTCTGCTACTGCACTTTGCATGCACTTAAAAAAAGAAAAGGAGCAGGACTTTCAGCACTGTTGTTTCATCATTTTTATACATTTTAACATTCAGAGTTTTGATTGAATCATGTTATTAATTACCTTGAAGAAGAGGAATGAATGTAATAAATAAATAAATAAATAAATAATTTATAAAAACAAATAAACAGCTAAAAAATGCAGGGAAAGAAAATACAATACAAGGAGTATCAAAATAAAATGTAGATAAGTAGAATACTTATCTGGTGGCACAATTGGTTATCCGATGAGGCCATTGTGAAATGCTTTACAATGGAGACTTACTGAGTGCTCAGTTTTCAGGCTGATGTTTGAAGGCTAATTGTCTGGTTCTATCAAACTGTTTAGGCTCCAACAGCATAAGTAGTAAAATGCTGTCCAGTGTAGTCTCCACAGGTAACAGAGGATAAAAGGGTGCTATGTAAGAAGGCTGTCCGGCTCTCCACAATTTATTTCACAGATGTATATACTGCCTTTAAAAAAAAAATTTTTCTGCAAGGCAGCTGAGCTCACACCTTAAAATCACAAATACAATCAAACAATTGTAGTTTACAGCGTCTAAATAATTTTAGTTAGCACACTTGTGCATGACAAGTGCAGTAGCTTATTCTGCTCAGGAAAGAAGCAGAGTCCTGGTGGTGTGCCCTTGTGTAAAGTTGTGCCCCATTGCCTGAGGGATTGTGCTGCCATGCTCACGCTTCACATTGTAGGGTTATGATTTGCAGAGGGGGGGAAATCTACCTTAGTGTTACTTAAAATGCTTTGAACTGGGCAGTGGGGTGGGTTTTTGTTGTCTTTTGCCTGCGTTCTGTATATATTATTGGCAGAAGAGATTACATTGGTTTCTATTCAGTTTTTCTCCTCTTGAGGACATTATTGTGGGTGGGAAAGAGGAAAGCGCATATTTGTAACACTTTGCTGAAAGGCACTTTTAAAAATTTGAATAATATATCAGTCTTTTCAGAAGAGAGAAATTTTAGTACTGTATGATACTCCTGAAGGATTATCCTCTGCAAAGAATGAGAGTTGGTATATTAGCTTAGCTTCCTGAATCTCAGCAGCCATTATAAGCAGCTGAGTTTCAGGAGACTGCACTAATATAATTTCTCTCTCTCTTTTCTGTTAATATTCATTATTAAATTCAATTACCTACCATTTTCAACCATCTTGAAAATTTACTTGTGAAACGTTGTGGGAGACATGCAAAGATTTTAAAATATGAATGGGAATGCGGGGGAGGGGGATATTGGCATGTTAAAATCTTTTCAAATTCTCAGTGGCTTATAACTTATCTTAGGTATCTAAAAGGAATGCTATTGTTGATGCCAGACAGTATAATACAGTACAGGAGTCTCCAATGGTGATAAGGACATGGGACTCCTGCCAGATTCCAGATGGTTCATCACAACTGACATCTTGGTTGACGACTGTGAAAAAGAGCCTTGGATTATTTTATTTTATTATTGTGAGAGACCACAGTCGTGGATCTACAGGATATATCAGGCAAGTATTATGGAATATATATTGCTTATGAGATGAGAAAAATAAAGTCTACCACTTAAACACGCAACATTGACTCCTCAGTTGCCAACCCTTTCTTGGGGGTGTATGTGTATATGTGTGGGGTAACATCCTAAGGATTTATGTTGGCAGTTCCTATCACACTGATGTGGCCAATTAGTTTCAGTGGGGATATGCTTATGTTGATTCTGTTGAAGCACCAACATAATTGTTCCAATCTGGAATTCCATGGTTATTGATTGGGTGGTGGAATGTGCATGCTCTTCTCACTTCCACGCCACTCAGCTTCCTTTTCTTGGCCTTAACTTTGAACATTACACAGTACCAAGTGTCATTTGCAAGTTGCAAGTGTCATTTGTAACCAGTTTTAAACCAACATTTGAAGTTGGCTAACAAAGCTTGATGAAAAGGAAACTTGATGGGTAACACTGTTACATACAGTTGCTTCTGAGAGGTAGAGGGAGTTGGTTGGAGTGTATGATTTCACAAAATTGCTTTAACCATACTTTAGGACAGTGGTGGGGAACCTTGACCCTCCAGCTGTTTTTGAACTACAACTCCCATCACCCCCAGCCACTATTGTGGCTAGGGATGGTGGGAGTTGTAGTTCAAAAACAGCTGGAGGGCCAAGTTTCCCCACCCCTGGTTTAGGAGATTTGAGGTTTTTTAAAAATCACCCTGATTGATTTATAGGCTTGTCAACTAATACTAGAAAATTAGACCACTTTTTTGCTTTTGGTCACTAAAATATTCAACTCAATTTGTTTAAATTTTTAAACAGCTTGGGCCCAGGGTATTTACGTGAATGCCTTCTTCGTTAATGTTAATGTGTTAATGTTTTTGAATGTTAGGTGGTTTTATTTTTTGTAAACTGCCTTAAGACTTTTGTAATAGGCGGTATATAAATATATCAAATAAAATAAATACACATTCCTTAGTACAAATAATGGATTGTTATTATTTGAGTAGCATTTTGATCAAGCACAGAGTTCTGTTTGGAAGATAGCTTGATTAATTTTTGTCAAGATGCATAGCTCTTTTAAATAAAGTTAATAGTCTAGTTTGCTTTTTCCAGTCTTGGTTCTTACAAAGGCACTGGAATCTGTGTTCATTCAGATGACCCAGTGAAGGAAGGATCTTTATAGAAGGAAATGGTTTTTAACTCAGTCTTTTGAAACTGCTCTTTTGGGGGAATATTATACAGTTGGATTACAATAAAGCAAATTATAATGCCTCTTTCTCTTTTTCTTCTCAAGGCTCCGTATTTCCTGTAGATTTTTAAAATAACCTTTTCTAATGAGGATGACTGATACTGTTACTGTAAAGGGGGAAAGTGATACAATGAAAGGTTCAGAAGTAGAAGTAAAAGACAGTACTGCAGTGGAACACTTCATAAAATCAGAAATCCATGAACAAATTCAAGCAGAAAAGGATGAAAGGTGTACAGACTACAAAAATGATGTGCAGGTAAGAGATTTTCCCCATCTTATTTTTGTTTTCATGTATGTCAAGCATGGGAATTTCTTAGTATTGGCTGCATTTCTTTTGTTTCTCTGTTCATCATTTTTTAAAAACATGTTTACGGCTGGACAGCTTTGAAAAACCAGTTGATAAATCGATGGGGCCTAAACGTATATCTATTATTTTTACATATTGGAACAGTCAGGCAATTTGTCTTGTCTTCTTAAATGTCTCAAACATCAAACTCGTCTTGAGAAAGAAGTCCTGAAAATCTTTCAATTCCTATACCCATCATGATTATGAGTATTCTTGCTTACTTTGTTTGGGTGTGGTTGTACCTCTTCGCTTGTTTAAGTCTCCATTGTGACTATATTCTGCTTTTAAATAGGCAGCTGGTTATGTTCAGTAGTTGGGTTTCACCAACAGCATCATATTTTTATGGCTGCAAATAGGTGAAGCCTTAAAAAGTGGTGGCTTAGTATTTGGAGTAAGGCCCATGGATGTCTTTGTTCCACGTGATCTCTAAAAGGACTGAATTCATTCACTTATCTGAAGGAATAATGTGTTGCAAAGGGCTTCCTTCCACCTGCAGTTGTTGCCTTGTTTTCTGACCATCTCAGTCCCATGTGCTTTCTTCAGTAACAGTCTCACCTTATTGGAAAATAATTGTTTTCCGGTTACATCAGAACTTATCAGTGTTGTTCCTACTTTATTTTTTTCCTCTTAAAAACCCTGTTTTAGGAACAGCATCTTGTGCAATTTAAAACCTCTCTCTTTATATTGCTCATCTCTGTCCTGTTTAATATTTATTAATTCCTTTATCTTCTTTATTACCAACTTCCTTTTTGCCCTTCATTTTTAATCTTGCCTATGTATTGGTAGATGAAACAGAAGAGTAAATGCTGGATTCTGTGGAACAGGTTAAGGAGCAATGAAGGTCATCTCTTTCCCTCCAACCTCTAGGGACCCCTCTTACATACTCTGAATCACTGGAGCCTTTGACAAACACTATATCCTCTTTTATTAAATGATCTTTTGTCTAGGAAACAGAAATTGACACCTGTTTTTCATTTTAGAGCTAAATACGAAATCTAAATTCTATCTTGGATTTAGTGCTGGAAGCTGAATCCTACAAAGTGGCTTGATCAAGTCCTGTCCATAGGACTGGAAATCATTTGGGTACAGGAGGAGGTAGAAGGAGTCTCTCTTAATTTTGCCATGAATGCAGCAGGAAGATGCAATACATGTGGAAGAGAACTGGCAGAACTAGAAATAGCAATATTGCTATGTAATCATCTTTTTAAAAATGGTTTGAAACATTTCCAGAAATTCCTGTTTACAAATTGATTCTATCTCTAAGTGAAGTGTGTATATATAGATACGATATGTAGAAAAAATATATGAAGTGCCTACAATTTTAATTTAAGTTGTGCACAGTTGTCTAGAGATTTGTTCTCTATTTAATTTTTAACAAAGGAAGGTTTTGTAACCTGTAAAAAAATTTAGTCAGCCAGCTATTATTTATGATTGCCACTGTCCCTTCCCCAAATCTGTTGGCATATACATAGAATTTACTGGAAGAACCGGGTCTTATCTCTGAATTTGCTGTGCTTCAGAAGCAGAGTGCTTCCAAAATACAGTGTAAAATCTGAGATCAAATATGCCTATTCACCCTATACTTCAGAAGAGATGCAGGATCACTTCTTTTGACTTCGCTGTTTCCATTGATGGTTCTAGCTATCTCCTAGAGTTTCCTCCTAGGAAGACAAAGTCTGTGGACTCTTTGGTCTGTGTGTGGTGGTACAGGAATAGCATATACAAAGAGTAGTACTTACTGTTGTTCTTAACCCAAAACGGGGATTAAGGCACCTTGATCTGTAGTCAGGACAACTGTGGATGTTTTCCAAATTCCCCAGGTTCTGCATCTGGAGTAATAGTAGTCCTTGTAGGAAAAATAGCTTATCCAGGGGCTGCTAAAACTTGCTCTTCTGGCACTTGTAATAAGCATGCTGAAGATGAGAAAGCAAGGGGAGATGAGATCCTCCTTTTCTGTCTGGAGTGCTGCTGATACTAAAGTACTTATCCAGGTGAGCATATTGAAAGGGAAGTGGAGAACAGGCTTGGAGTGCCGGAAGCAGATTTCAGGGCCGGAAGCAGATTTCAGGGCCCAAGCCTGACTGACTTCATTATAATCTTTAGTTTCTACATTAGCAATACTTCATGAAAGCCAACTGAAACAACTTACATGTGGTGGTCACAACATGGCAAATGGATTGCTGATTTGTGGACAGTTTCCGTATTGCAGCAAGGAAGGTATAGAAGTTGTGTGAAGATTTTCTTTCTAGTGAGTACAGTGAGTGGAAGCTACTTTTTAGTTCCAGATGTGTGGAAACTGCTGCTGTGCTGAACCTGTTTCAGATGCCTTCCACGTGACATGTGGAAATTGGCTGTTAGGTTTTTTTTATAGCTGTTTTTGTTTTCTCTCTCCCACATGTCCCTATGGCATTTGAGCATCTATATTCACCTATTCCTTTTTTTCAAAATCATATTCTAGTTGAGGGGGGAAAGCTTTGTAAGCAATTCTCACTAAAGGTGAGGTAAGCTGAAAGCTGCAGTGCACCTGGTTTTTAGATTGTTATTGATAGGTTTGACCAGCTGGTTAGGAAAGAGATTAATGTGAAACTAATGAGAGGTACAAATCTCTTTTCTAATGCTACCCATTCCTTAATAATAAAAATGTTACTCTTGGTGTCCTCTTTCTCTCTCTCATTGCATCAGGCATTGAGGTAAGTGTGTTATATGAAGTGCTCTTGAATAGGCTTCATTGTTATGATTTGAAGAACTTCAACAAAAAAGGAACTATTTTTATTGCTAAGAGCAACTAATTTGGCTCTTTTATTCCAGTATTCTGCCTCCAGCAAGGCAGTGGTACAGATTTTTTTCAGAAGGCATTGGTCAGTATCATAAGTAAAGGATTTCTTGTTTTGGCTTAGAGGTAAACTATGCATGATTAAAATGTTATTAGCTATGAGGGCCTTAGTTTTTGTTCATGATAGTAGCCAGACTGGGATCATGGAGTGGAGGAAGAGACTTTAACCCTACCATAGATCCAGTCTATGGAGGGTCCTGATCTGGTTGCTATTAATGAAGAAAAATTAAGGCAGTTGATGTTAATAACACTGTAAATGTTACGTGTAGTTATAATTTCACTGGAAACTTAAACTGGTGAAGCTTGCTGATCCTCATATTAAAGGATTGCTATTTCAATATTCAGTGTCTGTCATTCTTCACTGAATCATAATAAACCTCTTTGAATTGCACACTGACATTACATCCCGGTTAGTCCGTGTGTACTGCTTAAATCATGTCTATTGAGCTTCAGAATTTCAAATTGTTTGAAGGTATCGTAAGCTTGGAAGTACATTAGGATATGTTGTAAGAAAAAGAGCTTCATTTGCCTAAGTCAAGAAAAATATCTAAATGGTCAAGTTGTGCCGTCGAGTTGGTGTTGACTCCTGGTGACCACAGAGCCATGTGGTTTTCTTTGGTAGAATACAGGAGGGGGTAGACCATTGCCATCTCCCACACAGTATGAGATGATGCCTTTCAGCATCTTCCTATATCTCTGCTGCCCACTATAGGTGTTTACCAGTGGGGAGTCAAACCAGCAACCTCTTGCTCCCTAGGCAAGTTACTTCCCCTCTGCGCTAAATGGTACCAGTATGTTATTCCTCTGCTACAATGTCTCTTAATGCTTTCTGCATAGTCCTTAAGTGACAGTAGGCAAGATGGATAATCTTTTAAGACTGACAGCTTTGAAGCAGACAACTTCCTTGTGTACTTGCTGCACCTGGAAGGACAAATCTATATTGCTCCAGGTTTGGGTGCCAGCACTCTTAAACACCTCTCATTTTCAGGGTTACGCACACATTTAAAAGTGCTGGCACTTTTAATAAATAGGAAAGGGCAGTTAAACCTTCACATAATCTGCTTATGTGAACTAGTTTATGTAGGCATAAGCCACATATTTTATCATAACTTTAAATATTGTATGTGTTTTTAAATGCCTATTGTTTTACACAGGCTGTTGTGCAGAACTTTTTCAGTGCTTTGACACTTGGTAGTATGGCAGCACTATTTGGGTCCAACCAGCCGCCTCATGCGGCACTTGTGGCTCCACCGCCCAATCAAGTACTCACTGCCTGAGTCTCAGGAGCTCTCGCAAGGGTTCCGCCCCTCTCGTGAGAGGTCTGCCAAGCATCCCCATGGACAGGCACATCTACGAGAAATAGATAGATAGATAGGTGTGTTGCTGAGCTTCCATCTTACATTATAAAATTACCGTTCCTCATTATATTCTTTCTCAAACAGAGTAAAGTGTACCTCATGGTGTTCCTGCTGTTGACACTTTGTCAACAAACAAAACAGGACATTTTGCATAGACTGGGGACTACATTAGTAGGAATCAAGTGCTTGTGACACAGATATATGTACTGATTCGGATGACCTTGCAGAAACTGAGGTTATATGTGATGTCTGTACTCAGAAATATTTCTGCATTCTGGCTATGTCAGCCTTGGTTTATGCAGCTGCTCTAGTTGTTTCTGAAGAGATGTTGCTCTGGTGGAGAAACTTCCTATTCCAAAGGGCAGGTTCCTAGATATGTAGGGTGGCCCTCTAGGCAGTCTTCTCCCTTTTTAGTAATGGGAACATTCTCCATACACATGTTAAAAGGTTATCTCATTGCAGTCTCAACTGAACATGCAGTTAGATCTGGAATCCTCCCTCAGTAAGGAGATGCTTTGATCCCACTTTTAAGAGCATGGCGCTCCTTCATGCAGCTTCAGCAAATCCTAGAACTGTCAAGCTCAACATAGCACAAGTCTGTGAGCTGAACTCTTAACAAACAAACTTTAAAGGTTAAATATAAAGACTATAGCACATCGTGGTTTTCTATTATGTCTTGGCATGTGAGGAAGTGTTTTGTAACTACTCTTCCAGAACCTTTTAAAACCTGTCATGGCCCAGACCTCTGAGTCAGAAGAGTCAGAGGAGGAGCGGGAGGACATGGTTGAGAGAGCAGGTTCAAAAGCACAGCAGGAGGACTTGGCTGTGAGAACAGATGCTGAAGCTGGCAGCAGACAGGGGAATCTGAACAGCTGGCAGAGATGAGGGCTGAGGAGACTGATCAGGAGGAAGCTGGAATTTCACCTGTGTTAAGAAGATGTCTCAAGAGAAAGGCTCAGTGGGAGGCACGCAGGTGCAAGATCTCACAGGAGAGGAAATAGAAATGCTGAGTCAGGAAAGCCTGATTGGCTGCCAGTTATCTCGAGCCCTATATTAAGCAGATGCTGTTCCTGGGACAGTTACTGTCAGCAACGTTGCCTACCACAGACAGTGTTCTTCGTACTTAGAATTATTCAACCTTTCTTGTTTCAGCCTGTCCTTGTTCTGTTCATTCCTTGCTCCGTTATTTTCAGTTATTACTCAGTTATCATGGGGGGGGGGTACCTAGTTTAGTTCAAGGGACTTTATTTTTGTTTATACTACTTTTTCTTTGTGAGTCATTTTTTGCTTTTGTTCGTGCTGCTACTCTTATCTCCACACTTTCTATTTAACTCACAGAAGTAGAGCTGAAGGGATTGTAAATCCTGTCAGGTCAGCCAAGCCAACAGATTTACAACAAAACCATACTAAGCTGCTTCTAAGCATATGAGGTTTTTTCTTTAAAAAAAGAGTTGCATACAATAAAGAAAATGACAACATGGGGAATAAACAGGAATTAAGAAAATCCAAACAGCAAATAGTTAACTATTCCTGAATCTCCCTTGTTGCATAGTTAGGCAGGTCCTTCACTGAGGGAGCATTAATCCCTGTACCATCTCCATTTGGACACCAGCTTGGAGAATGAAAATTGGTGATAGCTGGGCTCAGATATTCATAGCTACTAAAGAAGAGGATAAAGAGAGTGCAGAGAGGCTAAATGAGTTATTTGCATCTGTCTTCATGGCGAAGGATACTATCCATATACGCTCTCCAGAATTGAGTTTTTCAGGTTTAGTGGCTGAAGAACTGGGCCAATTTGAGGTGACAAGGGAAGATGTTCTAAACTGTCTTGAAAAACTAAAAATTAACTAATCGCCAAGGCCAGATGGCATCCACACGAGTTCTGAAGGAATTCAAATGTGAAATTGCCGATCTCCTAGCAAAAATATATAACTTGTCCCTACAATCAGGTTCTGTCCCAGAGGATTGGAAAGTAGCTAATGTTATTCCAGTTTTCAAAATGGGATCTAGGGGGGATTCGGGAAATTATAGGCTGGTCAGCTTAACTTTGGTGCCGTTTAAATTGATGGAAAGCATACTTAAAGACAAAATTGTTAAACATATAAAGGAAAAGGCCTTGCTGAAGGAGAACCAGCATGGCTTCTGCAAGGGAAAGTCTTGCCTCACTAACCTTTTGGAGTTCTTTGAGAGTGTCAACAGGCATGTGGATAAAGGTGATCCATTTGACATAGTATACTTGGACTTCCAAAAAGCTTTTGATAAAGTTCCCCACCAAAAGCTCTTGAGTAAACTTAGCAGTCATGGAATAAAGGGACAGGTTCATGTGGAGATCGGTAATTGGTTGAAGGACAGGAAACAGAGTAGGAATAAATGGAGAGTTTTCACTATGGACGTAGTTAGGAAGAAGTGAGGTCCCTCAGGGATCGGTACTGGGACCAGTGCTCTTTAACCAGTGCTCTTGTTCATAAACAATCTAGAAGTTGGGGTGACCAGCAAAGTGGCCAAATTTGCAGATGACACTAAACTATTTAGGGTAGTGAAATCCACAACAGATTGTGAGGAGCTCCAAAAAGATCTCTCCAAACTGGGGAACTGGGTGACAAAATAGCAAATGCGGTTCAATGTAAGCAAGTGTAAAGTGATGCACATTGGGGCAAAAAAAACCCCAATTTCACATATATGTGATGGGATCTGAGCCTGTCGGTGATTGACCAGGAGAGAGATCTTGGGGTCTTGGTGGACAGTTCATTGAAAGTGTTGAGACAGTGCGTGGCAGCTGTGAAAAAGGCTAATTCCATGCTAGGGATTCTTAGGAAGGGGACTGAAAATAAAAATGAAAATAAAAATACAAATCTATGGTGTGGCCACATCTGGAGTACTGTGTACAGTTTTAAGAAGGATATGGTAGAACTGGAAAAGGTGCAGAAGAGGGCAACCAAGATTATCAGGGGCCTGGCACACTTTCCTTATCATGCTAGGCTACAGCATCTGGGGCTCTTTAGCTTGGAAAAAAGGCAACTAAGGGGAGACATGATTGAGGTATATAAAATTATGCATGGAGTGGAGAGGGTGGACAGAGAAATTTTTCGCCCTCTCTCACAACACTAGAACCAGGGATCACTCTATGTAACTGAAGGTCGGGAAACTTAGGACTGACAAGAGGAAGTATTGTTCATACAGCACATAATTAATCTATGGAATTCTTTGCCATGGGATGTGGTGATGGCCACCAGTTTAGATGACTTTAAAAGAGGATTCAACAAATTAGTGAGGGACAGGTCTGTCAATGGCTACTAGTCGGGTGGCTGTGGGCCATCTCCAGCCTCAGAGGCACAATGCCTCTCAATACCAATTGCAGGGGAGCAACCACAGGAGAGAAGGAATGCACATACCTCTTGCCTGTGGGCTCCCCAGATATATCTGGTGGGCCACGGTGTGAAACAGGATGCTGGACTAGATGGGCCTTGTGCCTGATCCAACAGGGCTGTTCTTATTTTCTTAACAGGGAACACTTCCTACTTTTTCAGGGGTAGGCATGAGGGTCCATTGAGATAGTCTGGCACATCTCTGATGCAGCCCATGGCACTAGCCAATCTGAATTTGGGGTTTCCCCTCCAAACGCATGGTTCCTCCTCCTAAATAGGTTTTGACTAGAGTGGGTTTCCTTGTGGAAAAAGGATTAAAGATGTGCCTAGATGACCAAATCCACATAGTGAAAAGCGGATGAGTTGACTCAGAATGCTTGGCAGGGGGCTGAAGTCTCAGACATCCTAGATAGAGCTGTTGAGCTAAGTCAGAGATCTGGGTTCATCATTCTCTTTAAAACTTTCACTGTCGTTTCACTGAACCTCTATCAGCTATTGACGTCTCTGGTGTTTTGAGTGGCTTTATATCCTCGTATGGTCAAGGTGAAGCTCTTTGGAACAGTGGCAGCTTAGGAACATAGGGACTTCTGATGTTAATCTTCAAGGAAGGCATCCAGAATTTGGGTAGTGGTTAGTTCAGTTCAGCAGGCTAGTGAACCTTCAGCTTTATGTTGAAGGCAGTATAGGACCTGTTTTCAGCCTTAATTTGATGTGTAACAGATGGTCCTGTTTTCTCTTGATGTCTGTAGAGAGATCATTTTTAGGATGTTTGTGATTTGTATGAAATACCTCAATGTCGGAGAAAACTGATTTGCTATAATGTTTACAGAGCTGAATGCCATATGTCTTTCTGGGGATTCTCAGAGTGCACTACAAAGACAATTTTGTCAGTACTGTAGGACAGGCTCCTCTGCCTGTTGGCAGCATAATCCCATGTACCACAGAAGCCCAGCATCTGCTAAAACATGAGACAGAGTATGCCTGTATCGGAGGTATGGAAAAGGATGACCTGGCCTTCTGGCTTGGATGTGTGCTTGAACGTCCAGTCTAGGTCATATGGGTGAGTGGAATGAGGGGTTCTCCAAATCTGCTTCAATTAAGAGAGCCTTCTGTCTGTCTCATAAGAACAGCCCTGCTGGATCAGGCCCAAGGCCCATCTAATCCAGCATCCTGTTTCATAAAGTGGCCCACCAGATGCCGCTGGAAGCCTACATGCAGGAGTTGAGGGCATGACCTCTCTCCTGCTGTTATTCCTCTGCAACTGGTAAGTAACTAGAGACTTACTTACCTCCAAGTAAGTCTGCCAGTCTTTCTCTCAAATGCGGCACTACTCATAGAAACCAAAGTGTGTTTGTTTGGGGTGCGGTGGGGGGAATTGTTCAGTTCTTCACCATGCACTCTCTGAGAAGCAGGATTTTATCTTAAGTATCATGACTGGCCCACTCATGAGACTTGGCTGTGGAAGGCAGTAGATTGCTCACCACTTCCAGCTACATTGGCAGGCTCAACACTTGCTGCATGAGTGCACATGTACTGCAACTGCCTTCTTCCTCCCTCCCACTCATCCCACAACTGCCCTGCCTTTTCAAAAGGCACAAGGTGGCGCAGAGGAACCCAAAGGAAGTGCATTTGTTGCTTCTTTAGAACCTCACTAGGGTTGCCAACCATCTGGGATTATGCGAGACGTCTCACACTTCGAGGGGGAAATGGTTGTCCTATCAGACACCATTTACCCCATTTTTTTGGCTCCACTGTGGAGATTGCAGCGAATTTTCAGTCTCTGAGAAGGAGTGGTGCGGGCAGGCAGGGTGGCGAGCCGAGGGGAGGCAGGAAGCACACATTAAGTTGCTGCCTTTTTTGGGAAGGAGGCGTTAGAAGCGGAACTGAAGGCAGAGGTGAAACCCATTGGCAGCTCTCGCGCTGCTGCTGGCTGTAGCGAGGAATGCAGTGGGTAGCAGCCTCAAGTGCTGTGGGTACTGCTGCCTTAAAGCAAGTGTCCCCAAGTGCCGGGATGGGGGTGAGCGAGCAAGGTCTTTGCTAACTGAGCAGAGAGGCACCTTTTAAAAATGATGATTCTCTTATATTCAGCAGGAGGAGAGCAAATGGCCCTATCCATTCCCAGCACAGCCTCTTTCCAGCGCCTGTTGCTAGTATCTGCCTTATGTTTCTTTTAGATTGTGAGCCCTTTCGGGATGGGAGACCATCTTATTTATGTATGCATTTTTCCTATGTAAATGCTTTGAGTACTTTGGTTGAAGAGCGGTATATAAATATTCGTAGTAGTAGTATTCTGTCAACACAATCTTATTTGTTTGTTAAGAGAGCGCCTTCTTTTACATGATCCTCACCGCACGTTAAGGTCATCTGAGGAGGTCTGTCTCCAGTTGCCACCAGTTCATCTGGTGGCGACGCAGAGGCGGGCCTTCTCTGTAGCTGCTCCTGGGTTGTAGAATGCACTCTTGGCAGAAATCCGTAATTTGAGATCATTGCTGTCTTTCAAGAGAGCCCTTAAAACTACTTATTTGGCCTGGCCTTCCAGAGTTTTAAATGATTAATTGTTTTAAACTGTTTTAAATTGTTCCCCTGATTTTCAGGGCTTTTAGCTGTTTTATTGGTTTTATTGTGTTTTAATAGTTTGATTTTAATTGTTAATTTGTTTTTAATTGTTTTTATCATGTTGTGAACCGGCCTGAGCTGTACTGGAAGGGCGGTATATAGATCTAATTAATTAATTAATTAATTAATTAATTTCTCTGTGTAAACCGGCCTGAGCCATTTTTGGAAGGGCAGTATATAGATCTAATTAATTAATTAATTAATTAATTTCTCTGTGTAAACCGGCCTGAGCCATTTTTGGAAGGGCGGTGTAGAAATCAAATCAAAGAAAGAAAGAGAAAGAAAGGCAACCCTGTTCCTCACTCTCTGCCTTTTTGGAGAGGCAGGGTGGAATGGAGGAGTGGCACCCCCAGCTTCCACCACCACCTCCAATTAAGGGAAACTGAACTATCAGCAGGGAGGGAGAGATGTGCTGGGGTGGGGGCAGAACAATGATTTGCCGCATTGCCTAAAGGGTTGGAAGGACTCGGTCTGAACCTGGGGCCTGTACAGTAGCACCTGGAGGAAAATGAGTTGAAATATGCTTGGCCTGCACTCTGGCATTTGACAGCTTGCAGGGGTTTCAGTAAAGGTCTAGATCATTTGGATTTCCGCATGCACGCTTGCATATGGTGTTGCATAGTAAACATTTGGGAGAATGAGAGTTGGGTAATAAGCCACTGTATTTTAAACCCAGCAGCAATCATTTAGGTAAAAAGACTGCTAGAGATGGTGCAGTGGTTAGACTGCTGGACTAGGACCAGGAAGACCTGAGTTCGAATCCCCATTCAGTCATGATACTAGCTGGGTAACTCTGGGCCAGTCACTTCTCTCTCAGCCTAACCTACTTCACAGGGTTGTTGTGAGGTGAAACCCTAGTATGTAGTACACCGCTCTGGGCTCCTTGGAGGAAGAGCGGGACATAAATGAAAAAAATAAAATAAAAGGCAAATTATGAATAGGACTCACAGTAAAGGATACTGCTAAAAGCTATGTGAAAACCATGATATGTGTATAATCTCTCTGAGAGCCTTTGTCTTAACCCTTATTCACATGTTGTGTGAAATTCACTTACAATCTAGCCGTGTTCAGGCATTAACAAAACTGGGTATGCAGTACTTGCAGTGTCCATAAGAGTGCACTTTCAAGCCCACCCTTGCACTGATGCACTCTGAAGCCCCACTACATTTGTCTGCAGAGACACACACTGTACTCATGTAGAAATTATTTCTGCGATTGGGATGCAGGGTCACCCCAGCCCTCTGGTCATGGGAAGAACTCTCCAAAAAGTACAGTGTTCGACTGCAGAGGCGACTGCTGTGAATGGAGGGAGTGGGGTTTCTGTGCATTGGGGTGGGAGTTGCAGTCCTGGGGCTGCTGTACATAAGGTTTGATAATACCTAAACAGCATACATACCTAAAGAGCTGGTCTTTTGGTAGCAAGCATGACTTGTCCCTTTAGCTAAGCAGGGTCCGCCCTGGTTGCATATGAAAGGGAGACAGTGTGAGCACTGTAAGATATTCCCCTCAGGGGATGGAACCGCTCTGGGAAGAGCAGAAGGTTCCAAGTTCCCTCCCTGGCATCTCTAAGATAGGGCTGAGAGAGATTCCTGCCTGCAACCTTGGAGAAGCTGCTGCCAGTCTGTGAAGACAATACTTAGATAGATGGACCAATGGTCTGACTCAGTATATGGCAGCTTCCTATATGTTACATTCAGTGCACATACAGTAGTACACTATCTATACTGTGCTTTTGTGGGGCCTCTTCCCAGGTTCATTCTATAGTCAGAATGAACACACAGTCATATACATGTGTGTAGATACCTGAATGCACATACAGCATAATGTCTGGTTACAAGGCTGTTGGTTTTTTCTCTTTGTAAAAGTGAACTGGTGTTTCAAAACAGTACTGTTATTACATATGGGAAAGGGGATAATAACTTGGAATTTCAACTTTTTGTGAAGTGGACAGCAAAATGATACACAAAAAATTAAAGTTGACCCCAGTAGGACCAGAATTTCTCAAAGTCAAGTCGTAAGGGGGAAATGGATTGTTGTCTGACCCCAACTTTCAACTCCACTTTGTCTATAGCCACCCAAAGTGAGAAATGGTATATTAGCAAGGTTATTGCTTATCAGGTGTGTTTCGTTTTTTCTCTCGGTCATCGGCTCTTGGGGCCATCCATCTTCTTCAGCAATGGGACTGCTGCAGTGTGCTGTGGGAAAGAAACTGTACTAAAATGCTGAGAACTCTTCCGTTGGTGCGATTTTGACAGATCATACAGAATTGCAGTTCCTAAGGCAGCAGCCCTTGAGCTCTTCTTGGTGGAAAGGCAGAACCTCTGCTGACATAACCTTTAATGTCCAGGGAAAATTCTTAGCTTCCACCCTCCCAGGGATCCAGTTAGGTCTACTGTTCCATTGTTGTTTGACAACAACTCACACACTCCTTTTTAAAAATGCTCTTTTTGTCTTCTCTTCCCCACCCTCATCCCTGACAAGATTTCAGGATTCTTAAACTGTAAGCCATATATAAGCCTGTAAGTAAGCCTTTGCAAAGAACCAAGTACTAGAATGTTTGAGTGTTGTACAACTGAATGCGGCCTGATCTTTCTGGTATTACCTCCTTCCCCACCTTCATACTGATTTTCCTCCTCCCAAACAGCACCACAGGTACTGCTTTAAAAAGCAAAAAGCAGTATTTGTTTTGAATATCTCTTTAGATATTCTAAGCTAACATGTCCATATTGTAGGAGAACTTGAAAGCCATCATTTTTATTTGGGAGTGAAGTAGTATAAAATCAAGATGAAGGGGAAGAGCATGATTATTGAAGGATCAGCACCCATGGTAGAAAACACAAATGTAAAAGACGATTGATTTGTGTAACTGGGTTGGAGTTTGCAAGAAGAGTTTCTCATTGGGCTGTTAAGCATGTTTTTAAAAAGAGAGCAGAATTCCTTTCCAAACTATAAGTCTGAATTCTATTTAATGATTTTTAAATAAAAGAATTAAGGACACTGTACCATATTGGCTGTGCTTGTGTTAGCACTTTATAAACTTTACAGGGTTTTTTAAATCTCTGAACACTGCAAAGTTGTATACAAGCTGTAGAAACATGATTTACAGTTCTTGCCTCCTAAATCTTAATAGCCAAGAGCCAATACATTAGGCTGAGGGATAATGGCTTTCCTGAGACCAGTCAGTAGGCTGAATGGGCATTTGAATATGGATCTCATGAATCTTATTGTGAGCAGCTGCATCATTGTTCAGAAGTTGGATTTTAACTTGTGATAGGTGGTACCATTTTAGAGGTAGAGGGGGCAGCCTTAGTTTGGGTGGTCATGCAACTCCTTTACCAGTGTCGGCTGAATGGATGGAAAGGAAGGCAAACCAGGCAGGGCCTGTTTAGCACTTGTCTGAGTGTGTTAATTCTTGTAAACCATGAGCAACGTCTTCTAAAAAGTGAGTGACTTGTTTGCAAACAGAATTGTGGAAGAATGGAAACTTTCTCTCTCTTAACAGCTCAGCCTTTGAGCTATGCAGTTTGCATTTCCTCAAGGGATGGTTCACCCTGTAATTCATGGTCACCATGAAATTGCTTTCTCTCTGCTGTGCACACTGGTAAATTGACTAATGCCTTATACAGTCAGTGCATAAAGTTTAATACAAACTCTCTTTTATTGTGCTCACCATTCAGCGGCCAGCGCAGTCTTTTGGACAGACAGGAAAAAGGTCAAAGGTACAGTAGACATGTGTGCTGGCATGCTAAGGAAGTCTTCATGCTTGATGAAGCCTTGCTATTTTGTGACAATATGTAATGGCTTGAGTTTTGTTCTTCATTTCTTTGGCAATAAAGTTTTTTTTGTTTTGGGCTTTTGTTTTTGCCTAATTGTTTGCTTTTTGTGCTTTGCCTTTATATTTCTGGTGGCTTCTTGTTGCTGAAGAGAGGAAATAGTGCTGCTTTTTGCTTAACTTTTTTTTCATTAATTGAAGTTGCTTTCTGCTGATATGACGACCAATGTCAAAGCTTTAACTGCTTGTTCTTTTGCCTTCTGAAAATGAATGTGTATTGAAAGTAGTTAGCATTCGATTGTGAGCAGTGTTGTTATGCGCTTGGCAGAAAGCTAAATTGAAGAAAACCTCTGTGAACTGTAGATTTTTAATTATAAATACTTTTCTTTAGTCAAGTACAAAGTTAAAGCTAGTTCGGAGCCTGGCTGTGTGTGAAGAATCTCCTCCACCTCCCACAGCTGAAATTTCACAGGACATCCAGGTAAAAAACAAAACCCACCTGAGACCTCAGAAACGTGGTATTGTATTTGTTTTACAAGAAAAGGGCATGGAAGTTTTTAGTTCTTTGATATGCAAGCAACTAGCAAAAGAGTTTGTGCATGTGGATGCACAGTGGTGAACCTGTGTGCATAGACAATCACATGGTAGAGTTCTGAATCTTTCTCTTGAGAACTAAAAATACTTTGACTGGAATACAGTTTGCCCACTATGATTCTGTGTCTGGTATGGCTCACCTAAGTTGATGGGTAGAAGAAAATGTATTGTTATTTTGACTGAGATATATGCTATATGACTTTTTTTAATGTCTCCTCAAGTTTTGCAACGTTTATGTGACTAATATTGAAGGTTTAGCACTGCAATTGCAAGAAAATGACTTGCAATTGTGGTAACTTTAGGAAATATTCTTTGATGTTGAAGCAATAATATTGATAAGTTTGAATTGCTTCTTCACTTGAAGTGTTTCCCTTGATATCAGTGTGAGACCTTATCAGCCCATCTTTTTTGTCTTGCGTGATCAATACTGCAGGGTCCTACCTGTATGTCATCTTGGCTGAGTCACCAGCAGATGTTGTTGCATTGTAGGGCTTTGCTGTCATCTTTGAGTGGTTGCTTTTTTATCAAAAAAAGAAAAGGAAGCATACACACATTTCCTGTTAACAATCCCCATGTCTGAAATGTGTACATGTATCCCTTACTGCTTTTTCCTGACAGTGTGAAATAGCTTTGTTGATTGAGACTGAAGGCAGATTGGAGTATCTGATGAGGCAAACAAGAGAACTAAGCAATATGTCATGTGGGTTTGCCCACTCAGCTGTCACAGCCTTGGGGAAATGCAGCTGCAAACCCCTGAAAGCTAGGAAAGCCCTCAAGAAAGCGAGTGTGTCTGGTGAGGGTAGGTCGCAGTCTGGCAGCAGCAGGGCAGGAGTACTCACTGGCAGTGTGAGCCAGGCAAGAGTCTAGGAAACACGGAAAAGTTTTGGGATGTTGGGCAAGAGCCTGGACTAAGGCCCTCAGTAGATGAGCTATTGAACCAGCATCTTCCACTGGGAGTCTGAAGCTTTGAGCCTTCTTGGGTCCTCCCAGAGCTAATGTCCCACAGCTGGCTTGTAATCAGTCCTCCTTCTGAGTAGATGTCTCCTCTTGAGTAGTCCTTTTGTAGTTAAGCTGGCGAGCTGCCAATCTGGAATTTTTCTGCCACTGCGGCAGTTTGAGCCTGGCTCGATGTCGTTGCCTCTCGGGTTCTGCTGGAAGTGAAAGGGGAGAATTCCTCAGTGGGAGTTCAGCAGAGGTTCCATCACACTGTGATGGGTGAGTCTCCTTAGGAAATGCTCACTCACTGGGGTTATGTTCTGGGGAGTCAATTGACGAAGGGGTTTCTGGGTCCTGTTGGGTTTCTTCCCTCTCTTCCTGTTCCTGAGTGTTCTCAGGGAACTCTTGAGGGTGCTGCTCACCTGCAGCTTCTGCTGGATCAGGGCTGGTGTCTAGAATGGGTATCAGAAGTCCCTCTCCTGATCGCAGAGTCCGGACCTTCCTCGTCTGGGGAAATGTTGGAGATAATTCCGATACAATATGGGGGACAATTGGCTCTTGTGTGGCTTCAGGATGTGCTCTAATTGGTTTTAATTTGAAAAATATTTATTTTCCAGGTGTTCTTTAAAAGGTGGCCCTTGTGTTGCAGTGCTGATAAAGTCTGCAGTGCTGTGGGCATGAATATGCTGTTGCAAAAAAACGTAAATACTTCAGATAGTATGCCTGGACTACAAAAGTGCTATTTAGATTGGAAACACGTCACTTAACTGTCAGCAATGTGTTTCTGATCTAAGTGGCACTTCTGGAGTCTTTGAACTTTCTTGCACAAGGCCTTCAGCAATTAGATGCCTGCAGCAATGGCACAGACCTCTAAAACTGTGTTAAAGTGTGGTGCCGTCTTGCTAGTTTTATTTTTAAGTGTCATGTTAGACAGATAGTTTGTACACATTTCAAAACTGGTTTTAAGTTGTTGAAACTGGTTGAAGAGAGGACCTTAACCTAGGGCCTGACAAATCCCAGGCACAAGGGAGTCATGGTATGAGTCGGAAGGGACCTTGGCAGGCTGCAAGTCCAAACCCCAGCACAGTACTGTCCTGAGAAGGGGCTTCCAAATGATCAGACTTTTGAAACTGCCCTTCTGTTTGTTCAGTTTGCATTAATTTTAGACCCTTGTCTTAATTTTTGGCATATATATGCTTATAAATCTGGGAGCAATTTCAAAATCACACAGTTCAGCTTGTTCAGCCTCATCAAGGGGCTGAAAGGACCAGGAAAGCATCAAATTTGCATCTTTTATTTTTCCATAGCCAACAAGATAAAAGTCTACCTGCACTGGGCGTGCTGTACTGTTGCACAAAGTTCAGTCCTCAAACCACTTAATCTAGTGCAACTGCTTCAGAGTAGCTGATCTAAAAATGGTACCATCGCTGAACTTCGTATTAATTTTTCAGCTCCCTTGTTGTTAAAGCAGAGATAGTTGCAGAAAGAAATGGTGACTATTTTGGCACCAAGTCATTTGAGAGAATCTTTATAAGAGCCTGTAGCAGATTTAATCCACATGATTGATTAAGTGCCGTCAAGTCGGTGTCAACTCGTAGCGAACATATAGATAGATAATCTATGTGATCATCTAGCGACCACATCTCTCCAGGATGATCTGTCTTCAACTTGGCCTTTAAAGTCTCTCAGTGGTGGATTCATTGTTGTCATGATCGAGTCCATCCACCTTGCTGCTGGTCTTTCTCTTCTCTTTCCTTCAACTATTCCCAGCGTTATGGACAGCATTATAGAGAGCTGGGTTTTTGCATAATGTGTCCAAAGTATGATAGTTTGAGCCTGGTCATTTGTGCCTCAAGTGAAAATTCTGGATTGATTTGTTCTATGATCTATTTGTTAGTTTCCCTGGCTGTCCATGGTATCCTCAAAAGTCTTCTCCAGCACCAGAGTTCAAACGCATCAATACTTTTTCTGTCTTGTTTCTTCAAGGTCGAGCTTTCTTATCCATAAAGTGTCATGGGGAAAATAACTGTCCAAACTATTCTAATCTTTGTAGGTATAGATGCATCAGGGCATCTAAATATCCTTTCCAAGGACTTCATTGCAACCCTACCCAGTGCTAGTCTGCGACTTGCTAGTCTTGACAGCTGGATCCTTTACTGCTGATGGTTGATCCTAAAAGGCAGAAGCTGTCCACCACTTCAGTGTCTTCATTATCATTTCTGAGGCTGGTT
This sequence comes from Hemicordylus capensis, assembly GCF_027244095.1. Taxonomy (NCBI): domain Eukaryota; kingdom Metazoa; phylum Chordata; class Lepidosauria; order Squamata; family Cordylidae; genus Hemicordylus; species Hemicordylus capensis. Next base: position 169,940,145 of record NC_069657.1, read on the forward strand.
GCTGAACCTGTTGTCATCTGTTTAGTCATCTTTACATTTAGTCGTAGTCCCATTTTTTCACATTGCTCCTTGACTCTCTTTACTAGAGCTTGCAGATCATCCTCATTCTCAGCTATCAGAGTGGTGTCATCAGTGTAGTGCAGGTTATTTATGTTCCTTCCTCCAACTTTAAAACCATGCTCATCTTCTTCCAATCCATCTTCTCTCAGTGAGGAGAAGAAAAATGTCGAATCATCCCCATTCTTTCTGAACAAAGGCTGCTCCCCAAAAACGTTCCTGTACTTAGTAGCTTATTTGCTGCCACCACCACCCCTCGACTTGGGTAGAATTCCAAGGGAAACTCGCCTTCTCTTACTACAGGTCGAGAATCCTTTATCTGGACTGCTTGGGACCAGAGGTGTTCCGGATTCTGGATTTTTCTGGATTTCTGAATATTTTCATAAATGAGATACCTTGCGCATGAAAGGTTACTGATAGTTTTTTTTTTTTAAAGGTTTTATTTAATATACTGTATACTATACTCCTCCTTCCCCTCTCTGACCGGCTTGAGAAGCATGTGAGTGGCAGTGCGATCCCATTCACAAAACTGGCTTGGCTCTGCCTCAGAGGAGGGCTCTTCTCAGTGGCTGAAGCCAGCGTTCCCTCTTTCTCTTCTCATCTGTTTCTGTTTGTGTTTATTCTGCTAGATCTTTACTCATCTGTGTGCCTGTTATCTCCTAAACTCTTATGCATATATACCTTTAAAAAAACAAACCTCCTTTCATCTTCCCCCCTCCTCCCCACCCTTTCCTTTCCCTCCTGCTGTGAGCGAAGCTTGAGAAGGCAGTAAACAAAAGGTAGATAGCAAAGCCTGAGGGGAAGAGATAAGGATCCCTAATGAGCTGAGGAATAAAGGGCTGTATCGCTCCTGCAAACTGGAGGAGGTTGAAGCTACACGCATTTTCTCTCTCTCTTGGCATGGTGTCCAGATTTGGGAGCTTTCCGGATCTCAGAAGTCCGGATAAAGGATTCCCGACCTGTATTAGAAAAGTACAAAAACATTCCATGTGTAAGCTTACACATGGTGAGAAAACTTGACAGTGGAGAACCATCAAATTGAGGTGTGTTTGCACCAGAGTAAATCCCTTTCCAGCCTCCCTTTCCTGAGTTAAAAAGCCACTCAAGGAGGCTGCTTAAAATAGCAAAGAACAAAAGAAAAAAGAGGGGGGGGGACTTTATTCAAAATACTACAGACAGTTTCCGTCTGAGGCTTTCTCATCTTTTAGTTACAGATAAAAATACACAGGAGATACAAGGCTCCTTCCAAAAACCGCTCCAGCTGATACTGGAGTGACACACTTTAAAAATCGTGGTTACCCTGTAGTAAAGAACATGGATGTAAGAAAATACAAAAGCATCCTTAAAAGTTTAGAGATATTTGCAGCGCCCTGGATGGGCACAGGCTATTGTTTCTCAGCTTAGTTACGTTACAGGCACACAGTCCTTGACCAGTTGCAAGGATATACAGAGTACACGAAAGGAAAATAAAAGTCTAACACAAACTGACTAACAAACTGTTCCCTATGCTAAACTCTCAGAAGCCAAAAGCCTTGGCTTCCTTCCCCCTTGAACTCACCCCAAACTCCAGGAGAGAATTCAAGCCCCTGCAGTCTTATCTTCCAAGAACTGCAGTCCTCCTTTCTGCAGCCATTTCCCTGACCACATGTCCTGCCACTAGCACAGCCAAGCTACAGCTGAACAAAGAAACCCAACCCCTCTCTGCCTGCCTCATGGCCCTCTAGGTTCCACTCACCTGGTGCTGATAGGCTAATCCCTGGAGGTCACCAGCCTTTCAGTCAGGACACGGTTCACTTCCAGTTCACTCCTTAGGGGAGGGGCTTATCAGAGGCTGGTCATTACAGAGCCATTAGTAAAGCATTTTATCATTATGGAAAGGCCGCCTTTTTAAAGCTGTAGGCCTTTAAAAAATACATTTTCTAGAATATATTGAAAGTGGGGGTCTTGCTTTCCTAATGTTTTGGAATATGTATGTGCGCTTGCCTGGTTAAGAGTCTGAGCTGTCCATTATAGCACTGGATAAATGGTACACCCATGAAGAAATATTCCTTTCTCATACCTGTTAACCACGAAGATATACAGATATACATGCTCATCCCATTAAGATTGATGTACACATTGAGGCTTCTTCATATGTATCACTTGGTGGATAATTAGAATGTGCATTTTAATTCGTATGTCACCTAGTCGCACTGTATTACTTCGTGGTATGTGCATCCCCATCCATATTATATTTCAATGAATCATACTGCTTTAATACATAATTCAAATTGGGTTGTGACCACAGTGGGGAGCTGCAGTTGGTCCTAGTTCATCAGCACATGTTGAAGTGTTAGATCATTTTGGGGTGGGGAGACATGCATGCAATTTAAAAATAGATTTAACACAGTATGTACTCAATTCATAATGTGTGGAGCAGCCTTTAGTGAGGCTGAAAATATTGTCTTAGACTTTATACTTTTCTGCAGGTTTTATTTTTTAAAAAATCAATGTTTGGTTTTAAAATTGGTTTTAAAATTGATTTTTAAAATTAAAATCCATTTTTAAAAAATCATAAATAAAGAACTTAGGTCAAAAAAATCATGAAAGTTAATCATAACTTCTCATTATATTCTCTGAACATGTTAACAGCAGTATATGGGGACGAGAGATAACAGACTTGATCAATCCTATTCTGCAGGTGGTGTATGTGGAGCACACACAGGCATTTGCCCCTCCCTGTAAAAGTGAAAAAACATTTGCCCATTCACACATTATGCTTAACACTCATACAACAAGTATACATGTACACAGGTACAGATCTGGGCTCAATACATGTTATGTGACTCCCAGTGTACAATTGCCGGATCTTTTCTCTGCCTACTACAGAGGTACAGTCATTCACATGTTATGCTGAGTACAGGTACAGAAGTAGACTTCCTATCTGTACCATGCATTTGAAGAGCCTGTATCCAGGTTCAGTTTTAAAATGAATACAGGTACAGTCATTCACTGAAGTGTACAGACAACTGTACACTTGTACAGTATAATGTCTGAATCGGGCTAAAGAAGGCCAATAAATGAATAGAGGTTTGAGGGAATGGTGTAGATCTGAGCAAGGAGGAGGAGTCTGGATATAAATGTAAGTGATGGAGTGGAATAGAAAGTGAAACCAAAAGTGAACAGAATTTATTAATGCAGTCCTGAGGAAACCTTTTCTGAGTGTATCCTCAGTTGTAGAAGGGAAACACCTACCATGGCAGCAGGCCGTAAGACCCCATTTGGGAATATTTTAATAAAGTTCCTGCACCGGTGGGCAAGATAGGATTGCATGCAAAATATAAACAGTGCAATGAAAAAATGCAAGGCCTGGTTTATTTATTTATTTTATTTTAATTTATTTATTCAATTTCTATACCACCCTTCCAAAAATGGCTCAGGTTGCCTGAACGAAACAGCAGTATGAGATTCGTGCACCTATTATAGTGCGTACCTACATGCCTTCTAAATACAAGACCTACATCTATCCCTGAGTATTAGATAACAGGAACTTTTGGAATGAGAATTATGAGGATTAAATAGAATCTTCATGATTAGTGATTTAAAAGATTAAAATCAAGTCCTTCTGTGAAGCTATTTAAATCATGATTTAAATCAAATCAACCCTGCTTTTCTGCAAAGAAAAACTGACTTATGAAATGAAGAACTCCGTGTGTGTGTTGTTTTTTAAATGAACAAAGCATGATAGAAGTCATTTAAACAGCTGCTTAAAGTAAACCTTTAAGTGCCTGTTTCACACATATACAACTGAACGCAACTATATTGCCACATTTTATTCTCATGTTGGATATAGGACCAAGTAGGATGTTCCTAGACTCAAAATAGTTGGAGATTACGGGAGGAGTAGTGATGGAGCTTTAAAAGGGGAGGGTTTTTTGTTAAATTTGTAGACTGTATATACAGAAGTGTGATAGAAGAGAGAGATTTAGAATCTGTCCTATGACACAATGACAAATCTGTTAGTTATTGTCAGGCTGGGGTCAGAGAAGATGGAAGAGGAAGCAACTGCACATCTTTAGTAGGGGAAAAGGGGAGGAATTGAAAGTTTTGTACAGTATTATGATGTAGGTGGTAGGGATAATACAGGAAAGTTGAAGTATTGTTTCATTGCTAAATGGCCTCTTTACCCTCTTGGCCAAGGTAACAGCTGTTCATGGGTGATTGTTATTTTGTTAGTTGGTGTTTTGTTTTTGAGCTAGCGGATCTGAAAGAGTTGTTTCCTTTAGCCATGGTTGTGTGTCTGCTGAGGTAAACTATATCCTAAGGGGATTGGGGTATCTATATAATTAATTCTCTTAGCCGGTGCATGCCGGCGGCGGAAATCTCGTGACACGCTGCAAGAGTTCCGGGAGAGTGAGGAGGAGAGGGGGGAGAAAGTGCCAGCGGTGACTGGCTGACGGAGGAGGGAGGGAGAGAAAGGCGGCAGTGGGGGGGGGGGAGAAAAGCGGCGGCAGGAGGGCAGAGTGGGGGGAGAGAATAGCAGCGGCGTGGGGGGGAGAGAAAAGCTGCAGCAGGCGGCCAGGAGGGAGAAAAAACGGCAGCGGTGGTTTCCTTCTTGGCCGCCCGCCACGGCTCTGTGCGGGGGGGGGGACGAACAGGAGGGGAAGGAGGGCTGGAGAGTGCAGGGCCAGAGGGAAGGGGAAGAGAGGAGAGACCAGGGCAGGTGGAAGAAGGAGGGGGAAACAGCTGGCCCCAAAGAGCTGCACAGATGCTCTGTGCGGGGTCGGCTAGTTAATGAATATTCTCCATTGTCTATCCTTTCAGTGGCCAACTAGGAGTCTTAATAGGTTTTTTGTTTGGTAATGCTCAGGGTATGCCTTCTCCTGGGCATGCTGTTATTTCCTTATGACATATACCAAATTTACTCAATTTAGCTTCTTATAAGGCACACTAGCTATTTTTTCTGGTGTTATTCATACCTGCACCCTTTGTATTGCAGCATGAGTTTCGTGAGATTCAATTTCTGCTTCTTTGAGAGACTCAGTTGGAGAACTCTTGTGCCATGTCTGTGTAGAAGTGGTATTGGGAAGAACTGCTTCCCCCCCTCTTTTTCTTTTCTGGATAAGTGATTATAAAGTTGGAGGAGACTTGGGCAGATCAAAAATTCCTACATTCAAACCCAATGAAGTAAATTGTGTGCATTTTAAAGCAAGCTATAGCAAGAACTTCTGTTAATCAAGAGAAGAACTAAAATATAGCACTGAGTTATGCTTTTGAAATACATTTTATACCTTGTCTTGGGAGAAAACAGCTCATCAAAGCAGAGGTATTTGTTGTTCATCCTCTAAAACAATACGGTTTTGCAATATGGGAATATTGTTTTTTCATAATGTTTTTAAGTTGCAGGAAGTATGGTAAGTTAAGAGGAAGTTAGATAAATGTTTGAACCCTGCTTAAGTTCTGGAACACCTCAAAGCTGAATGGGATCAAAAGGCTATGAAATCAAATGTATCGCCAAGCAGAACCCATCCACACAGGACCTCAACAAGAGCAGACCTCAAATGCTGTGTTGTCTTGAATTGTGCATGCCATCAGACTGTTGTAGTTAAAGTACTGAAGTTTCTTTAATAGACTGTAAACCAGGGGGTGAAATGGTCAAGCTGTGCAATGGTGTATGGTTTCTGCTGCCCAGTGGATTGGGTCCGCTTTTATTACTGGATAAAATAATAATGATGAACTTTGTTAGCCACTCCATTACAAATTGTTCTCTGGGCAGCTCACAACACAACATTCAAACATGAAGTAAAAACACACAACACATGAAATCACAACCCATCCGAAACCCCAGTACCTAACAATTTTAACTTTTTTCAAGTCCATTTTAAAAATCGAATTTAAAAATGAAAATTTAAAAGGCTTGAGTGAACAAAAAGGTCTTTACCTGGCATCTAAAAGAACAAAGTGACGAAGCTAGGTGAACCTCACTGGGGAGACTATTCCATAAATGGGGTGCCACCACCGAAAAGGCCTCCTCTCTAGTAGCCGCCTGCCTGGTAACCCAGTCCCAAGCCATTTGGGGCTTTAAAGGCGAAATCCAGCACTTTGAATTAAGCCATGGAAAATGGGAGCCAGTGCAGCTGACAAAGCACTGGCATAATATGGTTAAAGCATCCAGTCCCAGTTAATAATCTTGCAGCCCTGTCTTGTACCAGCTGAAGTTTCTGGACTGTTTTCAAAGGCAGCCCCAAATACAATGCATTAAAGTAATCTAAGCGAGAGGTTACCAGAGCATTAATAACTGTGGCCAAGCTATCTCTATCCAGGTAAGGTCACGGTTGGCGTATCAGCTGAAGCTTATAAAAGGTGCTCCAAGCCACAGAAACCAATTGAGCCTCTAGCGACAGTGATGGATTGATGAGCACCCCCAGACTGCGAATCTGGTCCTTCGGGGGAATGCAATCCCATCTAGAACAGGCTGAACATCATTTACCTAGACAGAAGAACCACTGACCAACAGTCTTGTCTGGATTGAATCTCAACTGGTTCTCCCTCATTCAGTTCATTGTTGCTCCCAATGAACTGCATTGATTCAGGACAGGCACTGCTTCAATTGTGTCTGATGAAAAAGAGAGATACAACTGAATGTCATCCGCATACTGATGACACCTCAGGCCAAATCTCCAGATGAACTCTCCCAGCAGTTTCATGTAAATGTTAAACAGCATAGAAGAAAGAATGGAACCCTCCAGAACTCCAAACCACAAATGCCAAGGGGTTGAGCAATAATCCCCTAGTACCACCTTTTGGAACTGGCCTCAAGGTAGAAGCATAACCACTTCCAAACAGTGCCTCCCACACCCAACTCAGCCAACCTATCCAAAAGGATACCATGGTCAGTGGTAGCAGAAGCCTCTGAGAGGTCCAAGAGAATTAACAGGGTTGCACTGCTCCCCCCCCCTTTTTTTTTTTTTGCAGGTCATCCCATAGGGTGACCAAAGCAGTTTATGTTCCAAAGCCAGGCCTGAAGCCTGATTGAAATGGATCTAGATAATAATTTTGCTCCAAGAATGTCTAGAGTTTGTCAGCCACTACATGCTCAAGCACCTTGCCCAGGAAGGGAGTATTGGCCACAGGCTTATAGTTTACATCCTCTGGGCCCAGACTAGGTTTCCTTAGGAGTGGTCAAATAATAGCTTCCTTCAGTGGAGCTGGGACCACTCCCTCTCTCAATGAGGCATCTAGAACCTGCTCGACCTGGATAAAAATTCCCTCCCTACTAGATTTAATGAGCCATTAAAGGCAAGAGAAGAGCATACATGTGGTCAGCCAAGCTCAACTAAACACCTTGTCCACGTCCTTGGGCACCAGTAATTGAAACTCCCCCAGCAAAACTGGACCAGGTGTTACTCTGGAAACCTCTTCCTGGACCGACACTGCATCAACTGTAGAGTCCAACTCATAGCAAATGTGAATGACTTTATCCTCATTGTGCTGTGCAAATGCATCACAGCGTGCTACCAAGGGTTCTAATACATCTTGTCTAGGTCCAGATTTCAAGAGGCCCTGCACCTCCCAGAAAAGCCCCCCTGGATGACATTCAGAGGATGCAACGATGGACCAAAAAAAGTTGCTTCTGTTCCATCACTGCCACAGAATAGGCTCTAACCTGTGTTTGCTCAGACTCACCCAGAGTTTTCCTCCACTTGCATTCCATCCATCTCCCAGCTTGTTTCATCGCCCTCAGCTCAGGCATACAAAAAAGCACTGCATGGGCTCTGCTTTGTGGGAGAGGACATTTAGGAGTAATAGTGTCAACTGCCTGAGCCATTTCTCCATTCCAGAGAGCAGCTAGAGCTTTGACAGGAGTGCTTGCCATCTGGAAAATGCCTTGGAGCAAAATACCAGCTGGAAAATCCTTCGGAGCCCTCAGGAATCCATTAGTGTCAATCAGTCTCCGGGCGGAGAGAGACCATTTTTATAGGTCCCCCACCCTTGCAGAGTGGTGTAGCTGCTGAGACGCTAAACCTCAGAAGGAAGTGATCTGATCATGACAAGGGCATAGATTACATGTCCAGGGGCGTATCTAGGGTAGGGCAGGCAGGGCACGTGCCCCGGGTGCCACTTGAAGGGGGCGCCATTCTCTGAAATAAAAAAAAATTAAAATGGTCGCCAAAAACAAAATGGCCACAACACATGCTCAGTGGTCCCTGCGAGGCCCTAGAGGCCAGCGCGGGGAGGGGGAACCTTTGCAGACTCCCCCAGCCTTTAGGAAGCACCCCAAAGGGCTACAGGTAAAAAATAATAATATAATATAAGTCACTGTACACATATTTAGTTTGGAACTAGGTACAGAGAATCAGGGCTTGTGAATACTGAGCTGAAGCTTATGAGCTAGGATTGTATTCATTTGATCTTACTTTGCTTCTTGTGATAAGTAAGTTAAATGTGATGTCTTAATAATATGGCTATTAATGGTGAGTTTGTCTTTGAATCAGTGTGAAATCCTTAGTATTAAGGCCCACTGGGAGGTCCTTGCTCTCTTTCTCTCATTTTAACTGTCTTTCTGAAATACTAGAATATATTCCAAGCAGTGACACAGTTTACTCTGCATATCCTTTAATTATTTTCAGAGTAGCTGGGAAAAGTCAAATTTTCCATTTATTTTTAAAACTTACATAATAGTGATGCTACAACGCATAGTAGAGAATTAGAACAGGTATTTCTGTTTAGTTTTCCAAGTACACCTCCACATAGTATTTGTATATTTCATGAGCCCCAGCATACTGAAATTTGTAGTTTTTCAGCATTTTTTGGTCTGGCTATGTCCATTGCTAAATAGTTTTTGAAATATTAAAAGATTAACAAGCTTGACTTGCATTTTTCAGCTGATATTATGGTAAAATTATCTGAAAGATGAGTGTCAGATGTTTGGACAGGGGGCGCAATTTTCCCTAGATACACCTCTGTACATATCCCCTACGTTCAAATCACAATTCTCCTGTCCAGTAAAAAAACCACAGATCTAGAATGTGCCCCAATTCATGTGTTCTAGAAGGACAACAATCATACAGAAGATTTGAATGTGGTACCAAGTGGCATATTTATTGCATGTTAAGTGAGGGAAATAATGAGGCACATTGTTTCTGAAAGAATTAATGCTTTTGTAAGGGCCCCGTTCAAATGTTGTGACCCCCATATGGCGACTTCCACAAAACACGGTCTTGTGGCATAAGCTACTTGTCACATAGGAAGTCTCCATACCACCAGGTTTCTGTAGTTCTCACATGTAGAGTCTGTGTGTTTGAGCCAGCTGATATGTAAGCATATGCAAACATTCCTTTATTACATGTAGGTATTTGAACTACCCTGGAGACTTTCATGAAGGTAAAGTGTGCCATTGAGTCGGTGTTGACTCCTGGCAACTACAGAGCCCTGTGGTTGTCTTTGGTAGAATACAGGAGGGGTTTACCATTGCTTCCTCCCGCACAGTATGAGATGTCTTTCAGCATCTTCCTATATCGCTGCTGCCCGATATAGGTGTTACCCAGCGGGGATTCAAACCGGCAACCTCTGGCTTGCTAGTCAAGTTATTTCTCCACTGCACCATTAGGTGGCTTAAAGAAACCTGAGTTCGATAAGCCTCCCTGCCCACCCCCAGTATAGACAGTTTATAACTCTTTCTAAAGTTGTGACAGCATTGTGATGATTCTTTCAGAAACTTAGTGCATGTTCTTCTAATAGATCCAATGAATCTTTAAGTAGATTCAAGTATTAATGAAACAGTCACTGGTGCAGCCAAATTGTGGCAAATCATCAGTTACTGAATGGCCTCCAAGCTAATCAGTCATAACTGAGCACCTTGTGAAATTTCAATGAGACTTAGTAATGACTAACTTAATCTACATGTTGATTAGTTTTTGTTGTCTGTAATGCTGTGTTTTCTCTACTTGAGTTTCTTGTCATTTCACAGAGACAGATTAAAGTTAGTGGGAAATTGAACAGGTTCATCCTGCTGCTGTTCTATCTTAATTAACTATCTTGATTAAATTAGCACTGTTGCACTAGCTCCCACTGTTCAATGTTGTCATCTTTATTCCTTAAACAAGATCAATCATGGCAAAGATCAACAAAGTCTGATCTACTATAGCAAAAGCCACCTTGTTAGGTCTATCATATTAACAAAAAGAAAAAGGGGCGGGGGAGAGAGCTCAGAGGTATTTGGCAAATCCTCTAAGAAGAACAACTTGTATCAGTATAAATTGATCTAATTTAATTTGTTTAATTCCAGGCATTTCAGTTTAAATCAGGTTTTGAACAGGATATAGACTTTTTAAAATGGATGTAATTTCACTTGTTTTAAAAAACATTCAAATCATATTACAAAAAGGAAAAATATAACTTTCAATAAGAAATATAAACACAGTCAAATACTAAAATAATATTATACCATATTGTAATATGTGTGTTATAGCTATGTATTGAGATACATATCTCAAATTTGTAATGTGATTTGTGTTGTCAGTAGGTAATACATCAGTTGCTTCATAGAACATACTTCATAGAAAATATTAGACTTGACAGGGTTGGTATAGCTCATAGACAAGTCTGTATCATTTTCTGTTAAATGGAATATAGATTTTTGCTCCTGCAAGATTTAACAAGTGGTTCTCGTAAGAACTAATCTCTCTACTTTACTTTCACTGTCCCTACAATTGGACTAAATTTGGTCCGAATCAGTTGGGCCATTCATCAGTTAGCCCAGTTGCGCTTCAAACATTCATGCATCCACAGTCTTGAATTGGGGTAGATGTCATCACAAACTATGATTTTGAGGTGCCCCTATGTGCCTCTACAACTGTACCAAATTTGGTCCAAATAGGTTCTCATTTGCACCTCAGATCTTCACATCTGCCATCTTGAATCAGGCTGGATAACATCATTACAAACTACACCCTTGTGCCGTCCCTATGTGTCCCAACACCTATATCAAGTTTGGCTCAAATTAGTTTGGTGGTTCACGAGTTACCTCAAATGTTCACGTGTCCACCATCTTGAATTGGGGTGAATGACATCATCACAAACTGCACCACCGAGGTGTCTCTGTGTGTCACTCACTACAACTGTACAAAATTTGGTTAAAATAGGTTAGGTGGTCCACAGGTTAGCCATCTAGCACCTCAAACATTCACATGTCAGCCATCTTGGATCGGGGTGGTGGCATTATTACAAACTACATCACTGAGGTGTCACTCACTACAACTGTACCAAATTTGGTTCAAATCGGTTAGATGGTTCACAAGTTAGGTCCACTTGCACCTCATTTACGTGTCTGCCACCTTGAATCTTGGTGGATGACATAATCACAAACTACGCCGTTGAGGTGTCCCAACAACTATACCTGATTTGGTTCCTGTTGGTCCAGACATTGCGAAGTTGATAGAAGAGGACGGACAGACATATGAATGGAATGTTGGGTGATCTCATAAGCCTACTGGAAAGTGGGCCAAAAATAGCTGAAGAAGACTGAAGGAATTATCTTTGCAAGGAAAGGAGTAGTATAGATGGAAGGAGAAATATTATTTGCTGTATAGAAACTTGGACTAAATTATTATCTCTATTTTTATGGAGAAAAATTCATTCTTAAAATAATAATCAAACTTATTATTTGAGTTTGTGTCTATAAAACAATTTTTTCTCTCCAAAAATTGAAATCTATATTTTGTGGAAATTTTCCACATAGGCTTGGCCTTATGGTGGTTTTGTACAAGTAAATCAATAAATCAGTCAATTTCATATTTCTTTTGTTTGAGACACTTGCTAAATAATTCCATTTCCTATGTGCATGAATTCGGTAATTATATTTTAAGAGGTTCAAAGACAAGTCTGTCTGATTGCATTCCTAGACTGTAACCAATATCCTGTGTTCCCTGGTAGGGTTATATTTGCATAAACTGACATGGTATTCATTGTGGTCATTTTTCTTGGGGAAAACGTTGATTTTTATTTTTTTAACAGGAGAAAATTCAGATCCAGCTGATACAGTCTTTTGAAAAAGAAGAGAAACCCTTGAAAGATGAAACTGAAAAAGAAAAATCGACTGACAGATTACCCAAGAAAATGTTATCAAGAGGTTTGCTATCTATTATTCTGTGTTTTTAAACTACATAAATCTAGTTCTGTCTCTCTTTCTAGTATTTACAACTTAATGCTTGTAAAAATTTGAGAACATCTTCCAGGAGCTTACCAGTGTATATGGTTGCCATAGCTATGTGGTCAATGGCACACACAAAGCATGCCAGTATATCATGCCAATGCCAAGTGCACAGATACTTTTCACTCATATTGGAAAATAGGAAGTAGAATGTGGATTTGTTTCCCATCCTCAAAAGCATTGAGGGATGGGAATAAAAAAGAGGTTTTGGTAAGAATTAATCTGCCTGCTTTCCTTTCACTATAATCTTAGTAGATAATGGCCATCTGCACAGGTTAACCCATTTCCATCTCAAAAGTTCACATATCCATTGGATGATGTCATCACAAACCATGCCACTGAAGTGTCCCTACAACTGTACCAAATTTGGTCCGAATCAGCCGGTTCACAAGTTAGATGCGCCTCAAACATTCTTGTGTCTGCCATCTTGAATTGGGGTGGATGACATCATCACAAACCATACTGATGAGGTGTTCCTATGTGTTACTCCAGCTGTACCAAATTTGGTTCAAATCAGTCCTGGCATTGCAAAGTTGCTAGTGGGACGGGCACACGCACAACCCTTCCCCCCCCCCCGAGTGATCTCATAAGCTTGCTTTCCTTAAGGAAATAAGCTAAAAAGAATAAATAAAATTTCAGCTCCTGCATGTTTTGGAGTACAAGCTGGGTCATAGTCTGGGTTTATAAAGCAATTATGTTGTTGGTTTGGAGTATAAAATTTGGGGGAATTATCATGATTAATGAAAGAGCCCAATGAGTTTCCAAACCTAGTGATTCTGTTGTTAATGTGTAAAAGGCTAGCTTTTATAAGGGATATGGTTTTATTGAAAGATATTTATTTTTGTTTTTTAGATTCTAGTCAAGAATATACAGATTCGACTGGTATAGATCTACATGAGTTTTTAGTAAATACGTTAAAAAACAATCCCAGGTAAACAAGTGTGTATGTGTGTTGGTTGAATATATTCAGCTCACTTTCATGCATTGTGCTTTCCCCTGTTTGTGAATGTCAAAGTGTGTTGTTTCATTTCTTTTAATGATATATAATTCTGTACACTGAACTGCCTGCCTTAAGAACATAAGAACAGCCCTGCTGGATCAGGCCCAAGGCCTGTGCCGTCCAGCATCCTGTTTCACACAGTGCTCCACCAGATGCCTCTGAGAAGCTTACAGGCAAGAGGTGAGGGCATGCCCTCTCGCTCTTGCTCCACTGCAACTGGTGGTGTGCCTCTGAGGCTGGAGGTGGCCTATAGCCACCAGACTAGTAGCCATTGATAGACCTGTTCTCCATGAATTTGTCCAAGCCCCTTTTAAAGCCATCCAAGCTAGTGGCCATCACCACATCCCCTGGAAGAGAATTCCATAGACTAATTATGTGCTGTGTGAAAAAATACTTCATTTGGTAGGTCCTAAATTTCCTGGCCTTCAGCTTCATGGGATGTCTCCTGTTTCTAGTGTTATGAGAGGTGAAAAAATTTCTCTGTCGACTCTCTCTACTCCTTGCATAATTTTATACACCTCTATCATGTTTCCCCATAGTTGCCTCTTTTCCAAACTAAAAATCACCAGGTGCTGTAGCCTTGCCTCATAAAGAAGGTGGTCTCAGTCCTTGATCCTCTTGGTTGCCCTCTTATGCACCCTCCACAATGTCCTTCTTAAGATACAGCCAGAACTGTTTGCAGTACTCCAAATCTGGTCGCACCATAGATTTGTGTAAGGGCATTATAATATTAGCATTTTTATTTTCAATCCCCTTCCTTATGATCCCAAGCATGGAATTTGCCTTTTTCACAGACTGTGCACTGAGTCAACACTTTCTGTGAGCTGTCTCCCATAACCCCAAGATCTCTGTCCTGGTCATTCACTGACAGCTCAAACCTCATCACTGTATATTTGAGGTTGGGTGGTTGTTCTTTTTTGTCCCAACATGCATCACTCTTCACTTGCTTACATTGAACCGCATTTGCCATTTTGTCGCCAAATCTCCCAGTTTGCAGAGATCCTTTTGAAGCTACTCACAATCTGTTTTAGATTTCACTACCCTAAATAGATTAGCATCATCTGCAAATTTGGCCACATTGCTGCTTATCCTAACTACTAGATAATTTATGAACAAGTTAAAGAGCACTGGTCCCAGTACAGATCCCTGGGGAATCCCACTTCTTACTTCCCTCCACTATGAAAACTGAACATTTATGCCTATCCTCTATTTCCTGTCCTTCAACCAGTTTCCAATCCACACATGAATCTGTTCCCTCATCCCATGACTGCTAAGTTTACTCAAGAGCACTTAGTGGATAACTTTTGTCAAAAGCTTTTTGGAAGTCTAGGTATACTATGTCAACCGGATCACATTTATCTACATGCCTGTTGATCCACATGATCCATTTTCCACATGCCTGACACTCTCAAAGAACTCCAAAAGGTTAGTGGAGCAAGATTTGCCCTTACAGAAGCCATGCTGGTTCTCCTTCTGCAAGGCCTGTTCTTCTATATGCTCAACAATTTTGTCCTTAAGTATGCTCTCCATCAATTTAACCGGCACAGACGTTAAGCTTGTAGTTTGCTGGATCTCTCCTGATCCCTTTTTGAAAATTGGAGTTACATTCGCTACCTTCCAGTCCTCTGGTACAGAGCCTAATTGTAGAGATAAGTTACATATTTTTTTCCTAGGAGATCAGCAACTTCACGTTTGAGTTCTTTCAGAACTCTTGGGTAGATTCCATCTGATCCTTTCAATTTATTAATCTTTAGTTTTTCAAGGCAGTTTAGAACATCCTCTCCCCCTCACCTCAAATTGGCCCAGTTCTTCAGCCCCCAAGCCTGAGAGGCTCAGTTCCAGAGCAGGTATATGGTCAGTATCCTCTGGCGTGAAGTCAGATGCAAAGAACTCATTCAGTTTCTCTGCAATCTCTCTGTACTCCTTAATAATCTCCATCATGTCCAACCACTTTTCTGGCAGATTTTCTGCTTTTGATATGTTTAAAGAAGTTTCTGTTATTCCCCTTGACACTTGTAGCTATCTGCTCCTCAAACTCTCTATTGCATTTCTTTTGCCAGAGTTTATGTTCCTTTGTGTTCTCTTCATTTGGACAGAACTTCAATTTTCTGAAGGAAATCTTCTTAGCTTTTATAGCTTCCCTGATTCTACTTGTTAGCCACGCTGGTGTCCTCCTGAACTTGGTGGTGCTTTTCCTCCTCCTTGGTATACATTCCAACTGAACTTCTATTATTGTGGATTTAAATAAATTCCATGTTATCCAGAGTGATTTCAACCTCCTGACTTTCTCTTTCAGCTTCCTTTTACCAGTCCCCTCATTTTTGACAAGTTTCCTCTTTCTGAAGTCCAACACATTTGTGTTGGACTTCCTTGGCAATGCTCCACTCATGTATAAGCTGAATTGGACCATACTATGGTCACTGTTACCCAGTGGTTCTACAACTCTGACATCTTGCATCAGGTCCTGGGCACCACTCAGGATTAAGTCCAAAGTCACAGTCTCTCTGATTGGTTCCGCAACCAACTGTTCTAATGCACAGGCAGTTAGCACATCTAGAAATTTGGTGTCTTTGTCAATACTCACGCATGAATTTCCCCAGTCTGTGTGAGGGTAATTGAAGTCACCCATTAGTAAAGCTCTGTCTCTCTTTGACACCTCTCTGATTTGCTTCTCCAACTCCAGGTCACTCACAGCGTTTTAATGTGGAGGGCGGTAGCACATCCCTAGTGACACACTTCCGTTCAGTCCTCGTATTGTCACCCATAATGATTCTGTGGAGGACTCCAGTCCTCCTAGGTTCTCTGGCTCAGTGTTACTCAACCACCGGTCCGGGGACCGGTGCCGGTCTGCGCCAGGGAAGGAACTACCCCCACACAAAAATTTCTGCTTGTCCCCCCTTCCTGACCAGACACTGAACCTTGGTGTATTTATTTTTAAATCTTCTTTACATTTCTACTGCCGAGGGGTGGCTGCCAGGGGGGTGAGCCAGGAACAGTCCTTCATCCTTGCTGCCACCCCACCCCACCCTGCCCAGTGGGGCGGCAGCAGCAGCTCCCATCGCAACACAGCTGCGATGATCTTTCCACTGTGCAGGCGTGCCTCACACTTGCCTCACAGTTGGAAGAGAAATTGCTCTGGGAATGGGAGGGAAGCTGCTGCTGCTACTACTATAAACAGGATTGGTGTCGAGGGCACCAGTTTAGTGGCTACAAGTACAAACAGAAGGGCAGGCCTGGCAAACATAGGCAGGGAGGCTACAGATTTTGTTGTAGCAGGCAAACTGTGGGGTTTGAGGGTGAGAGGCCAAGAGGCAGAGAAGCTTGCTTGGCAGGCAGGGGTGGGGAGGCGCAGCAACATCTCCAGAGCGCAGCGTGTGGATCGGGGCAGGAGGGCTTGGCAAGCAACCTTAGTAGCAGGAGGCAGCAGCAGCAGCAGCGCCTGCTCTTCCTCCCTTCCCACAGTAGTATCAGCCTGTGGAGCTCTCCAGCCAGGCCTTGGGCAGAGTTTTCCTTGCTCTTCTCCTCACTGCCTGCAGCTGCTGTGTAATTCTGCTGCTTCCCCATGTCTCTGCCTGTGGTGCTGCCAGGCTCCTGCTGCCCCATGGCTGGGTTATCGGCGGTGCCCAAGGTGGCCAGACCTTGCCCAGCAGCAGCTGCCGCCACCCAGGACCCATTGTTGCCTCTGCCTTCTCCTCTCTGACCCCACTGGTCCCTTTCTGGCTTGCAGCAGCCCTGGCCTCGCCCAGCTGCATTCTCCCCTGGGAGCCACTGCTGCCAGAGGGGAGGAGAGGACTACTCCAGGCTCAAACCCCCCAGCAGCCACCCTCAGCCACGCAGAGGCAGAATGTAAAAGAAAACGAACGGAGGTTTGGCGGGATGGGGTGGCTCCTCGCATAAAGCCCGCAGCCCCCACACTCTTGCAAAGCCTCCTGCCCCATCATTTCCCTGTTTCTTTTCCCCCTCTCCATATTCTCTCTCTCTCTCTGTGTTTCCTGCCCCATCCTCCCCCCCTCTTCTGATCAAAGTGTATTCTTCTTAACCAAAATTATGAGAGAACTTCTCTTTTTCCTTACAAGTGCTCCATGTTAAATGTGATGATTTGGCAGAGGTGGAAAGAAAAACAATGCATTTTATTATGTATTTTATACAAATTGTATTGTATTTATTTCATTAGAATTTTTAATTCAATTCATTGTATTTTAATTGGCCTGCCAGAACTTCAAAAGTTAAATTTTGATTAAATTCATTTTAATTTCACTTTAATTTGATTGAATTAATTGATTGATATTAAGTGTTACTTTAATAATCAGCACCCTAAAAATTGACCTCGGCCACCATGAGCCAAGTCATGGTCAGTTTTGGCCCACCAGATCATTTGAGTTGTGCACGCCAGTACTAATAAATTTGAAACCCCTTTACTAACTGCTGGTCTGGGAAACTGCACACAAAGAATATAGCAGTCCTTGAAACTCCACACAAGTAATTTACCAGTCCTTGACTCCAAAAAGGTTGAGAAACATTGCTCTAGCTTGTTGGATTCTATCCCTTCTTTAATATACAGTGCTACTCCACCCACAGTCCTCCCCTCCCTGTCCTTTCTGTAGAGTTTGTATCTGGGAATAACCGTGTCCCACTAGTTCTCATGTGTCACCAGGTTTCAATTATGCCCACTATATCTATCTATGTTTTCATTAGCAACCAAGCACTCCAGCTTGCCCATCTTGGCTTGGAGGCTTCTGGCACCTATATAAACACCTATACACCAAGTCTCTTACCTGGCGTTGGCATTTGCCATCTCCCTTACTGTCATTTGACCTTTTTAACCAGCTGGCATGTGTTTCCATCTGCTGTACTCCTGGTTATATTCTTTATCTGAAAAGTTTGTACCCTTGCACCTCAGGAACTGCATTCTTCTGCGTGATCCCCACCGCACATTAAGGTCATCTGAGGAGGTTCATCTCCAGTTATCACCAGCTTGTCTGGTGGCAACTCAGAGGCGGGCCTTCTCTATAGCTGCTCCGGGGCTATGGAATGCGCTCCCTACGGAAATCCATAATTTGAATTCTCTATTAGCCTTCAGGAGAGCCCTTAAAACGTATCAGTTTGGCCTGGTTTTCCAGGGTTTTAAAATCGGTTTTAATATTTTAACCCGGTTTCAGGGTTTTTAATTACTGCGACTGTTTAATTGTTGTTTTAAATTGTTTTTAAATTGTTAATTGTTGTTATATTGTGTTTTAGCTATTTACTGTTTTGATTGTAAACCACCCTGAGACATTTTGGAAGAGCGGTATGAAAATCAAATAAATAAATAAAATCTCTGGTTTGGCAAACAATTTCCCCTGTCAGCACCTTGTCAGCAAGGTGTTATTTTAAAAGTTGCTCTGTGACCTTTTTTTAATTTTACGTATCAGCAGTCTGGTTCCATCATGATTCAAGTGGAGCCCATACCTTTTGTACAGGCTTTGCTTGCCCCAAAATGTACCTCAGTGCCTAATATGTCTAAACCCCTCCTCCTAGCACCACTGTCTCATCCACACATTGAGACCCCCTCAGCACTGCCTGTCTCAAGACTAGACTTGTTCTCACAACCATAAATTCAGTAGGACAAGTGTCTTACCCAGCTTTAGGAGTTACGCACACTCCTGATTTTTGATTATGTGCAAATAAAAACCTAGTGGGGTTCTGGGTGTGGTTGTGTGAGAGAGAGAGAGAGAGAGGCGGGGGGATCTGGGTAGGACAGTGCTGCCCTACCCAACTCTCATACCCATTTTTTTTTACAAGGTAGGAGGAAAAGCTGTCCTGCCCAGCTCCCCTCTCAAACGCAGTCACTCCCTCTTCCTCCTACATAGTTGTTTGCTCACACACAATCAAAAATCAGGCACTCACACAACTCCCAAAGCTTGCTAGGATGCCTTTCTTACCCAGTTTTCCGGCCAATGAACTGCCTTATTGCATGTCCAGTTTGACACTACCTGGTGGACTTCTTGACTAACAGAACATGACACTCCTAATATCATTCCAAACATCAACACCCATGCTGTGCTAGCCCCTGCACTGTTTTGCTGTGCTTCCGAAGCATGCGCTCTCTTACACAAGAACAGAAATGCTCCTGTAATTCGGAATGCAGCAGACCAACATGGGGACTAATGTTTTGTGGGTGCTGGTGTTGGGAGTGCTACACTTTGTTAGTTAGGATGCCAGCCAGTATATCATAAACATGTATACCATGTTTTTAAACACTTCCTAGGCTTGTTCATGTTACTGCATTGGGTTTGTCTGTTGCTAAAACTAACAGTCTTTCCACCACTAAGCACCCAAGACACTGTTCTACATTTCTAAAACTACCCACTTCTTTATTTCAATATTATGCCCTTTCTTCATTCATGGAGGTTATCCGATTTTATCCTCACAGCAACTTTGTGAGTTAGATTGGGCTGTATGAGTGTATGGAGAGAACTCCATGGCTGAGCACACTTTTCCTTAGACAGGTGCATCTTTTGTTTATATTTGCTGTTCAAACCTATACAATGTAAAACCCAAATAAAACCAATTTTTATAAGCTCGCAGAATTTTTGAAAGTCAGAAGAGATGAGGAAAGTACCAAGTATTAGCAGCACAGCTTCCCTCTCTTGTTGATGTTGGAATATCTTTTCAGAGACTTGAGATTTGGGGGGAATCCTTTTAGAAAGTATAATTTGCTTACTATTGCTGGACGTGTTTGCATTTGCTATATGATGCCCTCTCCATATTTCTGCTTTCCAGGGACAGAATGATGCTGCTGAAATTAGAACAGGAAATCTTAGATTTCATTGGTAATAATGAGTAAGTGTGATAAGTTTTAAAGAATTTTGAAATGTTGTGTGTGATATAGTAGCGTATGTAAAACTAAACATACTACTTCTTTTCAGAATGCCACGAAAGAAATTTCCCCCCATGACCTCTTACCATAGAATGTTATTGCACAGAGTGGCTGCTTACTTTGGACTGGAGCACAATGTGGACCAGAGTGGGAAGTCGGTTATAGTAAATAAAACCAGCAATACAAGAATGTAAGTTAGGGTTCTTTTTCATTAATCAAGCAGTCCAGTTGTCTGGATGTCCTGGATGATAGAAAGGTTTTAGCCTAATGACCAAGGTGATATGATAGTGTCTAGAAAAAGGCTTAAGTTCCTGTCCTTTACCTGATAAAAGCAATTCATAAAACCTGGATTGAACCAGATACTTAAATATTCCCATGTGTAGCAACTTTAGTGGTACTGTATTTGTTTAATTTCATCTCCTCACCATGCTAAAAGGCACCATTAATGTTGTGGTAGTAACTATAACCAACAAAAGCCCTTTTCTGCTTTCAGGGACACCCCTTCTCCCCGAGTCCATGATTTCATAGATTGTCTAGAAATTCCTCCAATGCTGTTCCTCTCTCATCTCATTGTTAAAATAATAATTATTTTTTGCACTGAACTAATGTAGGCATTATTAGAACAACTTGGGTTCCCAGAAGAAGCTTTTCCTTACAATGGGTATTAGACACCAAAAGCTGTTGGTTACTGAAGGCAGAGTGATTGGAATATAGCACTTACATTTATATACCGCTCTCTATAGCCGGAGCTCTCTAAGCGGTTTACAATGATTTAGCATATTGCCCCCAACATTCTGGGTACTCATTTTACTGACCTTGGAAGGATGGAAGGCTGAGTCAACCTTGAGCCCCTGGTCAGGATCGAACTTGTAACCTTCTGGTTACAGGGTGGCAGTTTTACCACTGCACCACCAGGGGCTCCTGGTGTTTGTTTGAATTATATGTGTTTGAATTAGATACAATATGTGTTTTAATTAGATTCAGCTGCCCTTTTTTTAAAAGAACTGCTTATGTTTTTATATAGGTCTTGTCCTCCTTGACCCCTTTTTAAAAAGTGGTATTAAAAGTGTGAAAATAGATTTTTTGGGGCTAGACTAGAGTATGAAGGCCAGAGAGGAAACGTGTTGAGCAATGTACATTTTTAGTAATTGCCAAGAATACTGAAAAAAGTACTTCGTATTTTCAGAATTCATGCACACCACATTGATCTCTCTTGAAAATCCAGCCTTCACTCTTTTTGTTTAGCACCTTTTTAAAACATTGGTATCAGCTCACTTTTTAGGGGAGAACAATTGTTGCAAAGCTATAGCTGCACATGCAGTTCCCCTTCCCACAAATTATTTCTCTGTTTTCAGTCACAAGCATCTAATAGTCTCCATACACTTTACGCTAAGTTTAGTATGTATCTTTAGTTGTTAAGCCATGGATAAAGCATAGTCCTAGCTATTAGGAAAGCTTTCATTTCACTCCTGCCATTAGTTCTTTTTTTCTTTGCTTCAGCTATCTAACCCACACATGTCCCTTGTTTCTGTCAGTAAACGGAATGGGTACACAGCAAAATCTTTCTTCAAAGAGAATCGTATTTAAGATGTGCTTTATTACTTTATATACAAAAGATAACAATATGTATTCGCTTGCTAAACCCTTTATGTGAGGTTGTCTGTCCTTAAATAGATAACTTTGACACCTAATTGATGAAGATTTTTGGGGATTTGAAGAAAGAGCTACACTAACAGACGAGACTATTACTGTGAAAAGGATTTTTGATATTTTTAAAACCTAGGCTGATGTCTGGAAGCCCTAATAACAATTAGCAGGCATTTCATATAACCAATAGACTATGTAAATTTATTTTTAAAGGTTTTCAGTGTTCTTATTTTAAATCTCTTGAGATATAAAATAAGAATTTAGCAAGAAAACCTTGGAGATCTGCTCCATATTGAATAAAACCCAACTTGCCTTTTCCTCATAGGCAGATTCCCCGCTCCAGTGCCGATCAGTGCTGTTAATGACATCATCCACCCAGTGCACACTGGGACGACTCAGTGGAGTGGTGATTGCAGGGCAGTAAATTCAGGGACCTTTAAGAGAAAAGAGGTAAGACAGTCTAAAGGTTCTCTGAAGTGCCTGCTAATTACATATGGGCATCCAGTAACTCTTAGGTAAAATCTGGGAGGCTTTTTGTTAATTATAATGCAGTTCAGTAGTTAAGAAGTATCCTGATTCTGCTTTTATGTAAATCTGTTAAGTAACAGAATTTGGGAAGACAAATACAGAACATGTGTGTGCAATGCACCTCAACACATAGTTACCGTTACTGTTTGGAAATGTATCAAATTATATGCCATGTTTGGTGCCATGTTGTTTGGATGTCTAAAGGTTTGTTGGAAAAGAATGTCAACTTTTATCACCCCCACCATGAAATATAGGGGTTTGTTCCTGTGCCCTTTCTTCCCTCTCTTCCTGGCTCTGTTCCTACAACCAGGGAGGGGAGACAAATGGAAGGGCTTCCTCAATAACCAATTCTTACTTGTGATGGGCTCAAAAATTTCTCATTACCCACACATTAAATACTGACTTTAGCAGTAGACTTTTTTTTCTTTGCACCAAGATCATGTATCTAAAAATATGAATAAAGGAACATACTAACTCCCAAAGACTACCTCAAAACTTTTTGAAATTAGCAAATAAGGAAAAAAACACATTTATTTATTTATTTGATTGATTTCTATACCATCCTTCCAAAAATGGCTCAGGGCGGTTTACACAAAGAAATAATAAATAAATAAGATGGATCCCTGTCCCCAAAGGGCTCACAATCTAAAAGAAACATAAGATGGACACCAGCAACAGTCACTGGAGGTACTGTGCTGGGGGTGGATAGGGCCAGTTACTCTCCCCCTGCTAATATTTTGCATGGTGTTTTGATACTATATTTGTTGATGGGAATGGTCCAGTGTACAGGTGCAAAAGTTGTCTTCTGTCATTCTTACAGATGATGGGTTTTATCTTGTACAAACCTAAAGGTCCATACACATAAATTTATCTTGGTCCTAAAGGCCATATCCAACTTAACACTTTAGAAAATCCAAACAACCTCTCTTCATATCTATCCTGATTTGTTTTATCTTGATCATTTTTTTTAAAGACCTGACCAGAAGTTTTGTGAACATATAAAAGATGAAAAAAGCGAAGATTTTCAAAAGCGGTACATCCTTAAAAGAGAGAACTCTAGTCTAGACAAAGATGATAATCAGGTAAATGTTGAACCCATAGAGTTGTCTTGACTAAACACTTGTATTGTGCAGTGGAAATTGGCAATTAACAACTTATTTAATTTAGATGCGAATACGATTAAAAGAGGACAGAAGAAGCAAATCTATAGAAGAACGAGAAGAAGAGTACCAGAGAGCTAGAGAACGAATATTTGCACAAGATGTAGGTATTATAAGGATTGTTTATAGCATCTTTGACTCTGTGACAACAATGAGGGTAGTATGTATATGTGATCCATAATACTTAGTAAGAATATTTCTACTTTTTAAATCATCCTTACTTTGATATGAATTGGGTAATAGTATGAAAAAATCTTGCTATTTAACCTTTATTTAGTGAAATCAGTTGAGAAACTGATATTAGTTCAATATGTGACAGCCAGCTTGATCTCGGGGGTAATCCAGAGAGACCATATTATTCCTGCTCTTAAACAGTTGCACTGGCTTTCAATATGTTTCCAGGCAAAATACAAAGTGCTGGTTATTACCTTTTACAGCCCTGAACAGCTTAGGTCCAAGTTACCTTAGAGCGCCGCCTTCTGTATGATCCCCACTGCATGTTAACTCCAGTTACCACCAGTATGTCTGGTGGTCTCTTGGAACCGGGTCTTCTCTGTAGCTGCTTCTGGGCTATGGAATACACACCTGACAGAAATTTGTGGTTTGAGATCATTGTTGGCCTTCAATAGAGCCCTTAAGACTTATCTGTTTGACCTGGCCTTCCAGAGTTTTTAAGTTGTTTTGAATAATTTTAACTGTTTTTAATGGTTTTTAATTGTTTTAAAAACTTGCTTTTAGCTGATTGTTTTAACTGATGTGGCTTTTTGTTTGGTTGTTGTACACTGCCCAGAGCCTCTGGATGAGGCGGTATAAAAATATAATTAACTAATATAATAATCAGTGCAGTACTAAGATAACATTAAAAGGATGGTGGGAGAAGCTGAGAAGCAATCATTATTCTTACTTTCTTGCCAGGAAAATGGTACCCAAATAAGGAACAGTGGCAAACAAATTCAGGAATACTAATGGGTCATTCCAGTCGTGTCTTTAAATTTTGATTCCTGACATTTGAACATCCAGTGCATTGATTTCTCTCATTCCTAAAGGCCAAATCCAAATTAAAACTTTAGGATTCCAAGCAATTAGCCTTTTTGTATTGTAGGAAACTGTAACTGGAGTCCTAAGGAATGGGACTGAAGTCTATAATAATTGAGTTATGTGTACATGTGTGTTTTTACTACTTACTGATGCAACATGTGAATGCTTATACATTCTGCAGAAAGGAATGGGGGATAGCAGGAGTTGAAGTTGCATTTATTTAGTTTTTTAGCCATAGTAGCACTGACAGTCCTATTGTGCCCCTGAGGCCCTAGATTGGGCATCCCCAAACTGCGGCCCTCCAGATGTTGCTGAACTCCAACTTCCGGCATACCCAGCCACAAAAAATTGTGTCTAGGAATGCTGGGAGTTGTAGTTCAGCAACATCTGGAGGGCCGCAGTTTGGGGATGCCTGCCCTAGATTAACCCTTCTTCTCCTGAAGAGGACACCATTTTCCATATTTGATTTTTGCTAACCTTTAATCTTCTCACAGTTGTTAGGGTAGGCTCAGACATCCATCTTCTTTACATGATGATTGCGGGATTGCTTGAGGCTTTCATATATATCTTAAGATCTCATAAGAGCAGAAGCCAATGGTTGAGAGGTAGAGAGGTAGAATGGAAGAAATGGTCCCCACGTGAATAGCCTTGGTAGCCAAGTCAAAATGTGTAGACACCAGGATTCCCACCCCCTCAGTGCAATCCAGTGCATTGTCTTGTGGAGCTCACTCTCAGCTGTACACTGAATTGCAGCCTTATCCCCTGACCTTGCAAGTTCAAGATGCTTTTCTGTTTTCCCAGCTCTAATCTGAGCTGGAGAAAGGGGTTGGGGCAGGAATGGTCCTTGCACTGCCAGTTTGATGTTGGAAGGAGAACAAGAGATTGTCTTAATGCTGAGTGGACAAGGTGCTTCTGCTGTCTGGTACCAGAATGACCAGCTGCAACCTTTTCTAGAGTTGAGGGAAAGCAGAAGCTGCTTTTGGTGCTAGATGCACCTTAACTGCCCAGCTCCACAAATCTAGTATTTGTTTGGCAAGCATTAGGCAAGGCATTTGGGCTGCTTTAACCCATCCAGCACCAAAATGGTCAATCCCAGATGTTCTCTCCAGTGTAGAGCTGGAAAAAGTACATAGAGATCTTCCCTGCATCCTTCAAAATTCAGCACAACAGTAGAAATAGTCCAGTCCCTACCCAAGTCCATGCTGGAAAGAAGGATTAGGCCTCCTTTTGTCACTCTTGCTAGAAGATGATGGAATACTCACTGCAGAGAACAAAAATGTGGGCCCCTGAATGGGGGTCAGCAGTTGGCTTGAATTTGTCTTTAAATAAACAATATTTTATTTAAAAATATTAAAATATTTTTGAATAAACAATATTTTACAAAAACATTCATTTTTAGAATGAATAAACAATAATACACAGATCTGCATGTACATGTTCTCCTAGGATCAAGTGTAAAGGACACTGAGGCAAGGAATATATGAGACCTACTTTATTCTGCCTGTCTGTCCATGAATATAGGAAGCTCCTTTGAAAATGGCACTAGGAAAAGATTGGTCAGCATGCAGATGGTGTTGGGTAGCAGACATGTTTCTTCTCCTGATTCTTCCATTTGCTGTGTTAGTTAAATATGCACTTAAAAGATGAGACCCCAGCTCAGTGATAGAGCACCTGCTTTGCATGCAGAAGGTCCCAGTTTCAATTTCTGGCTTCTCCAATTAGGGCTCGGTAAGATTCCTGCCTGAAACCTTGGAGAGTAACTGCCAGTAGGTGTAGATGACGACAACAACAATAATAAATTCATCAAGCTTAGTGTTGTTTATGCCAGGGCCGCTCAATTTCAGCCTTCCTGATGGTGGCCTACAACTTCCATCATACCTGACTATTGACCACTGTGGCTGGGGATTATGGAAGCTGTAGTCCAAAAACTGCTGGGGGGGGCGCTTAAGTTGAGCAGGCCTACTGGCAGCAGCTCTCCAAGGTTTCAGTCAAGAATCTTTCCAAGACCAATAGTCTGGCTCTGTATAAGGCAGCTTCCTGTATTCCTAAGATTCACACAGTTTGACATCAGTGCATAGTATAATTGTATTAACAAATAAATAAATAAATAAATAAACAAACAAACAAACAAACAAGTAAGCGATCCTTTGAATGGTGTTACCCATCATCTGTTCCTATATCTTGAATGGACAGAGGACATCTTACATTTCTCACTTTTGCGTGAATGTGTTTCTGCTTTCTTTTCAATCTAGTATCCAAAACACTTGGTCTTGATAATACAAATAGTTAACTATTGTGATTTTTATTCTACACTGTTTCTTTCTCAGTCGCTGTGTTCCCAAGAGAATTACATTATTGACAAAAGGTAAGCGCAGTCAATATTTAAACACATTCCTATTTGTTTTATACTAATACAATATTAAGCTACTATTTTATTGAACATGCCAACAGAATCCAAGAGGAAGAAGCCAATAGTACCCAGCAAAGACGGCAAATATTTAGGTATTGGAAAAAAATATATATATATACATTTTTTAATCCAAAACATTTTGCGTGGATTTCACATTTTCTTTTATTTTACAAACAATGCTTATGTTTAAAAGCTAAGTTTGTGAATTACAGAGTCAATAAGGATGCTTCAGGGAGGTCTGCCAACAGCCTTCAAAGTAGTACAGACAACGAGCTGAAGTATTCCGACCCCCGTCCATGGAGCAGCACGGACTCTGACAGCTCCCTTCGCAATTTGAAGCCAGCTGTGACCAAAGCTAGCAGCTTCAGTGGGATTTCAGTTCTGACAAGGGGTGATAGCACTGGGAGCAGCAAAAGCACTGGCAGGCTCTCTAAGACAGGTATGATTCGAAACTAGTGTGTACTGCAAATATGCATACAGAAAATATAATTCAATTCTAAACTTCCTCTTGCTGTAGAAAAAGTGTACTGAAAGTCAGGGATCATCTGGTCTAGTGAATTCCAAGATTTTGCTGAGAAATAAAATGTAGACTGAAGGAAGTTATATTTTAAAAGCACTCTAGGTAATTTTTGGCTTTGTTGCTGGAATTTGTTTTTTCTCACCAGTGATATTGATCAGTGTATTACTGAAAAGTTATACAGCTGCTGATGTATTTATGATCTGCAAGAAAGCTGATCCTGTTCAAACTATTATTTCCACTTGAAATGCAACTTTTTGGTGCCTGCAAGTTGTTGCTGGTGTGTGTGTGTGTGTGTGTGTGTGTGTGTGTGTAATGTTGTCTTACTGAGCCCCAATCTGGTATGACTCCATCTAGGTCTCAGTTGGTGCTAATTTAGTAATAGAAATGGTATACTTTCTATTTCCCAATGAAATTCCAATATAGGAGGGGCTTGCTATAAAACCAGAAATGCATCCATTTTTTTAAAGGTTTATTTTAATATTGTATTTATTTATTTATTTATTTACTAGAGGTTTAAACAAATTCTGCAGTCTTCATCACAGATGAATAAGCCATCTACATAAATATAAAATATATATCTCCCAAATGGTCTGACTTTGCTCTAGGCTTAATAACTGGAGCTCTGGTAAATACCATTGGCATGGTAAATGAACTTTGGGAAAAGGGGCCAAAAGGTTCCCTAAAAGACGGCCAACAGGTTTTACGTTTTTGTACCTTAGTCTGCAGCATGCGTTCCTAAATGGCTTCTATTTCAACTTCTGTTTTCTATTTTGTTTTAAACTTCGACCTGTAACAGTCATGTAGCCAAATTTTCAGCTGAAGTCAAATGAAGCTAGTGCCTGATCAGGAAGAGTTGTCCTCACTTGACTTGAGCTCATTTGTACTTGATGACATTACGTAGCCAAATGTGATTGGCCACGCAGTGACATCACTGTTACTAGGCTAGAGGTCAGTTTTGAATGGGGTGGGGAAAATACAGACTGAAAATAGTTTTTAAATGAAACTATTGCTTGAATGGGAAGAAATGGGGCTTTTGCTGAAGCCTTTTCCTTTCTGTAGTACTCTCCATGTGGGGGTGAAGGGTGAGGGGAACCCACCAAAAGGAGACCCCTTGAAAACTATGAACAAGTGGGTGGTTTTTGATAGATGCTTTTCTTTTTGTGAAAATATTGCCCACACTTTCAGTGATTTTGGGGGTGGGCCTCTTTGACTCAAGTGTAATATTTAATAGTGAGGCAAGTCCTTAGTGAATAGGTTTGCATTGCAGTGCCAGTTATCTAATCCAGGTGGGATAGAGAGCAACAGTTGTTACCTCATCTGTCACTTATTGAATTTAAGATCAGTGACAAATAAAACTTTGGTTCTTGCCTTAGATAATAGAATAATAAGCTAATATAGAGAAATAGGCCAAGAGTCTTGCTCATAATTGGGGGGAAAACCCTGATTAGGCAAGGTATCTATGTCAACATTTAACACAGCTAGATATCACTGTCCAGAATCTGCTCAGGATCAGAAGATGAATTAGAACCGTTAGTGATAGTAAAGAAATATAGGCCTGCCATACATTATACTATAGCTTGTGCTTCACATTCAAAGCATTGTTTCCTTCCATAACAAAAGCTTCCATCACAACAAGGTTTCCTGGCACATTTTGGGGGGAAGGTTTTGTTAATAGTGAAAATTCTTAGATGTATTGGACAATAGTGAAGATTCATAGGTGTACTGAAGCCAGTTCCTTAAGATTAGCTCAGGATTTCTTTGGAGAACTAGAGGTCATTCTTGGATGATAACAGGACTCTGAGAAATTGTATCACACTGGATTTGTTT
Organism: Hemicordylus capensis; assembly: GCF_027244095.1. Lineage (NCBI taxonomy): Eukaryota > Metazoa > Chordata > Lepidosauria > Squamata > Cordylidae > Hemicordylus > Hemicordylus capensis. The sequence continues at coordinate 169,969,381 of NC_069657.1, forward strand.
GGATAGGCCTAGGAAAAAAATGCTGGAAATATTAGGGATATCCAAAGAAGAAGGCTGTCATGATAGCATGTCGCCTTGTTTCTTTCCTGTGTCAGATAAGATGTTTCTCCAACTCTCAAGAGGTTTTATACCTAGTGAACATGATCGTGATGAAATAGCAACTTGATCATGCTGCCAACAAGACTGTGGGAAAACTGGCATTATTTCTCAGTAGTCTTCAGTCTAGAAAGCATTTTGCATCATCATCTCTCATCAGTCTTCAAAGCAAATCTGTAAACCAGATTAGGCTAAAATATTTTATCATTTTGTGTGTCATGGCTGAGCAAGAATTTGAGCCCAGGTCACCCATGATCAATCCCAACACCATCTTCAGCATTAATTGCATGAATTGCATGGCCGCAGCTGGATCACCTCTCGTCTTACTTCAGCTTCATAGTTACCCTGGACAAAGTGTATTTTGAGGGAAAGCCAAGGAAGGTACTTGGCATTTGATTTGTGCTGTAATGAAAAATGTGACATATATTATAGTGGCAACAGCAATCTAGAAAACCTTTCTTCTTCTATGGCCATGTTGTCTGTAAAGCACTACCTCGTAGTACTTTCTAGATATTGAATATTTTTGTAAATATGTGAGACCACAGCTGAGTGGTTTTTCTGAGAGCACAAACTTTGTCTAGGTTCAATCCTTGGCATCTCTAGTTGTATGGCTGGCCTAAAACCCTGGAAGCTGCTTCCAGTCAGAACAAACACTATAGGCTAGATCAGGACTGCTCAACTTAGGCCCCCAGCTGTTTTTGAACTAAAACTCCCATAATCCCAGACACAGTGGCCAGTAGCCAGGGATTATGGGAATTGTAGGCCAACATCTGCAGGAGGGTTGAAGTTGAGCAGCCCTGGGCTAGATGTACCAATGGCATGAGGCATTGGCATGAGGCAGCTGCTTATTCATTATACCTAAATTTGGGCAATCTCCATTTGAAAACAGTTACTTTCTGGATAAAATCATTTGGCATTATTTTGGAGGTTAGCTGCTTGACAAAGCTTGGGCTATGAGAGGCTCAACGTTTGTTAATACGAACCAGTTTTAAAATACTTCTTACAGATGTGGAATGGATTCTTGTGATAATGACCAACTGAGAGTTAGAAATTAGTCTTCATAAACCAGAGGGGCTAATCTGGGAGTTGAGCTCTTTGCTGCTTGAACCTCCGGAGCATAAAGTGCTGGATCATTTCCACTTTACAGTGGCTCAGTTGCTTCTCAAATACAAAACCCCACCCATTTTTAAGGTCAATAAACTTTTTTTGGATTCCCAGCTTTTAGCAGAAGCTGTTGAACAGGTGGTCCCTGAGCTTCTAGTGCTCTTAAACTCTTGGCTTCCTGAGAACCCAAGAGGATAACACACAAATGCTGCTTGTGGCCTTTCTTTACAGCCATGCAGGTAGTCAAAGGAAATGATGACCCTGTTTGTTATATGAATCTGGGCTACTTAGTAGTAATCCACTGGGCTGTATTCAACTATTCCTGGTAGGTACACTTCCGAAAGTGGTACTGAGCATTTACTCATCCCCCTTTCAGACCTTTCTTTACTAATCACTCTGGGTTCCATCTCATCTTTCCTTTCAATCTCAACAAATAGGTGAGGCTGCAGTTGAGATTTGCAGACTTACTGGTACCCCGACACTTTATCAATTTTTATCACACCTAACTCTTGCAGTCTTAGTGCTTATTCTTACTTACTGTTCAGAGACTGACAGTCAATCCAGACATGACCTGGCCACTCATGGTTTTGAAATGCTCCTGGATCCATTTCTTCACCTAGAACTCTAAGGTAAAAGCTGCAGGAGTTCACAGGAGCCTTTTCAGTCAACCACTGGGTGAGAAAGCAGCCATTCTTCTATGTCTGGACCTGACAACCAAAATGCTTTCATAATATCAATGCTAAATTATCACAACGCAGGTGCTTCTCCAGGCCTTGCCTTGCTTCTTTATGATGATTGTTGGAATGCATCCCCTTTCTTCCCCTTTCCCTCCTAGGCATTTTAATGGGTATTTCACAAGTAAATACATACAACTTTTTTAAAACCTCTTCTGTAAAATGTTGTTTCTCACCATGAGATGAGCACTCAACTGTAAATTGATGGAGCGGGGCGGGGGGGGGGGATAATTCGAGAAGATCCCATGTTGGATGGGAAGCTATTCTGTTCTACATCAGGAGCAGTCTGACTTCATCTTGCATGGTGTTTTTGGATGGAGGTTTGCTTTTTGCCAGAATCTCTGTGGTCTACCAATGGGTGTTAAATTTACAAAGCAAGAGTCTCTACCCAGGATCTCTTCACAGAGTTAATCTTAAGGCATAACTACTCTGTGTTAAGTGTGTACTCTTAATGAAGAATGTAAGCAGTGCCTTGCAGGATCAGACTAAGGTCAATATAGTGTATCATTCCTTGCTAGTCTTCTCTATATATGTTGGAACTGGGTCACTGATCCACTCTCTGCTCACTCTTACACAGATCCAGTGATTCAGATCATTATTATAAAATATCACTTACACCATACTTGCTCACAAACTGCTAACTGCAGATTTCATAGACAATGTTAATTTTAAAAATTGAGGCTTAAATTTTCATTACACTATCAGTCAAAATCCAGTTTGTCACATGAGCTGGAAGATTGTCCTCGATAAACAAAGTGTTTATAGCAAGTGGCTTGATTGGAATGCAATTAATGCTAATACATGTTTTCCCCCACAGCTTCATAAATGTTACATCATGTTGCAGGACACCCTTGTAGTCTACTAGTTTGGTCCACCACTACAAAATAAGACTGTTAACAACAACATCACATTTTTTTAAAATCTTCATATAGCAGATCATATCAAAGTAAAAACCTTTTTTTCATCAAAAGCCACTCATCTATTAATTAAAAAACAAAGCTTCAGGTCAGCTGCATAATTTAAAATGAGAAATGTAATTGCACCTCCTATTTCTTTTTTAATAGATTATATAGAAGTTGTTGAATTATTGTCATTTCTTAGATGTGTGCATTGATTTTCCTTGCTTTATTACATAGTATTTGAAATATTTGAGCTAAAGTTAGGCTATTTTAAGTCCCATTGCTGTCTGTGGGAAAACCTTTAAGTACATTCTTAATATTCCCATTGAAATCGGCATGGCTTAATTTTGGCTCAAACATGCTCATTGTAATTACCTTTACGTTAACAATATCGTTTAATAAAAGGGAGAGAATGTTTGTGTGAAGAGTTTTCTGCAGATAAATTTCTTGTGGGCTATATAAGTGGGAATCTTTGTTTTAGTGGTTGAGAGGTAACGGAAGACTGCTTCTTCATGCTCTGGCTACCTTAGATTTCTCATCTTGCGCCTCCATTGCTGTATCCATTTGTGGCTTATAAAAAAAGCAGATATAGTATCTTGCCTCTTTGTTTTACTCTTTCCATATCTGCATGGAATGGGAAAGGCCTATGCAAAGTTCAAGGCAGTTTAAGACATGCCCTCATTCTCATAGTATGTCACATGTAGTGGATGCAACTCTGGGGCGGGTGGAGGGAGGCTACTGCTTAACACTGTTTCAGGCTGTGCATTAAAAGGGTACGCGTTTAATAACAACCTGCATATTTTAATGTGCATGATATTACTCTGTCTCTACGTAAAATCCATTTCTCGTTACTCCTTTCCTAGGTTCAGAGTCTTCTAGTAGTGTAGGGTCATCCACGGGTTCTCTTTCTCACACCCAGCAGCCTCTTCCAGTCACAGCTCTCAGCCAGCCTTCTCATGGCACATCTGCCGTCTATCCAACTGTCAGCACTAGTAGTTCTCTTTCCTTTGACGGTGGCATAAGTGGGCAAGTGGCGCCTTCTAGCAGTAGCTTCTTTTTGCTTCCCTTGGAAGCGGCAGGCATACCACCTGGAAGTATTCTGATCAACCCTCAAACAGGTTGGTATCCAGTTGTGGATGTCCTTTTTAAAAAGTGTAATACCGTTGCAATGATGTGTGTAAAAAATGTTTTGACATCACAGTGATCTTTTGCCTTTCTTCCCCATTCCCACTTCTCTCTATCTATCTATCTTAATTTTGCAGCAACATGTATTTTAATGCTTCCTTAAAGGCCTTGTTAAAATTGTCCTGATACGGAATGATGTACAAATGGTGTAAAATACTAAAGACATTGACTGACATCCTGATTAAGTACTTGCAAAGAGCAAAAATCAGCTAGCGGACAAAAACGTATAATTGCGCTGAAAACGGGGATTTGCTGACTTGTACTTCAGCACTAGATTGCTTTTGCACAAAGGTTCCCTTTAAACGAATGAGAAATCCTACATCCCAAGCCTGCTTGTGCAGCACAGCAGGCTCCAGACTTAGCGCAAGTTGCTAGCACAACCACTTTGCGCTAGTACAATGTCTTTCTGTGAGCTCTTCTTTAGGATGTCAGCCATAGTGTTTTCAAAGGACATCTTTCTGCTTTCGGGGGAGACTTTATTCATTTGGTGTTTTTAAACACATCTGACATAAAATTTCAGAAATATATTGATCGGGGGCTGCAATTGGATTACAACTTAATTGACTGCTTTTTTCTTCGTAACAAAGTCTCATTGATCTGCCACCTGCTGGTGGTTCATAAAGTGGTCTGAAGACAGATGATATTGTTGAAACTAAGCAATATCTGGCCCTGAGCAGTCTCTTAACCACTTGAAAAACCTGTATAAGCTGCTTTGAACTCCTTGGAGGCAGAGCAGAATATAAGCACAACAAAAATAAATGATTAGGCAAGTGCAACATTTGCAGTGAGTGTATTTATCGGTGCTGATATTGGTCCCAGGACATGGTCTGCAGGTATTGAATGTAGCAGTTCTTGCTGAAACTAAACAAATCTGGGTCTGGTCAGTACCTGGGAATTGTATACACTGTTTTTGAGTTATGTCATGGAAGAAAGGCAGGATTAAGGTTTTGTTTTGTTTTTAATTAATTAAGTACTTGGTCAATTGGTTTTCCCTTGTTAGTTCTTTTCTTTGGTGACCAGGCTAGAGGACTTGTGTATTAGGCTTCATGTGATTTTAAAATGAATTCATCTTAGTACTGATCCCCCTTTTTAAAAAGATGTTCAATGATAACTGTAGTAATAAATCCTAAGAACTGTTGTTCTTTGTTGCCCTGGCACATGAATTGGGTGTTTTTGTTGATAATATATGTTTATGAAACAATGTTATTAAGCAAGTTATAATAATCATATATCCTTTAAAAAAAATAGTGTCAGGCATACAGCTCTTTTGGTTCTTGTGAATCTATATTTCAGTATTGCATTTTGAAAAGAGCCAGTGATCTAAAGCAAGCTTTGGTTTCTGCTGGTAAATTTGCATTTTGCATTTTACATATGTATTTTCCACCCTGGTCCTTCAGGTCAGCCATTCATTAATCCAGATGGCACTCCAGTCGTGTATAATCCTCCTATGCCTCAGCAAGCTGTTAGAAACCAAGTGCCTGGACCTCCTCAGCAGCCGCCTCCTCCTATACCGCCTCAGCAACAGCCAGCAACCAATCACATCCTATCACAGGTGCACACATGAAATATGCTATGCTTGTCACTTTTATCATCTAATTAGAAGAAAATTGTACACACTGTTGGAATGTATTGAGATGAGTGATGCTTTGCGCACAACTAATCTTTTTTAAACTTGAGGGCCAAAGTTTAGCGTAGGAACTGCTGATTTTTCTAAAACAGTGAGATAACTGGTCATGCTTCTGTACATATGTGGTGTTTTGGTTTCTAAATGTTAACATAACAAATTTGTAGTCTTGCTAATGCTGTGTGACATTGTAAAAGTTATGAAGCAAATCACACCTCTTGATAGATGGGGAAATGTTCATTGTTAGATTTTTTACTGTATGTAATCTGAACTTTCTGTTGAATTTCTTTTTAGTTGCACAACTGATTTATTTTTTTAAAAGAGAATTTTACACAAAAAGAAATAGTCCCACTTTCATTTCTTTTTACTCCGTTGTTAACTGTGTATGTTCAACTGTTACTTCTTCAGCCTATCCGACCTCTTCAGCCTTCTTCACAGCCTGTTCAGTTCTCCACAGTCTCTTATCCACCCCCGCTCCTGCCAGTCTCATCTACCCAGCAATATACTGTGGTATATTATCTTCTACTCACCTCTTCTGTGCATGAGATAATCTTTACTAGAATAGCTTGTTGGGGTGTGTATGTCTAATCAGTATTGACTGGCTATAGTACCTAAATATTAGGAAGAGCATAAAAAAGACTTAAGGGGAAAAGATAAGCACATCATCCTAAATTAATGGCAGGTTTACTTGATAGCTAAAATAAGGGGTATGTAAGAAAACTTCTTTTGCTATCACTCTTCTATAGCCAGTCAATATTCATTTTTACTCTTTGACTATTTTATTTATACCTTTTCCCTGGCTGTCTCTTTGTCTAACCTCAAGAGTGTCTTACTGTCTCATCACCCATGAAAGTGAAAAACACTTTACCTGTTGTTGTTTTTTAAACAAGCAAACAAAAAAACAGGTGCCAGAGTTTGTCTGGGTTTTTGTAGTGTTCTTGTTTAGACCTTTGTTGCCCAGCCTAGCTGCATTTCTCAGATGTTTTCAAGCCCCTGTTCCAAGGTAAGGTTCTACTGCATCGGTCTACATGATTTCAACCTCTTCCCTTGGCTTGAATACTGTTTCAACAGCAAGTCTGGTAGGCACCAGTATAATTCTGTTGTGCTGCTACAATCCATCTTGTCAGCTTGCCTTCAAGATAGTTGAGTTATAAAGAACCATTTATTTTTAGAAGGCCTAAAACATAATAGGGTATAATTTTTTTTGTGTTGGGGTTGAATGATATTTCAAGAATATGTTAAGTATTTTCCAGTATCTACCACCGCATCCATGTTGTTTGAAAATGGGCACATACATTTGTGTTGCTGAGGAAGATGTGCATTCATGGGGAGCAAGGCAAGAAAATGTGAAGGTTTTCTTTCATGTCATTACCCCTTAAAACTTACTGAATTCAGTGAAATAAAAGGACATACATATTTGCACATTTTATTGAAACGCATTGGCTGAAATGACAGTTGGCTTGCTTACTGAGGATGCAAGCCTGTTCATGCTTTCATTAATTTAAATCACATTGAACACAGTGGGGCTTGCTGTTCAAATAAACATGTATAGGATTCTAGCTAGTTCAACTAGTAAGGCTAGTTCAACAGAATTAAAAAATTCTTTTGTTATATGTAGTAGGGACAGATTCTAGGTGGACAAAATCTAACCATTAAACAATTTGTTCTGAGTACTGACATTTAATCTTCATAATATATGAAGACTCTCTTGTCCTACTCTTTCCTGTAATGGAAGTTCTCATTAATTAAATTGCATAATTTTGTCTTTAAGTTTCCTAGCCCTTTTGATGATGATATTTTATGACGTTGTTAAAATATGTAGGTACACCTGACTGCAGCATTTGTCTTCTAAATTTGGCAGACGATAAATGGATGTTGTGTTTATTGCTGCAGGTATAAAATAGGAGTATTGTTTGTTGAGAATTCCCCTTACTATTGTTGCAGAGATGTTGCTCTGTCTTAAAGCTATAATTCAATTTAAAAAATAAAAATAAAAATCGACTCCTATAACTAGATATAATACTTCATGCTTAGTAGTGAATTATTTATCAAGAAACTCTGCCTTCACGCACACATTCAAAAAGAGAATAATGGTTACTGTTTTACTTATTTCAGCAAGAAAACCTAGGATCCCAATTTAGCCATATGAGTCTCTCCCGACAGCCATCTGGGGAAGCTGCTGATCCTCATGCCACCATGTTTCAGTCCACGGTTGTCCTCCAGCCTCCACAACAACCTGGTTTTATCATAGCAACTGCCCCTCCTCCACCCCCTCCACCACCACCTGGCCAACCTGTTGCTACTCCTAGCTACAGTGCATCTAGTCACCCTGTCAACCAGCAAGTTCTTCAGCAACAGGGATATATGCAGCAACCAATGCCACAGGTAGTTTTCTCCTTCAAATACTGCCAAACCATTTCAGTCGTCATTCCTGTTCTGGCTTCAGTGAGATAGTTAGATAGTTAGGCTTCATGCTTAAAACATGAAGAAAAGATGGACCTTGTGAGCTTGTTATCAGTAAGCATTGCTCCCCCCCCCCTTTGCAAGTCTAGCACAGTGTTAGAAGTTGAAGAGCATCCATGATGTATCCATGTTTCTTCAGCTCCTCAGAGGACAGTGAAAATGTTTCAATAATTAATGTTCTGCTGTCATATTTTGTTTTATTTGCAATGTATCAGTGCTGCAGTGATTTAGTTTATCAGCAAGAAAACCAGGAAAACTACTGCTTTTGTTCCATAACAATCGTAGCATGCACTAGCCTGTTTTTTGCTCTCCTTGGGGCTTGCACAAGAACTTTCTGCACTAATGATATTTATGTTACCAAATTTATAAACAAGGGATGAAGCTATGGATTTTTTTCCTGCTGCATTATTTCATATAAAAGCAATATATATTTAATATGTGTTAAAATTTCAGCCAGAAGAATATTTTTCAGCAGCTATGCATTTGTCCTGTTTTGCACTAGAGTTTTCTTTATATTCTCTCACTTGAATTTGCTGTCATTCAGTGCATTATGTAGTGTCTGATTTGAAGCATCGGATGGAATCTGATGAATCTTCTGCATATTGCTCCTTTTCAGATACCAGCCTGTTATTGTGCTCCAGGCCAGTATCCACACTCCAGTCAACAGTATCGACCAGTTAATTCTGTTCATTACAACACACAGCAAAACCAGTCACTGCCACAGCCTGCACAGCAGACAGGTTTGTGGTGATTTTCTTGCTTCTTAATTCATGTACTTCTAGAGTGTTCAGGCAGTGGTTGAATATGTTTGTGAAATACTGATTACATCCCCAACTGGTGAAAATGCATTCTTTTTTTAAAATATGCCCAACTTAATAAATTGTAAATGATGAGATGCAAGGAACAGAGATAATTATCTGCTTTGAAAACAAAATAATGGACACTCATTCATTTTGGTTCATCCTTTCTGATGTAAAGAATTTCTAGCAAAAGTCCAAAATCACTGTTCCCCTCATAGGACTTCGGTTGTTTTTAAGTACACGGAAACTGTAGCATTCAAACATTTTGCTATTGCTTGTTTTTATGTGACAAACTGAAGAATTACTGCACTGTATTGCATCCTCAGTAACTGAGATCCTGTGTTATTGTTCTTGTTTTTTGACATTACTTCTTTGCATCGAAAGTTTTTCCTCTGAAAATTTCACAGAGCTATGGTTCTGACTCTTGTCTTTTCTGTATGTTTTTTTCTGCTTTTGCTTGACTCATGTTTAGTCATAGCTGGTAGTTTATTATGGCAGCTCCTAATGTTTTTGGTGGTGGTTCTGGCTTGGCCTCAGCAGTGGGGCAAACAGTAAGCCTTCTTTGGAAGCACCGTGCCTCTGATCAAATTTAAGAGCAGAACAGATAACATCTCGCAGGTCAGGACTGATCCTGCCACCCAGTTCTTCCCATAGACAGCTGACTTGATGGCAGTAGTGACAGTTCACATAGGGTAACTCGGTAGTATTTTTTGTTTGTGATTTGGTCAGCTATTCTAAACAAAGGGTGCTTGAAATTCCACTCCTGTGTAGCTTGCTATGCAGTATTGAGTATTTGCTATTAACAAGTGTTAAGCTGCTTGGGATTGCCGAACTAGTCGAGTTGCATAATGTTTTGGCTCCTGGCTGATGACTTGGTCCCTTTGATCAGCCTTCCCCATTGCCTTTTCCATGATCACACTGAGCAAGATGTCCATGCAAATATGTTGTAGATGTATTTATTTATTGTATTGTTACATTTATATACCGCCTTTCATTAAAACAATCCCAAGGCAGTTCACAGAAAAATTAAAACAAGACTATAAAAATACACAATATATGAAGCTAAAATATAAAAACACGAGTCTGACTAAAAATTTAAAATACAAGCATAAAATAACCGTACAATATACAAATACAAAATACAAAGAAGCAGCAGCAGAGACAATCATATAAAAGCCTGGGTAAAAAGCCAAGATTTAACAGGCTTTCTAAAAACTGATGGAGGAGTGAAAAGCCACCAGGAGAGCATTCCAGAGTCTGGGGGCAGCAACAGAGAAGGCCCTGTCCCGAGTACATGACAGCCAAGCTTCCCTCATTGTCGGCACCCAGAGCAGAGACAAGATGACCTTGTCAAGTGGGCAGCAACCTTTGGGAGCAGGCGGTCCCTTAGGAATCCAGGGCCCAAACTGTTAAGGGCTTTATAGGTCAAAACCAGCACCTTGAATTGGACCCGGAAACAAACCGGTAGCCAGTGCAGCTCTTTCAAAATGGGTGTGATGTGATCCTAGCGGGCAGCTCCAAATAAAATCCTAGCTGCCGCATTTTGCACTAACTGCATGTTCCAGATATTCTTCAAGGGCAGACCCACGTAGAGTGCGTCACAGTAATCCAGCCATGACGTGACTAAGGCATGGGTAACTGTGGCCAGATCTGCCTTCTCGAGAAAGGGATGCAACTGGCACTCTAGCCAAAGCCGTGCAAAGGCACCCCTAGCCACCGTCTCCACTTGAGCTTCTAAAAGCAGAGCCGGGTCCAGTAATACCCGCAAGCTGCGTACTTGCTCCTTCAAAGGGAGTAAAACGCAATCCAGAACTGGTAGGATCTCCTCATCCCGATTGGCTCTCCCGTTGACCAACATTACCTCCATCTTGTCTGGATTCAGTCTGTTTATTAGCCCACATCTGACCCATCACGGCCTCCAGCCTCCGATTCAGGACATCCACTGCCTCCCTAGGATCAGGTGACAAGGAGAGATAGAGCTGCGTGTCATCGGCATATTGCTGACAACTCAGTCCAGGTCCCCAAATGACCTCTCCCTGCGGTTTCATGTAGATGTTAAACATGAGGAACAAAACAAAACCCTGCGGAATCCCACAGACCAATGGCCACAAAGCAGAGCCATAGTCCCCCAGCACCACCTTCTGGACCCTCCCCCCAAGAAAGGACCAGAGCCACTCCAAAGCAGTATCTCCGATTCCCATACTCAAGAAGCAGTCCAGAAGGATACCATGGTCAATGGTATTGAATGCCGCTGAGAGGTCCAGCAGAACCAACAAGGACGGACTCCTCCTGTCTAGTTCCCGGTGCAGGTCATCTACTAGAGCAACCAAGGCAGTTTCAGTCCCATATCTGGGGTGGAAGCCAGATTGAGAAGGGTCCAGATAATTTGTATCATCCAAGACCCTCTACAGCTGGAACGCCACCACACACTCTATCACCTTGCCCAAAAAGGGAAGGTTAGAGACAGGTCTATAGTTGTCTGGGTTGGAGGGATCAAGGGAGGGCTTTTTAAATAATGGTCTTACCATCGCCTCCTTGAGGCATGATGGCATCCTGTCCTCCCTTAACGAAGCATTTATTATAATCTCCAACCATCTGCCCATACCCTCCCTGGCAGCTTTTATTAGCCATGAAGGGCACGTGTCAAGAGCGCACAATGTCACCCACACACTGCCCAGGATCTTGTCCACATCCTCAGACTGCATTAACTGAAAAGAATCGAACACAATAGGACCAGATGGTATCAGAGGCATGTCTGCCAGAACTGCCAAAACTCTGGAGTCCAAATAATTACGGATGCGAGCAACTTTATCTGCAAAGTGACACAAACTGATCACAATGGGCTGTACATGATAACTCCCCCTTTACCTGGTGGGTTATGTGGAGCAATGTCTTTGCTACACGAAACAGCTCCGCTGGTCTGCACTGAGCAGATGCAATGGAGGTGGAGAAGAAATGTTTCTTTGCCGCCACCACCACCATGGACTAGTCCCTAAAATGGGCTGTAGCCTGTATTTGGTTGGATTCGTCACGACTCTTCTTCCAGCGTCGTTCTAGCCATCACCCTAAGCTCTGAGGAAAACCAAGGAGCAGAACGGGCTCCACCAAGCCAGAGAGGGCATTTAGGAACAACTGTATCAACAGCCTGGGCTGTCTCTCCATTCCAGAGATTTGCTAGGGCTTCAACAGAGTCACCAGCTCTGGACACTGGAAACTCCTCGAAGGCCGTCTGGAAACGAAGCAGATTCATTACTCTCTGGGGGTGGACCATTCTAATCAGTCCACCACCCCTGCAGAGGGCAAATGGAGCAGTCATATAAAAACCCCACCAGATGATCTGTCCATGACAAAGGAGTTATCTCAAACTTCCCCACCTCCAGATAATTTATTCCCTGGTCGGCAAAAACCAGATCCAGAGTATGTCCTGCCATGTGGGTAGGGCCCGATACCAGCTGAGATAGGCCCATGGAGGCCATGAAATCCTGAGCTGCTCCCACTAGGGGGGCCTCAGCATGGACATTGAGATTGCCCAAGACAATAAGCTTGGGGGAACCCAAAGCCACCACTGAGACCACCCCTGCCAGCTCAGGTAGAGAGACTGAAGTACAGCCGGGTGGTTGGCAGAATCCCCAGCCTATCTTGGAGGCCCACCCTCAAGGACAAACACTCAAAATTCTGAGACTGCTTGACCAGGCACCTGGAAATGGGCAAGGTCTCTCGATAGATGTAGGACCAGATGTAGGATATAGTGGGCATTATTCGTATGTAGTGGGCATTGATAGATGTAGGATGTAGTGGGCATTTTTGGAGGTTGGGCACTTGCAAAGGGCCTGGGGCCATCAGAAGACACACAGCTCAGCCTGGAGGCCCTTGGCCAGTACCCAACTTGGTTTAACAGAATGGGTTGTAGCAGAGCATTTTGCACCAGCTGCCACCACCATCTCTTTTAAACAACTATGCAATGCATTCATCCCATTGCTGTGTGACTCAGCAGTTGCATTGCATTGTTTAAAAGAACTGCTGATGACCAGTGTGGCTGCCACAAAGCATGCTGCACCACTGGCACTCAAGTAAATCTTCCCCAAACCCTGATGGAGGTTTTCCAGGGTAATAGCAGCGTTGCAGACTATCAGACAACCATTGTGGGGGTGGGGGGAGCACAGAACCTGGCTCCAGGACCCCCTGACAGCCTGGTTCCAAATCTGCAGTACAATGTGGATATAGATGTTACTCAGCAGTGCAGTGCCTTCCTCTGAGATGTATTTTGCATGTTGATCAAAGGGCATAAATAAGTTTGTTTCTGAGGAGTTCATCCTGAAATTGACAGTTTATCCCAGTTTCCTGCTTTACAGACTAGTTCAGAAGCTTCTGGAACAGTCAAAGCTCTCCCAGTAAATTAAGCCAAAGCTACTAAAATATGAAAGTCAAGTTTTGTATTTTGCTTAGATTTATGCCAGTTTTAGGCAGCTGTTTTTTTCATCGTGTTTGGAAGGAGGCCTGGAGATGAGATTCCCCCCCTCTGTGCAGAATCCAAAGCGTTCCAGGGCAGTAGTGCAAAATGTGAGAGCTTGAAGTGCACCTCCTAGCTGATCCTGCTAAGAAATGTAGAATGAACTAATCTGAATGGGAATTGTTGTCCATCACCCTGTTCAGTGACCTGTGGACTTTACTTTGCAACATTTAAATATTTTATTCAGAGCCTAACAATTTTGAATTATATTTGTGTTTTTGTGGTATGTATTAACAAGTGTGGTGTTGCATGTGTCCCTGTGACAAACCAGACAATGGTATGTGTAATATTTTGTGGGCTAGGTTGGCTTTATTCATGAGCTGTTGGATTCGGGGCCGTAACACTGTCTGAGAGGGTTACATTTCTCACAGTGAACCGGTCTCTTTTTCAGCTGCTTTCTGGCTTCCTTTTTAAAGAGGTTTCAGGTGTGTCTTGTCATGAATTGTTGCTTTCTGATCAAGGAGCATATTCTTTTCACCCTTAAAAAAAAATCAGCAACGTCCTTTTAAATAGATGGCACTAGAAATCTCAGGAAGGCAACGTTAAGGAGTGGCCGTGTGTGCAAGACCGTCTTGAACAGGCTTCTGCCTCTGTGGTCTATTGTGTGTGCCCTGTGCTTTTATAATCCTGCCCTGCTTGAGATTTCCATTTAGTGAAACTATATGTTCCTTTCTATTTAATTTATGTATGAGATGTGGATCCTGCTGCACAAGCATTTTCATTATTGGAAGAATATAAAGTTTCAGAATTACAGTTAGTTATTTGCGATCTCTAAATTCTGAGAAGCAAAGGTTTTTAACTTACAGTTTGATAGAACTGCTGTAGAATAAAACCATCTGTTTCAGCAGGTGCAGTTTTCTCATTTTCTTGCTGACTGCTATATTTCTTTCATGCTACTTGGTATGCTGAGGTGAAATAGTGAAACTAAAAATAGAAATGTGCTTTGGAACCCCATGGGGCAGCATGTTAGCAGTCAATTTATATTGTCCTAGTTCTTCTCTCAGCATGGGAAATTGATTTTGCTTCATCTGTGTGAAAGTGCCAGAAGACACTGAATAATTTTCACAGCTACACTGCAGTCCCTGAGAAATGAAAATTTTGAAATTGCAGCACTTTATAGATTCTGTGTGTGCATCCGTCATACATACTGTTGCTTGATTTCTAATGCTGTTGTTCACAGCAGCAATTGGTATTTTACCTTGAATAGTTCATTGGATGGCCAGATATATTCAGGCATATATCTTATTGGAAAATATTTGCAAGGCTGTTGAGAGGAAACTGTATTAAAGGTTTGAAGTAAATCTTTGTTTTGTTCAACAAAACAAGATTGGGTAGAGGATGCCATTTAAATCTAATTTTTTCAGCAATACAGATTCAAACCATTTTCCACTTGCCTTTTTAGTTTTGTTTCTTAATATTAGATCATTGACATCTGTTATGCTTTAGTTCTAAATACTTTAACAGGGAGTCAGTCCTATTCAGCTCCTTCAGAATTTGACCATTTCGATTCAACTTTCCTGAACACTGCATCATTTATTTTCTTGGTGCATGCTTATAATCTTCATAAGCAAATAAAGATGCTGATCGACAGAATGTGGAATTGCATCAAATACCTAAAATAAGATACTTTTTAATGCCATAGAAACCGCCTTTTGGTTGTTACATTCATATTTTTGATAAGTAGACTTCTCAGTAATGCTGTGAGGTACATAGACAAGAATTAATAAGGGCTCCACTCACTTATACTGTAGAATTCCATTCCTTTCAGGTTTCGCCCTACCAAAAAAGGTAGCAACAGTATACATATATTGTTCTAGGTATAAGATAACATGACGGGGAGGGCAATTGAGTGATCATCCACTGGCCCCCTTCCAGCGTTGAGTCTATATCCACATGTGAGCCTGATGCTCTTCCAAGTTAATAGATATACTCATCTCATGCTCAGACCTTGTGCTTAATGCAGTTTAGGTGGTGCCATGCCATACTAATTCTTGACAAAATGAATGGACTATAAATAAAGATGACAAAAATGGGACTGAGATTGTTAGGATTTGAAATTCTGCTCTGGACTCAGTCTTGTGAAGCTGCACAGAGCAAATATACACATTTCGCATCTGTTGTTATTGCTTGAGTGGGGTGTGCATCATTGTTTGTTCATAACAGCCTATGAGTCTTCCATGCCTGAATTATCATCGAATTTAAGTAACAAGAAGTTGCTACTTATTCAGTTATTCCGTAAGTGCTTCACTACTAATAATATTGCTATTGGGTGAGACATCTTTTTTGAAAAGGCTTTCTAGTAATAGTCCAAATTTTCAAAATCACTTGTATTTCTTTAATTACAAAACTATGAAACTGAAACATAAGTATAATTTGCCTCCGCTGTACCAGCAGAATTGCATTTTCTGTTTTGTGGATGAACAGAATTGCCATCAAAATGGAATCTTTTGCAAAAATCAGTTGCCATTTATAAGGATCAGGGGTGGTAATTGCACTTGGGGTCATTCCACAGAGAGCTAAAGCTGATTGCTGAGCTCTGTCAATCTGTCCTGTTTATACAACAGCTGCAGCCTTTCCTGTACATACAAATTAGAATGTGTAACTTCAAAAATAGTGCATGGGGAGCTCTGGAGTGTAGTCCTTTCCAGCACTTTCCCCATACAGCTTTCCAAACTAGCCTTGGAGTGCAGCAGGGCTCCATTCTCTTTAAGGGATCCTGGAACCAGTAGAGAGTCAGTCTTCCACTGGAGGTGTGTATTGTGAATTGCATAGGCCTTGTATCTTAGACCTAGTTGTTCCTGAGGTGGTACACTTATATCTGTTCTGTACAACTTCACACTGTAAGTGGAGGTTCAGATAACTAAATATTCCTGCGCACAAATAAATCCCTGTACACGATACTTCAGAAATTGGGAGGAAGGGTTCTTGTTGAGCATTCCTTCTGGCACTTTGTATGTACAGGGAGGTGTGTGTGGTTTTGAAAAGGAGTGTTCAATCATGTGGGCCCCCACCTGTAACTTGAGGTGGTGCAATCCAGGCACAGACTTGCTATCTAGGTGAGAATGGGCTACTGCTCTCTCCCGACAGCTGTGAAACTTTAGGAATGGTATGTGTCACTTCCTAAAAGTTACTAAGCTGTGTTACAAAGGTTAACTTTCAAGATTTATAAATCACGTTTCCCCACATTGTGTGCTGTTAAGATCATGGCATCTTGGTTTTTTATGTATTTAGTGAATTCCCCATCAACAAATATTTCCAGGGCAATTCATGTAAAAGAAAAAAATGATAAAACCAGAAAAAAAAATGTACAATAGAACAAAAATTGGTAAAATAAAACAGCAAGATGAGATATTTCATCCAACATTAACATATCAGACCTAAACGTTTTATTTCAACAGATGTTGAAAGGCCTGGGGAAATGGAAATATATATTTTGCCTGGTATAAACCAGACTGCAACATAGGCACCAGGTCTACCTTCCTGGAAAGAGATTTCCATATGCAGAGCACCACAACCTGAGAAATCCGCTCCGCAGTAGTCACCCTCTAATCCTGGACAGATTTTTGTCATCTTAAACAAAATTGCAGTCTCCTATTAATTCTAAAATTCTCCGCTCCTACTGATTGGATATTTAGTAAATTATAGGTGCTATTCCAAGAAAAATGGAATTGCATGGGATGAGTGTTCAATAAATATAATGGGTGGTGTGTCTCTTGTTATCATGGGATCGGGATTGGATGTCTGCACTGATTCTTTCATCTCCCCTTCCTCCTTTTAGGATTCAAACTTGGCCCTCATTTCCATATTAGAGTTCTTTTGCAAAAATTATTTATATACTTACAATGTTCTTTATGTGACACTTAAGGGATCTTAGTAGTAGAATTCTGTATCTTCCATGGGTGGCAGATATTGGCCCAAACATATCTGTAACGCATCTCCCCTAATCAGTGTTCTCTCTAACAAGGATTCCCAGCTGTTGTTGACTACAGCTCCCAGAATCTCCAGCTGCAGTGGCTTTTGCTTGGGGATTCTGGGAGTTGTAGTTAACAACAGCTGAGAATCCCTGTTAGAGGGAACACTGCCCCCAACCCTTTTTTCCCTCAGGGAAGCCACACACAACGATGATTTAAAACTGGTTTCGTTATTTGAGATGGAGCCTATGTTTTGTGTTCTGTACTTCTGGGGCTTCTCTCAGACACATGTAAATAAGGCAGCATGGTTGTCCAAATGAAACCCCTGCACGAGAAATCACTTTCATATTGAACAGCAAGTTATTGGTGGAGGTTATAGCCACTGTGGTGTGTAAGTGTTTGCAAAACAAAAGCAAGTTACAAAATATGTGGTAGTAATGAATAGCATACTCTAAAAGGAGCAGAGGTTTCCATTTGGGAAGGATTGATGTAATTCTTAGAGCCTTAATATCTGCATCTTCCAAGCTTGTTACATATATCTCCTTTTTAAAACTGGGTTGCCCATGGCAGTTCATCACATTCCATGGCCTTCTGGGTTGATTCTCACTACCAGGAGATATGTAGGAAAGGTTGAATGGCAAATTAATAGTAGAGTTTTATCCTGTCGTGGACATTGGATTGTTCCTCTGCCATCCATGAATCTTATGTCATTAAAAGATGCCTTCAGGCAGGGGCTCACAAATTGCCCGTTAATTGTTTGTGGCTCCCCACCCCGCACATATGCAAAGGATTTGGGAATGATATTTTCTCTTGCTTTATGACACGAAAATATTAAAAACAAGAATTCCACCGAGTCCTTCCTTTCATTTCTGATGTGTGGAAGAAAAGTAGTTGCACAACAGAAATGTTTAAATAGAAAGAACAAGGGTTAGAGACTCCCTTTTTCTTCCTCTCTGAAATTGAGAGTATTTTTAACCCAAAATGTTTTGTTCTCTAAAGGAGCCTGCTCCCTGATTGGCTGTTATAGAGCAGAACTCTGGGGCAAAAGGAAAGGAAGCTGGGCCATTGGTGGGTCTGGGAAGAAAGAATTTGATTTCAGGAGGATATGGAGTCTAATTTAATTTGTTCATAAATAGTTAGAATAGCAATCCAACCCATCTCTTGTCACATATCTAAATAGTATTTATGTGTGATCAGTTGCTCCAGTATGTGGATGGGAAGGCACCTTCAAACACACATTCTATTACAAGCAATGCAGTCTGTGACATCTGCATAAAGATTTGCATCCAATTTATGGCCACGTTTCTTGATCCAGCAAGTAACACATGGAAGCAGACTTCATGTGCAGATCACCTTATCTGGGATGGGGGTTGAAGTATTCTGGTAAATGAATGTTCCTGCCTCTTCTCAGTCCAAGTAATGTTATCCAACTGGCATTGGATTCAGATGGTTGAGAGGGTGAAGTAATATTTATTGGTTTGTAATGTGTACTCATGGTTGCAGAACAGTTTGCAGAATGCTGAAGGACAGAAGGCAGAGAAAATAGTTGGGTTCAAAACCGCATGGTTTTATACACTAGACATTCTAACTTGTAAGAGAGCTGAAGAACAAAGAAGTTGTAGAGCAGTTCAACATGGCACATAACTGTAAAATTTGCCATGTTAATGAAAATGAAGTGCTAAGTGTTAAGTGCATCTAACTGAAGTATATGAACCAATGATATGTTTCTTCTGAAATTCAATTTGTCTTCAAGCTTAGGGTTATTATCATTGTTTCCTAACAGTATTTTGGAGGGAGGAGGAACTTACTTGTCTGAACAGAACTGTCTTGTGTATCTGTGGTGCCCTTTAGATGTTATAGCAACAGCGCGGGAACCACTCTTTCATGTATGCATCCTGCAGTGCTGCTGTAACATTTAAAGGGCAATTACACAAGCCCTTACCATACAATTGTTTGGGTTGTGCAGCAGTTGTGGGAAAGGACTTGTGTTGGTGGCTTTGCCCACATAATGGTGGGCCTTTTTTAATGGTACAGCAACATTGTACGATGAGCCCACAGAAAAATGGCATCTGCACTGTTGCTGTAACATCTAAAGGAGGCCCAGGTATGAATTGTCTTTAGAATAACACATCAAGGTATATATATTTGTATAATTGCAGGTTACCAAGTTATGCCTAACCAGCAGCAAAACTACCAGGGTTTAGTTGGCGTCCAGCAATCTCAAAACCAAAACCTAGTCAGTGGCCAACCCAACAATATTGGAAACCAGATCCAAGGTGTAATTGTCTCGTATCCTCCTGTGCCATCTTATCAAGTAAGTATAATTGATCTTTATAACACTGCAACTGCTAAAATAGAATTGTGATTTTCTGAACTTTGATATGATTACCAGTTAGAAGTATGAAGATTCTGAATCAGGAACATTACAAATGTACTCCGCTTGCTTTCTTAGTTGACTGTATAGCCACACACCAGGAACTACACAATTTTGTTTAGATTTCACTGTTCTCCATTTAAATTGAAGTTTTAAATTTTGGATAACTGGTAAAAATTTGCCCTTTCACCCTCAAGAGATTTCCTAGAACATTACTAAAAGCTATTATGCTTGCTGTTTTCAGAAAGGCCAAAGTGAGATATAAGCCTGTTCAACTATTACCATCCAGGCATTCAGTGAATGGGGGTGGGGAGAGACATGGCAGCAGCCATGGCAGCTCTGCCCCAGCTTTGTACATTAAAAGAGCTCTGCTCAGGTGCTTAAGGAGCATCTGGGACTGGAGGGTGGAGCCTGCTGCTGTCATGCCACCATCTTCATGCACTCATTGTATGCATGAATGGTAAGAGCTGCACAGGACTGTGGTACTTGATTTGCTTCTTGAGTAGATTTATTGTATAGGTGTAACTGGCATTCACCTGCCACTTTTCCACAGAAGCACTAATGTCTGTTTCCAGTTACTAAATTATTTATCTTTCAGTAAGAGAGAACTGATCACTGCTGCTCTTCCAATGAAATGCTTAATGAGCATATTGACTTGACAGAAGCATTTTGTCTGTCCTGTGTTTGAGCTGCAGCATTTCAGACTGCAGATGGGAACTCATATGACTGTATTCCCTGCACAAAATTAGATGTCCTGGAGAAGTCAGGCTAGAATTCTTCTCCCTGACATGTTTTTTTTACATGAAGGTAATTACTTTGTATGCAAAAAAATTTCAATCATATGAGCCCCCACCTGCAGTCTCAAATATTACAGCCCAGTCTTAACTGTGTCACCTCAGTGAGAACTAGAATGCTAGTTAAATCTCATTTTATTTTTTGTTTGCTACTTTTGTTTTTTTGCAGCATGAAGCTGCTCTGTGTGTGTGTGCATGCGCGCGCATGCACACAGACATCCACCATGTTAAAAAAACACGTTGTTAGAAACCTTAATGTACTTCCAATCCTTAGGTTTCAATGGCTCAAGGTTCCCAAGGAATGTCCCAGCAGACATATCAGCAACCAGTTGTTATTCCTAGTCAGTCTAATCAAGGCCTACCCACATCAGGAATGCCAGTTTACTACAGCGTCATTCCATCTGGACAACAGAATAATTTAAGGTGAGTCTAACCTGATTGTAGCCTGATTCAGACATGATCCAAAAGGCCTGTTGTAGCCTTGTGCAGCGGGGCAAAGGGGAAGGAAGTCCCGCCCCTGCCTAGTCACTCACCCTCGCACCCTGCCATTCACCGTTAGGACAAGCTCATCTGAAGAGCGAAGAGCCCTCCCCGTGAGGGCAGGCACATCCGTGATTACAAGCATGAATCAATCCACCCTCACAATCATGCATGTGCCTGCCATCAAGGGAAGGGCTCTTCCCTCTTCAGTCAAGCCCCATCATAACCATGGGCAGTGGAGCGCGCAGGTAAGCAGCAGGGGCAGCACTCCCTTGGCCCTGCTGTACACGGCTGCAATAGGGCTTTTTAGTAACGTCTGAAGGAGGTTTGTCTCTTAACACAACTTTACACATGGATGAGCTTGACTTTTATGTACCCAAAATAGAATTTGGTTTTGTGACAATATTTTATTTTATATCTAGAAGGAAAGATATTTGTCATTATAGTGAAACATATTTGTAGCTAGACGGACTGGGTGTGAATATTTTTTGCCTGAGCTCAATTTCCTTTGCCCCCTGGCTCCTTAGTTCCACATCTCCTGCCTTTTTGTTAATGCTGCTACTCCATGCATCTCTTCTCTGGTTTCTTGAAAACCATTTATTGCACTCAAAATAAATTGTACTAATTATGCAAATAAAAATGGGGGGGGTCCCCTTAAAGTGTAAAGATTTACAACTTGCTGTCCAAGTCCTCCTGGGTTCCCAATGTGACTTATGTTCCATGTCCAACACTAAAATAAAGCCACCTTAAAACAGTACTAATTTGAACTTAAAACTTCCACCATGCAAATCAAGCTACATAGGAAAAACCTACCTTGGCACCCTTCCAGTGACCTGAAAGCCTTGCTTAAATAGGAGACTCTTCAAAGAAAGTTTGTGAAGGAGTTGACCAGTGTAGACAGGAAGACAGGAAGTTCTGGTTTGGCATTAGTTAAATAGATTTAGTGACGATGAGAGCAGTAGTTGCATCATGTACTTCAGAGGAATATAAATAATTACTCCAACAGGAATTTGCCACACTTGTACATGACCCATATGTGTATCTGTGCTTTTGGATTATCTTGGGGGTATTGGCTCAAAACCAAACTTATAAGCATGAATAACAAGCAGACCTCGGACTAGACGGAGGCAAAACTATGTTGGAGTACCTTGAAGAAGCAAACATATTATGAGGCAGGCCTTTGGAAAACCAAGTTTACTTTATATAAAGCAGAGGCACATTGTAGAATGTGGTCATTGGCAACCCTGGTATAAGTGTGGTTGCACAGGGGTAAAGGCTAGCAAAGGAAGCAGTGGGTTTTCCAAGGGAATCAAGTGCAGGGTTAGCACGTGGCAAGCCCATACAGAGAATGGCCCAGCCTCAGCAGTTCCATTCCAAGGAACAAGGATTTTGCTTTGAAGTCCACGGTGGTTCTCAGGCAGTCAGGTACACAATTAAATCCTTGCAGGCTCACACAGAGAGTGACTCAGGGACTCTTAGTTCCAAGGCAGTCTTGTGCAGGTTTTCTCATGGAAAGCCCACACAAGGAACACTCAAGGATAGTGATCTCAGCAGGTCTGGACTCTGTAGTCCAAGTACTTGCCAGTCAAGTGATTTATCTAGGGGAAAGGGTTTGGGCACAGAGGCTCAGCCAGGCAGTCTTCTGGGAAGCAGAAGGCAGCATTTGTGCCACCAATCTTCCATGACAAAGACTCCAGAAACTGTAGCCCTAAGGTCCAAAAGCAAAAGACCTTACTGCTGCAAGATTTCCAAAAGGGGCGTAGCTACGATCGAACAGGGTGGGTGCGGGACACAAATGTTCCTGGGCTCCTGAAGGAGGAGTCCCTGTTGGCTGGGTGACAACCTGCTCTTCTCCTTGCACCCCTCTGAAGAAGAAGGGTGGGCAGGGACCATCTTCACTTTGCATCCCAGGGCCCACTCCATCATTGCTATGTTCAGTGGCATAACATGGGCCCAAGTGTCTTGGAGAGTGTCCCGGACCTCTGCCGTCTTGCCTTGCCCTTCCGCCTCTGCAAGGACAGCGGCAGAGGAGCTAAACAGCTTGCCAGCAGCGTGCGAAAAACGAGCAGCAAAGTGGCAGCAGGTATATGTGTGCCACTTCCTGGCTGGCTTTTTGCATGCTGGACAGCGGTGTGCTGTTTAGTTCCTTCAGACTCCCAGAGGAGCCTTTAAAAGTAAAATGCTGTGGCACCTATGATGCTGCGATGGTCTGGGCTTGGCCCCAGACCTTTTGGGGGCATTGCAGCACCCCTGGCTATGCCCTGGTCCTCAGAGGAAGCAAAACTTAGGAATACAAAGGGAAGGTTCCAGCGTGTCACCTAAAGGGAATGTGTGAATGGGGCAGCCAGTATTCAGATAGGTCCCAGAACAAAAGGGCTCTTTTGTGTTGAACCTAATTAACTACCTGGGCAGTGGGCACTTGTCTTGATTGCATGGCAGGGTGGGGCTGTTTAGGTATTCAAGAGTAAATTTTTGTTCAAGGCCCCAGTTTGCTTTGCTTTGAATTCTGGCCTCATTAGGTCTGCAAGGAATTTCAGACTAGGTGCTTTACCTTGTCTGAGGTAGTTCTCCACCAGTTCAGATTTTTCATGACCCAGATTTTTTTATGCTACCAGGTGCCTGTCTATGCATGTTCCAACTCATCCTTTTGGGTCAGAAAGGCCAAAGTTTCCAAGATTGGACAGATGCTGCCTGGCAGTAATTTTGTCCAGGATTTTCTCACTGTGTGACAAGCAATAAGCTAAGATTTATTTTTGACCTCTTATTCCTTTGAACACAGTGGATAATGGCTCTCCTCTTGTTCTTGCTTTTAAATATTTCCAGTCCTTAATCTTGCTGGAGTAAGCTGGTTAAAAGTATTACCTGGTTATAAGCAGAAATAAATATTTCAAATTCTTATAGTGCATGTGGATTGCCTTTAAGCACTTATACTTTAACACTAGTAAACTTGTCATTTTCTGTTTTTTATCCTCAGTCTGCTTGGCTTTGAGCATATATATCTCACTGCTGGACTACCTGTTGTATCACAGATAAGATGTGAATAGTAGGACATAGGGATGTGCACAAAACTGGTTTTGACAGTTTGGTTCGAATCCAAATCAGATTCAAACCATCTCAACTTGGTTTGGGTTCAGGTTGAACTGGACCCGGTTTGGTTCGACCACCGAACCGGTTCAGAGCTCTACTGGTAAAGGGGAATCTGGTGAGGATTCTCCTTTACCAGTAAAGGGGAAGAGGGGCTTCCCTAAGGATAGAGTGGGTGGGAGGGGAGTCATTTAGTACTTAAAAGCCCCATTGGTGGCAGTGGCTCCCACCCCTGCTGGCCTCCCCCAGAGTAGCCAAGGTCACCGGCATCCAGGTTTGGGCCTCTGCACATGCATGGAGACCATTTTTTGTGACCTCCACACATGCGCAGAGGCTGCTAAAATGGCCTCCATGGGTGTTCAGAGACCTGAACCAGGCCGGAGAAGGCCTGAACTGGGCTGCCACCAGCCCTGGCTACTCTGGGGGAGTCTGGCAGGGTGGAGGAAGCTGCCCCTGTGGCTGCCACTGCCAGTGAGGCTTGTAAGTGCTAAATGATTCCCCCCCACCCTTTCTACCCTTAGAAAAGCCCCCCCCCCCGCCCCTCTACTGATAAAGGGGAGTCCAAACTGGAATAGAGCTCCTAACCAGATTGGTTTGAACCGGGTTCAAACTCAGCCTGGCTAAGGCTGGTCCGATTCACCCCCAAACGTGTTGAACCAAGCTGGTTCAACATCAAGCCTGGCTCAGACCAAGCCAGCTTGCATACCCCTAGTACAAAAGTCTGGAACGTTCCTTTAAAGTAAAAGAATTAGCTATTTGTGGGCTAGAATGATAAAGGAGAAGTGGCTATGTAGTGGAAATCACAGAGCTAAGCCATTTGAGGGTAGGAAGGAAGCTGTGAAAGATACAGGAACCATGTATGATTTCTAGGACGCACTGCCTTAGAAGTTTGCTTTTGGTGGGGTGAGGTGGGGGAGGTTTTTGGAATGTGCACTAGGCATCTGTGTCTATGCTGTGTAACTCACATGTGCACTGAGATCTCTAGGAACTGAGATCAGCTCTATTTAGGGTACAAACAGATGTACCTCACTGGGTGGTATCCAGCCCTCTAGTGCAAGATGCATAATCATCAGAAGCTCCTTCTGCTTACGGAAGAAGTTGTACCTACACAGGGGTCCTTCCGTGAGCATCTCTACTTTCACTCTTGGAAGGAGCTTCTGCGTATGGGAATGGCAGTTGCTGCACCAAAGGTTTGAAAGCCATCCCCACTATATGGTCTCTTTTCCTTCAATGAAGAGAGCCAAGACCACCACCACCATCCCTGCCCTCTTAACACATTTGACAGACATACTTGCCAGCAATTTGAAGGCTAATCCCAGTTGTCCTCCATCAAGTGGACTGTCCACCTTTTTAAAAGTGCTGGATCAAAAGGGAAATAAAATTTAAGAGTAGCAAAATCATCCAGATATGTAACATCACAAATTGGTGCGTGCGCGCACACACACACTCCCCAGTCAGCACAGCCAGTGAACATTGCTTACAGACGAATTCTGCTACAAAAATGGCAGAAAACATTTTCCAAGCTCAAGCCTGGCTTGGGAATTGTACTTCTGTATACTGTATAATGTGGTTAGTGAATTCCTGCAGCAGCTTAAATGCGCAAAAATTGTAGACTTGTATGCGACCCTAGTTTCCTGAAAAGAATAATTTGGCAGGCATCCCAGAGCAAACAGGCAAATGCAAGAAGTCATTCAGCTGGTTTTGTGTTCCCCTCTAAGTTTGTAGGTGGCCTCTCCTAGCTTGTGTGATTTTGATGTGTTCCAGTGAATTGAAATCGTGGGGAGCGGTGGGGGGGGGAGTCACCCACCCCTTTCAAGTTTGTTGGCTTCAAATAACCTTTGATCTGGGCCCAAGCCCACAGTGGTGCTGTCACAACTTGCTTTGAGTTTGCATTTGACTTGCATGACAGCATGCCATTATCCCAGCAGTCTTTAATGTATGCTGGCTTGCTCCTGGTTCCTTATTTGTAAATGTTAACTGTTTAATAACAACAAAATGTGGAGGATCAACTTGTGTCTGAGTATAGCTACAGAAGTGTTGATGGATTTATTAATTTTGCAATCCATTTTGATCATGATGATGGGGTAAATTAGACTGAAGCCATTTTAAGAAATTGTATTTTGGGTGAGGGGAGTCTTGTAATGTGACTATGTTCACAAACTGCCCTCTTCGAAGCTTGTCATTTGTAAGGCTAATTAATTGTGATGCTATACAAAGCATAGCAAATCTATGTTGTGTTTAAATCTGATATTGATGCAATATGTGTACAGCTCAAATTCTACTCTCATTTGCACCACTACAAAGGAAATGGTGATGTATACAATTTGAATTGACAGCAAGCTGTGGTTGCTACACCTGATTTATTTGAAGAAACATTTAAGAACTCCAGAGAAGAATGACAGTTCCAGCAATATTCAGAATGCAGCTGTTGTTTGCAGTTCTATAATTTATAAAATCACCTTGATGGTTGTTTTAATACACCATATGTTGGTTTCCTTTTGTGCTGTAAGAGACAAAAAGATACCTAAGCAGCATCTCTAAAGCCCTATTCAGACATGTTGTACATACATACAGCTGTCCGTAGACCTGCACGTGTTTTTGTGTGAATGACTGTACTCTTAAATCATTTTAAAAGTCAACCTGAATACAGGCCTGCCCGCAGCAAGCTAGAGATTGCTGATTCAAATCCCCACTGGTGTGTTTCCTAGACTATGAGAAACACCTATATCGGGCAGTATCAATATAGGAAGATGCTGAAAGTCATACTGTGCTGGAGATGGCAATGGTAAACCCCTCCTGTATTCTACCAAAGGCAACCACAGAACTCTGTGGTCGCCAGGAGTCAACACTGACTTGACGGTGCACTTTACCTTTAAGTGCAGGGTACAGATATAAAGTGTATTACTATATGTGTGTTGAACATAATGTGTAACAATCTGTTCAATACTGTATAGATTTTACATACATTAAACAGAATATGCAAAGAAGTCTGAGGTTTATTCTGTAGTTGCCTCAAATCTAAAGTTTCTCTTTTTTACTGCATATCACATAGAGCCCTACCTTAAGACATTAATAAGCGCTTTTCTACTTATCATCCCACTGGTTTCTGCCTCAGAGTGAATTAATCTAATTTTGAGGGAGAAAGAAAACATTGTAATAATTCCATAAGGATAAAGGAGAGTGCCAGATCATTATTAAGCAGTATCTGTAGGCAGGACTGCATGTATTATATGATTTACTATCCAAGTGTGAATGTAGCACTGAGGGCTGAATTAAGCATCCATATATAGTACTTGGCTTCCCTCACCAGCCCCACCCCTGCTTAACACCAGATTCTAGCCACTGTTGGTAGAAACACATTTGAAAATACGTAGGTGGTACCTAGAAGAATATATTAACTTGGAGGGAATTCTAAGCAGGATTTCTGGGGGCAGGGCTGTAGTACCCTACATAAGTATTTCCACCAGTTATTCTGTAGCAAATGGAGACTTGCAATTTGAGGTCACCTTGTAGAATTTTTAAAGCAGCGAATATGCACATTCTTGCCTGTAGGTTATGTTTTGTATTGGTTCTTTTTTATATTTAGCGCTCCTTTTGATCTTTGTGTGTCTTTGAATGCTGCTTTTATTTTCTTAAAAGTCAGCAATTTGTGATAATGTGTTGCATTAATAGCAATCTTCAAAGCCAGGTCACCTTTCCAAAAGTCACTTCATGAATAATTTACAGGAAGATCAGAAGAGAGAATAGTATTTGAGCCGCTAATTTTTTCCCTAACGGCAGATGTTTTACCATTGTGCAAATTAATTAACTTAAATTTAAGTAGCATTCATTTTTATAAAAACAAAGGTATATAAATCCTTGTCTAATTATACTGTACAATGGCAAATGTGTCTAAGCAGACAGAAACCAAAGCAGTACTATCAATCGATAGCAAGAGTGCATAGCTGCTTCATTGTAAGGAGGTAAATGGATGAAGTTACAAGCCATCCCTGTGTCGCCTCCAGCTGTATTCACTAGGATGGGAGGATTGGGGAGAAACAATACTACTCATTCTAATTTCTGGACCAAATAGTTCTATTGTCTCCTATAAGTATGTTGTAGTCCTAGATCATTTGCAGCAAGTGGCTTTCATGAAACTAGAAAATTTATATTATTACATTATTTCTAGGAGTGTGTGTGGTTTGTTTTGTTTTGTTCATCTCCTACAGCTCATCAGTGGCATATCTGCAGCCTCCAGGATCAGAGCAGATGCAGTTTCCTAGAACAACATCACCCTGCAACTCCCAACAACTGCAAGGACAACAGTGTGCAGGTGTGAACAGAGAATCTTGCAACACTGAGCCAAGCTTGCTTTCGGCTTGCTTTCGCCATCTCATGTGATCTCTCCTCCCTCTCTCTCTCTAATAAATATATATGTAGACTTTTTGTATGGTGCCATTATCCAGGTTTACTAGTTTCAGTGCAACCTTTATCCCTAATTAATTCACACCCTAGACTAGTGTATTGGCCTTTGTTACAGCACAGTTACTTGCACTGCTGCAGTGGAGCCATTGCCTTATACAGATGAAAGGCTAGATGAGCTGGTTTTGCCATTTGCGGCCAGAAGTGACACCGAAAGAGCCAGCGTGGTGTAGTCATTAGAGTGCTGGACTAGGAATGGGGAGACCCGAGTTCAGATCCCCATTCAGCCATGAGACTTACTGGGTGACTCTGGGCCAGTCACTTCTCTCTCAGCCTAACCTACTTCACAGGGTTGTTGTGAGGAGAAACTCAAGTATGTAGTACACTGCTCTGGTCTCCTTGGAAGAAGAACAGGATATAAAAAATGATTAAAATAAACAAAAAACTTCCAGCCTCTCAGGAACCACAAATAGGCAAATTTTAGCCTATTTTCATACCGCAGTTAAAGAAATGTCTCTAAGACACTTCCACAGATATGCAAAACTGCAGTTAAAACCACAGATAATGAGGGCCTCCTGTACATGGTCAAGTTGCATGCTACAGAAAAAAGTGCATAGTAACCCTCTAACTTCCATGTTTACTGAATTCTCATAGAATCCACGTTATACCTCCTTTATGTTGCACTGATCAGCCAAGTGACAGATGTTATGCAGAAATACTCTTCTGCATTTATTTATTATTTATTTGTTTGTTTGTTTATTTGATTTTTATACCGCCCTTCCGAAATGGCTCAGGGCGGTTTACAATTAAAACAGAAAACATTAAAAACAATTAAAACAGAGATACAAATATAAATACCAATTTAAAACAACTTAAAAAACAAACTATCAAAACAATTAAAACCCTGAAAACCAGGTTAACTTTAAAACAATTAAAAACCCTGAAAGGCCAGGCCAAACAGATGAGTTTTAAGGGCTCTCTTGGTCAGCAAAGAATCAAGATTACGAATTTCTGCTGGGAGTGGATTCCACAGTCCAGGAGCAGCTACAGAGAAGGCCCGCCTCTGAGTCGTCACCAAATGAACCGGTGACAACTGGAGAGGGACCTCCGCAGATAACCTTAACGTGCAGTGGGGATCATGTAAAAGAAGGCGCTCTCTAAGATATCTTGGACCCAAGCCGTTCAGGGCTTTAAAGGTAATAACCAGCACTTTGTATTTTGCCTGGAAACATATCAGCAGCCAGTGTAGCTGTTTCAAAACAGGCATCATATGGTCTCTCCGGGTTGCCCCAGAGACCAATCTGGCTGCCGCATTCTGAACTAACTGAAGTTTCCGGACTACGTACAAAGGCAGCCCCACGTAGAGCGCGTTGCAATAGTCAAGCCAGAAGGTTACCAACTGATGCACCACTGTTTTGAGGTCATCCTCTTCGAGGAATGGGCGCAGCTGTCGAATCAGCCGGAGCTGATAGAAAGCACTCCTGGCCATGGTCTCCACCTGAGATACCAGGGTGAGGCCTGGGTCCAGGAGTACTCCCAAGCTGTGCACCTGCTCCTTCTGGGGGAGTGTAACCCCATCCAGCACAGGAAGATCTAACTCACCCCTCAGATTCTGAGCCTCCACAATGAGCACCTCCATCTTGCTTGGATTCAGCTTCAATTTGTTATCCCTCATCCAGCCCATTACTGCCTGTAGGCAGGCATTTAGAGAATGAGTGCCATTTCCTGGGGATGAAAAGGAGAAGTAGATTTGGGTGTCATCAGCATACTGATAACACCCAGCACCAAACCTCCTGATGACCTCACCCAGCGGTTTCATGTAGATGTTAAAAAGCATTGGTGACAGAATGGAGCCCTGAGGGACTCCATATAACAGCTCCCGTTTTGAGGAGCAACTGTCACCAAGCTCCACCATCTGGAATCTACCCGAGAGATAGGAACGGAACCACTGCAAAGCAGTGCCCCCTATCTCCAACTCCCCCAGGCGATCCAGAAGGATACCATGGTCGATGGTATCGAACGCCGCCGAGAGATCCAGAAGAACCAGCAGAGTCACACTCCCTCTGTCGATTCCCCGGTAAAGGTCATCCATCAGGCCGACCAAGGCTGACTCAACTCCATAGCCCGTTCTAAAGCCAGTTTGAAATGGGTCTAGATAATCAGTTTCCTCCAAGACTGCCTGGAGCTGGTCAGCCACCACCCTCTCAATCACCTTGCCCAACCAAGGGAGATTGGAGATTGGCCTGTAACTGTCCATCGCTAAGGGGTCCAGGGAAGGCTTCTTTAAGAGTGGTCTAATCATTGCCTCCTTCAGGCAGGGGGGCACCCTACCCTCCCTCAGTGATGCATTTACGATATTAATTAGGCCACCTCCAACAACCTCCCTGCTAGATAGAAGCAGCCAAGTCGGGCAAGGATCCAGAGAACAGGTGGTAGGCCACACCGCCCCAAGAAGCTTGTCCACATCCTCAGGAGTCACAGATTGAAACTGATCCAATCTAATACTGCAAGAAGGATTGCTGGACACCTCCTCCATAGACCTTGCAGAAATAGTGGAGTCCAAGTCAGCCCGAATATTTACTCACCTAAGGAAATTGTGTTTCTTTTAGGTAGCTACCTCTTAGCTTTTAGGAATAGGGTAAGCCATAAACTTCAACACCATTCTTTCCTAATCTTGTTTTGTAGCAGTAGCACCACCAGGGGGAGGAATGGTTATGATGCAGCTCAGTATACCCAACAATCCTCAGCCTCGACCCCATTCACCTCCCCAGTGGAAACAAAATAAATATTATTGTGACCATCAAAGAGGACAGAAGTCAACAGATTTTGGCACTTTGGACAGTTCTACACAGGTATGCCATCTCCTCTGTAATTAAAACTTGCGTGTTTTTAAAAGACGAACATCCATTTTTGAAACAAGTCATTGAGTTGGATCTAAAGGTTCCCGTTCTCCAACATAAGGATTCTGCCACTGATGGAATCTGCCATCAGAGGAAGGGCACCTTTGGGTCCAATCCGTACCTAGTCCTTGGTAGCTATTTGTTTCTCTCTGGTTTGAGATTGTGAAAACAGCTTGGGGGGATGCGCTTGAAGTGTTTTGGCACCTCTATTTCCAGATGCCAAAATGCTTCGAATCGTTTCGGCTGGGGGCAAGCGGACACTTTAAAAGGAGGAAGGCAGGTCTTACTGGTCCCTCCGTTGCAGCTCCACTGCCCCCTACCACCCCAAGAGCAGCGCTGTTTGTATGAAGCAGCCAGGCTCTGTTTGCCAGCTGCATTTTCTTAGGAACAGGAAGTTCCCTGTACCCAGCAGGAAATGGTGTCTAAGCATGTGCGAATGTCATCTTGAGTGCTCAGTGTTGCACTCAAGTGTCAGGTAAGACCTGCCTTTCTCCTTTTAAAGTACCCGCACTCCACTGCCCCGGATGTGCACGAAACGCTCCATGCACATCCCAAAGCAGCTTAGTGTTACACAGATTACTAGGAGGAAATGGCATGTTGATTTCATATTCCATGATTCCAATTCCTTTGTCCACCATAAAATTGGCTGCGAAACCAGGGGCACTTCTTAGGCCCTATGGAAGAGAATCAGGAGGGAAGACTGCGGCTGGAATGTCCAGACTGGTATAGGGACGCAATCCTATCTTGCACATGGGCTACAAGGAACTCCATGTCCTATTTGTGCAGGAAGAAAATGTTGTGTATCCTTTCTTTGCCTGGATTTAGTATTCTGCCAGTCATGGAAGGAAGGACAACTCTGTCAAGACTTTGATTTATGCATCATAATAACATGAAAGAGATTTAGAGAATCATCTCTTTTGTAAGCATTTTTAAGCATGGAAACTGATCTCACTCCTACACAGATTCACAGTTTACTTGCAGTCTATGAAACTGATTTAAATAAAGCTCCCTGCATATACAGGTGAAACTCAGAAAAGTAGAATATCGTGCAAAAGTCCATTAATTCCAGTAATGCAAATTAAAAGGTGAAAACTGATATATGAGACAGATGCATTACATGCAAAGCGAGATAAGTCAAGCCTTAATTTGTTATAATTGTGATGATCATGGCGTACAGCTCATGAAAACCCCAAACCCACAATCCCAGAAAATTAGAATATTACATGGAACCAAGAAGACAAGGATTGTAGAATAGAACAATATCGGACCTCCGAAAAGTATACAGTGTACTGTGCTTGATTGGCCAGCAAACTCGCCTGACATGACCCCATAGATAATCTATGGGGCATTGCCAAGAGAAGGATGAGAGACATGAGACCAAACAATGCAGAAGAGCTGAAGGCCGCTAATGAAGCATCCTGGTCTTCCATAACACCTCATCAGTTCCACAGGCTGATAGCATCCATGCCACGCCACATTGAGGCAGTAATTGCTGCAAAAGGGGCCCAAACCAAGTACTGAATACATATGCATGCTTATACTTTTCAGAGGTCCGATATCGTTCTATTCTACAATCCTTGTCTTCTTGGTTCCATGTAATATTCTAATTTTCTGGGATTGTGGATTTGGGGTTTTCATGAGCTGTACGCCATGATCATCACAATTATAACAAATTAAGGCTTGACTTATCTCGCTTTGCATGTAATGCATCTGTCTCATATATCAGTTTCACCTTTTAATTTGCATTACTGAAATTAATGGACTTTTGCACGATATTCTAATTGTCCTAGATTCACCTGTACTGAAAAGGAACTATTTCCCACCCTCTGGCACCCTAATATATTTTTCCTCTTCTCTCTCTCTCTTTCTCTCTCGCTCTCTCTCTCTCTCTCAAATAAAGTTACAACACAGTCCACAAATAGGTAGCCCTGCAACTTCTCCAGCCCAATCGCCAGCACCAGCTCAGCTGTCAAATATGAAGAATATCCGTCCCACATTAGCACCTCTTCCTCTTGTGTCCCCATTCTCTAGACCTTTTGTCCCTGGACAAGGTGAGAATTAGCATATAAATAAGTAGCTGCTTACATTGAGGTGTGTGGGTTGGGTTGGAGGAGTAAACTAATGTTTTGTATTTTAAGGGAAACAAATTGGTTTTGCCCCTTGATGTTTTTCATTTGATTTCTCTTGAAGCTTCTTCAATTTGATTTCTCTTGAAATAGACTCCATCCTAATTATCGTCTGACTCTTCAAATCTTGGAGGTGGTGGTGATATAAATAATAGTCAATAGTGTTGCACAGACACCCCTAATTACAGTGCTACAATATATATTTTAGGAGCAGAACATACTGTAAATTACCTTCTGCTTCAAAGAAAGTACTTCCTCCTCAGGGTCCTCAAAATGCACCTCTGTTAATGTTTTGCAATATTTGTGAGTGTTAGTGCATTCTTTATTTACACAGACGTTCCGTATATATGTGTGTAGACATCTGAAATGTAAATGTCTATCTTCAGGTGATACCAGATATCCCTTGCTTGGCCAGCCATTGCAGTACAATCCTCCATCTTTGCTACATGGTCACGTAGCAGGCCCACAGGTAATGCAAACAAACAAAAAAGGCTCCACAATACGAAAAATAACGTGCACATAATCTATAATGTTGTGCGTGAGAAATGACCTGCTTTCCTATTAGAACTGTTTTCTATGTTGGTAAGGCCAGGGGTGAGGTGCAAGAGATTTGGCTTTGACCCTATGAAGCCCTAATGCATATGGATTTGTGGTGACCTAATGTGCTGCATAAGCAAGGCATGTCCTTTAAAATAAGCATTGTTCAGCTCTCTCCTTAAAGCATTAACCTTAGTGTGTGTGTAAAACATTTAATGGTGCAAATACAACATTTTGGGGCCTTGAGACAACATAGTGCTACTTACAAACACAGATGTATGTTTGACTCAGGTTGGCCCAAGCTTGGTGTGAGATTTGTGAAAAGCAAGAACCAGAGCTTTACTTGCCCACAACTACTATGTGTGCCTTTTTTCTCCTCATAACGAAGGAGCATCAACAGTGTGCCATTGGGATCCCAAGAGGGTTTATTTATCACATTACACTGCAGTGAATGAATTCCTTTGGGATATATGTAGTGTGCTACCAGTTCTCCTCTTGAGTAAATGTGTCATTCTTTGATCATTCTTTCTCTCCTATGTATATCTGACCCCGCCTCACCACAACCATCCCATAGTGTCAACCTGGAAGCAGACACGGAAACAGAGGAAGAAAACCAGCCAAGAAGGCTGCTTCAGCAGATCTCGGTGCAGGAGAACCAGGTGTGTGATTCATTGTATGGCAACCAGAGCACTGCAAAAGTATATTGTGCATATCTCCATTTCACCTCAACTCTGAGTGTCTGTTTTCTGGAGATGGGTGCAGAATGTGGTGCGACAATAGGCAGCAGGAGGTATGCATATTTGTGCAAACAACCCAACATATGCCCCCAAACAATTTGTTTTTGTGCTCCAGATATGGCAGCTGCTATTCCACCCCGCCTGCAGAAAACACACTAGCTTATTCTGCATTTATCACAATTCTCTTTTGCTGATCTTTAGCTGATATGATGTGGGTAGGGATGTGCACAGAACTGGGAGGGGGTGGCTCAAAACAGGGGGTAAGATTTGAAGGGCGGGGGAGGGTGTATTTACCTCTCCCCTAGCTTCTTCCCCACTGGCACTGGAGTTAGGTAAAATCCCTTGGGGCAGCATAGAAACATAGGAAACTGCCATATACCGAGTCAGACTATTGGTCTATCTAGCTCAGTATTGTCTTCACAGACTGGCAGAGGCTTCTCCAAGGTTGCAAGCAGGAATCTCTCTCAGCCCTATCTTGGAGAAGCCAGGGAGGGAACTCGGAACCTTCTGCTCTTCCCAGAGCGGCTCCATCCCCTGAGGGGAATATCTTGCAGTGCTCACACATCAAGTCTCCCATTCATATGCAATCAGCGTGGCCCCTGCTTAGCTATGGGGACAAGTCATGCTTGCTGCCACAAGATCAGCTCTCCTCTTCCTCCCTGTACCTCCCTGCCGCCCCTTCTGCTTCTTCTGCCAGAAGTGGCTGGAAGTACCGGGCATGTGTGCGCACACATCGCATGCGCACTCGCACACGTCAGGCATGTGGCCAGCATGCACACGCGTGGCTGGTACTTCCGGCTGAAGAAGCAGAAGGGAGGTACACTGCCACCCCAAGGGATTTTACCTAACTCCAGTGCCAGCGGGCGGAGAGGTAAATGCACCCTCCCCCACCCTTAAAGCGAGGACCCCTCCCCACCTTCGAACCTTGAACCCACCCAGTGTTCGAACCTGTTTGGAGGCCCATAAAAGGGCCTCCGTAGAGGTTTGTGCACATCCTTAGACATACATGGGTGGGTGTCCTGAAGCTTGGTCTGCATGGTTGCCATGAGAAAAAAGGTCAAATAACTGCTTCCAGTTTTGGTTTGTCTTGGAATGTCAGATCCTTGTAGATTAATTTAATTTAAAATATTTCTGTACCGCCCAAAACTTGTGTCTATGGGTGGTTTACAATGAAAACCATGTAAAACATTTAAAAAAATTTAAAACCCAGTATTAAAAATTTAAAACTATAAATCTAATTTTAAATTTTTTTAAAAATAGACACAATTTAATTTAAAATATTACAAAATAGCAAATTTAGAAGCTGGTACTCAAGTAAAATTTTTTAAAAGTATGCACAGGGATTGATTGAATCCTGCTTTATGGTGACAGTCCAGGGGAGAGAGTTGAACAGTGGGATAAACTTGCATACTTCCCTGCCATATACTTAATTTGTCCTAAACATTGGGCCAGTATCTGCCTGAGACATTGTTGAAACCTCAGTGCAACATTACACAGTTCCCATCTTTTATTCTCATTCCACTCTCCAAACATCAGTTTTATAAGATGGGAACAAACTAAAAACCATGTTGATAGCTTATCTGGTCATTACTGTCTGACTAATTTGGTCATTAGTAGCCTCAGGCAATGCAGAAAGCTGAGTGTTAGTTGATCTTCTTTGAAGCTGGCAACACTAATCATAATGCATGGCTAAATGTTACACCTCTTCATTATGTTCTTTACATGACTGTTGATGCCTCTCTCCTTCCCTTGGATTGTGCTGGAAGATAGTAAGGGTTGGTACTAATGGTAGAGTGCCAAGCAAGCATTAAAACAAGCAAGCATTAAATGTGATGGGTGGTCTCTCTCTAAATAAAAGATTTGGGATACCATAAGCCTCATGTTATATGCACTTTTTAATCCTACTGCCCCCCCCCCTTCAGTTGTAGGGAAAGTCTTAGAAATTACTGAACTACCAGAAGGAATAACTCGTGCAGAAGCTGAAAAGTTATTTGTGGAACTTCTTAAAGTTGGTGCCAAGATTCGGTGGCTACGGGATCCCCAATTCCTACAGGTGCAACAGCAACACCACCATCACTATTGTGGTAGTGGAGATAGTAATGTGAACGCTGAACCTTCCAAACTTAGTGACTTGGCATCTACGTACACGGTTCTTGCAACATTTCCAACTATGTCAGCAGCCCAAAATGCATTGAAGAAACAAAGTAACACACTGAACAAGTTTCGGCTGAGAACAAGCAAGAAGCACTACGACTTTCACATTCTGGAAAGGGCTAGTTCTCAGTAACAGCTACGCCATTGAACATTCAGCCTTTATTACTTCCATGTCCTTATCTCCTCTATTTGATTGGCTTGATGTTTATGGGGTTTTTTGTTGTCTTCATAAAGACTCCTTGGATGTCATATGACAGTAAAGCCTTTGAAGAATAAACCCAGTGATCCAGGCAGAAGATACAAAAGAATACGTGCAGATAAATCGTCAACAACTTTAAAAAAAAATAAACCCTGCTGTGACATGAAATGGACAGGCAGCTTTCTCTGAAGAATGCTGTTAAGATGCCCCTTTTGTAGTAGTTTCGTTTTATATTTCCGAATTCTTGTATCAGATCCAAAGCTCTGTTGTACAGCAAACTTTTGTTCATAAGGAACATCCATATTCTTACCTGTATTTTGTAATCCCTTTGCACACAGCCAGCACAGTTATATCAAGTTAAAGACAGGGATCTGGGGTGAGGAGGGAAAGAGAAGAACTCTTATGGAACTACACTGTGTTTCTAGCCCAGTATGCAAAGGCAAGAAAGGTAGCGTATTTCTCTTCCCTTCTGTTCCTTTTCCAACAGTAACTACTGAAGACCTCCTCCAGTCCTTCCCTTTCAAGATTCACTTTGGAGCTGTGAACATTAACTGCCAATAAATTCTAATCTTGAGTAGCTTGTTTCTGTTCCAGTAGGATTGGTATTAAAGAGGAAAAATGAACACTGCAGAGTTTTAACTGAAGCTCATTTTTGTTTTCAGTAAAGAAATTAAATGACTCCCCAAATGGCAAAAAGTTTGCACTTTAATTCTGTTCCCATCAGTATGGATTCCCCCCGCCCTTTTTTTTTAAATGTAAAAGTAATCGCATTTGATAAGTGCTGGAAACTTCTTAAGTGGTTTAAATATGTTTTTTCATCATTTGTAGAGGATCACTGGACATCAAATGATTCATTGCACATATAAAGGAGAAACTTTTTTCAATTTCTGTATAACTTGCAAGGCTGTACAATGTGTGCTGATGCAAGCCTTTCTTCAGTTTGAAAAAAAAATAAATGTTTACAAGTAAAAGTGTTCTGGTGTGCTTCTTAAAAGAAGTTAGTTTGAAAACTAAATGGAAAGTAGATGATGATGATGATGATGATACAGATTCCCACACCAGGAAAATAAAAATGCATAATTGTTAAGATCATAACATAACATTTTATGGAAGGGATATTGAAAGTCTGGTAGTCCAACCCCCATCTCAGTGCAAGAAACTGCTACCGTGTGCCTAATGGATGGCAATTCAGTCTGTTTGAAAATCTCTAAAGGAGAGCCCACCATGGCCCTCTACCAAAAGAGTATTGCAAAAAATATTCTGTTAGGATATATTATAAAGTTAGAGTATTGCTCTTTTTCATGAGTAAGGCTTTAGAGAAGGTTACTTGAATTTGTTTTCTTAATAAATTAAAAAAGCTATCACTCTTGATATCAACAGCTTTTCCTAATGTTTGTTGTGTTTTATTCTTTGTTGTGGTCCACAGATCTTATCCATTAATTCTTCTGCCTCGTGAAACCTTTTTTGGGTGGCTGAAGCATTTTTATAGCATAGAATAAAATGCGAGAATATCGGATGAGATTTGACATGGTAATCTTGACAGGAACCTACACAAGTCACTCTGAGCTCATCAAAGGAAGAGCAGTATATATGTAAATAATACAAAATAGCCCAATTAACAAAATACCACTTCAATCACTTAGTAACATGAGTCTATGCATCTTGGCCTGTATGAAATAAATTGTTAGGGGAACTGTTCAAGTTGTACATCTAGGTATTGTACTGCCAACATCTGAACATGTTAGGCAGGTGAGTGCTTAGGATGAGATGTTCTTGTCTCAAATCTCAAAATTAACAGTAAAAGCTTTACAGAATGGGGAAAGAAATTCCTAGGATATGGTGCTTTAGTACGTTTTTCAAGCTACAATAAGGTATTTTAGCGGATCATGATAATAGATGACTGATGTGTGTTCATGTTTGAACCACTTTGATACCTACTGGTATTAACATCTGTTAAATACATTTGTAATTCCCCACATTCAAGTTATCTGGAAGTATTCCATTGTGATTGGGCTTTCAAACAGGTGCTCCACTGAGATGTTTTGGATTCTGGTTATAATTAGAGATGGTGGACTAGAAGTTACCTTATGCAATGTCCACTACAAAGCATTTTTGTTGCCATGAAGACGAGTCTTTGCATAATACTTATTAGCATAAATATTAAAGTGCTAAAAGAGAAATTTTATTTTATGTATTTAATTTTTTTAAAAGCTAGCTGATCCGGCACAGAGCATCTTTGCCCCTAGTTTGCCGCCGCCTCCCCCCCACCGCCACTTTTTAACCTGCCCACCCCATCCTTCACCTGCAGCTGCCACCGTTGCCTTATTCTCTGCCCACCATCTCCTTTTGTGCCGGCTGCCCACCTGCACTGGCCAGCCAACTACCAGTCATGGCCGTATATCTTCTGGTCGTGGCCGGCCTGGCCGCCGCTTCCCCTCCCTGGCCGGCCTGGCCACCACCGTTCGCCACAGTTTTCTTCCCTCCCACCGTGACTATCCGGCAGCTCTCCAAATTCTCGCGAGAGCTGCCACGCATGGGATTAGCCATGGGTACGTCTTAGAGAATTAGATAGATATTTCTATACCACCCCAAACTTGTGTCTCTGGGCGGTTTATAATTAAAATCATTTAAAACAGCAAATCAATTAACAATTAAAATTTAAAAACATTTAAAACCCAGTATTAACAATTTTAAAACTATAAATCTAATTAAAAACCTAGGTGAATAAATGTGTCTTCAGTGCCTTTTTAAAAGTTGCCAGAGATGGGGAGGTTTTTTATTTCAACGGGGACCACATTCCAAGGTCCAGGGGCAGCAATGAAGAAGGCCCGTTCCTGAGTAGCCCCCAGACGAGTTGGTGGAAACCACAGACTAATCTCTCCAGATGATAACGGGGTGGGACTCATGGCGAAGAAGACATTCTCTTAAGTACCCAGAATAGAATAACCTAGAGTTCAATAAGTTTATTCTGTGTGCAAAGGATTGCAGTGTTGAGGTTATGAGGCTACTGCATTTAGCTGTAGCATTGAATTTTTAAAAGTTGGTTAACTGATTAAACACTTACAAAAATGTGCTTTTGCGAAAACAAAAGAAATATCTGTGCTGCTGCAGTCTCCTTTTTAAAACAGAAAACAAATGGCAGTTGCTGTAAGCAGTTTTTGAAGTACTTACAGTATTTAAAATTTTAAACATATTTAACATTTAACATTTTAAACATATGCTGGCAGACTAATCCAGAGCACTTTTTAAACTATCGGCCAAACAGTACAGCCCTAATTTTAATTATTTATTCAATAAACTTATGTCTCATCCTTCAACCCAAGTGTATAAAGAGTGGCTCACAAACTTGACAATCAAAACAAAGACTATAAAATTTCTTATCACAAACAAAACTGCTGTAGTGGGGAAAACTTCACCTACTGGAGTTCTGCCTATCATGCAGCCTGTAAAGGGAGTGGAGGGAAGGGGAGAGGAGAAGGTAGATAACATCCTTTTGGCAGCATATCTATCTATAGATATCTCTAAGGCATACCCTTCACTAATCCTATGTGTGGCAGCTCTCAAGAGAGTTCGTGAGCAAGCTGCCTGCAGGGGGAGAGGAAAGCGATGATGGCAGACAGGCTTGCAGGCACGGTGGGAAACAAAATGGCAGTGGGGGAAGAAAATGGCAGCAGGCTGGCGGGGGAAGAAAGCAGTGGCTGGGCAGATGAGGGAAGAAAATGATGGCAGGTGGGCGGCGACTAGAGGCGCAGATGCTCTGCACCCGGCCCAGCTAGTACTATATATACTAAGTAATCCAAAAGCCTTAAGTATAAGATGAGTTAAGCTGCTTTACATTTTCACCTGTGCTCCAAAAAGAATGGAAATTGCAAGTTAAGGTGCTCGTCTTAATCTCACGCTACATAATCTGTAAAAATTTTGTACAGTCTGGTATATGATGATGGCTTTAGAAATGAGTCTCCATGCACCCACACTTTGCCTTGATCAGAGATGCATGAGGCAGAAATTCATCAGGAGCATCTCTAAGAAGTGATACTGGAAATGCCACCTGTTAAATGTCTGCCTGGATGCATCCCTCCCCAATCCAATGTCCAACTGAAAGACCAAAGCAAAGTGTGGGTGCATGGAGCCTCACTTCTAAAGCCATCATCATATATCGGACAGTACAAAGTATTTACAGCTTATGGCACAGAAGTTAAGATGGGCATCTTAACTTGCAATTACCATTCTTTTTAGAGCACGAGTGAAAATGTATCTTAAATTGAAGGTTTTTGGATTATTGAATTTCCATGTGTTTTAAAAGGGGAAATCTGATTAGATACTACGGGGAAGAGCTTACCCAAACTACAAGGCAGAACTTTGTGATGTTGAACACCCAAGACTTGGTAAAACCTTCAACTAAGCTAAAGTCACTCTTCTTCCCTCCTCCTTCTCCCCCGCTGGGCAAAAATAAAATAAAATTAGTGCATTCAATAGTGACAGTGTGATTCCACCTCATTATTCAGCAGTGAATAAGGACACAAGAAGAAGCAGGTAATTTATTTTCACTTTAAATCTGTACTTCATTTTTTTTTCTTAAACACCACACATACAAACACACCTTAAGCCAATCTGACCGAAATAGTAGACTTTAACTCTCTGAATTGCACCTTTTCACCATATATAGTGACTCATACTCTGCTTTATAAAGCCCCCTAGCGAACAAAAGGCCCCCAATTGATGAAACACGACTCTCTTAAGGGATATAAATCTATAGGAGCCCTTATATCTTCTTTTTACACCTTCCTTCACTCAAGACACACAGGCCTTGAGTAGCAGCCCTCCCTTCACCTTTCCAGGGCCTGTTCTCTGGCTACAGAAGAGCTCTGAGGAGCTGATATGAGCTCTTCTGACCTTGGTGATTCTTCCTCTTTTAATAAAGCTGTGGCATGTTTTCATGATACTTATTAGTGTCAAACTCTTTTCCTTCTGTCTAGAAAGTAGTACATTTTAAAGGTTGTACACAAGTGTACACAAGTAGTCTCTGAGCATAGACAGAGATTTCTTCCCTTTAAGCCTCAGGCTTCCACTTAGTGGTTAATGGCTGATAGGATAATGGCTTACTCAAAGTAGGCTCATTGAAATTCACAGGTTCTAGTAAAAACTAATCTGCCTATTTTCCTTTTACTATCCTACAATTGGACTAAATTTGGTCCAAATCGGTTAAGCAGTTCACAACTTAGCCCACTTGCACCTCAAATGTTCATGCACCTGCCATCTTGAATTGGGGTGAATGACATCACAAACTATGCATTTGAGGTGTCCCTACAACTGTACCAAATATGGTCCAAATCCATTCCCACTTGTACCTCAAACTTTCACGTGCCTGCCATCTTGAATCAGGGTGGATGACATCATTACAAACTATGCCCTTGAGCTATCTCTGTGTCCCTTCACCTGTAGCAAATTTGGTTCAAATTGGTTAGGCAGTCCACAAGTTAGTCCAGTTGTACCTCAATTGTTCATGCATCCACCATCATGAATTAGGGTGGATGACATCACAAACTTTGCCGTTAAGGTTTCCCTGAGTGTTACTCACTACAATTGTACCAAATTTTGTTCAAATTGGTTAGAAGACCACAAATTAGCCCACTTATGCCTTGGACCTTTATGCATCCACCATCTTTAATCGGTGTGGATGACTTCACAAATTATGCCATTAAGGTGTCCCTACAGCTGTAG
The DNA here is from genome assembly GCF_027244095.1 of Hemicordylus capensis. Lineage (NCBI taxonomy): Eukaryota > Metazoa > Chordata > Lepidosauria > Squamata > Cordylidae > Hemicordylus > Hemicordylus capensis. The sequence continues at coordinate 170,012,214 of NC_069657.1, forward strand.
CAAATTTGGTTCAAATTGGTTAGGCAGTTCACAAGTTAGCCCAATTGCATCTCAAAAGTTTAAGTGTCTGCCATCTTGAATTGGGGTGGATGACATAACAAACTATGCTGTTGAGGTGTCCCTATGTGTCACTCATTACAACTGTACCAAATTTGGTTCAAATCAGTTAGAGAGCAAACAAGTCACTAGACAGCCCACTTGCACCTCAAAAGTTCATGTGTCTGCCATCTTGAATAGCGATTGATGTCATCACAAACTATGCCATTGAAGTGTCCCTATGTGTCCCTACAGCTGTACCCGATTTGGTTCATATTAGTCCAGGCATTGGACAAATGCATGGAATGACGGGTGACCTCATAAGTCTACTGGAAAGTAGGCTAAAAAGGACATTAGGCATGCCTTAGCATGTTCTTTTAATTTCAGTAGGATAACTTTGAGTAATGTTCCTCATTATGTCAGTCACTATCTCTTTCTTGCTGTATTATCTACAAAGTAGGAGGGGAAATATTGGCATTTTTGTTGTAAATAGATTAACAGCTCTTATGCCCCATGGGGTACTTTGGCTAATGCAAGTTCTTTAGGAACAATCTGCATGATGGGTGGGTGCTGGTGGGTTACTTCACAGGATTTCTACATTGTTTTCCACTCACATTTTAAAAAGGATCTTTCCATTATTCTCCCCTCCCCCAAGTCCATTTTTCAGAGATTGCTTAACTGTTCCCTCATTATATAAAAGCAAGTCCTACTGAGTATAATGGAATTTCCTTCAAGGTGCACATAAAATGGCAGGTTTAGCATCCTCTTTCTCACAGTGCTCAGCTACATGCTTCCAGAAAGCTCCAAGGAAGTGCAGCAAGGAAATCCCAGAGACTATTCCCACCCAGTGCCAACAAACTATTATTGTGGTGTTGACTGCCCTTGAACATGCAGGTTCCACATGAGCCAAACTGCCTATGACTATTAATTTCTTAAGTATTTTGAACCTCCATGTTCAAAAGCAGTGTCCACCAGAAATGATGGTTTCTTGGGGCTGGGTAGTAACGGTTTTTAGGATTTCCTTGAGGTTCCTGCTTTGGAACTTCCTAGCATAGGTTCCTTGGTCCCAATCCTATGCATTTTTACTCAGAAGCAAGCCCTAGAGAAATAAACGGGGTGGTTCCCCCTTCTATGCTTTGCTGAGGGGCTGGGAAGGAGGGGGAAGAGAACCCACATTCTTTCATAGGATCTCTGCTGGTCCTGATTCCTATGCGTGTTTACTCAGAAGTAAGCTCCAGTGGAATTAATTGACTTACTTTCCAGTAATTTATCCCAAGCCTCTGCTTTCCTCATTTAATGGTGGTGAGAGAAAGGTACAGAGGGAGAAAACAAAAGCCCATGAAAGGAAAGGGAGGTAGAGGAATGGTTGTTTAACTATACAAGTGCCAGAGTGCTCACGGACTGACCGTCCTTATCAGGCACCTATATTCAGAACCAGGAAGTCACTTGTTAGAAATTGCCAGGACTTGCGGCTCCCAACTTTGGCTTCAGAATTATCAGTGGGCAGACTAAGGTATATAACATAACGGTGAGTCAGGCTGAGCATGCCCACTGATAATTCTGAAGCCAAAATTGGGAGGGGCAAGTCCTGGCAATTTTTAACAAGTGGCTTCCTGGTTCTGAATACAGGTGCTTGATAAGGACAGTTGGTCTATGTTATGCTCTTAGCTAACTTTCCTTCAGTTATTTTCACTTTTATGTGGATATGAAACAGTAATTGCTAAAAATCACTAGATTGATGTTTTTCAAACACGCAAAAGGCACCATTCACCATATGGACCTGGATTTGGGGTCCACGACTACAACTATTTATATACTGCTTTTCAATAAAAGTTTCCAAAGCAGTTTACATCGAGAAGTAATAAATAAATGGATCCCTGTCCCCAAAGGACTCACAATCTAAAAGAAACATAAGATGGTCACCAGCAACAGTCACTTGCTGGGGGTGGATAGGGCCAGTTACTCTCCCCCTGCTAAATAAAGAGAATCACATTAAAAAGGTGCCTCTTTGCCTGGTTAGCAGGGGTTCGAACATATTGACAAGACATCAAACATTTAAAAATATACATTATCTGTGGCGAAAAAAGGTTGCCAAAAACCTCTTTTTAGGAGTTAAACTGCTGTATCTCAGCCATTTTGCAATGGATTGGCACCAAATTTGGAGGGGTGGAGTTTCTTGCCCCCTAGTTGATTTGTGCACGATTTCAGAGGGATTGGGTGTTCAGAGCTTATAATGGCAGAATGCTGAAAAGACTCAACTATACTGGCACGACTGTGACAGTATAATGACCACAGCATTAAAAGCAAAGCTAAATCTAATTCTGAGGTTTTAACGAGATATATTTACTAGATGCTAACCCCTGCTAACTGAGCAAAAAGGCATCTTTTTAAAGTGGTGATTCTCTTTATTTAGCAGGCGGAGAGCAACTGGCCGTATTCCACCCCAGCACAGCATCCCCACAGTGGCTGTTGCTGGTGTCAACCTTTTGTTTCTTTTTAGACTGTGAGCCCTTTAGGGACAGAGGACCATCTTATTTATGTATTTATTTTTCTATGTAAACCGCTTTGAGAACTTTGGTTGAAGGGCGGTATATAAATATCCGTCGTCTTAGTACCTAAAACAATAAATGACCGGCCTTGCCTTCGCCTGCCTGCCCGCCCCGCCAGCCTGTTCTCTACATCCGCTGTGAAGTATCCACGACGGCTGACTGAGTATAGGCTAAATGTCGACGGAATGTGCGGCCTCGAATCGCAGCCAGCTTTACCATCTCAACAGCTAACAAGTCTATCGCCGACGCTTCCAACTCGCGAGCTAAAACGCAGCTTCCCGTGCCTATTCACACGCTTCCGCCCCACCCACGCAGCCTTCAGGCGCATGCGCGTTTCTCCACCATTCTGTGTTTGTACTCTCGGCGCCGGGAGAGTGCTGCTCTAAGAGGGGCGGTGGGTAGGCAAGTACGAGTCATCGAGTCCAAAGCGAGGCTGACGTTTGTGACGCGCATGCGCGTTGCCCGTCTAGGGAAACAGGCTACTGGGCCGCGGAGGGGCAAGCAGCTGAGCGAGTAGGGGCGCGCGCGCAGGCGGCCCCCCCCAATCCTCTCGAGTCGCTCCCTCCGTGTACGGACCCGCCGCCATTATGCTGTGGTTCTCTGGCGCTATCCCGGCCGCCATTGCCGCCGCCAAGCAGCGCAGCGCTGTTTTCGTGGTGTTCGTGACAGGTACGGGCCCGTCCTTTTTCGGCTGTCGGCTTTACGTGGGGTGCCCATTAGAGTTCCTTTTACACACACGCCCATTCACCCCATAGCAGAAAGGCCTGTGGGTCAGGTGACGGCCGCCTCTCCGCCGGTCGGGCTGTCTAATCTCTGGAGTGGCCTCTTTCTGACTCAGGCCGTGGAGTCAGCTCAGAATTAGAATTGGCTTTGCCTGCTGGGGCCGACATCGGCTCTTCTCCAGCGCAGGCACAGAGGTCTCTTGCCCTGCTACCCGAGAATCTTTGCACCGATGCGGAAACGGGGGACCTTTTGCCCGCAGATTTTTTTCCCCCCTCTGCCTTTCCTTTAAGGCCCCTGTGCACCAGCTCAGCTGGTTTCCCCTCTCATCTAGGCTAGAGCACTGCCTAGCAGAGGGATGGGATCAGCAGAAACTGGCGTATGTAGTACACCACTCTGGGCTCCTTGAAGGAAGAGCGGGATATTAATGTAAAGCATCATCATGATGTTTCTCTAACCTGTACCAATGACAAGTGAAATTGCCTTAGTATATTGACACATCCTGTTTTTGTACATTGAACTGTTGCATGCTAGTTAAGCGGAAGTATACATGCAGTAAAGTCTCTTTAAAGGATGTTCTTTTAAAAAACAAACCCTTTCTACCTAAGTGCCTTGACCTGTTGGCTTCCTCACCTGCATCTCCCCATGTGCCAGGCCTGATGTTCTTGGCACCATAGGCACAACATCTATGTGTGCTCTAGAGCTTGATACCCCTCTGTCGCTATTTTGTGACCTGCTTGTGGGAGGACTGCTGTGTCATCCTGAGTAGGGGAGGGAAAGTCTCTTATGTATACTATGGGTAACTAAGAACTTTAACATTGAAATTGCTACAGATTTCACTAAAGTGATCCAGAGGAAGTGGTGGAAAGGACTTGAGATGTTAGAAAAGTTTGTTAATTTTAAACTCCACTCAATTCTTGATTTGGGAGAAGACCACTCTGATTTAATGCTGCAGCACACAACTGAAACTGCCCACAGAAAGGCAACTGACATTTGTTTCTAGATAACACTGTACAGTTGATTCTGGATAGATAGAGAAGATCATTAAGGGTCCCTGACTTTTATGTATGTAGACTGCAGGGATCAATTCAGAATTTATCAGGCATCTGAAATTGTTGCCGCTACTTTCTGGTATTATGACATGTAATCTCTTCCCCTGCAATGTAAAAATCTGCCCTGAGCCTGTAGCTTTCAGTGACTAAGACAGACTATATTCTGTACTATATGCAAAACCAGTACCACATCTAGCTATCTGGCATCCAATAAGTCTGGTCTCTGTACTACATCTGAATAAACTGGAAGAAGCCATCCAGTTTGAGACCAGGTGAGATCTTCAGGAAGAGCCATAGTAATTGGTTGTCATTTCTAGAAGTGCTTTGTATTTTTTATCTAGTACCTTTGGTGGTGCCAGTACCATAATCCCAATTCCACTTTTATTATTTAGAATTTTATCTATGCTTCGTGTTGAAGACTTATAGATTATAATAAGTAGACTATCTCATGTAGTCTTCCCCTTTTGTCTGTCACACGTTTTTCTCCTCTTATACATTTTCTCCAATATCTCTTTCACCTTTGTATCTCTTTTTCCTCCCCCAAATTTCTGTGGAGTCCTTTCAACTTCTTTCACTGGAACTAGAAAAATCTCAGGCATTTGGACATGTGGGTGCCTATAGATTTCATGCTGGTGCTTAGGAATGTGCCATAATTTGCCAAGCCTGCCATTTATCTATATCCTGTGTCATTTGGTGTGCAGTTTCATTTTCCTTTAATTCCCACTTTACTAATAAAGTAAAGTGTGCTCTTGAGTCGATTTCGACTCCTGGTGCCTACAGGTAAAGGTAAAGTGTGCCATCAAGTTGATTCAACTCCTTGTGCCCACAGAGCCCTGTGGTTTTCTTTGTTAGAATACAGGAGGGGTTTAGCATTACCATCTCCCGCACAGTATGAGATGATGCCTTTCAGCGTCTTCCTATATTGCTGCTGCCCGATTTGGTGTTTCCCATAGTCTGGGAAACATATCAGCATGGATTCAAACCGGCAACCTTCTGCTTGTTAATCAAGCATTTCCCTGCTGCACCACTTAAGGTGATGGTGCCCACAGAGCCCTGTGGTTTGTTTTGGTAGAATACAGGAGGGATTTACCATTGCCTTCTCCCACGCAGTATGAGTTGATGCCTTTCAGCATCTTCCTGTATCACTGCTGCCCAATATAGGTGTTTCCCATAGTCTGGGAAACATACCAGCATGTTTTCAAACCGGCAACTTTCTGCTTGTTAGTCAAGCATTTCCCTGATGCGCCACTTTACTAATAATCATATTTAATTTTAACTGTTTATAACTGCTAGACTATACAAGAACTATTAAGTCCTTGCCCTTGGCTTTACAGTCCCAGGTAGGGATGTTATATGAGGAAAGTAAGTGATAAATTAGCTGCTGTCAAGGTGCATTGATTAAACTTAGGCTTTTTGTTGTCATCTGTATTAATGTGTTTCTGATGTAGCTATAAAAATGATACATTGTAGTTGGCAGAGATGTACTGCTTGCTATACATCTCTAGAAAATTGTCCTTGCTGAGCCTGTTTCACTGTTTGGCTCACAGCCTGGAGTTGGCTCTTTTGGATATCATATGATGAAGGGGGCTGAAGTATCTTCAGATTTTAACACAAGTCACGGAAGAGACTAAAAGGATTTGGGGGGAAATATGCAGCCATTCTTAAAACAGACACTTTGGAATAATTGGACTGTGAGGTGACTAATGAGCAAAAAGGATACACCATCAAACATCTAGAAAATGTCAGAACGGATGGTTCCCCAGCTAAGGCTTTGTAAAGATTTGACATATGTCAGTTTTGCAGTTAATAAATACAGCATTTTGTAAACTAACGTGTGGAAATTAACAGTAGTCAGTTTATGCATGATATGTTTTCTGCTTGTCCTCTGCACTTTACATTGCATGATTAACACCCCTGTGGGATATTGACACACTTGAGCTCTTTATTTTCTCTCTCTCTGAGTTCTCTCTTGGGAAGTAGTTCTGGAATACACAGATTGTAGCTGTGTTGGCAATTGGCTCAACCCAGCTTTTTTCAGTACCTCCCAGCCTCCATCAATACAACAATGTTGTTTTTAAGTACGGTATCATTGAACTCATTGACAGAACTACTTGAAAAAGTATCATTTCTCCATTATATTTCTAATGTGCTTTATTATTTGTGCATTCATCCAGAATCTGTGGGTTGTTTTTTTCTTTGTAGAGCTCAATAGTAGTAAGACAGTGATGAGGCAATCACAGCATGTTATTTATAATCAAATAGAAAACCAATGTGTAAACAACAGTATTATATCTTCTTATATATACTTTGGTTGCATAACTGTCATTAGCTGGAACACGATATGATATCTTGAGAATGTTTGCATTTTGTGTGTGTGAGTATTCCAACTGTGTTCTTGGTTTTTTTAATGTACTATTTTATTGCTTTTTTGTTTTGTTTTCTTTCTTCATAAAACTTTGTCTTGGCACTCTCTCCTAAAAAAAGAAGAAATCCTATTCCTCGTGGTTATAAAGACCATCTTGTTGTGGGGTGGAGAGTAGGACCACTTTTAAGAAGGTGATTCTGTAACCTGTTGTACCAATGAAGAGTGTAAATGCAGTAGCACCTTTTCAGCCTAATGCTTAGGACAACAGAACCTACTCCTTCAGTCACAAAGTGGAATAACAGTAAACAGTACACTATTAATATCAAGCTTAACAATTAAGCTTGCAGTGTAAGAACCACTGTAGTGCAGCTTCTTCCCACACTGTGGAAGTAACAACTACTGTACCTCTCCTCGTGTCCTTGTCTTGACTTCCAGAAACTGGGCAGTGAAGAAGGGTCACAGCGTACATGTCTCTCACACTGTCTGCACTTCTTACTTTGCTCAAAAAGTACAAGTAGGAGCTGTGCTGCAGTGCTCACGCCATGAACATAAAGTGAAAGGAGGCTCCTAGTTAATGTAATGTTTACTTGATCCATATTTTAAAAGGAAGAGTATCCTGCGTATTATTATTCATATGTGAAAGTGAGACTTAAAATTCTGAACTGCAGAATGTTTCATGAAACTGAAAATTTGAGGCATTGTTACTTTTTAATTACTATTTACCCAAATAGAAGATGACCCCTCCTGCCATGTTTCCCCCACCCGGAAGTAACAGGAAGTACCCGGCATGCCTGTGTGAGTGAGTGCAACATGTGTGCACGCACAATGAGTAATTCCTGTTACTTCAAGCCAAAGAGGACATGGGGTGGCAGGGAGGTTCGCTGCTGACTCAATGGACACTTTTAAAATGGAGCAGCGGGAGGGGTAAGGGCACCCTCTCCTGCCCTTAAAGGTTTGCTCCTCCCCCTTCGAACTGGCCAAACAGCTGGTCATTTGAACTGGTTCGGAGGCCCACAGGTTTGTGCACATCCCTAAAAAACACACACCCATTTCTAACATCATAAATTTGGGGGGGAAACCTAAACATAAACATTATAATTTGGGGGGAAAACCTGGTCTTGGATTCAGGTAAATATGGTAGTAGTTCTTAAAATGTTGTGACTTGTGGTAAAGGACTATTGTAAGTTTATACCTGATTCTCTGGTCCCAAGCAGTATGTTGATTAGCAATGATGTCTGTCTTTTACACAGTTGCCAAAATAAAAGATTTTACTAAAATTCAAAGTCCTACATGCATATTCCAAATAGATGATGCCCTGCAACTACATGGGGCACTCCCCCCTGTGATTGCTGACAGTAAGAATCTTGCTTACATGCATGGGAGAGTGCTTCTTCAGTTTCAGCATAGGAGCTCGTGTTCTTATCCACAGTGCAGAAATGCATCCATTTCACATTGTAGGTTAGCAAGACTCAAAACACTGAAGAGTGTTCCATAAACTCATATTGATGTTGGTAGATTGAAATAATATTGAATAAAACTTCCAAAGGCTGAGAAACAAAGAAATCACCCATTTATTTTAATTGTATAAAATAGGGATTTTCCTTACAGTGAATGGAGGTCATCAGATTCTATGGAGGGTTATCAGTGTTCACATGGCTCCAGACAGGATCCGGTTAAAATGTTCAAGGCAGGCTCACTTCCAGTTAGTCTGTAGGTGGCGCCAGAAGCCCAGTTCCTGTCTGGCTCCAAAGACAGTGTTTCAGTAGAGCTCCACTTTTTCTATATTATTCAGGCTAGTCCATAGCTTTTCTCTTTCCAAACTTTAATCTTCTATTGTGCCAGGGCAGAAAGGGAGTTGTTTGTATTTGATTTGGCTAAACTTACAAACATTTTTTTCCCTTTTCCAATTCGGCCCATCAAACATTTGAATTACTTTCATTTTTTATTGTTTGTGTTTCTTGAACCCTCCTTCCCAGCCCTCCACTCTACGAGGGCCCCCACTCTGACCTCAGGTTTCAGTGAAAGTTTCACAAACGATTGTGCTCAGCCTTCCTCTCCCCAAGCGTCCCTGAAAACGCTCAGGCTATTGCCTAACAGCTGACTGCTGCCATGTACATTCCCAAGCTGCATAAAAAGGCAGCAAAGAAGACAAAACATTTAACTAAGGGGAGAACCACCAAACACCACAAAGAACCCACCCCCAGCTCCTTTTAGCTGTGGTGAGCTTCAGTGAGCACATATTGGTACAGGCTGTCTGCCAGCAATGACAGTCCAGAAGCCTTCCACCGCTCTCACCCCAGGATGGCGCAATCCTCGCCATTGGGAACAAGGGCACCAGTGTACAAGCTTCTATCACCCCAGCGTCTTCCCAACAGGGGGAGGAAGCTGCGGCTGTGCCATTTTTGCTCTCTGTAACCCAAACCACAACTGCAATTAATATCCAACAACAAAACTCGGTGCTAGATCAGCTCGCTAGTCCCTGACATGATCTTCTAGCTTGCTAGTCCCTGACATTGCAGCATCTCGAGCCTGGTTGGCCTCCACTTTTGACAAATGGTTGTTAGATACAATTCTAAATGGTTGTGCCCTAGAGCTTGGGGGTCTTCTCCATTACCATTTTCTACCCACACCTGCTTCCAGAAATTGATTTAAACATCTTCAAATGAATCTGGCTATTCTTCATCTTCTAGAAATCAAGGCCATAGAACTAGTGCCATCAACAGAATTATGGCAAGGTGTTTTCTCCATATTATTTCTTGTGCCCAAAAAAGACGGATCCTAGAGGGCAGTACTGGACCTCAGGCACCTGAACCACTTCATTAAAAAGAAAAGGTTTTGAATGAAATCCTTGAGGTCCATCAAGGACACAGTAAGGCCTTAGGAATAACTCATCTCCATAGACCTCTAGGAGGCATACTTGCATATGCTAATACACATGCACTACCGCAGGTTCCTCAGTTTCACCTATAACAACCTGCAGTTTCAATACAAGGTGATGCCATTCGGCCTGTCATCGGCCCTGTGAGTATTCTCGAAACTGATAGCAGCCCTGGTAGCACACCTACGCCTGCAAACCATTCACATCCACCTGTACTTGGAAGATCTGCTCATCAGGTCTCAAGACTGCCAACAAACCCGCACAGACGTCCAACACACCATCCAGATGCTCCAAGAGCATGGATTTGTGATCAGTTACCAGAAAAGCCAACTGATACCCTCCCAGTCACTTCAACTTCTGGGAGCACTCTTCAGCATTCAAACGGCGACAGTGTTTTTGCCCATGGAACGAAGGGACAAGTTAAGAGCAGTAATCCAACCCTTAGTCAACCAGCAGTATGAAGATCTCATACTCCTGGCACAGATCCTAGAGTCCATGATTGCTTGCATCGAATATGTCCCATGGGCATGATGACATTCGCAGAGATTACAGTGGCATATCCTACTGTAACTGGAGAGCATAATGGAACACAGATACAGGTTCCTCTAACCAGCCAGTTTCAGGAATCCCTCAGATGGTGGCTGTCCCCAGCATTGGACAAGTGGCTACCACTTAAAATTCCATCCCAGACAACCATCACAACAGACACAAATCTCTCCAGGTGGGGAGCACAGTGCAGAAACCAGTATGTGTAAGTAATACATGTAAGTAAGTACACACACAGTGAACTTCAGCACAACACCAACTGGCTGGAGCTACAAACAATCCACCTTGCACTCATCCATTTCCTGCTTCAGATACAAGACAATCATGTCCTCATTCAGACTGACAACATCACAGCAAAGTCCCACATCCATCACCAGGGAGGGACAAGGTTGAAGGCAATCAGGGCAGAAGCCAATCTTCTCTTTGCCTGGGCAGAAAGTCATCTCCAGGTGATCTCAGCAGAACACCTGTGCGGGACGGCAAACATTCACACAGACTAGCTGAGCCGTCAGATGATAGACCCTACAGAATGGTCTCTTCACCTGTACATATTCCTCCAGATGACCAGAATCCTCACCAACTAATAGTGGACTTGTTTGCATCACCAAGCAATCATCTTCAGAAGTTCTTCACGAGATTTCAGTGTCCCAGGGCAGAAGCCATGGATGCTCTTAACAGCACCATGGACACCTATACAGTTTCCTTCCATTGGCCATCATCCGGAAAGTCATCCAGAAAGCATTCCTGGAAAAGGCAGAGCTGATATTTATCGCACCCCATTGGCCCAAAAGGCCTGATGAACCTGTCAATTCGCCCTCTTTGTCACCTTACTCAGCAGTAAGACCACCTATCACAGGGGCCCCATCCTGGATCTTCAGAGGCTCCAACTCTCCATGTGGCTGTTAAGCACTCCACCTTAGCTCAGGCAGGTTACTCCCTAGGAGCTCAAAACATCATCCTAGCTTCCAGGTGATCATCCAATATGGACAGCCTTTTCCTGGTGGGTGCACTGTAAGCATTTTCCTCCTCTTTCAGCAGGTGTCCTGGAAGTTCTGGGTTGGAACTGAAGCTTTGCCCTAGCACACTAAGACACCAAACATCCGCTTTAGCCCCTATGTTGAAGCTGACTTTGCTGGACACACCATCCCTTCTGCATCCTCACTTTCAGAGGTGCCACCAACATAGCACCAGCCCCTGTACACAGATTCCCATCTTGGGACCTAAATAAAGTTATTAACACACTTACCAGGGCCCCCTTCAAATCTCTGCACTTAGTCTCTCTAAAAATCCTTTCTTTTAAGGTGCTCTTCCTGGTTTCTATAACCTCCGCATCCAGAGTATCAGAACTGGGAGCACTCTCTAGTTGTAAAGAGCTGTGTGTTTTTCACCCGGATGAGGTAGTGCTAAGGTTGGACCCTGTCTTCCTACCAAAGGTGAATTCCACTTTTCACTGTGTGCAGGACATCGGTGCATCCTAAAGAAGGGACCTGATATGCTCTAGATGTATGCAGAGCACTCAGAATTTACCATAAGCATCCCGCCACTCTTCATCAGACAGATTCTCTCTGTGTCTTATCTCCCATTGTCCATAGGGGCCAAGGTATCCAATGTCACCATATCACATTGGATACAGGTGACCATTATGCTAGCATATGAATCCTTGGGTCTCACTGCTCCTAAGGGCATCACAGCTCACTCTACACATAGTGCTTCAGCCTCAGCCGCCTTCTCAGCAAATGTTCCCCTCACAGAGATCTGTAGAGCTGTCACTTTGGGCGTCCATATCACCATTTATCAAACATTATAAGATCTCTTCATTCTATGCAGCCCAGACAGCACTAGGCCACATGATCCTGCAGCAGGTAGTCTACTCCAATGTTCCCTCTAACAGGGATTCCCAGATGTTGTTCACTACAACTCCCAGTATTCCCAGCTCCAATGGCCTTTGGCTGGGGATTATGAGAGAGGTAGTCAATAACATCTGGGAATCCCTGTAAGAGGGAACACTGGTCTAGTCCATCTGAGCTCTTCGTACAGCTGGCTTGGACATGTCCCAGACTAAGAAACTGATAACCTCTGTCCACTATAAGGAAAAAGAAACATTGGTACTTACCATGAAGGGTTCTTTTTCTTAGGTGGACGGAGGTCATCAGACCCTCCGGATATATATTAGGAAAAGGGTGCCAGTTTGAGGTGGAGGGTATCAACTCTCAGGTACAATTAGTTTGTCTGTCCACTGTTTCTTCCTGTGCAAGGTTTTTTCTGTTGGCCGTTTCTTGTATCTCACCTCAGGGTGCTATTTCCTCTATGTCAGCCTTTCCAGCTTTTTCTTTCTTCACCTATTTTTCCATGCTACAGTCCCAGAACTGGGTTTCTGGCACCACCTGCAGACTAACTGGAAGTGAGCATGCCTTAAAAAAATTTAACCTAATCCTGTCTGGAGCCATGTGAAGACTAATAACCCAGACTAAGAAGCTGATGACCTCCATCTACCTAAGAAAAAGAACCCTTCACAGTAAGTGCCAATGTTTCTTTTTCAGTGGGGGAGGGGGGTATGCAAGCCCCTGAAGGAACTTTAAAGGCTTGAGGGGTATGCAGTGCAGCTGCCAAGAGTGTGTGGAGCACAGGGTTGATAAGAACTAGATGATTTTAAAAAAATTAAATTTAAGTTGATTTAAAAAATTTAAATTTAAGTTGATTTTAAAAAACAATTCATGAAGAACCTAGTCAAATATGGTGTAGTGGTTAGAGTGCCGGACTAGGACCGGGGAGACCCGAGTTCAAATCCCCATTCAGCCATGAAACTAGCTGGGTGACACTGGGCCAGTCACTCTCTCAGCCTAACCTACTTCACAGGGTTGTTGTGAGGAGAAACTCAACTATGTAGTACACCGCTCTGGGCTCCTTGGAGGAAGAGCGGGATATAAATGTAAATGTAAATTTTTTTAAAAAAATTAAACATAATTATATTCTATGAACATGTTAATAGCAGTATATGGAGATGAGAAATACCTGTTCAGTCCTGTTCTGCAGGTGGTGTGCATGCAGCGCATGCACACATACACACTGTCAAGCCGTTGCTCCCCTCCACTTAACCATCCATCAAGTGCAAAGACAAAGAAGGTCAATGAATGAATAGTGTATTGTGGGGGTGGAGTAGGTGTGAGCAAGGAGGAGGAGTCTGGATATAAATGCAAGGGATTGGGGAGGGGAATATAAAGTGAAACTAAACGTGAAATATATTCATGCAGTCCTAAGGAAACTTTTTCCGAGTTTATCTTCCATTGTAGAAAGGAAACACCTATTATGACAGCAGGCTATAAAAGAGACCTGATTTGGGAATATTTTAATGAAGTTCCTGTACCTGTGAGTAAGAAAGGCATGCATGCAAAATGCAAACAGTGCAACAACAAAATGCAAAACCTGGTTGCCCAAATGAAACAGCATAATGAGAAGTGTGTCCCTATTATACTGTGTTACCTACCTTCTAAAAATGAAATCTGCATCTATCTCTTAATATGTATCAAGGTTATATTAGACAACAAGAATGTACTTTGATAGAAAATGCATGGTGCAGCAAGGCTTCTTGCACTGAGCAGGTGTACATCAAGATGCCAGGCACATGCAAAGGCTGCGCAGGGCTATCTTTTGCCTGCCCATCAGCCTGTGTATGACTGCTGCTGCAAGTTGCATCTGGTCCCACGCACACCAACCAGTCACCCAAACCACAGCTGAAACCTGTTTCTGTCCCTCTTATTGGTCTGCCTTCCCCTTGTAGCTGAAGGAAAAGGTATCTTGAAGAGTGTGCAAAGTGGCTATGAGATGCCTAGCAGTTTTGTGGTCACCTTTGCTAAGCAGTGTCGGCCTTGGCTTGTGTTTGGATGGATTACAGTGAGTGCTGTAAAATATTCACCTTACGGGATGGGACCATAGCTCAGTGAAAGAGCATTTATATGCAGAAGGTCCCACATTCTGCCTGAAAGACTGGAGAGCCACTGCCATTCAGTGTAGACAATACTGAGCTAGATGAACCAATAGTCTGACTTGGTATAAGGCAGCTTCCTGTTAGGTTCCTATGCCACCAACTTGAGTTCACTTTACAAGCATTGAACCATGTGCATTGAGAGAGCCTGCAATGACTGTTCTGGCTTCAGGCTTCTTAGCAGCTGACATGGTTTTTTCTACAAAAGTTACACCCTGCTAATTATAATAGTGGTTACAAAAGATACCTCTGCTAATAATTATAGCCATCATTGTAGTAGTAAGAAAAGTAAGTCATGTTAATCAACACAGAGCACACTATTATCTTTGGTCAAATGAAAATCTCATTGTCAAGGAACATATATAGCCCATAGATATATCCTATAATTCGTGGCTCAGAGTCAAGACTGGGTTACTCATAAATACTTGCATTAACAGTACAAGTTGTTCCATTAATTTCACTACATATGACAATATGTGAGTAACTTACTTTGTATGTTAGCCAATGACCATAGTGCCCATCTCATAACTGCAACATTTAAGTACTGTACAGTATGTGTGTTTCTTGTTTTTTAAAAAAGTTTGAAAACTCTTGAAAATATATGCTTACATGGCCAATGGATAGTTTATTAAACAGTTGTTTGGTCACATTTAAAAAACATTAGGGCTGAAAATTATTTAGTTGATTACCTAGGCCTGGGGGGCGGGGGAGACTAGTAGGTTTTATGCAAGGCTCTTTATCCTAAAGAGTTCATCTCCTCAAATTATGTAGCTTTTTAACATGTGAGGATTCTTAAAATAATGCTTGATGTTGATGGTGATGATATGGAGTCACCAGGTGCAAGGCTTTGAGCAGCAGACTCATGAAATCCACATGAAATCACCAGCAGTTTTTGAAACTCCAATTTGTTTAGGTTGCTGGAAAAACACTTGTCCAAAGCCCTGTTGCGTAACTAAATAGAACTAGTTAAGCAGGCTTCTGGTTAACCCTGGTGAGAACTATATGGAGCTTGTTAAGCAGGCTTTTGGATTGTAGGTCATATATTATTAGTTTGAAATTGTGCATCTCAGCTATATATTAGTAGCTTGACCTTTCTAGAATAAAATTCATTGAATTACTAGGATCTCAGACAGCTAGAATTGGAACAAATCAGTAACTGAAGGTCTCTCTGATTTAAGAAGTGTGAAAAGAGATTTGACAACTATACTGAGTTGCAGTACTAAAGTTAAAAATAAAGATGTACATAAAGCTATTCTGTACCACTTTTGACTGTTTTTGATTTACTGAAAGTCAGGAGATTATCATAGCTGGCAACAGACATAGAATGTTCATATCTAACAGTTTTCTAATGACATTGCTTGTTTCCATTGTTTTCCTTATTTTTTTTAAATGTTCATCAGAATGGCAGGTGTGCATCCAGATTTAATTTGTTATGACTAAGCACCATTAAGAACAGCCCTGCTGGATCAGGCCCAAGGCCCATCTAGTCCAGCATTCTGTTTCACATAGTGGTCCACCAGATGTCGCTGGAAGCCACAGGCAGGAGTTGAGGGCATGCCCTCTCTCCTGCTGTTCCTCCCCTGCAACTGGTACTCAGAGGCATCCTGCCTTTGAGGCTGGAAGTGGCCTATAGCCCTCCATCGAATCCATGATACAAGTTAGTCATGACTAACTTCAGTTCCATTATTCCCAGTCGTCATGTCAGCATTTTCTCTCAATCCTGTAAACTGAAAATCCCTTAAATGAACATCAGCTTGAAGTACATCTGTTGGGATCATTCCACATTGATTGTATTGAGACAGCATTTTTCACATCACTTGCAGTCTGTGACTTGTCTCTCTTCTTGGGTCATCTGGAGCTGCTACTTTGTATGTCCTACACTTGCTGTTTACTTCTGGCACTTTTTGGTCTAGACTTTTTTGGTTGATCTGTGTGGGCCTGGTAAGTGAGTTATCTTTGGGTCTCTGTAATTGTGTGTTCACCTTTGTCTTAAAGCCACAAATATGTTTGGTTCAGAGCATAGCGTTTACAGTATGCTATAATTTGATTAATCAATATTTATGTCTGGAAAAAATGGCTGTGTGTTTTTTGTAGGGGATGATGAACAGTCCACTGAGATGGCTGCCAGCTGGGAGGATGAGAAAGTGACTGAGGCAGCAACAGATGGCTTTGTGGCTATTAAAATTGATACTCAAAGGTTTGGCAACTTCTGCTGTTTTTGTTTCTCAGTAAATGTATTCTTTAAGTACCTCTCTGTATTCAAAACACAGCTATTTTTTGGAGGAAACTAGCATTTAAAGAAAAAGGTTATGCATCTGAGTACTAAGAAAACTTCAATTTATAACCTAAATTTAGTACTATTAAATATTTATATTTATTATTAGCACTGTTATTAATCAAAATAAGATCTGATTGTGTTTTCACCGTGAAAATTAAAAGCCATAATATTTATGACAGGCCATGAGCCAGATTATACATTACATGCAAATGCATGTAATGGTACCCTGGTAGCTCTTTGTTCCCTTAAAAAACTGATTTGAGAATTGGGGGTGGGGAAGAGTTCCTCTCTTGAGAGTTGCACTTTGTATAACCTTATTTCCCTTATTAATCCCTTCCTTGTCTAGGACACAATCCTTTCTTTCCCTGTCATTTATTCATTCTCTCTCTCTCTCTCATTCACTCACTCACTCACTCTTGTTGCATATTTGACTCTTGAGGAATGATTTGGAATGGAAGAATGGCGGTGAGAAAAAGGTTAAGCAACACATACAAACATTCCCTAAGAGCCCAGAAACAATACTATTAGGCACTGATAACAGCTCATTGCCTAGGAAATACTGGACCCTCTTTATGTATCTGACAGCAGAAGCAAGATTGACATTTGCATACAAATGGAAAGACATCAATTGTCTGAGTAAAGGATTGGATACTCAAAGTGTTAGAGTTGGCAGAAATGGCAAAGCTAGCAGCATTATTAAGAAATAAATTTGAAGCATTTAAAAGGGAGTGAGACCCTCTTCTTATTTACCTAAAAACATATTATAAAATGGATTTCTATCAGGCTTTTGAGTGGTAACAAAAATGTTTTTAAAATGCCCTAGAGCTGACTTTCATACGATTTAACGAGGGGAGAATGATTAAATTACAGGCAATACTTGGGTATTGTAACTGATACTTTTCTAATGATGAGATGGAATTCCTCTTGTCTTTTTTGTGTGTTTTCTTTCTTTCTTTCTTTTTGTGTGTGCTTGTGTGTATCTTATGTTGTGAAAAATTGAATAAAAAGTTATTTTAAAAAACAGATTTTCTCAATTTTCAATTGCCCCCAACCTACGCAGCTTTTATGAGGAGGGAAAAGGACCATTGCACTATAGTGTAGCTTGACTCTCAAATGAGATGCATGTGTTACTTTGTAACTGATGCAGGAGCGGAGCTGTTACAGGGCAGACAGGCCAGGGGCCGTCTGACACTCCCCATGCTCATCTGGTTCTCCTTTCCCAGCTGTGTTTATTGCGGGGTGCAAGAACAAAATGCGCACTCAGCAACAAACACAGCTGGGAAATTAGCTCTGGAGGCTCGCAAGACCCTCCAGGACTTTTTGGTTAGGGGGCATGGCCAAAGCCTCTGACGGGCCATGCAGAAAGCTCGTTGGGCCCTCTGGGACTCTGGCCACGCCCCCTTGCATGTGACATCACATGTAGAGGTATCACTGGTTTGTGAAGTGTGCGTGCCCCCCCGCCCAGTGCTGCAGGGCCGCCAGGGATGCGCGTGAACACAGTTCCTCGCTGCCCTTGCTAGACCACTAAACTGCTGCTTTTTAGTTGATGCTGTTCTGATCTGAAATGGTGAGTGAAGTAAATCGTGCTATGATCCTTCAGATAGTTGCACTTTGTATAACCTTATTCTCTCCAGTGCCCTTTAGAAGCAAAAGCACTTGGTTATCTAAAAACATGCCTGTTAATCCTGGGGTTCCCAGTATTTTGTATCATTCCAGTCTAGCATTTAGAAGAAATGAATCTCTTGTGATCCCACAGGGATTTTACTAGTCACGTGTATAATGACACATTACTAATTATTTTGTGATAGTTCCAGTTATTAAGGTGACTTGCTAAAGGAATTCTTTTTTCTACACAGTGAAGCCTGCCTGCAGTTCTCACAAATCTGTATCCTTTGAATACTGTAAAATAAATGTTTGTTTGTATTTATTACATTTCTAGCCTTTCATCCATCATGAAGCTTAAAGCATCATACATGGGCTCCCATGTTAGAAGCTCTTTTGTATGAGGCAGTACCAACATGTTTGTTCTTCTCCTAACCCATCTTCGCCAATTCCCGGATCTTGAGCGTGATAACCTAGCATGATAGAAATCCGTTCAACCGCACAAGCATCATGTCTTGCACTGGCACACTGAATGTTGCCCTTTTGATTCTGATTTTTAGCCAGTGACGCTGATTTGCAAAATATTTAGTTCAGGCAAAAGAAAAGCACTTCTTTATACACAGTTAACATGTGGATTTACAATCATGAATTCAACCAGTTCAATTGGTCTGTAAGCATTTTAGCCATGATTCTGAAGTTAAACTCCCAGGTACAAAGGCAGTATACATCTGCATACCAGATGCAAGAAACAAACAGGGGAAGGTTTTTCCCTGCTTATGACCTTCCAGGATGCATTTGTCTGGCTGCTGTTGGAATGGGAATCCTGAATTAAATGCATATTTGGTTTAATATAACAGGGTAGATCTTACATTATGCAGTGAACTGCTGCACTGCTGGAGACAGACATAGATAAATCTGGATTAATAAAGTAATCCAGGCTGTAGCAGAGGATGTCTTTTGGACACAGAAGAATTACCTATCCTGAGGATAAGAAGCAGGCATTGCTTATAATGTGGACTCTGTATACAGTTTCCATACAGAGGATTTATGAGTGATCTAACATGTTCCTTATGAGTTGTGAGCAGGGTGAAGCAGCAGAAATATGATAGGGTGGTATACCACTTAAATCTGTCTAAGGAATTCGGACATCTTTCTTCTGACAGTATCAGTTTGTTATATACCTGGCACTCATTTCTGATCACCCCATTCCTCTTAGTAATTCATTCTTATTCTTTCTCTAAAAAATAAATATATATTGTCCTTTACTGTTACTGCATAGATCCTGTAGTATGTGTTCCATCCAGTTTCTTCATAGGAGACAGTGGAATACCCTTGGAAGTCATTGCTGGTAGTGTTTCTGCAGATGAACTTATTGCAAGAATTCAGAAAGTGAAGCAGGTAACAAATGGTGACAGACCTGCTTTTTAAGCATAGGGGAGTATTTTGAAATAGTTAGAATTGTTAACAATAGAATTGTTTTAATTAAAACCAAGAAAGGTCATTGTGCTAATTGGTCTATAAAGTTGTCAAGGTACATTTGATGTAAGAAGATATTATTTATAGTTGTATTGATATTATACTTGGTTAAATAATTAATGGCAGAGCAGTAGCTGTATTAATAAGGTGGTGAGAACTTGAAATATTTTTCTGGGTAGAACTCTTCAAAACATTCCCACTCCCTGGATCAAACTTATTGGTTCCCCAGGTCTGTGTGTGAAATAAATAGGTTGTAAGTACAATTTCTTTCTTTAGAGCCTTAATTAATTCTGCAACCTGGCATGGTTAATAGCACCCTTAATTTGTGTTGCACTAGTGGCAGTTTTTATACTGCTGCTACTGACCAATTTTGTGGCAACATACTGTTTCTGCACTGGCAAGCTACTAACATATTTGTAATTGGAAGGGTGTTTTCCATCAGGTCAGATTGGCTCCTGGCCCCAGTGGATGGTTTTGTTTTGGGTGGTGGTGTTTTTTAAACTTCTAGCTTACCTTGCTAGTCATACCAAGGCCTGTACTATCTAAGCATGATTTCTAGATGCTGTTGCTTGTCCTGTTGGCCTCTGGTATTGATTCATTCATTGCTTGTAGCACATTATAATGAACTAAACAAATATGTTACAGTATTAGAGGGTTTTTAAAATTTGCAGTGTTTGTGTTCCTTCCAACCCTGCAATTCAGAGATTCTGCTGTAAAAATCTGTGTGCAGGATCAAGACCAAGTTTGTCATGATGAAGTCCCATTGAAACTAATAGGACTTAAGCTAGTCATGTCTCATTTATTTCCGTGGAATTTAGTCATAGCTAACTTAATCTGGATCCTGCCTCCTTATTCTACAACAGTTAAAGCAGAGCATAGAGTTGCGCTACCCACCACACTTGAAATTGGCATCATCCACACAATACAGTACCCTCTCCTTAAGCCAGATGGGAGATATATTTATCTGTCCATAAATGTAAATCTCTCTGTGAAATAGCAACTGCACTGTGGGTTGGGTTTGCTGGCAAAAGAGGGCATGGCTCTTTAAGGTAACATACATGGAAGCAACCCTTGTTGTTTAAATGGAGCACAGTTCAAGTAAGTGGGCTTAGGATTGTAGCCTAATTTTTTACGGTTTGTGCACTGGACATAATGGGGGTTAAGCTTTGTGTTTGGAAAGCTAGAAGCAGTTAACCTGTTTAATATAGAAAACAGTATCAAATGCAGTGTTCTGTACTTAAAACAGTTACTTAGGTCTATGCTTCTTTCTTCCTTAGATGCACATGTTAAAAAATGAAGCATCAGAAAGTTCTGCTTCATGTTCTTCCTCTTTACATAGTATCACAGAAGATTCTCAGTCCCAAACAGCTGAGTCATCTGAAGCACAACCTGAAAAGTTGCATGTACCTTTGGCTGGTAACTATTAATATCTCTCTACTTGTTACTGTTACCAGTTCAGCTCTCTTCAGATTTAAAAGTTCCTACAGAACCACTAAGTACAGCCTTCCAGTAGTGGGTTCCTCATCTCTGCCTTGTCACTCTCGTGTCTCCTACTGCTACCATTTAAAACTGCTGTTTATTCTCTCCCCTACCCCCATACTGCTGCCTGTTCCCACCATGCGCCTTCCTTTCTTTTGACCCTACATGGTCTGGAACACAAGAGGATAGCCTGTGGTGCTCCTTCTGACACCCAAAACTAGTGTCATCTTCTGTCTTTCTTCTTTGGATGGGTGAGGGAGCGGGAGAGTCAGATACACAACTGATATTGCTGAAAATCAATAATTTGTATTAATGAGATGCTTGGGACATTTGTAGCAACATTGTGCTTAATTATTATTTTTTAAAAACCCTAGCATTCAAACTTGGTATTCAGAGCAGCAACTTTGATCAGAAATCCCTGTATACATTTTTATTCATAAATAGGGATCCAGTTTGGAATATTGATACCTATAGTAGTGTTCTTTTTGTAGCACAATTTTTATACTTCACATATTTAATAAGATTCATAAAGTAATAATCTTCTTGTCTGCTATGTGATAAAAGTTCTCTCTCTCTCTCTCTCTCTCTCTCTCTCTCTCTCTATATATATATATATATATAATATAAATAATTTCAATTTTCTTTTCACTTACGTGTAACTTCGAAGCTGACACAAATTTGGTTCAGACAAATGAAGAAAGTGACAGAAAGGTGGACTCACAGACGACAGATGACGTTACAGCTAAAGTAGAAAGGTATGTTCTTGCTGAAAGCTTTCCAGATATTCTGTAAACTATTGTACTTGGCAAACATTTTGGTAAGAGATTGGTACATTTATGCAAATATAATTGCAAGAATGTGTGTCGTGTGATCATATATGTTGTCTGCTTTACAAGCTGCAAACAGGTATGACTGTTTAGACAATTGAACTGTTGTCTAATACTCTTTGGTCTTACAGCACTGCATGCTTCTATCTTCAGGGTGTGCTTGTCTCCTGCACTGAACAAGAGTGAGAGAAAGCAGATGGGACTGTGTAGCAGGCACATTGCAACCTGCAGTGCTGTGCTTGCTGTGCTTGTCAGACTTCTTCAGCTCAGGAATGGGATAACCCGCAGTTGTCATCTCCTGTCATTATTTAATAATTCTAAACACTACTAAACACTAAACAGTAGTGCCTAAACACTACTGCGTATAATACTGAGGGGAAAGAAGTCCTCTGTGGGCTCACAGTCAGAGTCTTTCCAAGTGGTGATTTATTCCATCATAATTGTTATGCAGAATTTTGCAGTTTGTCAAGATCACATTCTTTGCATCCCATTTGGGATATGCCCCACGCTCATGAAACACATGTTTCTTTATGTTGCTTAGTTATCCTGAATTATGCTAGCAGAGCAACTTTTGTAATAATGAAAGATGTAGAGAGACTAGAGAACAACTTGTCTGGCTCTGAGGAGTGATTTTCTGCATGGGTGTTGATGGGAATGCACCCCCCCCCCGCCTGTTTGTCACTCTGGCCATTGGCCTTTCTATTTTGTATGTTTTGTTTTTAACTGAAGCTGGTATTATTGCTATTAAGATTTCCCCACTCCCTTTATCTTCTTTATTTTTAAAATAAAATCTCACTCCTATTTATGTTAACACATATACAAGCCTTACTGCTGTTAATGATACCTACTGTTAATAAAGGCTAGACTAGAGTGCAAGTGGAGGAGAACTCGGTTCGAATGTGACGGGATTCAGCATGTGACCCATTTGAAGGCTTATGTGGTGGCAGTGCATGCAGCGAAAAAGAGATTCTGGTCTGCACGCATTGCGGCTGCAGGTTCATGCTCGGCGGAGCTATCCCGGGTTGTGAGGAGTTTGGTTTCTCCTCCTTCTACTTCCAATCAGTCCCTGGGGTTGCTCTGTTGTGATGCCTTTAATGGGTTCTTTGCGAATAAGATCTCCTGTATTCGGGCTGACTTGGACTCCACTATTGCTGCAAGGTCTATGGAGGAGGTGTCCAGCAATCCTTCTTGCAGTATTAGATTGGATCAGTTTCAATCTGTGACTCCTGTGGATGTGGACAAGCTGCTTGGGGCGGTGCGGCCTACCACCTGTTCTCTGGATCCTTGCCCGACTTGGCTGCTTCTATCTAGCAGGGAGATTGTTGGAGGTGGCTTAGTTAATATCGTAAATGCATCGTTGAGGGAGGGTAGGGTGCCCCCCTGCCTGAAGGAGGCAATGGTTATGCCACTCTTAGAGAAGCCTTCCCTGGACCCCTTAGCGATGGACAGCTACAAGCCAATCTCCAATCTCCCTTGGTTGGGCAAGGTGATTGAGAGGGTTGTGGCCAACCAGCTCCAGGCAGTCTTGGAGGAAACTGATTATCTAGACCCATTTCAAACTGGCTTTAGAGCTGGCTGTGGGGTTGAGACAGCCTTGGTCGGCCTGACAGATGACCTTTACCGGGGAATCGACAGAGAGAGTGTGACTCTGCTGGTTCTTTTGGATCTCTCAGCGGCGTTCGATACCACCGACCATGGTATCCTTCTGGATCGCCTGGGGGAGTTGGGGATAGGGGGCACTGCTTTGCAGTGGTTCCAATCCTATCTCTCAGGTAGATTCCAGATGGTGGAGCTTGGTGACAGTTGCTCCTCAAAACGGGAGCTGTTATATGGATTCCCTCAGGGCTCGATTCTGTCACCAATGCTTTTTAACATCTACATGAAACCGCTGGGTGAGGTCATCAGGAGGTTTGGTGCTGGGTGTTATCAGTATGCTGATGACACCCAAATCTACTTCTCCTTTTCTTCAGGAAATGGCACTCATTCTCTAAATGCCTGCCTACAGGCAGTAATGGGCTGGATGAGGGATAACAAATTGAAGCTGAATCCAAGCAAGACGGAGTTGCTCATTGTGGGGGCTCAGAATCTGAGGGGTGAGTTAGATCTTCCTGTGCTGGATGGGGTTACACTCCCCCAGAAGGAGCAGGTGCACAGCTTGGGAGTACTCCTGGACCCAGGCCTCACCCTGGTATCCCAGGTGGAGGCCAT
Source organism: Hemicordylus capensis (assembly GCF_027244095.1). Classification (NCBI taxonomy): domain Eukaryota; kingdom Metazoa; phylum Chordata; class Lepidosauria; order Squamata; family Cordylidae; genus Hemicordylus; species Hemicordylus capensis. Next base: position 170,036,212 of record NC_069657.1, read on the forward strand.
GGCCAGGAGTGCTTTCTACCAGCTTCGGCTGATTCGACAGCTGTGCCCATTCCTCGAAGAGGATGACCTCAAAACAGTGGTGCATCAGCTGGTAACCTCCCGGCTTGACTATTGCAACGCGCTCTACGTGGGGCTGCCTTTGTACATAGTCCGGAAACTTCAGTTAGTTCAGAATGCGGCAGCCAGATTGGTCTCTGGGGCAACCCGGAGAGACCATATGATGCCTGTTTTGAAACAGTTACACTGGCTGCCGATATGTTTCCGGGCAAAATACAAAGTGCTGGTTATTACCTTTAAAGCCCTGAACGGCTTGGGTCCGAGATATCTTAGAGAGCGCATTCTTTTATATGATCCCCACTGCACGTTAAGGTCATCTGGGGAGGTCCGTCTCCAGTTACCACCGGTTCCTTTGGTGGCGACTCAGAGGCGGGCCTTCTCTATAGCTGCTCCTGGGCTGTGGAATGCACTCCCAGCAGAAATTCGTAATCTTATCGAATAAATAAATAAAAAATAAGAAGTGTTGGGGGCCGGGGCATGGGAGAAAAGACAATCATGAGTTTTGGAGTAGGACTGAGCATTGATTTGGATTGTTAATTGGAGGTTGAAGGTTGCTTCGATCATGGCAACTTAAATGGCAAAAAGCCAGACCTCAAAACTTTACAGTGTGTGCACAACTCCTTTATCTGCTGGAAATTTTGGGTAGTATAATGTCCCTCACAAGGACGTACTATGCATGCAGTTGTCATCCCATTCTCACAGAAAGGAGAACGTTATGCAGAAGATGAACATCAAACTTTTAAGTATTACATTCACAAAAATCTCTGTACCTAACTGAAATGTGGGTGGTATCATGCCCTCCTAAGGGCCAGACATGCCTGCAGTTTTTATCCAATTCTGATAAGCAAATGTATGGACATTTTGTCCTCAAACTTAGGGTGAGGTATGGCCATAAAACTTGAAAATGTACCTGCATGGAAACCACTGGAGCTCTTTGTAGGACACCATGGCCTCAGCAGGCCATGCATGGATTCAAGTTAAATGGGTAGTCTTAACAGCACAATCATTTTTTTCCTTCAGAAGTCTGCTCACTGGGACTTAATGCCAGGAAAGTGTGCATAGAATTGCAGCAAATTCATTAGAGGTGAAGGTTCTATGTTTGTGTCTTCCCTTCCAAGTTCCATGGGAGTCTTGGTGGAAGGGGATGTTGATGTTGCAGAAGTTGAATTAAACTGGAAGTGCAGCTTGACAACAGTTTTTTAAAAGTCAGATACGGGCACAAAGGGAGAGGAACATGGGCAGGTTCAGACATCCAATTTGCAACATTCCACACCCTGTGAACAGAAAATATTGACATGAGTAGAAATAAGAAGCCTGAAAGAATGGCTGCATGTGGATGTTCTGTTCCTTGTCCGCATGAAGTTCAATGCACAAACCCACAGAAATAACTGCAAAAAAGTGATCAATCTGTAAGGCCCTGAGAAGAAATAAGATGTTTGTGTTTCTTAGAGATGAAAAGAAGAGAGAGAAAGGTGAAGACATAAAGAATTGTTTTTAGCTTATTTTCAGAAGAGATACAGGCTTACAAGTGTGCACAAGTGTCCATAACTTTTGCACTTACTGCCTAATACAAACCAGATTCACAGCTCCTGGGGATCCTGATGATTTGTGGGGGTTTTGCCGAACTGCCATCTTGTTTCAAGAAGGCAGCCACTCAAAGTGTAGGAAACACCCCTCTGTAACCCATGACAGTTGGATACAAATCAAATTTGCAGCACATGGGAGGGAGTCCTAGAGGACCCCAATGGAGCCGCCCCCCCCCAATCCGCCATCTTGTTTCAAGTGACTTCAAGATGTAAAACGTAAAGTGTGCCATCAAGTCAGTTTCGATTCCTGGCGCCCACAGAGCCCTGTGGTTTGCTTTGGTAGAATACAGGAAGGGTTTACCATTGCCTCCTCCCATGCAGTATGAGCTGATACCTTTCAGCATCTTCCTACATCGCTGCTGCCCAATATAGGTGTTTCCCATAGTCTGGGAAACACGCCAGCGGGGATTCAAACCAGCAACCTTCTACTTGTTAGTCAAGCATTTCCCCGCTGTGCCACTTAAGGTGACACACTTAAAGAAGTAGAATTGGTTTATTACAGTATGGCTTATCTTTAGCAAAATTAAGTTATTTCTTTTTTGTAAGACCAAATATAAACACTTTGGCCTGGATCCTGACTTGTACAAATGGAACAGAACTCCCACAAGGGATTTCACTATCCCTTTTTCATTTTGAATTCATCTGAATTTTTTTCCTTTCAAATTTAGAGTGACAAAAAAACTTGAAGAAAGACGGGAAGAGAAAAAGAAAGAAGAAGAACAGGTAAAGTGTAACTGAATGCCTATATTTTCTTTTGAACCAGAATCTTATTTAAAGCATGTTCAACATTAGTTTATCATTTACAGCACAACTTTGTTATAGAAGCAGAGCAGTGCCTGTACTGTATAGCTTAGGTGAACTGTAAAAACTGCATAAGCTCTGGACATTCTATCAGTCCAAACCATCTGTCTAAAACGTGACATGAAGTAACTAGGTGGTAAGCACCACAACCTGTCAAATTTTGGTACAGATCTGTTGAGAAATTGCCCGGATACAGCCAATTGAAAATTGACCCCCGCCCTCCACAAGAAGGTGTCTTCACATGTAAGCATGAATTGGCCAGTGGTGATGCCTTTTTGCTCCTCTTGTCCTTCTAAATGTATCCAAAACTTCAGGTCCATGGAGAAGTACATGCTTCTATTATCTTGAGAAGACATCATTGGGTGGAAATCCACTTTATAACAGGGTAATCAAGTCTTGGTACATATTGGCATTTGACAAAACACTTGTCAAATGGCCTGATTAACTCTTCTCAGCTGGAAAAAGTCGCTACCATCTGTCTTTCCCTGTTGTGTATAGATACCAATAAATGTGATTAAGAATGTCACAACTTTATTAAAACACAAACTTAACCTTTTTAAAAATTTTTTTTACTAATATAGAAAAGTAAGATAAAGATTACACTTCTGAGCCACCAACTTGTCCAATAACACATAATATGATATATCACACATGTTTGTACCCATGTATGTACATTCATACTTATCATATTTAATTGTTTACATACAGAACAGATGCAAAAATAAACTAGATCTTGCCCATCAATAACTTTCTGACACAAACCCAGTTGATATGAAGAAGAAAATTACTTAATAAATAAATAAATGAGGAAATAATAATGGAACAACTCCCACCGGACCTGTCAGTCAACTAATACCTAGATAATAATCTTGTCTTGGGCAAATGGTAATTTGATTATAAGTAGGAGAGAGAGAAGAAAGAGATCAAATTATTTAAAAATAAAGACCAATATTACTAAAATAAAAATGTTACAGTTATTTTGAATATTATTTCCAAAATTGTAAGCGGAGAAATGATAACATTCTTTGTCTCCTCAGTCTGGTTCTCTCCTCTTGAGTCTGGAACATCGTAGTAACCTTCTGAAAAGTCTGTGGGAGTCATTAAAGAGTTTAAAAGAAAAGCACAGGAAAAAGCAAAAAATGTCTAAAATACATAAGAAGAAGAGGAAAAAAAGAATCTTACAGGCTCAGATATTTGAAGTAAAAAGCGGATAGAAAAGGCAGGCTATCTTTAAGATGGCATGGTGACTTTGCCACGTCCTACTCAGTCCGGGGCTTGAAGTGGACAGATCCGTCCTCCAAGACAGTCCAGGTGTTTCCCAGGCATTATCAATCCTGGAATCTTCCCCTACAAGGAGAAGTCAAGATCCACATGCCCTCTGGTCTTCAATCATGCCGATTGAAGAATTATGGACCAAATAGGCGAAGGAGGCTTCAGCAGACCAGCTGCTGAGAACCTCCCATCAAGACACCATTTGCCGAGGAGAACATAAACTTAACCTAATGTCAGTGTGGAGAACATACCTGTACATGTTGACACTGATAGCGATCTCCAGTGCACCTGAGATAGCCTTCTGAACCCAGTTCATATATTTTGAATTGCTAATCTGTTTTCCTGCTGAAGAGAGGAATATATAAATTAGGCTTTCAGTGTGTGTGTGTGTGAAGAAGAAAATGCGTTGATTCTTTAGTGAACAACATTTCAGGGCTGTTCTAAAAATTGCTGTGCTAATGCTAGTAGACTGTTTTTATCCCCACCCCCAGACCCTATGTCATCTTTCATATTTAATTTACTCTGAGCACCCATTTGCAAAATTATAAAAATTGAATAGAATACATTGCAGGATTATTGTAACACTGTTCTTATTATATGTTTCCAGAATCAGGTATTGAGTAGTATACCTCTGAACATGGAGGTTTAATTTTAGCTAACTTGACTAATAGCCCTTGGTGTTCCATAAATCAAAAGTTTTTATGATTTATTTTTTTAAAAAAATATGCTATATCCAGTGTGTGTTGTAGTGCCCAGGAAAGTGTCTTCCTTTTATTTAGAAAGAAATTAAGAAAGAAGTTGAAAGAAGAAAATCTGGGAAAGAGATGCTGGAGTACAAAAGGAAACAGGAGGAAGAACTGACAAAACGATTATTGGAGGAAAGGAACAGAGAAAAAGCTGAAGACAAAGCTGCTAGGGAGCGCATCAGACAACAGATTGCATTGGTAAATAATCAATTATCAATTAAGTGGGTGAGCTGGAATGTCATAAATCCTTGAAAATGCCACAAATGTATTAAAAAACCAACACACTGACCCAAATCCACTTTTTTGGAAATTTGGGTGAAATTGTGGCTATTCTTGTTTTTTTCAGCATCACTAGTTTAGTGGAGTTGTTTTGTGGCTGAAGTCTATATGTATTATTCTTGTGAATGTTTCAGCATTCACAGAATGTGATGTTTATCAGTTTTCAAAAATCAGGTTTGCCAAATACACATTATATAAGGACAGCAATTTCTGTATAGCTAAGGGGCATATTGGCACACATTTTGCATCTACTTCAAGGAGCAGCAAAAATGGTCTTGTGATGGAAAACTGTCATGGAGTCATATCACTGAAATCTGGTGGTTTAACTTGTGGGTCTGATTTTTCCATTCACTTTCGATGCAATAAACTTATCAGAAAATTTTACGTGAACATAGAACAGCCCTGCTGGATCAGGCCCAAGGCCCATCTAGTCCAGCATCCTGTTTCACACAGTGGCCCACCAGATGCCACTGGAAGCCTACAGGCAGGAGTTGGGCATGCCCTCTCTCCTGCTGTTACTCCCCTGCAAGTGGTATTCAGAGGCATCTTGCCTCTGAGGCTGGAGGTGGCCTATAGCCCTCCAACTAGTAGCCGTTAATAGACCTCTCCTCCCTGAAGTTAACCAAACTCCTCTTAAAGCCATACAAGTTGTTGGCTGGCACCACATCTTGTGGCAGAGAATTCCACAAGTTGATTATGCGTTGTGTGAAAAAGTACTTCCGTTTGTTGGTCCTAAATTTCCTGGCAGTCAAGTTCATGGGATTGACCCCTGGTTCTAGTAATATTTGAGATATTTGGTGAACATATCAGAACTAATGATCTTCCTCACTGCCTGGGGATCATTAATAAACAGTGTACCATATGAAACTGAATTTGGCCATTGCTTCTGCACTAAATATATCTTAACAGTTCCTTTTGCATGAAGTTGGTGGTGACCTCGGTCACTGAACACTTGGTATAACACTGACTTATACCAAGTCAGACCATTGGTCCATCTAGCTCAGTGCTGTCTACACTGACTAGCAGTGGCTCTCCAAGGTATCAGGCAGAAGTCTCTCCAGCCCCACCTCGAGATGCCAGGGTTGAACCTGGGACCTTCAGCTCTGGTCCCTCTCCCGAAAAACATAGGAAGTTGCTTTATACTGAGTCAGACCATTGGTCCATTTAGCTCGGTATTGTCTACATTGACTGACAGCAGGTCTCCAAGGTTCCAGACAGAAGTTTTGCCCAGCCCTACTTGGAGGTGCCAGGAATTGAACCTGGGCCCTTCTGCATGCAAAGCAGATGCTCTGCCACTGAGCTAATCAATTAGATTGCTGTTACGTTTCCCTCAACAGACACACAAGCACAGCAGTAGTAAGGGGCTCATGTATTTTTATTCTCGAAGGATCGTGCTGAAAGAGCAGCTCGTTTTGCAAGGTCAAAGGAAGAAGCCGAAGCTGCAAAGGCTGCTGCACTCCAAGCTAAACAGGCAGAAATGGAAGCCAGGAAGGAAGCATCCCAGAGGGAGAGAAGGTAAATTGTTTTTCACTCCCGTCTTTGTTGTTTTCCTTTCTCCCACCACCTTGTGCAAAGCCTCCCTAGTATATGCTAGGGTCACATACTCTTCAGTTTCTACAACCCGTTTCCCTACCTCATTATTCCTTTGTCAAGCCATATGATCTGCTTTTTTCCTTTATCCTCTGCCTTTTTCTTAGACTATGAACCCCCTTGGCAGAGAACATGTTGCTTCTGTATTGTGTACATTGCCTAGCACCGTGCTGGTGCTAAACAACTGTCAAATAACAGTCTAGCTCTGATTTAAAATGAGTGCATAGGGCACAAGCCCTTTCGATGCATTGTACCTTGGTATTTGAGCAAAGTGCTTGAACACATTTAATGACAGATACTGTTCATTAGACAAAGACAAAGCAAACGTATCTCACCCTTAATTTGAAATATTTTCCCAAGTTCTGTAGCAAGAATTCAGTTCCGCCTTCCGGATGGATCTTCCTTTACGAATAGTTTCCCTTCAAATGCCCCCTTAGAAGAAGCTCGACAGTTTGCTGTACAGGTAGGAGTATCTATGCCTTAAAGTTAGAGGAGGATGGGCAGTTACAATAAAGTGTTGTCTTAAATATATTAAACTTTGTTAAATATAGTACTGGTAGCCACCCAAATAGAGGGGTTTTGTATTATCCATTTAGGTGCTGATCCTTGGTCTCACCTACTTGGGTTGGTGAGATGTTTTAAAGTTGCCAGATATTAACTGTAAACTGTTCATGTGCATGCCAGTCTCTTCTGCTAAGAATATTAGTTAGACCAAGTAATAGAAGTTGTAAAGTTGTAAGACAGTTTGTCGTCAAGTTGCCAGTCTGTCCAGTAGCCTGGCCTCAAATGAGGGTGCTTTATGATCTCCCGGATTAATGCAAAGTGGCACTTCCCAGATTTGATTTTTGGGTCATGTGTGATCAGAACACAAAGAATCATGGCAGATAGGTGGTGTGCAGAGGACACTATGTAAATTACAAGCCTTTTTCCTTTGAAACAACTTACTTCATAATGCAAGTCTGCATTTGCTTTTAAAAGATATCGTTGAAAACATCAACTCGGTAACCATTAGAGTGCAACATGTTTACGGCTCTGTAAACATTGAAGAGTGCAAAATATTTAACTGGTTTGCTGCATTGTTACAGACAGTTGGCAACACATATGGCAATTTCTCATTGGCTACAATGTTTCCCAGGAGGGAATTTACCAAAGATGACTATGGAAGGAAATTATTGGACCTAGAACTAGCCCCAAGTGCTTCAGTAGTATTGTTGCCGGTAAGTATCTCTTATTTTCCTATTCCATTTAAAACAAACCTATACATACACAGAGAGAGAGCTGTGTTGAGGTATTCAAATTGTGTCACAGATTGCTTCAAAATGCTTCAGTATGATCTGTGAATATTTGTGTATTTATATCCTCCTACATGTACCGAGTTCTGTCTTGATTGATTGTATGTCCCATTTCTAGCTCTGTTAAATTCCTTCTACCCTGCTTTGTATTCTCATGAATAGGCAGGGAGGCCAGCTACAGCTGTCATACAGTCCTCCAATGGAGATCTCTGGAAATTCCTCGGCACAATCCTTTATCCGCTGATAGCTGTCTGGAGATTAATTAGCAACTTCTTGTTTACCAGCCCTCCTCCTTCCCAGCCTACAGCAAAACCTCAACAGGAGCACTCAAATCCTTCCTCTAACACTACAGAGCCAAACAGGTATGCCTGCATTGACTAACTAGTATGTTCCCTGAATTATCCTCCTTGTAGTTGCAACCCAGGGTTGCTTCACAGGTGTCCATTTCTGTTGTCCTTGGAGCTGTTATGGTCTTTGGAGAGAAATTACTTCCTTCTCTGTAAGGGAGGTTGAATAGGCATAGAATTGGCATTGTGTAAAGCGTTCGGCCAACAGTTATTTTGGTTACCACCAACCCTCTCTTCTCAAAGTGCTCTATCATGTGCAGTGCTTTGGGAGAAAAGTCTTGTCTTGTTTATGCTGGGATATGGAGAATGTAAGAAACTCCTGTTTCAACCTTCTCCAGAATACAGCACAAAAGAGAGCTCTGGAGAAGGCATCTGTTTAAAGCTGGGTATTTTGCTTAGCAGAGGGATGGGGTCATATTAAGTTTAAAATGTTAACATGCCAGGCTAAAACCACAGTTAAAGTAACAAGTTTTAAAACTGACATTAAAAGTTATCAGTAAAAAGCTAAACACTAAAAAACCTACCAGATAAAAACAGGATAAGATATTTAAGGATAAGATATTTTAAAAAACAGGATAAAGATATTTAACAGGATAAGATATCTTTAAAAAGATAGTCTCCAGTTGCTTCTTTAAAAACACCGAGGGAGGAAGTAAGGCAAAGCTCTTCCAGGAGGGCGTTCCAAAGTCAAGGGGCCTCAGCCAAAAGGGCCCAGTGTCTTGTCCCCAACAGCCAGATCTCTGTTAGTAGCAGGGCCTGAGATGCCGAGCGGAAGGCCCTAGCAGGTTCATATGGGTGAATGTGGTCTGACAGGTACCCCAGTCCTTAGCTGTGTAGGGCTTTAAAGGTTAACACCAGTACCTTGAACCTAGCCCAGAAGCAGATCGTAACCAGTGAAGCTGCCGCAGGGTGGGTGTCATGGTGCAACTTGTGCCTAGGAGCATCCTAGAAGCAATATTCTGGACCAGCTGAAGCTTCCAAACCATCTTCAAGGGCAGCCCCACATGCAGCGCATTGCAGTAGTCCGGTCTGGATGTCACCAAAGCATGAGTGACTGAGGTCAGGTCTGACTTCTCCAAGTAGGGTTGCAGCTGGCATATCAACCATAGCTGGTAAAATTGCCTTCAGTGTTTTCTCATGCTATTTTGTTACCTTCCCAGGTGTCATTAGATTAGTGGTTACAAGTGTTTTCTTGGTTCTTCCCCATCTTGTAATTTCCATTGTATAGTGTAGGGCTAACAGGAAGAATCCAGACCAGGGTGAATTTTTTTCTAATCCAACTTTACTACCGGAAGCTAGCCTGTGTTGACATGCGTTACAAAGTGTTTCTTTCTAAAGCTGCTATCTGAATTGATATTTTTATGCCTGTTGTCATCACAGATGATTTTAAATGCTCTTGGGTATATACCAAAATGGGCTGATTATTTGTGTGAATGTGCTCACATCTCTGCCAAGTGATGAGATGACTATCAGGCCAGAAATGGTAAGCTGTGATTAGCCGCGATGTATAAGTGCACTCAGCCACTCCAGGGTTTTTCACTACCTTTGTTATCCAGCTGAATCAAGTTGCAGTGTATTAGAAAGGAATATAAACTACATTGAAAACAGTATATGAGATAAACAAAATCAAACTCTATACAACTCATTAATTCAGGAGAGTGAGATGAAATCACATAAAGGTCTTATGGAATTAATAGCTTTTGATGTTGAGGATAGATAAAATATGCATATTGCCACTGTGGGAAGTTGTTATTAAACTGTTTTTTCTCCTTTAGACAACAAGCAGTCAGAAAACGGGTACTGGAAAAGCGGGGTGAAGAATTCAAAAAAGAAGGCAAAATCTATAGACTGAGAACTCAGGATGATGGAGAAGATGATAACAATACTTGGAATGGAAACTCAACACAACAAATGTAGTTTTTACAAGTAAATTGTGCATAATAATCATTGGGGTGTTTTTTTCTTATTTGATTCAATTAAACCTTCTGCTGCACAAATGGGCTTGTATGGTATGCTGCCTGAACTAATTCCTGTCTTTGCACATGGAAGAAGGCATTTTTGTAGCTGGATACTGCAATGTCACTACTGCCAAAAGCTCAAAGAATGTAAAGAATCCCTATCTTCCATCAGCTTTTAGAATCTCATACTTACTAGCCCTATTGTCATCTGAAGGCACTTGTCTATATAAATCTTGGAACAAATTGGAGGTCCAGATTATAAAAAGTGATTGAGTTTGACTAGCAGAAGCATAATACCTAGCAAATTGGATAACCTTTTTTTCTTTAGTGCTTCTGCAACAAGCCAATTCTGGTAGTTTTTAATCTCCGAGCATTCAATAAAGTTTTTCCAAAAAAGAAAGTCTGTAAGATGTTTGTTTAGAAAAGTTCTCTAGTTATTACTGACTGTACATTATCAAATTTGTGTGCTGATTCTAATATATAGTTTATAAGCCTCACTACAAACGAGGAAGATTACCCGAGTTCAAATCCCCATTCACCCATGATACTTGCTGGGTGACTCTGTAGAATGAGGGATAGCAAACAGCAAAATGTTAAGACACACAATTATTTATTATTATTATTATTATTATTTATTTTTACATTTTATATCCCGCTCTTCCTCCAAGGAGCCCAGAGCGGTGTACTACATACTTAGGTTTCTCCTCACAACAACCCTGTAAAGTAGGTTAGGCTGAGAGAGAAGTGACTGGCCCAGAGTCACCCAGCAAGTATCATGGCTGAATGGGGATTTGAACTCGGGTCTCCCCGGTCCTAGTCCAGCACTCTAACCACTATACCACGCTGGCTCGTTCTGATCCACAGCTCAGCTTTGACTGAGTGTTTGTAGTGTTTTTCTTCAATTCTGTACACATAAACAAAAAGATGGGCCATGCTTCTACTTCCCAAATTTTATTTACATAAGGAATTCATAGTAACTGGGATATTTTACATCAAAATGGAAAAGGCATGCAAGTATTAACTGCAATGAATTTCTAGTGAAATATATGTATAAGCATGTGTTCCACCATATACCATATTTACCTGAATAAAAAAAGATTCTGAATTTGACTGCCCTCTCAAAGATAGAGGTTAAATACAGGTTATCCCTATATTTACCTGAAAGGAAGAGGACTGGATTTAAGATGACCCCTCTGATTTCTAATATCAGACACTGGGGGGAAACCTAGTCTTACCATAAATAACATATGGTACTTATTGCATAACTCAATTATTCCTATTAGTCATAAGTCTAAATCTGTATTAGGAAACTGTTTGCCATCAGGTACTGATATATCCAGCCCTAAAGTTTCAGAACATCTAAAAAGAGATCTGCAGCCTGCTGTCTGGTTCAGAAGGCTGCTTGTGGTTCACATTTTCTGTGTTCTTTGAATGCCACACAGTATTTGTTTCAAACTAGTACTTGGGGTGAACAGGTCTGAAGTTCAGTATTGGCATAACACAAGGTTCCATGACTGCCTAATTCCTGATCATATTGTTCCTCACAACTCATCTCATGGGCAAAAGGAGCTCAGAGCTGATTTGCTAATTGGGAAAAAGTTCTGATGGTTATGTACCCCAACCCATGCACAAATAATTGTTAATATTCTGGTCACTTGTTTTTGGCACCTGTGACCATCCAGTGAGTCAGCAGTTCAATGACTTCAGAGGGCAAGTCAAGACATACTGCAATTCACATTTTTACTTTAGTTTAAAAATTGGTTGTGGGCCTTTTTGGCCACCTTCCTGTATACACATGAGAAAATAGCAAGGCCCAGTACAGCCACCAGTAATAGTGCAAACATCACATAAAGGGCTACTTCTGCATGAGATGAAGTCAAGTTCAGTCCCAAGAATTCCACTTTCTCCGTGGTGGCATCGTGTGTAGGCCAAATGGCGCTGCTAGTTGGTGCAGGAGTACCACCAGTGCCTGGGAAGATAAGTGGACATAGAATGAATAATACTCAGATATTCTGTAGTCATTAGTGCAAAGGCTGCTTATAAAATGGTCTCCAAAGGAAATCTCTTTGCCCATTGGCCTACTAAGCAGTAAGGTCCATGAGCCTCTTCAACAGAAAAAGCTTTCTCAGCATTTCAGTTCACTAACAGTACTAGCGAGCTCCAGCTGGTCCAGCACAGCGTTCAGCATGTTGTGTTGGATCCCAAGGCCTGCTTGCACAGGGTGGAGGAGGGAGTCTATTTTTCTGCCAGTTGCCTCTCTAGCTGTGAAGTGGTGGAAGGCTGTGGCAGGAAGGAAGGCAGGAAAGCCTTGTTCTGCAAGGAGAGTTCCACTCATGGTTCTTTAACTCAATGAAACCAGTTGGCTCCAGTTGCATTTAATTCTACGCATCTGGCCATATCCGCTTCTGTTATGGTGGGGGAAGAGCACAGATTCTAGTAACTCCACTAAAGACAGTCACCAGAAGTGAGTGTGGGAGGCAGAGAAGCTTTTGATGGTCTGCCACAGTGTCAAGAGGCCTGAGTTCCACTGTGAACAATAGCCTCAGTGCACAGGGACAGTATTTCAAACAAGCCCAAGTGAGATTAATAGGAGCAGTAGAAGGGTATATCTGTGCTCTTCATTTCAGGTCAAAGCAGTTAAAAGTTCTTTGTGAACCTCACTTTCTGTCTAAGTTTAAATATTTAAGAATAGTGGCTAACATACCACACAGCTTTCCACATGTGCTTAGTGCCCTGCAGTTACAGCTGCGCCTTCTTAACGACAGTTGCAAAAGCACACACACAAATGCTTAGATTGCATGAGAATTATGGTGTCATACGGCTGTTAGAAATAATGGCCCTGCAATCACACAATTTCCTCGTGCAATTTCAGCATTTGCATAAGTTACCGTTTTTGCAACAGCCATTAGGAAGCCGCCACAGCGGCTGCAGTGCACTAAACGCAAGTGAGAAGCTGTGCTGCATTTTAGCCATTGCAGCCAATGCCAAGAGACTTAAAGAGACCCCCTCTGCTCATACTTGTTTTATCATACATGCTTATCAAGCACTGAAAAGGCACTGTCATCTCCACGCTCAGGTGGAGTTCATTTCTATTGTTCTTAAGAAGAACCATCATTAAGCCCAGGGGCTACATCTGAACAAGGAGGGACAGATTCCCTGGGCCCCCAAGAAGCGGGGCTGGGCTGACTGGCTGAGCAGCCACTTGCTCTTTGCTATTCCCCTTGTGACGGGGAAGATGAAGGGAGGGTAGAAGCCCATCTTTACTTTTTGTCCCAGGGCTCACTCCAACTTTGCTACACCCTTGATCAAGCCTGTTGCTTAATTGCCCTGTTCAGCTTGAAACATTTCAGAGTAAGAAACTCAACAGAGCATATTCTATTCAGAATATGAAGTGTGTCTTGGCCTATAGAGTCTTAGCTTTTCATGTTCACAGTATTCAAGTGCTTCAGTAATAATTAGGTAACTGACCTAGCCTCCTTGCCATACATATGCCCTGAATCCAGTTCAATATGTATAATTACTGAAGAGACTCTTTGCTGCTATTCCAGCCTTTCAAAATCCATCAGCCGTTCTTGACCATTTCTCTGAACAATTCTGGACTAATTTGTTGAAGAACAGCCTCACTTATAACTTCATTCAAAGGCTGATGCAGTTAAAATTCTGAATGAGCACAGTCTCTAATAAGACCACCTTACTTTAATGACTGAGACAGGTCATTAATATGATGAGAAACCTCTGGTTCTATGACCCTCTCATACAAAGTTTCAAGCAAACATTTAGGTGCTTATTACCACCCTGGCTCATAATTAATGAATATAACCCTTCAGTTGGTTATCTACTTACTTTCAGGTTGTGGATCTAGACACAAATGGGGTCCAGATGCTGGATCTGGAAAGCCATTACACCGGATGATAGATGTGTAGTATTTTGAAGACTCCTTTGGAATCCTGGACAGATTTGGGTCTGTGTAGTTGGTAAAATACAATCCAAATCTTTCAGCAAATCCCACTGCCCATTCAAAATTGTCCATCAAGCTCCATACTGTGTAGCCTCGCAGATCAATGCCATCAAGTACAACTCCTGTTCAGGTATTAAAAAATGGAAAAGATCCACAGTGTAGAAACTTGAGTTTGCTGCACAACTCAGGGGTTACTATTGACAGTTTTGAGTGGAGAACAGTGGAGGAGGGCGTGGTTAACATTTCCTGCACCCAGTGCTCTGTACATGACAATTCCAATGTTCAAACTGCATGTTTACCTGGGTGTTGGACCCTGGGTAAAAAAGCTATTTGGAAAAGCGGTCTCAAGGGAAGAAGTGGCAGATGCCAAAAGGGTGAATGTTCCTTTGCCCCAACTTTCATTTTAAAAATAGCTGCTTATTTTTTTTTAAGGGAGTGTTGGAGATCGTTACATGCATTTCTGCATAATGCACAGTTAACAGTTCACTAACAACTGTGTTGCATGGAAAGGTAAGTGATGGATTGTTCCCACATTTTAGTGGTTATTTGAAAGCATGTAGCTTTGGATGGGGAAATGGTACCTTTTAAAGCTTCATTGATGTAATTCTTTAAGTAATGAATTCGCCAGATATCATGGAAGCCCCCATCTACACGTTCTGAAATTCCATTCTCAGTGACGTAAATAGGTGGATTATTGTATTCTTCCTTAATCCACTTCAGTAGTCTCCTGAAGCCAAAAGGGGTTACCTTCAACCAAAAGGAGCCAGAGCCCAACCAGCTGCGGTCTGTTATTGAAGCAACCCCCCTGCGGAAGAAAATATAACATGATTGCGGTTTCTAACTATCATTAAATTTTTATACCACTTTTCATTAAAACAATCTGAAGGCAGATTGCACAATTAGACTATAAAAATACAAATCGAATTAAAAGTTTTAAAAGCATACACAATATGTTTCCATAACATGGGATACAATTCACATGTCACACTGGCAATCCAGCTATTTATACTAGATGTAAGCAAAGCTATTGATACTAGATGTAAACTTTTTGAAGGTGTAGGGTAATGGAGTGCATTAAAGGCATTGAGTCAAATCATTAAAAATTGGTTCAGTTCTGACTCAGGCTGGGAAGCCAGCACTGGCTAAGCTTCTGAAAAACGGAGCCACTCGGACCCATTTGTGAGCAAATCCACGCTCCCTGCATCCGACGTCTGAAGCAGGGGGCATGGCTGGGAGGCAAAGCACAGCTCCTGAGTGCAACCGCCAGGGTTCTTTGAACCCATTTGTGCAATGATGGCTCCACCCCTGTTCAAGTTCAACAACATTTTGTATTTCAGTTTCAATTTCGGTTCAGTCACTGGATCACATCCCACGCAGCGTCCCATGGCTATTTTACACACCATGGGTACTGCTGCATCTTTCTAATGAAAACATCATCATCATCATCATTAGTAGTAGCAGTAGTAGTAGTAGAACACCACATTTTGTCCAAATGCCAACATTCCATAAGGGAGTTGCACAACCACATTTCCATTATTTCCAATGGCTGTGTGATAGCACAATGCTCTGGTGCAATATCAATGTGTGTACTATACGCACTATAGCACAACTTGCATTTGGAAGACACAACATCCGCGGTGCACTGAACACCCATGGAACACTGCACAGTTATGTGACTACCAATTTTTAAAATTGGTTTGGTCACAAATTTGGACACTCTGAGCCCGTTTTGAACCTGTTTAGGATACATTTCATGTAGAATAATATCAAACTCGTCTTTCTGGAGTGTAAATCTACAAAGTGAATTCAGTAATTACTGTTAACTGGAGTAAAAATATTTATGTTTTAAGCTGCTCATTACTGAATTTTTAAATGAGTTTTTAAATGCAACTAAAATTGATCACACAATAAATCTGTAAAAAAATAATTGAAATTAATGGTGGCTAACATGCAGAGCAGCTTTCCAAGGATGCAGCATGAGGCTGCGTCCTCACAGCCAGAGTCTTCCTGTGTAGCAGAGTGTGCACACAGCATTACAGGAGCGGGACCTTTGCTCATCTGCCCTGCCTCTGTAAGTTTTCTTTGCCTTCCAGAAATATGTCCCTGATGGTCATGCAGCCCTGATCCTTAAAAAGGATCATATTAGTATTTTTAATTATTAGTATTTTTAATTATTATTGTATATTAGTATTTTTAATTATTATTCTTTGGCACCACTGACAGCAGTCAGCACGTGTTCCATAGAGGGACGCATGTTTTGATATAGTTTGAAATCATGTTTACATCTTACCTGTCGGCATCATAGGATGTAATCAAAGCAGGATAATTTAAGTTGGATGCCAGTATTGTGGTATAGTGGTTCAAACCAAAGAAATCAAAGGTGCCTTTAATCCTCTGCTTTTCACTTTCAGTAAATACAGGGAGTCTGTATCACACACACACACGGAGAAGAAAGAGAGATGGGTGTATTTACCAGAAGAGAGGATATGTGCTATATTGTTTATTGACTTCCTTTTTTAAAAAGGGACACTGTCTTTAGGGGACAAACATACCCTAGCTGGAGATTTAACACAAACATTAATAATAATGAATCATATACTTTGCTTTGTCCAAAAGAACAAAAGTGCTGCATTAAAATCAACATTCTGTGATGTTTAAAATCAGCTTAAGATGATTTTAAAATCAAGAATTTTGTGGCAGTGCTTGACTGAGCTGCTGTGATGGCATGGAATGTTCACAAATATCCTAACCGGTTAGGGAGCATGTGTCAGCAGCACATTCAGCACCAGTATATGATTGCACCCCTGAAATGGGCACACGGTCCAAAGACGTAACGAATCTATGCAAAATACCTAAATGGCACTGTTTCCCATTTTCCCCTTTATAATGCAGACAATTTCCATGGCATGTATATTTCACTTTTTAGAAATGTAATCAGATCTCATTGGGCTTCCAGTCTTAATGCCCTCTGCCATCTTCCACCGATATTCTTACAACTGGGTTCCTGCTCTGCCTTTCTCACTTATAGGACTGTTACTGGGGGTGGTGGTGTTGGCCCACAAAAAATGGAGGGTGTGGGGTGGAACTATTGCCATGGAAATATTATCTCACAAAGTGGATGGTTAAGACCCTCTTAAAGAAGCGTGGTGGATTCTGGGTATGACTCATAATTAATAACAATAGCAAAACTCCACCACTACTGGCATGTCTGGACTGGCAGGTTTTTGTTGGCTTTTACAGAATACCCTGCAGAAAATTGCACGAGGTGCTACCGCAGTCCATAACCTGCCCGGCTCTTACCGCGATTGGCCCTGGCTTCTCTCTCGTATCCTCTGCTTCATCACCTCACTATAGTCTCCGTTTTTGAAGATAGGGTGAGCAAACCAACCAGCAAAAAACTAAGGGAAATTAAAAGAAGGATGATCATGAAACATCGTCCTGATCACAGGATTCTGTGCTGAGCCAATAATTACAAATTACACAGAGAGATACAAGGGCTATTTGAATCTCTCTGGGAGCTCAAGTAATGACAATTGACAAAGGGATCATCTTGACTTACCTACTTACTTTATTTATTTATTTCGTATGTTTGTATGCCACCCCAAACTCACATTTCTGGATGGTTTACGACAAATATAACAAAATTAAAGCATGCATTGAGACATTGACACAGTTTAAAACAAATCCACAGTTCCACAAATCTAGTTAAAAACTTGGCTGAATAATTTTCTTAAGGGTCTTTCTGAAAGTTGTCAGAGACTGGGGGCGGGGGCTCTTACTTCAGCAGGGAGTGCACTCCAAAGCTTTGGGGTGGCAACAGAGAAGGCTCATCCCTGAGTAGCCACCAGATGAGCTGGTGGCAACTGCTGGTGGACCTCCTGGATGATCTCAACAGGCAGGGGGACTTATAACAATGAAGGTGTTATGATGGGTGGTTGTGTGGCAAGAGCAAATCAAGGTCAAATGATGTTCAAGTCTCAATGCAAGGATTCATTCCATTAGAACACGACTGCTCATCTTAAGCCCTCCAGCTGCTTTTTGGACTACAATTCCCATAATCCCCCATAGCCAGGGATTATGGGAGTTGTAGGCCAATGTTTGCAGAAGGGCCAAAGTTGAGCAGCCCTGCATTAAGAACAACAGGATGGAAGTCTGACAAATATTGATATAGGTATGTATGTCTTTCCCCCACCCCAACCCTAAGGTTTGCGGAATCAGCTAAAATATAAAAATACCTTGCAGAATCTCGGAAGCAGAATGCAAACATTCCTCAACAAGAGGGAGCACCTCTGGCTGTGAAACCTCTTTCCCATGTGCTCTGCAAGGAACCTTTGTGCAAGAGTGCAGGTGCACAATGTTCAACAGCCGCATGACTTTGCACAGCTATGCAACCATCTTGCACTAGTGTATCGGTCTTCACTGCACAAGCGCAGCATAAGTCTGGATGTCAGCCAGAGTTAAAATATTTTGCAGAGAAGTGAGGAAAGGGTTCCTATTTACCAGGCAAATCTATTTTTCATATTTCAGCATTCTCCCCAGCAATTCTAGAAGTTAAGTGTAAGTGTGTGTGTGACAATTGTATCTTGCTTCTGGTGTTCACACATGCAAATACATATACATGAACAGGAAGGCACCATGTCGCATTCCATAAACTACTCTACAGTGCTTGAAGTTCCTTGGGAACTACTGAGAACACATTATAGGCCACAAATCTCCTCAATATTATGTATTTCTAGTTTTTCTTTAGTCAAAAGAGCAAACACTCTCTTGCCTTAACTTCCTTATAGACCAGACTATTGAAAAGCCTATAAATGCAGTATACACTACTTTAGGATATGAAAATAGCTGTGAAATGTTGGAGAACAGGGAGTCATCATACTACCTGAACATGTCGCCTGGCTGCATCAATGTCTTCTTGCTTGTAAGGGTTCTTTGGTTCAGCCCACTCTGCGCTGATGGCAAGAGAGATCAGCCCTCCTTGTTTGGAACGGTATGTTTCATTGTAGAGATGCCAGACTTCTGCATGGGCCTTGATTAGGTTGTGACCCACTATGTAAGGGGCACGGCCTGGTCTGGCAGAAATTCCTAGGAAAATAGTGGTTTTGGATCAGCCACCCTTCAGTACCAAACCAGAAGACATAGCAGGTAATGGGGAACATAGGAACATAGGAAACTGCCATATACTGAGTCAGACCATTGGTTTATGTAGCTCAGTATTGTCTTCACAGACTGGCAGCGGATTCTCCAAGGTTGCAGGCAGGAATCTCTCTCAGCCCTATCTTGGAGAAGCCAGGGAGGGAACTTGAAACCTTCTGCTCTTCCCAGCGCGCTCCATCCCGAGGGGGATATCTTATAGTGCTCACACTTCTAGTCTCCCATTCAACTGCAGTCAGGGCAGACTCTGCTTAGCTAAGGGACCAGTCATACTTGCTACCACAAGGCCAAGAAATGCAGCTAAAATGTACACTAGCTCTATGCTACTCTACACTCTACAGAGATGCCCGCAAGAAATTCCCTCTTGTTATGGGTGTTTTTCAGCCTCCTATTAACTAAACAACTGATAGCACAGCCTGCTCACAAAAATATGACTAAGAGCAAGCTTACTTGCACTGTCATTTTAGACTGGGTACAAGACTGATGAACGGATTTCCTCCTGCTAGCCTTCTGTGATTAAGCTCTTATATGAAAGTATAAGGTAAAGGCTATTTCAAAACAATTGTGTTAAATATATCAATCTGACTGCATGAGGATAGCCTTCTCAAGTAAGCTTAATGACATATATGTGATTATGAGTCAATATGGTAATTGATACCCATCTCAATACCTTCCAGACTCTATAGCACTAATACAACCAATGAGCACAGCCCTTTTTGCACACAAATATCAGGGGTGTGAAAAGTAAAGTGTGCCGTCAAGTTGGTGTCAGGGGCATAGCAAGGTTGGAGTGGGCCTAGAGACAAGATTTTAAAATGGCCCCCCCTCAATAGTATGTGTGTGTGTGTGTGTGTGTGTGTGTGTATGTATGTGTGTATATATATATATATATATATCACACCTATGTGCCACAACAGAACTTCATCCTAAATTACTAGAGAAAGACGTGCTGTTCTGGTAGCTCCAAGTCATTCATATGAGTGTTAACTCATATGAATTTCGGAGGATGAATACAACGGAAGGAAGCCCAGGCGGGTGTGCGGCTGGGGGAGTCAGTCATGCGACTTGCATCTGCCCCCCCCCAAGGCAGTGGGCCCCCAGACAACTGTCTCCCCTTGCCCTATTATAGTTACGCCCCTGGTCGGTGTTGACTCCTGGCGACCACAGAGCCTTGTGGTTGTCTTTGGTAGAATATAGGAGGGGTTTATCATTGTCATCTCCAGCGCAGTAGGAGATGATGCCTTTCAGCATCTTTCCTATATCGCTGCTGCCCAATATAGGTGTTTCCCATAGTCTAGGAAACATACCAGTGGGGATTTGAACCGGCAACCTCTGGCTTGCTAATCAAGTCATTTCCCCACTGCGCCATTAGGTGGCTGTCAGAATATGAAAGAGCGTCTCAAATGTATAGCAACCCTCTCTCTCATCCAGACTTTTTAAAAAAGGCTGACATGAGGGAAATTACTTAGAGTAGTCCCATTTAAATTAAAAGAACAAGTAAGGCATTGCCTACCTTGTCCTTTTAATTTCAATGCAATGCCTAACTTGTCTTTTTAATTTAAATGGAACTACTTTGAGTAATTTTCCTCATCATGCCAGCCCATGAAATTTAAATTTTTGATATGTGGTTGATATACAACACCTGTTGTGTGTGGACACATGCCCAGCCAATCCTGTTTCACTTCATGTTCTCATGAGCAGCACCAAACCTGCAGGAGCAGCAGGCCTTGGCATGCATGTCAGCAAGACTGGGGCAGGGGTGCCCAATCAGATGCATCCCAAACCCTGACATTTCTGAGGTGGGGCCTGGTCACCAGGCAAGGCCATGTGATGTCACAAGACTGCCAATCCTTGAAAATGATCGGGGAGGATCGGGTATGGGTGGAGTCCAGTATCAAAAGGGCAGAGCCCAGCAGCAGCCCCCAAAGGGGCTGGAGTTTTGAGAAAAATCTGACTGAAATGCCTGAGAAAGCAGGAACATGCTTGGAAAAGAAACTAGGGCCTTTTTAGCAAACTGGCAACCCTATTTTTATTTATTATTTCTCTGTGCAAACCGCCCTGAGCCATTTTTGGAAGGGCGGTATAGAAATCGAATAAAATAATAATAATAATAATAATAATAATAATAATAATAATAATAATAATAAAAAATAGAGGTAATTGGTGCCCTAGGTACAATTCCCAAACAACTTGAAGAGCACCTCAACACCATAGGGGGCCACAGGAATCACCATCGGCCAATTACCAAAAGCAGCTTTACTGGGAACAGCCTATATTCTGCGACGATATCTATAACAGCAACAACATCGATAATAAAATCCAGCCATCCCAGTTCCTTGGGAAGGACTCAATGTCTGGATAAAACAAACCAGTCAATAACACCTGTCTGACTGTGTAAACAAGAAATAATTAATAATAATAAATATCTGCTTAGAAGGAGTGGCTGGGCACAGCGTTCATAATGTCTCCATAACTCTGCATGTCATGTCAGCCAGTTACCTTTGGTTATTCCAAATTATCCCTCTGGCAAAGAAGAACAGAGTTAGCATGACTCAGACAGTACCTGGAGCAGATACTCCATAACCATGCCCAATATTAGAGATGGAGTAGGGCTCATTCAAGGTTATCCAAAATTTCACCTTCTCTCCAAGCCTCTGAAAGAGGAGCTCTGCATAGTCTTTGAATGTCTGGATTATGGTCTCATTTTCCCACCCTCCAGTGTTCTGAAGGGCCTGAGGAAGGTCCCAATGGTACATAGTTACCTAGAGATGGAGATACATGATCAGCTGTTTCATTGATTATTCAGTTATCCTGTTATAGCAACTACATAGTTCTCAGATAAGTCCTTGCTTAAAGTCAGCCCTAAAATGCACCTATACTGAAGCCTATTGCTGCAGCTATGAACCATTTCCTGGAACCTAGAGAACACCCTGGAAGCAAAGATGCGTGGAGACACCCTCTCCCTAGTCCATGCCTGCTAAACAGCTGAGTACTACTTTCTGCCTGCCTTGGGTGCCCATCACTTAGCCTGGGTGTCCATCCTAGCAAGCAACCACCAGCGGACATATTAATATTACAGATACCGGTCATCATCATCATCATAATCAAACCTGATTAACTCTATGCATAGCAAATGAATCTTTAAAATTATTGTCCTTCCAACAGAATCAATTCCTTCTTTACATACATCACACCTATATGGGAAGCCACTTCTGCAATTATTTAAAAAGCAGTTTGGATTCAGAAATCCATACATATGCCCTAAAAGAACTTTCTGGCTTCTTATGCCAGTTTATTATCTAATTAGTCCAGTCTTGCTGTTTGCTGTTCCTTCCAATGTTTTATGGCATATCATTTTGGGAATTGGCCATAATGCTTTGAATTATAGTTCAGAGATCAAGGAAGAGAACGCAGAGGGTAACATTCCTCTGCTCAAATCAAAGAAAGAAGCCAGCAAAAAAAAACCAGATTTATCAACAGCCTGCCTGCCCTCTAACCAAAATGGTGAGTTGGGTTCTTCTGACTCTGAGTAGTGTTTTATAGCTGCTTCCCTCATACACACAAGGAAATCTTCAGTAGATTTAACTAAAGGTTTATTCAGCAACAATTCCATTTGCTCCTTCCCTTTCCCACCCTTTCCCTTTTGATTCCTCCCCACACTCTCTACAGGATCCCCTTAGGGCAAATGTCCAAACAAACAAACTGCAAAGATCACTGAACAGAATACAAGAACTTAAAATAAAAAGATTTCCCTTCCTTCTGGGCACACTGATTGACTACCTGAGGAGTCAATCAGCATGCTTACTTCTGATTGGTGCTCAGGGTGTTTTAATCTCCGCCCACCATCTGAAAACAAAGGCAAGCCTTATAATTGGCTCCTGCCTCATTAATATTCAAATTTGAACAAGTCTGTGTGTTCCTATTGGCGTTTAAAAGATTCTGGAACTGTTGCCCACCCTACATAAACACTGGAGCCAGGCTGCAGGCAGGGGAGAGGCACAGACAGGGTGGTAGTCAGAGACATGGTTACATAAGACATACAGAAGAAGTAAAATGGCTTACAAAGGTAAGAGCCATCACTGAATTACTGGGGTCTTGATTTCTTGCTTTCTTTTCCCTTTGCTTCTCTTCTGATAATATTCTTGCAATGAAATAATATAATTGGCTCTATAGTCAGTAAACTGAGATTTCTTCTTTAGTTGATATCCTTTTCTTTTTCCTTACCTAAACATGATTGCTAGTGCACCTTCTTTCCTACATATAGATTGTAGGGAATTGACATCTCTGTTTTTACCTGAGGCTGGATATTAGCTGCGAGGAGAGCATCAACAAGTCTTTCATAGTATTTCAGTCCAGCTTCATTTATATGTTGGGTGGTTCCATCAGGGAGGATGCGAGGCCAGGAAATCGAGAAGCGATAATGAGTCACCTTGAGCTCTTTCAGAATGGCCAAGTCTGCCTCCATCTTGTGGTAGCTGTCACAGGCAATGTCTCCATTTTCATCATTGCTGATTTTCAGAGGAGTATGAGCGAACTGGTCCCAAATGCTGAGGCCTTTCCCATCTGCTCTCCAGGCTCCTTCAATCTTTAATGAAACAATTAAATTAGTGACTCACCAAATATACTGGACCTTTTATTATATTCTTGCTTCCAGAGGTGATTACAAGCCCCTGTCTGACAGCTTATGCCTTAAGTCATTTGTGTACATCTCGCAAAAAGCAAGTTTTGGATAGCTTACAGCGGGGGAAAGTATAGACATCTGTAGAAAAGCATGATTTCCTAACCTGATATGCTGCAGATGCCACACTCCAGTAAAAGTTCTCTGGAAACTTCCCATAAAGAAACTCCTCCTCTTTTGGCTGCGGGAGTCCATTTTGGTGTATGATTTCAGCAAAATATATAGCAGAACGTTTTGGGGTTCGTGGCCGGTTTGGATTGTCAAAGTCAACCTGGTGAAGTCCGAATCTTGGATCGTAACCACTCAACCATTCAAAATTATCCATGAAAGACCAAGCAACAAAGCCTCGAAGATTCACCCCGTCCAGGTTGTAGGCTAAAGAACATAAAATAAAACAGTTTTTACAATACAAATCAATGCAACACTGAGCAGTGAGCTGCAATTGTGAAGTGTGTGTGTGTGTGTGTGTGTGTGTGTGTGTGTATACATGAATGTGTGCGCACATGCACATACACACAGATATTCCTATTACTTACAAAAACACATTAAGGCAACAGAATCTCTAGAATAGTATTTCTCAAACATTTGCAGCATACAAATATTCTGAAGTAAAATTCATTCTAGGATCGAAAAATATTTCCTTTTAGGATTAAAAAGCAAACTATGCAACTAATTATAGTTAGGAATAAAGTAAAGGAATCTAGTTAATCAGATTAACAAAGTATAAAATACAAAACATTAATGTTTTCCACAAATGCCAAGTCTGACAAGAATTAAAATTTGGAGGATAATCCTCATGATGCTTACTTAGAAGTAAATCCCACTGGTTTTGTGGGATTTACTTACAACTCAATTTGCAGCCTTAAATTTAAACTTCAAAAATATTTATAAATAAAGCTCCCAGTGATTGTCAATTATCCCAGTGGCCATAACCCTGGAAAATGGAAGCAACTGTGATTCTTGGAGAGCAATTAGTCAGTACACCTTTTCTTATAGTTCCATAAGTAAAGGATTAGAGTTTTATTCTGAAAGAGAGGGAGGGAGGGAATATCCCTGGAAGGCCAGGCCCCTCCTTCTACACATGTCCCTGTGGTGATGATGGCCTGCAAAGTGTTCTGACCTTGCCTCCCTATGTGCGCACTTCACAATGCTAGTTCTGCCGGTTGCTGCTCTGAGCATGTCTCCCAGTAGGAAGGTGTGCGCGACAGCCTAAAGTTTTAACTGATTGCACTGAGTGGCCCTACCATTCTATTAGGTATCTACAATTAGATAGTATCCACACACCCATGATGCAGCTCTTGCAACGGTACCTTTCAAGGCTTCATCAATGTGAGTTTTGTAGTAAAAGATCCTGCTGGTATCATCCACGTCAGATTTAGTTTTGATCCCAACCCCATTCTCAGTAATATAAATGGGAGGATTGCCATATTCCTCTTTGATCCAGTTTAGTAGCCTCCGCAGCCCCCAGGGTACTGCTCGCATTCCATCCAGTGCTGAGGTAGGCCAAGAAAGGTCAGTCTTCAGCTCTCGTTCTTGGTCGTTCTCGTAAGAGTATGGTTTCAGCCTAGTGGTCTTGTGTGTGATAATTTTGGAGGTATAATAGTTCAGGCAGAAGACATCTGCTGTGCCCCTGATATATTCTCTCTCCTCTTCTGTGAAAACAGGTAGCCGGGAAGATGGCAGCTTCTGTAGCTCACTCCTGTTCCCTACTTTCCACTTCATGGCCTCTGGGTAATCACCATTTTTAAAAATCGGATGTGCAAACCACCCTGCCATGAACTGAAGGTAACGATCAGCTGTTTCCACATCCCGGGGATCATTCGGTGTCTTCGGTTCAACCCAATCTATGTTAAGACTCAAAGAAATGACACCTTTCTGACTCTGTCTGTATTTCTGGTCATAGGTATGGTAGACTCTGGCATGAGCTTTCAGTATTGTATGAGTAATCTTATAGACAGTATAACCTGGATCATCTTTCATATTTGGGGGGAACGTTCCCAGATCATAGCCTAGCCATGAAATCGCAATAGGTTCATTGAAAGTAACCCAGAACTTGACCCTGTCTCCAAATGTCTGAAAACAAAAGTCTGCAAAATTATCAAATAGTTCAATTAATATGGGATTCTCCCAGCCACCAATGTCTTGCAGAGCTTGGGGCATATCCCAGTGGTAGAGCGTGACCATCGGGGTGATATTTCGGGCAAGCAGACCATCAATCAATCGGTTGTAATAATCAACACCTTGTCTATTTATGGAATTAATTCTTCCATTTGGAAAAATACGAGGCCATGAGAGGGAGAAGCGATAGGTATTTACCCTTAAAGCTCTCAGTAAATAAAGGTCTTCATCTACTTTATTGTAACTGTCACAAGCTATATCTCCTGTATCATTGTTGTTAATATTCCCTGGGATATGAGTAAAGTTATCCCAGATGCTAGGTCCTTTCCCATCTGCATCCCAAGCTCCTTCAGTTTGGTAGGCAGAAGTGGAAACACCCCACAGAAAACCTTCTGGGAAAGTGCCGTAAAAATACATGTCTCTTTCAAAATTAGTCTGGGTTGAAAATTTTTCCCAAACCACCTTTGCCTTTGAAGGAACGTCAGAAGCTGGTAAACTAGGTAACTTTGTGGACATGGAGACATCCTTTTTGAGTGGCTGAATAAATTTCCTTGTAACATTGCTAGGAAATCCATTATTTTCTATAACAGTGGAGAAGAGATATGCCGATTCCTTTGGGGTCCTTTGTCTGTTTGCATTTTCAAAATTCACATGGTGTAAGCCAAACTTTTGGCTATAACCTGATGAGCCTTCAAAGCCGTCAATCAAAGATCGGGCAATGTATGACTGCACATCAATGGCATCTAGTTTTATAGCTGTCAGCAAAAAGGAAACAATTTAATTAGATTCCTGCAAAACAAGGAGTATAACCACAGCTCTCCATCCATACAACAGTAATCAGAATTTGCACTGTGTAAGTTGTGTTATCCTAAGTGGAAGAGGAAAAGAAGAAGCAAATTTAAGTATCCATTCTTATGCAGTCCTTGACTCACAGTTAAACATGTGAACTGACTCTACTGAAAAAACATGGTTTGATGTGATGTGCCAATTCGATCTGTAATGGTTAATACATTGCCTAGCATTTCACATTCCTGAGCCCACATTTTAATTTAATTAATTTATTAATTATTTAATTTATTATTATGCCATCTGTGCATGTGATGCTTTACACAGAATGAGAAGATTGTTTCCTGTCCCAAAGAGACACTTTAGAGATACAAAGAAGATGAGAGAGGGAGGGAAGATAATCTAAAGGATAACATCACTTCTTCCTCCTGTCCATAATTCACTCACATATGGCCCTAGAAGAGATTGTGTTGCTACTCTCTCCATTATCACCCAAACTGCAGTCAATTCCTGGATTATAAGTGGGATATCACCACAGTATCCAGGCCTAGGTACATTGGTTTTACACATGATCACAGACTAGACATTAACTAATATATTTTATCCTTAGGGTCACAAAACGAACTCTGCTTGAATATTGATGTTGGTTATAACTTACCTCTACATCAAACTTCTAACTGGGCTTCCATAAAAAGCCCTACCAATACGTTTTCAGACACTGGAACTAACATCAGGACTAATGCTGACCTTGTGTTAGAATGTTTTGTGTGTGCAATGATATTTCCCAATCTCCCCTTCCCTCTTCTGCCCCGATGTCCCCAAAAAATATGTCCCTGAGGGCTGGAGAGTTCTCATGGGCATACATCAGGAGCAGTAGATGGAAGGGAAAGTTCGTGAAAAATTGATGAGTGTGCCAATGTTCTAATGTGAGGGCAGTGTTTGTTTGGATGCTGCTCAATGAGTCCTACTTGGTACTGAAGAATAAAATATCAGATCTGTGTCTTACAAGATACTGCAACTAAGAAAGCCTGGTATTTCCTGCCAAACTAATCTAAGTAAACAAATCAATCTACTTTACTTGCTGCATTGCATTTAAGATGTTTTACAAGCAATACATAATCCATCGGTTTTGGCCAGTTAACAAAACTGTTGCCATCTTTAAATATCTTTAGAATATTCATTTCAGCTAGGCCAGATTCTTACTTTGAAACTTACTTTGACATTATTTTCACATGATGAGCACTGATTCTCAATACACTCTTTTCCCCATGTGGCAAGATACAGAATTTACCAAGGTCTAGAGAAAGTGCTAGTAAATCTCGAAGATGCTGCCTTGATGGGGAGAGATGGCCAGATAATGAAGGAACTTGATTACTCCTTCATAAGTAAATTTCAGTTCTATGGCATGCTTGATTCTTAACCTGGGTCACAAGAACCCCCATACCTTTTAAAGCTTCATTGATATAGAGACGGTAGTAATCCAGTCTTGTAGTATCATTGATCAAATCACCTCCATCATCCGTTGGTGCGCCATTCCCTGCTATGTAAATTGGGAGCCTGCTTCCTGTGTATTCTTGGGACACGAACCGCAGCAGTCTCCTCAGTCCCCAGGGAACTACATAGAGCCAAGGTGCAGGTGTCTGGGGCCAAGAAGGATCCACGTGTTGGGAAAAGTCCCCAATATTCTCATAGCTTGGAGTGCAGGAATGATTAATGGAAGCACTAATATACCTAGAAGTGTAGTGGGAAAGGCCAAAGAAGTCAGCAGTCCCATTCAACAAAAGCTTCTCATCATCACTGAACATGGGAAGTTTGGCGATTGGGGTAGAGCATTCCTGGTTCTTCTGTTTGATTTGGGATTTCAGGATATCTGGGTAATCACCGTTGACAAAGATTGGGTGAGCAAACCAGCCCAACATGAACTGCAAGTAGAGTTCTGCTGCTCTCACATCGTCAGGACTTCCTGGGGACTTGGGTTCAGCCCAGTCTGAATTCAACACAATTCCCACTTTCCCGTGCTGTTTGGGGCGATAGTGGATGTCATAAACATGCCAGGCTCGAGCATGAGCCTTGAGAATAACATGAGCCACCTTTGGGAAACAAAAGGAGAAATAAAAGACTATGCCAGTGAGCATAAGCCAGTTATAACCACATTCTTTGCAGGAGGAAAATTCCAGATTTCGTTGCTGGCAGCTCCAGTTACACGTTTTTATGAGGCAGGATTGGGAAAGGGCTCTGCCTAAGATTTTGGGGAGCTAGTGCCAGTTGAAGTTGAGAAGCTCCAGAATAGGAGCAAGAATACACAGACCAAGGATAAGGCAGTTTCATATATGTACCCAGCTTGACACATGTTGCCTAAGACATTTTCTTATGACAGTCAAAATGATATTCAAGGATCACATCCTCTTTCTTGGCTTAAACACTCAGCTTCAAAAGCCCTCCATGGACTGAACAGGAGGCTGCTAGGGATCAAATCATTAGAGACGTTTCTCATGTTAAATTATCTGAAAATGGAGTGCTCTGAGGATTCAACAAGTTCAATCGACCTCTTAATAAGAACACTTAGTACAATTTGTAATGCATGAAACCGTCCCTTTAAGGACAAGGTTGGGGAACAGTATCTTCCCCTCAAGTTGCTTTATATAATGGCTTCTAGTTCTGCCATCTAAAAAAATAGGCAATAGAATACAAAAGCTTATGTAGTATCAATATAATCAATAGTGATATAATACAAAAGCATATGTAGTATCACTATAATCAGCTAGGCCTACTGAAGTCAGTCAACATTCTTAACGAGGGTTTTTGTTCTAACCCAATAAAGATTCCATGGCAGTTGTTTTTCCTATTGGAAGTCAAAATATTAAACTGACTAGAACAAAATTTGCACATATTACAGGAAAACTGAAAGATAACTGTACATGTGGAAGAAATAATCCACAGACAGGGTTGTCTTCAAGCCCATAATAATGCTCCTATTATTCAGAAATCAGCTACATGACAATTTAATGGAGCAAGGAAACCAAACTTATGGTTTGCTTGTGCCAGATGAAGGAAAACTTAGGTAATCCAATGATTTTATGGATGGGTGAGTGGGATTTGTTGGTTAAAAAGGGGGAAAAAATCTGGGACTTTCCCACAATTGTCCAATACCCCATTTATTTTTAATCTAGCCTGGGATATCCCAGTTTTGATTACTCATACCACCTATATATGGTCTATTTCAACATTTACCTTATAAGATCACTAAAATGTGCAAGTCTTTCTTTGTTAAACCTAAGCATCATTTTAAGAACCTCTTAAGATCAAGAGCACAAGACCAGAAGAAGGTGTATATTTTCCTCCTTACATATGAGTGCCTTTCAATATTCCTAGCCTACTTTGATAATGGGTTTAAGATGCTTATTTGAACAATAAGTCTTCAGATTGTATTAAGCTTATATCTTGCCCAAATGTGCAGTGGTTCCTATCAACATAAGATGCTGTAAGAGTTTTCAGAAGTGATAAGGATGCCTTTGCGGGTTCCTTCCAGGGTTACCTTCAGAGGCATGGAAGCCACTGAAATTCAGCTCCTTCCTTTTACTAGGCAACATCAGAAATCATATGAGAGGAGTTCAAACCAGAACTTCTTCCCCTCTC
Source organism: Hemicordylus capensis (assembly GCF_027244095.1). Classification (NCBI taxonomy): domain Eukaryota; kingdom Metazoa; phylum Chordata; class Lepidosauria; order Squamata; family Cordylidae; genus Hemicordylus; species Hemicordylus capensis. Next base: position 170,066,470 of record NC_069657.1, read on the forward strand.
AGTGTTGATCCAGTTCCTGGGAGAGGTGATTCTGACATGGAAATAAGCTATGGTATCAAGTGGTACAAGAAGATGCCATGGTGCAATCTCTTCTGTGCCACTAAAGGGATGTTGTAAAGGGCCCTTCATCTGGAATGTGTCATGAGTGAATGCTGTTGCTGTGGGGTAGAAAGCAGAACAGTGCCAGCTTTCAAAGAGGGCCATTTTAGCCAATATAAAGTCTTCAACCTCATATCACCTTATTTCAAAATCAAAAGATTCTAGGTTTCAAAAAGTATATTCTACCTCTAAATAAGAATGACTGAATATAACTACTGCATGAGACATGTGCTTGTACTTGCAACAAGGTTTTTTAATATTATAGATCAGAACAAGGTCTTTCAATCTTGAGTCCCCAGACATAGTTGGACTATAGCTCAGTCCCACAATGGTATGATGGTATTAGAAGCCTAATAATATCTGGGAGCCCAAGGCTGGGACCTCTGGATTAGAACATGGCTATTTGACCTGAATTTTTTGTCCTGTCTCCACAGTGGCTTCTCTTATACCCTCTAGTAATCGGACATGGAGCAGGGCTAAATTTGTTTCAGTCTGCAACAGGAGGAGTAGTCTCAGTTTAGAAGGCCATCACCTATGATTTGTGGAGGCCATCACAATAATACATACATTGTAGCAAGTTATTGCACTGTTGGTACCTGGTATGATGCCTCTCCTGGATCAGCAATTCCTGGAGGGTGCTGTCCAGTTCCATAGCCAGCATAGCTAATGACCCAAGGTTCATGGAACGTAATCCAGAATTTAACCCGATCCCCAAAAGTGGCAAAGCAGAAAGATGCATAATCTACAAAGGCATTTATGATGCTCTCATTTTGCCAGCCACCGAGATCCTGCAGAGCTTGTGGCAGGTCCCAATGGAACAAGGTCACCATAGGTTCAATGTTAGAATCTAGCAAGGTGTCTATGAGCTTGTTGTAGTAATCCACTCCTTGAGGATTTAAGCTATCCTTACTCCCATTGTGAAAAATCCTAGGCCACGATATAGAAAATTTATAGATGTTTGGCTGAAGGCCTCTAAGCAGGTAAGTATCATACTCTATCTTGTGGTAGCTATCACACGCAACATCTGCTGTTTGCTTCATATGGACATGGCCTTCATGCCCAAATCGGTCCCAAATACTCTCTCCTTTCCCATCCTCTGCCCAGCCCCCTTCAACATTAAATGATCCTGTTGATGTTCCCCAGAGAAAACCACTAGGGAAAACATCATGTAGGAAAATATCTCTCTCTGACTCAGATTGATTTGCAAATGTTTCCCAGATCATTTGATAGGATGAAAGCGGGGCGACGACAGACTGCTGTGCCTCCTTTGGCTTTAGCTGGATGGCCAGGTTTTGTGTGTACAACCTAAAGTGGAAAAAAGAGAAAGAGTTTTATAATTAAATGATAATGTTTATGATCACTAAATTTCTGTACAGGTTCCAAAGGCAGGGCAATAAGTCTGTATAGGTTCCAAAATCTGTACAGAGTCCAAAGGCAGTGACAGTCAATGGAGCTGAAATGGTTGATTGTGATTCCAAAGAAGTTTCATACTCAAGAAGTTTGATTCTATACAGAAGTTTGATACTCAGAATCGTTCGACTGGCAAAGTGTCACAAGCACAAAATGTTCCAAACTTGGATCAGAAAAATCTCTGACCTATAGATTTTCATGGTTAAAATACAACATGAATCCCACAAGCCTGAATTATTTCCTCTCTTTGATATCTAGTATCAAAGTATCTAGTATCTAGACTAGTATCTAGTCTAGAATGTGTGCAGTCTGCTAGTCCAATGTGACTCTTCTTTGCTAGGTCAGATTCCACTGAAAATGTCTTATTAACTAAATCTTGAATATATATTATATATATAGGAATATCACAATTACCCTTTTAGCTCAGCAGGACATTCAAAAACCTATTAAGTTATTCTTATATGTTTGGGAGGAATCAGATATTTGATCCAGTTGTTTGCAATTCCTCCTGTTACCAGTTTTGGCTGTAGTGTGAGGAACTGGTGTCAGCCTGGACAACTTTCCACAATGAAACAGCTTATTGAATCCAGTGCAGGTTATTTGAGGACTACAGCTAGATAGAGGGAATTTTGGAGAAGCACTGCACCTTGTAGGGGTGCATCAAACATAAATTCATCAGGGGGCATCTCTAGCAAGTGACTGGGGAAGCTGCATCTATTGTAAGGATGTGCAGGACATTGCATCCGGGCCACTGTGTGTGTTCCATTCCAAAATGGAATGCACTTCAAATGAAGGGCTTAGTCTGTCGGAACAACCAGCAGAACGGGTCCTTCATTTGAAGGGTGTTCCGTTTAGGTACGGAACACTCACAACAACCCGTTTTGAGTGAGAATGTTCCATCTCGGAACGTACTGCATATCCCTAGCCTGTTGAGATTCTGCCTGGATGAGATTCTGCCTGCCTTTCCCAGCCCAATGTCCAGCTGAAAGACCAAACCCAAGTGTGGGTTCATGGAGGCTCATTTGTAAAGCCAGAGTAATATAGAAGCCTGTACAAAGCCTTTACAACTGTCATGGAAATGGGCAATTTAACTTGCAATTTCCATGCTTTCAGAGCACAAGTGAAAACTAAAAGCATCAACGTTCATCTTAAACCAAAGCATTTTTTTGATTGCTGAATTTCCAGGCTATTTGGAAAGGAAAATCTGACTGGGCACTGTGAAAAAGAGAAGTGTAACACGGCACTTCCCATGCTGGCTTAGTGAAGTCCGCATAGTCAAAGGCAATAGTATACCTCTGGTGTCTGATGTCTGAATGTAAAATTCTGGCTACTCATAGGGGGCAGGATACTTGTGATGTAGAACCTTCGTGTAAAAAAGCAGTCCACCACCTCTTTGTATGACCTCATATGGCCCCACCCATCCTGCTCATAAGCATAATTGCCACCTTGGCACTCATGTGCCCTCACAGGTTTTTTTCACCACTCCACCCTTGCTAGCTTTTAAGTCCGCCCCTCCCTGCACCTCATAAGTCCATTTGCTCCATCTCCGGCTCCCTTATCAGCGACTTGCATTCCTTGACAAGTTCATGCACTACTTGGCAGCTGCCCCGGGAAGTGAAGAACTATACTTCCCAGATATCCTCACATCTTCCTGACATCCCCATGCATCTTCCCTGTCCGTCCCATGGGCTTGGGCTCCCTTAGAAGAGCCCCCCCCCACCGCTAGTGCTGGACATGTGAGGAACTGCATGGAGATGGCCACGGTGGTGGCAGCAGCAGCATGTAACACTGCAGAGGGTGTGTGTGTGTGGGGGGGCATTATAAGGAAAAAAAATTGGTAGGAATTTCCTCCACTATGGAAGCCACACACAGACACACACACCAATCTTCCCCTGAGCTTGTCTGGTGTAAAGAGTAGTGCATTCAGTGAATTTAAATGGCAAGATTAAATCTGTGTTTGTCACTTCTATTTAAATATTGGCAGAAACAATGCTGGTAAATGCCACTGTTTTCACAAAAGCTTGGGGATTACAATACTCATGTTTCTTGTGGTATGATATAATGGTATGCATTACTGTTGGTGAGCTTTGATTACTTTCATGTTAAAGGTACCTGTAAGAGCTTCAATTAATTTAATGTTAAAGGTACCTCTCCGCCCCCCCCCGTGCTGCCCTCACTATCTTAATTTTTTTGTTTTTTAAGCCGGAACACTCAGAACATTCTGAATGGAAGGGGTTGTTCTGTGGAAACAGAGGGTCGCCCTGGTGTTCTGGTCGGAACATTTGGGCCATTTTGTGTTCTGTTCTGAACTGGGGTGTATCAGGGTTTGAGTGAGCCTGGCGATGAGATTTTAAAATGGGCCCCTCACTGCTGATTAACAAAGGAGACTTTCAACCATGCAATGTGATCCTATGTATGTTTTCTCATAAATCCTAACAAATTCAGTACAGTTTGCTTCCAGGTAAGTGTGTAGAGAATTGCAGCCTCAGACAGCAAATCTAACTACATTTCTCTGAAAGTATATTTCACTGAAACCTAAAAGACTTTGTAATTTTTTTGTCATGGAACGAGCCACTTATATGACTTTTTTGATGGTTTTTTTAAAATTTTAAAAAATATTAAAAACAAACTATTTGTCCAATCCACTTCAATTTAAATATACATATTCCTCCCACATCTCTCTGCTCAAAACCAAAGCACTATGCCCAGTCATTCCAGGTGATCTAAAGGCTGGGGCTGAAATGGTGTTGTATTTTTATGAAGGCAAAGGGCAGATTCTTCCATATTGGGGTAGAACTACTTTCTAAAAGTAGTAACCACAAAAAGGAAATTACATCATACCTCCATTACTAAGCCTGAGGAGTCAAAAGCTGGGCAGACCTGTGGTGGGCAAGGGCAGCCAGCGCTGCTTCATTCCTTTCTTCTTTCCTTGCTGCCTGCCTGCCGGCACTTAAGCTCAGGCTTCAGGGAGGCCTTCACAGAGGCCTCTCTGGAAGCCCCTACCTGCTGAACAGCTGAGAGGTGGAGACTGAAGGGGCTGCAGCATTTTGCAGGCTGCTTCACTACTCTGGTCAGAGCTGGAAGGCTAGCAGGAGAGGGAGCCAGCAGGCAAGGCAAGGGGGACTGGCTAAGGGGACTTGGGGGGCCCTCCAGGCCCTGTGGGCCTAGAGATATTTGTCCCCCCTTGCTCAATGGAACTTATGCCCCTGGTTCCGAGCTAGGAATGGAACACAAAACCTGATCCGTGCACACCCCTACCAGAAAGTGCATGAAACTTGTAAACAGTTTACATGTTTCACCACCTGTTTCAGTTAGTTCCTGACTCTCTCTGCCAATGGCCTCGGTAGCCCCAAACAGCAGCAGTGGTTGACTGGGCCCTTCCTTGCTGCCAATAGGCACCGCCATGGCCTCTTGTTCCCCTCAGGCTGCTGACAGGCTTGGGCCTGTCCCTCAACCTTCCTTCTTTCTCTCTTTCTCTCTCCTCCACGCACTCTTCCCCTCTGTCTTTCTTCCCCTCCCTTCTTTTTTCTTTCTCTTTCTCTCTCTCTCTCTCCTGCTTCCTGAGTTAACAGATCTTGTTCCTCTTGTTTCCTCATCTAATTCACACAGCGGTAGCCTCCTTGTCCTGAAGGGGCTCTTTCCTCCCTCATGACTCTTCTCTTTGCAGATCCCTGCCGACTGACTATCTATCTATCTATCTATCTATCTATCTATCTATCTATCCATCTATAAATTCCTCTCCTCTACAGTCAAGAATATCTTCGGACCAGTAACAGCTACATTCCAACTGACCTTAACCATCACAGGCTCCTCCTCCCTATCTGCATATGGAATCCCCACTGCCCAATCACCAGGGTGCCACAGGCTCTTCCTCCCTATCTGCATATGGAATCTCCATTGGCCAATCACCACAGTGCTTCTGCTCACAAACTCTCCTGAGAGCTGCCACACACTGGATTAGCCATGGGTATGCCTTAGAAAATTACATATAGAGAAGATTTGTAACAGTAGTTGTAGTAATAATCACTCAAAAATACAAGATAGACATTTTTCAAACAAACAAAAGTCACTTCTCCAACATGGATTTTTGGATAAAATTAGAGGCATTAAATTTTTTTACAAGGTACATTATCTGTTATTAAAGAGGTAGCCAGCTCTTAAAACACCCTCTTTTAAAGGAGCTGTTATTTAAACTACCATATCTCAGTCATTTTTCAAAAGATCTGCATCAAATTTGGAGGGATTATGTTTCTTTTCATGTTGTTGATGTCTGCAACCAGTCAGGCAGATTTGACAGGTGGTTTTGATTTTATGACTAATAAATTGTTCAGAGCTTATAATAGCAGAATGTTGAAAAACTCCTCCTCTTAACTATACTGGCTGGCATACAGAGCAAGGACGCACTGGAACAGCAAGAGAGCAGCCTAACAAAACCTAATGGCATCAGTGCATCTGGGAAGCTGCAATTTTTGCTGCCTTCCCTCTCCCAAAGAAGCCCTCTGTGCCACCCAAAAAATGCCCCTGAGGCTTGTGTGACCCTCAGGGACATATTTTGGGTGTCACAGAGGGATTCCTGGGAAAGAGAAGAATGTCAAAAGTTGCCACTTCCCTGATGCACTGCAGGGTTGTGCACAAAAGCTGTTTGCCTGGTTTGGTTTGAGTCCAAAACTGACTCGGTTTTGTGCACCTCCAAAGATTCCCAAAGAACCCCCGGTTCGGTTTGGGTTTGAGGGTTCGTTTGATTTTTTTTTTTTTACAAAATTAGTCATAAAACGCATTGCCACCGTTCTAAGGGCTTTTCCACATCTGTGGGAGGGATGTGTCCTCCTGAGGCTCCTCCCCCCTGGCTTTCAGTTTGTTATAAATACACCTGGTCATGACCCAGGCCATGCAAAGGTCCATTGGGCATATGCGGTGGCCTCCAAAATGGCCACTGCCAGGCTTGTGTGTCTTCTCATGCTGCATATAGCTCGAGGAGACATAGAGATGGGTGCATAGAGTGCCCGTCTGGCAGGAGATCCCTTCAATGCACTTCATGTATGGTGCAGTGCATTGTGGGATCTCTGGAGGCTGGGATGTATCGTCCTGGTCTCCGGAGCTCCGCACTGCATGTCACAGGATGAATTGTCTGGGAGTGCGGTCTGCGCTCTCTGCAGCATGCTTGTACTCGTCTGGGGGGGGGAGGTGAGTTTGAGCAGCCTTCCTCCCCACCCACCTGGCCGTGTGAATGCCACCCTACTGTGCTGAACGAAGTGCGCGTCTCAAGAAGGATTTGCAGGCCAATTTACCAACAAAAGCGGTGATGTGTTTAGAAAACCAAAGAAACTCCATGTTTGCCCAGAATACCACATTCTAACTTAAAGTAACCCCAGCCCAGCTCAGGGACATCACGGCCTCTCATGATCAACGCCGTTATCTCTCTCCACTAAATTGTATCTAAGAAACTTGGTTCTCACAGGATTCTCACTGTTCTTTGCTGACAGTTTAGAAAACAGGATGTAACCAAATAAGGAGTAATCACCAGATGAACAATGAATCATTCGCATGCATACTAGATACTTAGTCCACCATTTTATTGCCACGTATACGATGTCTAGGGTGTCAGCATCATTCAGATTGTCTGTATAAATGTAAGATGCACCTATAACCAATTTGTATTCAATGCTGAGCCGTAGCCCATTGAATACCTTGCTAAACTGCAGTAGCAATAAACGCCTCAAAAGAGATTCCCACTGAGTCTGTTTGATTGGCTAAAGGCAGACTCAGGGACGAACCGAATTCACATCAATTTGGTGCCATGAGAGTTGGATGTGACCTGGGTGGACAGTCTGACCCGTCACGGGACGATGAAATCCAGCACGCCCCACAGCCTTTGTCTGTGTAGGATTCTCTTGGGCCCGAGACGTGCCAGTCATTACAACGCGCCACATCTGGGAATCGAGGCAAGTGTGAACGGAGGTGTGAATGGAGAGTGAAATCCAGAGACTTCTTTTGGTGAGTACCCAGTCCGTGTAGGGGCGAGGGGAAATTACAGCCCGTGAAGGGGCAAAACTTAAAGTCCGTGCAGGGACGACAGCCCATGTAGGGGCAGCCCGCGCAGGGGCAAACTAGAGCCCAGTAGGGGCAGCCCATGAAGGGGCAATCTAGAGTGGGGACTATGGGGAGGAGAAATAGCAAGTACACAAAATCTGAACGGACTTCATGTACACCTTTAGAATGCATGTTGAAAAATTGAATGATTCTCACGGAGGCGCCCTCAGAATGAAAGTTTTAAAAATGCCTCTGTATGGAAGTTTGGCCATATCATGAGCTCAGTAACATCCTTTTGCAATTGCTTTTATTTTATACACATACCGGTAAATTTTAATAACACCAATATGCGCAGGCCCACCAAAGAAACCCCCACCATATGTATTACCATCATGCTCCAAGCCAGGGGCGTAACAAGGCTGGAGTGGGCCCAGAGACAAAATTTTTAAATGGGCCCATCGCTGATACACACACTTCACAATATATAGTGCACTCACACTCACATCCCCATTATGCCAGCTTCTCTAGAAAACTCCACTCCCTCGCCCTCGCTTTAACCCCGTCCCTCCACCCTCCCATGGGGAAGAGCGCTCCCGGCTCAGAGTTGCTTCTGCAGACAATGACTTTGCTGCATGCATGCTGCCTTTGCTCTAAACTTGGGGTTGGCTTTTCCACGGCACCAAAGCTCTGCGGGTGTTGGGGAGTCATGTGACTTGCCTCTGGGGGGCCCCTCGAGGCATGGGGGCCCCCAGGCAGCCGCCTCCCCTTGCCTAATGGTAGTTACGCCCCTGCTCCAAGCAGCTTCTCCTTTCCAACATGCTATGGAGAACAAAGGAACTCTCCGTCTGAAAAGAGAGGGAGGGGTCTGAAGAAAGTATTAAAGAAGAAAGAATGATTGTCTTTTGCTAAAATCATGTTGTCTCTGTGTTCTGTTTCCAAGCTCAAACAGCTGTTTGTTGCCCTTGTGTTGCAAACAGTCTAAATTCTTGCTGCTGCTGTCCCGTTGTAACCGAGCCAAAAGATAACACTGTTCTTGCTGCAAAAGGTTTCTCCGAACAGAAGGCTGCTTTTGTTTTCTTTTTCTTTCCCCCCCTCTCTCTTCAACTGCTTGCAGTTGGAGAAGAGGAAAGAAAATGGAGTTTGAAGGAATGCATATGTTGAAGAATTGCAAAGAAAAGACTAGAAGGAGACGTGAAAGGATTTTGGTTGGAAATTGTTAACAAACAAACAAAAATTAATTGAGAAGCACCAGTAAGTCGTAAGTTGTGATGTGGAAAGGTAATATGGAATTACAGATTGTTTCATAGATGACTGTGATAAGTTTGTTCTGTTTGAGCTACTTTCTTAATTGAGTTTATGGCTAACATATTTAAAATGTTATAAAATTCTTTATGACTCATGAAATTTCTTTTGTTTAGTCCTTTGTTCTGTGAAATACACAAGACAAGCCTCTGTGTGTGTGTGTGTGCATGTTTCTGAGCGGGAGCCCAAAGCTCTGGTTCTGTGTAGGAATTCAACCCCACATCAATCTTATAACTCATCTCTGTGAAGATGAGGTTCTGTTGTATTTGTGAATGTATTTATTCTAGTGACATGTCTTTTTCCGTAAACTGTTCCAGACCAAACTTGCTCTGACACTGAATTCCAAAATTAGCAGTTATTATATTAATTGAACATAAAATTGGTCATGGCCTGAGCAACAGGGGGAACTTTCAGCGGTCAGCTGGCCAACTGAGGTGCTGAATCTTCCCACCTCTGCAAAAGTGCTGCTTATGGCTGGCTAAATGCATTAGGCATAAGAGCAAGCTCTATTTCATTCATTCTTATATCAAGTTGATTGTGATATTTCTGCCACTACTGAGTATCATAAGCCTTTATATGTTATGTTTACTGATTTCCTTGAGATGGTCTCTTACCTATTTTCTGTGAGCTCAAAACTTTAAACCGGAAGTTTCCCTTTCAAATTCTTTCTCACAAATGAAAGCTGATCTCTGATGAACAATGACAACTCCGCCCATTTCTAGATGGGAGGGGGAAAGAGGTTCTCTGTAAAGCAGTTTGTGTTCCAGCCAGTTAATTGTGGGTGAGAAGGAAAAATGGATTTTAAGATAAATTAGTCTAATTGTATTACTGTCATGTTTTTGCAAAATCTATGCAATATTTCTGCTAGCTGAATTTGATGTAAACTGAGAGCTAATAATCAAATGGTCTAAGGTTTAAATTTTAAATTCGTCTCATCCACTAGCCCTGCTTTGCCTTCACAGTAGCTGAATCTTAAAATTCCAGATGCCAGACATGAGATTTGATGAAAGGAATTTTGTTTTGCCACTCCTGCAAGTGGAAGGGAGTTCCAAAGTACCGATTTGCATCTTACCTAGAAGACTTCCCAGTTTGAAAGGATCAAGCTTTGTGTGTTACTGTGAAACCCGTACCCTGTTTTCACAGCTCCTGATGAGAGACTTGACTTTATTATCACAGGTTTCACCCCTCTGCAAGATTATGGACAATTTTTCTGATAACACCTTTTACTAAAGAGGCCTGTAAAAAGGGACACAAGACATTAGGCCTTGTCCAGAAGTCTCAATCCTATTTCAACAAGGTATAGTATTTTGCCTGGGGGCATGGACTGTTTCTTTCTTATATAGGTTTTTCCCAGAAGATATTGTTACCCTACAAAGATGTCAAACCCCAAACCCTTACTCATTGGTCATTTGCTAAGTTATGAGGCTAAAGATGGAGAGCTGGAACACCACAACTATCTACACGTGACCTAGATGAAGATCCCAAAGCCAGATGTTACTGACGAATCACCCCTTTATGGAGAAGGAAGCCAGATATACTGGATGGAGATTGATTGCCCTGATAAAGGCCTGTAAGTATAATTGTCAGCCAACGTGGTGCAGTGGTTAGAGTGCTGGACTAGGACTGGGGAAACCCAAGTCCAAACCCTCATTCAGCCATGACACTTGCTGGGCGATACAGAGCCTGCCACTCAAATGATTTGGCCTGCCTCACAGGGTTGCTGTAAGGAGGAAGAACAGGATACAGAAGAGAATGTGGGATGCCACATGGAAACTGGACTTTGTTAGCAATGACTATGCTTGACCTGAAAGGCTTTAATGCCTCCTCAACACCCCAAACTCACAAGGGGGGTGAAAAATGTGAATGCCTTTTTCTTTTTGACTTTATTGTTTTGCTTTTGTCCAGGATTGCTGTTTTGTTCTCGTGATCAGAAACCAGCCTACAACACAAGCCACCAAGCCTAAATGAGGACATCATCCCCTGTTCTGATCTTCGGGGAAAGAGGGGCCCATGGCAAGCAGGGAAAAAAAAATATAAATTGGGGAGGGGGGGATGCCAAAAGACCACATTGAAAATAGCCTCAGGTTTTATCCATCCTTTGTATTATTTGCCTTGAAAACCTGACTTTTCCTTTTGTGCTGATGGTTGGCACCCAGAGACTTAGTCTCAGGACGCTGTCCCTACATGGGGGGAGGGAACTGGCAACTCAATTGCCTGTCTTTCTCTCAAGGAAACAGGTTTGCAACCAACAGTGCCTTGAATTGTCTTTCCGAGAAGGATTGGTCTTCTCCAAACCGAAGGAATACCTGGATCCATCGCCAGAACGTGATCCCAAGGGAGTCTCCAGAGGACATCAACACTGACCCAGGAAAACTAACCATCAGCAGCAGCAGCTACCAGAGGGCAGTCCCTATCTGCATTTCCAATCCAACCCAATGGTGACAGAACGTCCATCTGTTACCCTGTCCTGTGTTCGAAGAAGAGGGCTTAATGCAAAGTTCATCTTCCTGCTCCTAAGTGCTGTAGGAGAGGGATAGACAACAAATGCCTGAAGACTGCCACTTTTCTCTGGAGTCATACATGTAACAGCATTTCCCCAAGCTGTAAAGCCCTGGAACCATCCTACCTGGGTAAGATATCTTGCCAAGGACACTATTTCAGATTGCCCACAAGGGAGGGAGTCAAGTCTCCCAAACACATGAACATTCGAGCTTGTCTATGGACACTAGCCAAACAAGCCAAAACAACACGGATCAGAGAACATCCAGGATAGCCAAAATCCTGCAACGTTGTACAAGAGCATTTGGTTCTCAACTGAAGGACTAAAATATATTTTTTTTACCAAGGACTTTTAGATTTTGAATTCTAAAGCTCTCCATGGCTTCCTTTTTGGCCATGACAGACGCTAGAGGACACTAAGCGGGGTGGGAGTTTATGATTTACATCACTTTCTTATATTTCTTTCTTGTAGTGACTATGTGCTGTCATTATGTTGAAAACCTTGCTATCTCCTGTGCTGTAAGGACATGGACCTCACATGCTTGTTCTCCAGTTATTTCCTTACTTACATACTGTGCCAATCAATCTCATTGTTTCACCCAGAGCATTTACCTGCAAGTCTGCACCTATCCCCAAGTTACTGGTTCCTTTGTGATCTAAGACATTAAGCTAGCCCAAGCTTTACTTGCTAATTTTATAGACACTTGTATTTAATCAGTGTGATTGTACATGACTTGTCATTGCTATCGCTTTCCACAAGCTGATAATCCATTAATCACCAGAAGCACCTGGTCCCACAATGCAAGACTGTTATTGATATTTTATTTGGGATAAAGATGGGTTAAAACAATGTTGCTTTCTATAAGTTATATGATCTTTATAGGTACAACTTGCTGCTATATGTAAAACTTTTTATCTATATCAAATCATGCCAGATATGTATGGTTAAGGATATGTGTGTGATTTATGGAATTATACTAATTATGTTTGTAGCTCTAGGATGTTGTATGCAATGTATCTAGTTTTATTGCCATATGTACAGCCCATTTAGCACATACCATTTCTGTAAAATCTATGCTTAATGCATCACAAATGCTTAAGGCATACCAAAACCACATATGTCCCAAATCCTTTAGCTACACAAAACACAGAACTATATTTCCAAGATTAGGAGTTTATGTGTTAGAAAGAGCTATTATTAATACTTCCAGACAGTTAGAACTTTCATTTAACTAATATGGAGAGCCTATTGATTTATGGGCAAAGAAGATAATTCTAGTTATAGCATGTATTTTTCTTTTTATTGGTAATCACATGTTGCTGCTTATAATGCATTCTAGCTTTAATCAAAATGTTTATGAGAACCTTTAAACCTTGCCATAATGTAAGACCCATATATACAGCTGTACCTTTACAAGCCCATATATCCTGAAGATTCAGGATGATCCAATTTTTTCAGGGGGGAATTATTTATTTATTTATTTATTTGATTTATATACCGCCCTTCCGAAATGGCTCAGGGCGGTTTACAATTAAAACAGAAAACATTAAAAACAATTAAAACAGAGATACAGAGAATTGATGTGTTTAGAAAACCAAAGAAACTCCATGTTTGCCCAGAATACCACATTTAAAGTAACCCCAGCCCAGCTCAGGGACATCACGGCCTCTCATGATCAACGTCGTTATCTCTCTCCACTAAATTGTATCTAAGAAACTTGGTTCTCACAGTATTCTCACTGTTCTTTGCTGACAGTTTAGAAAACAGGATGTAACCAAATAAGGAGTAATTACCAGATGAACAATGAATCATTCGCATGCATACTAGATACTTAGTCCACCATTTTATTGCCACGTATACTATGTCTAGGGTGTCAGCATCATTCAGATTGTCTGTATAAATGTAAGATGCACCTATAACCAATTTGTATTCAATGCTGAGCCGTAGCCCATTGAATACCTTGCTAAACTGCAGTAGCAATAAACGCCTCAAAAGAGATTCCCACTGAGTCTGTTTGATTGGCTAAAGGCGGACTCAGGGACAAACCAAATTCACATCAGCGGGGGACTGTTTTTTTTAAAAAAGATCCAATACATTTTAAAATATTGTACCAAACTGCTTTGTCAGATGAGTTGTCCAAGAAGTCATTCACATCATATCCGATTGCAAAGCTCTGATCTTTACGAATAGCTGAAAGATTTAAAAAAAAAGTTCAGTGGAAAAGTATGAAAGAGCAGACATTAGCTGATTTACATCCAGTCTCATTCTGCAGTTCATTTCCTGTGACTCCTGCCTCTGTTGAAATCAGTAACACCGACTGTACTTTGCTGGTAGAGGCCAAATGGCCACAGTGCTGCTTTTATTACACCGTATTTATTTTGTTTCTCCAAGTCCCGCATCTAAATGTTTTAGATTTTTTACACCGCCTAGAGATATGCATATCAGGCAGTATAAAAATATGATAGATAGATAGATAGATAGATAGATAGATAGATAGATAGATAGATAGATAGACAGATAGATAGATAGATAGATAAAGTCACAGGACCACAGTTCCTTAGAGCAGAGGGCACTTACCACTGAAAATGGAAGCCACTGTTGCAAATCGATTTTCTCTCCGAGAAGAACATTCATTGAAATTTAAACCAAAAAGCAAAACTTTCATATTCCTTGTGACATGCTGTAACCAAAAGCAAACAAGCAAGCCCATATTAAGCTATATGAATGGTATTAATGGACAAAGCTTTGCTTAACCCTCCCACCTGTTAGGTTAGATGTAAAGAATAGAAAACTAGAAAATGGAGGTAAAGTGACCCGATGCCAAAGCAGGACAGTACAGCTTCCTAGCTGTATAGAAGACGGGACTCTAGGACAGGAGGGTTTGTCATTCAGATGTGAAATAAAGATGTTCACAGGCAGTAGGGCAACGCCCTTCGGTGACACCATTTATGTAAGAGAAGCTGTATTTGAGTAAGAGAGAGCCCAGAGAAAGCTATAAAGTTACTCTGTACTCAGGGCTGGCATCAGCATACATAGTATTGTTTTACTGTTTAAAAAACAAGCACATCTTTTTAAAGAGGCTTTTTAATGTTTACAAAAAAAAGGTAATTTTAGATGTGGTTTTAGCCTGCTCTTTTAACCAGTTCATTGATCTTTTATTTTACATTGTAACTATTTTATTAATGTTGTGAACCAACCTGAGCAGTAGTGTACTGGAGGGGCGGGGTATTTAAAATAAATAAATAAATAATTGGGCAAATATGAGGGGCCCAGCACCCCACTTATATGGCCACCACGGTGCCTTTAATTTCTCCCCTGCTCCTTGCTTTGGATGGAATGCCGATGTGGCTGGAGCAGCTATTTTAATTATCCCACAATACTCCCAATGTTGCACTAGAGTATATCTATTGGAAGCATTCTGGGTGGCTCCTAGCTGTCATGAGAATTAAGGGGAAGGCAGCCATTATAGGCTAAGACTACTATATTGCGTTACAGGAAGAGACAAGTTCAACAAGAAGTACAGGCAGGAGGCAGGAAGGGACTCTGCCTCCAATTAGGATCACACTAGCAAATGCTAGTGCCACCTACTGGCTGGACATATAATAACAACATTTCCACACACAAGCTGTTCAGTAGGGATGTGCATGGACCGGGTTAAGGGGGAGTTAAGGGGAAGGAGGTAGGCTGCCCTAAGGGCAGCAAGGAGGTATGCTGCTACCCCGCACCAGCGGTTTTCACAACAGCGCCGGTCACTCCTTAAAGGTAACACCACCCCCCACCCGCACTGCCGCCGAACTCACCTGGACCCGGTCCATGCACATCCCTACTGAACAGCTTGTGTGTGGAAATGTTGTTATTATATGTCCAGCCAGTAGGTGGCCCTAGCATTTGCTAGTGTGATCCTAATTGGAGGCAGAGTCCCTTCCTGTCTCCTGCCTGTACTTCTTGTTGAATTTGTCTCTTCCTGTAACGCAATAAAATAGTCGTAGCCTATAATGGCTGCCTTCCCCTTAACTCTGCAAGGAGGTAGGCTGCCACCCCACACCAGCAGTTTTCACAACAGCACCAGCGAGGGACTTGCGGTGGGGGGAAGTGTGTGGCAAAGGGCAGTTTGTGCACATCCCTGCTGTTCAATGCTGAGAGGCGTGCTGCTGTTGCTCTCTACGCACTGCTACATCCTGCCCAGTAAGCTCACCAGGATCTATCCATGGTATTAAGAGGAGCACAGCCAACTACTCCCTTACAACCTGCTAACCTACCAGTGTGCCATATAACAGCTCAAAACAACAGTTACCCCCACCACCACCACCAAGGAGACTTTGCCTGAAGCCCCTCAAACACAGAGCCAGCCCTGCCCCGGACAATTACCTGCAATTCATTCACCGCCTCTTGGAAACCTGTTTCACTCTTGCAATTGTACTGTATGTTGAGAGAGAGAAAATCTAGAGAGTCCTAGAAACAAAGCAGAGTATTATCACACCGAGAAAGCTGCATGTAGATATTTGCAATAATTTGTTCAGCTACGGTATTTACCTGAATCCAAGACTTGGTTTTCCCCAAGTTCTTGGATGTTAGAAATCAGAGGGGCATCTTAAATTCAGAGCCCTCTTCTTTTCGGGTAAATATAGGTATTAACCTGTATCTATTATCTAATTTTTTAAGGGGCTCATCTTAAATTCAGAGTCAGCTTGTATTCAGGTGAATACAGGTAGGTACTCATCTGGTAACAGGAACTAGGAGATTCCATTGACCTGCTGTGCAACGCAGTGCCAGGGATTCCAATCCACCGGGGCTGCTGCACTCATGAAAGCCAGCCCCGCTGACAGTGTTGTGCAAGAGCTCAGTTGCACAACTACTTAAAACAGCATGTGGGCACATGTACAGCACAATTTCCATTGGAAACAACTGTCCCTTATGCTACTGTACTTGAAACATATTGTACTGTTGATCTATATGTTATGTAATCTCCTCTGTCAACAGGAAGGCCTCATTCTGATTCAGGGAGACTACACCTCTACAAGTCATGACCTATTAAATGAATCACAGCCCACCAACCTGCTAGGTGCTTGATTGACATTCCACATTTCTCCAAGGAACAGACTGACAGGCCTTGGCAGACAAAAACAGCTGCCAAGCTACTTGCGGGTTGAAGTTTTTCCTGGTAGGTCATAGTTAATGTAGGCCTGGGTTACAAAAGGGTTGGGCATGGGCATGTGAAGGAATATGGTCATTCAGGAAGTAACCAGACCCCAAACCTGGTCTTCAGGCAACAACCAGAACTTTGAATTATTCCTAGAAACAGATCAGCAATCAGTATTTCCTTCCTGGCATGCCATATACCTTATGAAGTCCCCTAATGGCACAGCGGGGAAACAACCTGTCTAGAGAGCAGGAGGCTGTTGGTTCGAATCCCTGCTGGTGTGTTTCCCAGAATATGCGAAACTCCTATATCAGGCAGCAGTGATATAGCAATAGCAATAGCACTTACATTTATATACCGCTCTATAGCCGGAGCTCTATAGAGCGGTATATAGGAAGGTGCTGAAAGGCATCATCTCATACTGTGCGGGAGAAGGCAATGGTAAATCCCTCCTGTATTCTACCAAGAAAGCCACATGGCTCTCTGGTCACCAGGAGTCAACACTGACTCGACAGCACAATCTTTCCTTTCCTTTATATACCTTATAGCCTGCCCTAGTTATTAATTAATTAATTAACCTATTTCACACCTCCCAAAATGTAAGTCTCTGGGCCGTTTACAACAAAACAATAAAAACAAATAAAAATGGTAAAACATTACAATGATTTAAAATTTAACAGCTTTAAAACTATTAAAAACCATCAAACAATAAAAACAGTATCTAATTAAAAGCCTGGGTGAACAAATGTGTCTTGACTGCCTTTTTAAAAATTGTAAGAGATGGGGAGACTCTTATTTCAGCAGGGAGTGTGTTCCAAAGCCTCGGGGCAGCAACAGAGAAGGCTCTTCCCAGAGTAGCCACCGGATCAGCCGGTGACAACTGCAGATGAACCTCTCCCAATGATCTGAAAGGGGGGGTGGGGGCTCATAGCAAATAAAATGTTCTCTTAAGTTAATAACCTGGCAACTGTATTTCATAGGATGTTATTTGAATAAAACATTTTATTTTAATAGGATGCGATTATCCTATTAAAATCTTAATGGTATCTGTAGTAAGAAAGTAGCAGGGAAACAAAATGCATTACCAAAATTGAACCCAAGAAAGATCCTGGTGGCATCAGCCCACTGTCATCAACATCTAGTGAAATGGACACTTTCCCACCTGAAATTCAGATTAAAACACATGATCTATAGGAATTATTTATTGTGGTGGTTAGAAAGAAGAGAAGAGAAGACTTCCCATGGAAACCAAATTGTTCGTTTAAGATTGTCCCATGAATATATCTCCATCAGTGTGCATGGTGTTTTAGAAGGGTCCCTGCCCCAAGCACATTACAGTTTAAAACTGGATAATGTGATGGCAGAAGAGGAATGACGTGACTGGCCCTGAGTCACACAGTGAATTTTAGGGTGCAAGGACAGCATTGGGCAAAGGCACTATGCAAAGGCTTCATAGAAAAAGTGGCTTTTGAAGAGAGATTTGAAGGAAGCGGAAGAGATAATATAATGGAGATGCTCTGGGAAAGAGTTAAGGGATAAAAGGTAGTCAGGAAGAATGGAAACAATTTTTTAAAAGGAGGAAGAGACCATGGAGGCTGGTCTCTGGTCAGTCGAGGCTGGTGAGGCTGGATGAGTTAGTCACAAGCAGAGATAGTTTGAGTTTTGAGGCTGGAGATGTGAGTGGAGGGGAAGAAGCCATTGAAGGCTCTGAAGGAAAGAATGAGAAACCTTTTTTAAAAAATCTTGTGTAGGAGCATAGGGGAAGCCAGTGTATGGTTTTATGGGAGAACAGTACATAATTGAGCAAGGAGAGACACGGATAGCTTGGGTAGTAGAATTCTGGACAGAATTCAGCCAAGGTGTAACATTGATAGTCAAGGCAGGAGGCGACAACAGTGTGAACCAGAGTTTCACCGAGAGAGGGAAGGGCCATACTTCTGCAGTGTTGTACAGGGTAAAGGACATGACTTGGCACAGACTGAACATGGGTAGCAAAGGTGAGGGGGGATGAAAGTTAAAGGCAGAACTTCATGCTAATCAACAACACAAATCAAAATGGTGGATAGCAAGAGTTTCTCGATATACAGCAAGGAAAGCTTGGAAGTCAAGATGAGAAATTAGGTTGGACGTACTGAGACAGTGAAGAAACACACAAGGGGAAATATTAGATAGTGAGATATGATGGAGAGAAGGGATAATGGTGGGAGAGATGGCAACCAGGAATCTGGAGAGGAGCAAGAAGGCACATAAAGCAAAAGTTATTGATTCAACTGGAATCTTCTCTTGGTATACCAACCATCCTCTTTTGCCATGTCTTTTGTTTTGATGGGCCTTTATTGCTCTGTCAGGTGACCCTTCCTCCTGCTTCCTAGGACTGTGTGCTATTATTTGGATTTTTGTTGTTGTTTGAATATGTGTTTGAGCAGCTGAGTGCCCCCTCCCCCACACCAATAACTTTGCTGGAGTTCAAAAGGTAGAGATGGGGAAAACCTCATGGGGTTGTGCCGTGTTGGAAAGTGTGTAGTTCCATTCTCTATAGAGGCATTAAATGTGCATTAAATGTGCTCGCTCTCTCGCTCTCTCTCTTGCTCTCCTTCTCCCCTCCCCCTCCCCCTTCCCCTCGCATGCACACGCACACATACTTTCCAGAGTTGATACCCCATTGTCTAGAAAAGACAAGCATCTTCTCCCATACCACCCTCATTTTATTTACCTGGAGAATAATATTTCTCATGGTAGGCTTTATAAGCTTTTTCATGTGCCAAAGCCAGTATCTGGAAAGACAGGTCTAGAGAATCTCCACGATGCAATCCCTCGAGGGTCTCTGGCAGGTTGCTGAAAGTGAGCCAGGTATCCACACAATCAGCAAAAGCCCCAAAGGCAAACTCTGCATATTCCACAAAAAGGTCAGGAAACAAAACAAGCTGGGTGCCCAAGGATGGCAAATGTTTGTGATGCAGAATTAAAATGGATTTAAGATTTGAAGCTCTGAGCATCCAGAGAAGTTGTCTGTAGCATTCAACATTAGTTTCATTCGGTTTTTGAGCACTTCCCTCCGGCAGGATAGAACTCCAAGGCAGGAAAACCTTAAAGTGGGTAACACCACTTTCGTGGAGCTTGTCAAAATACCGTGGCAAAACAAAGTGTGAGGGCTGGTGGCAAAGATATTCCATTTGTGCCCCTTCAGAAACTAAAGTGGGTTCTTTGACTGGTAGGCTCTGCAAGTCCAGATTACTTACTAATTCATTAGTAAGAGGCCCAGCAACTGACATAAACGACTGAGAAAGATCCCATTCTTCTCCAAGGCAAGGCAAGGCAAGCAGAAAAATCAAACACACCTTGCAAGCCAGTTCCATGTCTGTTAATTTAACCACATGAAAATGCATGCCACTTTTATGCTAGATGAGGCATAATAAAATTAACATTTAACTTGCACTATCACAAAAGATACGAAGTTGCCCAACAGCAACCAACACAAAGATAACAGTCAAAGGTTTAAGTCTTACTGAAGGTGGCTGACTGTGTGACTAAATTACCTGATGGAAGTTTTATTGAAATAGTTTTTTTAGAGTAACTCCTGAGTAATACTACTGAATAATTTAGACTGGAAGTCAGCCATTGTTTAAAAAAACAAACAAACAAGCAGAATATTAACAAGTAACTTTAAGTAGAATGAATAGAGCCTAGTTTCTGCTTCTTTCAAGTAACATCAAAGGTTTAGAATTAAATCCATTAGATTGTATTTTGATTTTTATTGATTTTGGCATTATATTTGTTAAAAAGGGTGACCAATGCTCCAAAAATAAACACTTATACTTGAGAAGAAGAGAAGCTTTTTGCCAGGAAGAGAGCTTGTCCTGTATCAGCAACTCCCAGATTTAATCAAATCAACATTGAATTTGTTGAGGGATCTTCCTTTTTCATTCCTTGGCAGTACAGGGTTTTCCTGCCAGTAATAAAAGCATGATCAATTCCCTGCCTAAAGCAGACGCTGCTGGCTCCTCAAAGGTGTTTAGCAACATTATTTTAGACAACAACAAAAATATAATGTCCTTAACATATTAAATTACTCACTGCCAAAATTTGAGTTGCAGACAAGGACCACCACATATGAAAATATGTTCCCACTTGACCACAAAGTCCCCAACACATATGTGAATATTCAGGAATCATAAGGGAAAGGTTTGCCAGTATTCTGTACTATCTACACTGGACTTTATAGGTAGATTCCCTTACATATATGGAAGAGGAGGAAAACACCTCCAGACCATAATATTGGTCCATATACATAATAACTCTAAATCTGTGTCCCAACTTCTCACACAAATTCTTCACATAAGATGGAGAATTGCAGATACGTATTGTGCAGTGTTCAAACTCAGGAGACAGTTTCAAGCTGCTGGTTCTGGATGAGGTCATACTTCTCCAGAAGAAACAGGTACGCAGTCTGGGAGTGCTTCTGGATCCAAACCTATCCCTCTTGTCTCAGGTTGTAGTCAGCTGTGCTTTCAATCAGCTTTGGCTGATATGCCAAGTGTGTCTATTTCTTGAGATAAACTACCTCAGAACAGTAGTGCATATGCTAGTAACCTCCAGACTGGGCTACTGCAGTGCGCTCTGTGTGGGGCTCCCTTTGCATGTAGACCAGAAGCTGCAGTTGGTACAGAATGCGGCAGCCAGGTTGGTCTCTGGGTCATCTTGGAGAGACCATATCACTCCTACAGTATCTTAAAAGAATGACACTGGCTGCCAATACATTTATGAGCAAAATACAAGGTGCTGTTTGTAACCCATAAAGACCTAAGCAACTTAGGCCCAGGGTATTTAAGAGAACATCTTCTTCATTATGAGCCCCATCGCTCATTGACAGGAGCGTAGCGGGACCGCTGGCGGCCTGTGTACGGCTGCCGCCGCGTGGCCCCACTGACCCCGCCCCCGCGTCTGACGTCAGATGCTGGGGATAACCACGCCCCCGCGTCTGACGTCAGATGTGGGGGCGTGGTCTGGCCGAACGGAGCTTGGAGGCTCCGTTCGGCTGAAAGCCCTTCAGTTAGTCTTTAACTGCTGAAGGGGCCTTCCTGTAGGGAAGAGCCGCTCCTGGGCTGCGTTGCGAAGGCAGCACCAGTCTTTTAGCTCCTGTACGGGGCTGAACAGCCCCTTCAGGAGCTACTTAGGCTGGCACTGCATTGTTTGCAGCGCTCAACCAGGAGCGGCCCGTCCCTGCCTTTGCAGGGAATAGCCACTCCTGCTGGCTGGCGCTGTGAACGCAGCGCCAGCCTTTGTTTAGCTCCCAAAGGGGCCCCGCGGCCCCCGCTCGGGAGCTAAACTACCACCCCCGCGTCTGATGTCAGACGCGGGGGGGTGTCAGGGCTCCTGATTGGGCAGGGCCCGGGTTCTTTGAGCCCGTTCGCCCAGTGATAGCTCCGCCCCTGCTCATTGACATAATCTGGAGAGGTTCATCTAGAGTTGCCACTGGCTTATCTCATAGCTATACAGGGATGAACCTCCTCGATTGCTGCCCCAAGACTCTTGAATGTGCTCCCTGCTGAAATAAGAGCCTCCCCATCTAGACTTTGACACCTTTTAAAAAGTCTCTGAAGATAACATTTATTCACACAAGCTTTTTAACTAGACGTGGTTTTAAATTGTTTTAAGGTTTTCAGTAAAATTTTAATTTGTTTGATGCTGCTGTAAACCAGCCAGAGATGGAAGTTTGGAGTGGTTAGGGTTGCCCTATTCAAGCTCTTCAAACCCAGGCACCATCATTTACATGTTATGCAAATTAGCTTGCAAATAATTTGCATATTGTGCAAATTAAGTGATGTGCTGTCCAGTTGACTTGTATCTGTTCTGAATATCTACTGGCAATAGTTAGGGAGGATCTCCTTACCTGACCATTACCTGAGCATTAAACACCTGAACTTTGTATCACAACACTTTCCAATATAGAAGTTCAGTTTTTAACCTTGCCTAATTAGCTGTGTGTAGTGCTGTCGTGGATTGGATTCCTCACCAACTGCAGACTGTCAACTCACTTCAACACCTGCATATTTAAGGTATTGTAAATATACCTGACTATGCCATTTATTGGTGAATAAGCACGGGGTTTTTTTTGTTTAAATATGCTATTTATTTTATTATTTTATTTATTTAACATATTTTTATACCGCCCAAAACTTACGTCTCTCTTATTTATTGGTGAAGGTGAACATACCAGATAAGACTGGTGAAGATACCAAATCAAAGCTCATGCTGAGGAGCAGTGCTGAGTGCATTTTCATCACCACCATATTCTGCAACTGACCCTACAAAACTGGTGTTAGGGATTAAGGCTTTCGTACTTGCGCCTTGTCATGGTCACCATTTACATCCTGAGATAAGTACACAAAATAGAACACCAAGATGACTCCTTTTGAGTTAGAATGCTAGTATAGGCTGGAAAAGAGCAGGGGGCAGGGAGAATTCAGGGTGGCTTAAAGCAAGCTACCTTAAGTGGCACAGCAAGGAGATGGCTTGACTACCAAGCCAGAGGTTGCCGGTTCGAATCCCCACTGGTATGTTTCCCAGACTATGGGAAATGCCTATATCGGGCAGCAGTGATATAGGAAGATGCTGAAAGGCATCATCATCTCAAACTGTGCGGGAGGTGGCCATGGTCAACTCCTCCGGTATTCTACCAAAGAAAACCACAGGGCTCTGTGGTTGCCAGGAGTTGAAATTGACTTGATGGCACACTTTACCTTTACTTTAAAGCAAAACACACACACACACAACATATCTGTAGAAAATAAATGAAGACTATACTAAGTTTGAGATATTAATATCAGCAATAGAACAAAAAATACTCTGAGCTTTTCAGTAAAGACTGCAATCCTATACACACTTACTTGGGAGAAAATCTGATTGAAGCCCATACTACTTACTTCTAAGTAGGCATGATAGAATGGATGGCACTATAAGCCAAAAACCTTAAACATTACTATTCACAGGTAGGTGGGGCTTTACATCAAAATCAAGCTGTCTTTTCAACTGCCCTATAGAGATTCCCCTGCTGACAAAAAACCAAGGCAACATTCCTGAGGGGGGTTGCTTATTGTGAACCTCTCCCAGGCAGCCTCCTGAGGAGAGGAGAGCTGGTCTGAGTGGAGGGGAGAGCTGGTCTTGTGGTAGCAAGCATGACTTGTCCCCATAGCTAAGCAGGGTCTGCCCTGGTTGCATTTGAATGGGAGACTTGATGTGTGAGCACTGCAAGATATTCCCCTCAGGGGATGGAGCTGCTCTAGGAAGAGCAGAAGGTTTCAAGTTCCCTCCCTGGCTTCTCCAAGATAGGGCTGAGAGAGCTTCCTGCCTGCAACCTTGGAGAAGCCACTGCCAGTCTGCGCAGACAATAATGAGCTAGATAGACCAATGGTCTGACTCAGTATATGGCAGCTTCCGCTGTTCCTATGTTCCTGAGCTTCACCTGCCTTTTTCAGGGTCCAGTAGTTGAACAGAACAGTGACCACATGTTTTGCTCCTTAACTCCACTTCTACAAGGGCTAGAGCTTAGCTTATTTATTTATTTATTTATTTGGTATGAAAGTGGGGAATTCATGTAAGCTAATGGGCTAACCAGGTGCTGGGGAACATGCTTAAAATCTTGGAGATGGCAACCTTAGGGGACAATGTACATATGTAAATAAATTACCATGTGGAACTTTTCCCTATGGAACTTTTCCCAGACCCTGCTTAGCTAAGGGGACAAATCATGCT